>NW_027397074.1:23954791-24678694 GCF_003265705.2 Callorhinus ursinus
ATCAGGGAAATCCAAATCAAAACCTCCATGAGATACCACCTCACACCAGTCAGAATGGCTAAAATTAACAAGTCAGGAAACAACAGATGCTGGCGGGGATGTGGAGAAAGGGGAACCCTCCTACATTGTTGGTGGGAGTGCAAGCTGGTGCAGCCACTCTGGAAAACAGTATGGAGGTTCCTCAAACAGTTGAAAATAGAGCTATCATACGATCCAGCAATTGCACTACTGGGTATTTACCACAAAGATAACAAATGTAGGGATCCAAAGGGGTACATGCACCCCAATGTTTATAGCAGCAATGTCCACAATAGCCAAAGTGTGGAAAGAGCCAAGATGTCCATCGACAGATGAACGGACAAAGAAGAAGTGGTATATATACACAATGGAATATTATGCCGCCATCAAAAGGAATGAGATCTTGCCATTTGCAACGACGTGGATGGAACTGGAGGGTGTTATGCTGAGTGAAATAAGTCAATCAGAGAAAGACATGTATCATATGATCTCACTGATATGAGGAATTCTTAATCTCAGGAAACAAACTGAGTGTTGCTGACAGGTGGGGGGTGGGAGGGATGGGGTGGCTGGGTGATAGACATTGGGGAGTGTATGTGCTATGGTGAGCGCTGTGAATTGTGCAAGACTGTTGAATCACAGATCTGTACTTCTGAAACAAATAATGCAAGATATGTTAAGAAAAAAGAAAAAGAAGAAGATAGCAGGAGGGGAAGAATGAAGGGGAGCAAGTCGGAGGGGGAGACGAACCATGAGAGACGATGGACTCTTAAAAACAAACTGAGGGTTCTAGAGGGGAGGGGGGTGGGGGGATGGGTTAGCCTGGTGATGGGTATTGAGGAGGGCACATTCTGCGTGGAGCACTTGGTGTTATGCACAAACAATGAATCATGGAACACTACATCAAGAACTGATGATGTAATGTATGGTGACTAACATAACAATAAAATATTTTTAAAAAAAGAAGAATAAATACACTAATAATGTCAAATCTCTCCCAAACTAATCTAGAGATTTAATAGAATTCAAAATTGTAGCGAGACTTATTTTTAAGATATAGAACAGCTTATTCTAAAATTTATCTGGGAAGGCAAAGAGCCTAGAATAGCTAAACCAATTTTGAAAAAGAAGAATAAATTGAGGGAATCATATTAACTAATTTTATGACTCATTATATAGCTACAATAATTAAGACAGTGTAGTATTGATGAAGAGAGAAATCAAACTCATAGATCAATGCAACAGAATAGAGAACACAGACCTAGATCTCACACCAAAAAATTACCAGATGATTTTTAACAAGGTTGCAAGGGCAATTTAATAGAGAAAGGATTCTATGTCTAACAAATGTTGTTGGATCAGCTTGGTATCCATATGCTCAAAAATGAACATCCTCCCTCCAGATAACCAAATTTCTTCCTGATGTCATCAAACTCTTTGCTTAAATGTCATCTTCTCTGTGGGACCTACCCTGACCACTCTATTTAAAATGGCATCTCTTCCTGCATCCCCTCTCTCCTATTTACAGCTTAATATTTCCCCACAGCACTTATCATCTTCTAACATAGGGTATTATTTATTATGTACTACACTTATTTTCTGTCACTCCCAACGCACACACATGGATGTAAGGTCTGTGAAGGCAGAACTTTTGTCTGTTTTGCTCACTAATGTATCTTCAATGACTGGCACATAGAAGATTCTCAATAAGTGTTTGTGGTGTGAAGATAATGAAGGAGGAAGGGAAAGAGGGATGGAAGGAGAGAAAAAGTTAACTTGTCATTAGCTAGGTGAGGAGAAGGGGAGAGTAAGGAGGCATCACCCGAAGAGTCAGTGACTCTGCAAAGGCCAGTAAACTAGAGCAGTGTGAATGCTCAGAAGCCAAGAGCACAGGATGAGGGCAGAGCGGGCACTGGGAATCAGCCTTAAATGCCACGCTGAAGAATTTAGTCTTTATCCTTGGGTTAAAAGCTTTTAAGTGGCTGAGAAACATGATGATGTTTGTGTTTTACAAAGATCACTCAGCCCAAGTGCAGAGAATGAATTGGGTGAGGGCAGTGAGCTAGTTAGGAGGCTAATTGTAATCTCGTAACTAGTTCTTTAAGCAGAAGTGATGATGGCCTGAACTAAGACTGTGGCAAAATTGACAGCACAAGGGGGCACATGTTGGAATCATTAGTAGAATCAGTAGGACTTCTATTAAATGTGAGAAGGGCAAGATATCAAGGATGCCCCCTGCCCCGCCCACGCACCAAATTCTTCCTTGTGCCTCTGGGTAGGAGAGCACAGATGAATGGCTTCAGTGGAAGAGGATGAGTCCAACAGCAAATCCCATATCATGTCATGAACACACCACTCTTTTGCATCTCAGTGCCTTTAACCATTGGAGTTGTTATGTACAGAATACCTTCTTATCCATCTTGTTAATTTCCACTTCTTTAAGTTTCAACTCAAAATGCTGACTCAGCTTATAAATACTATGAAAAAGAACTTGGTGTAACTGTCAGAAAAGGCAAGATGTAGGAACTGATAACGCAGTTATGGACAGCTTATGGAGATGGGGATTGATCCCACTTAAAAAGCAGACATTTTCCAAACCAGTAGGAGATTTCTGTCCCAGAAATATGTTATTATAATATAAGTGGCCCACAAGGCTCATACTGTTATAATGAGTTTATGCAGGGCTCACTAGGATTATAAAAATAAAAATATTAGTTTTGTACTGTCAATACCAAATGTAAATACAGTGATTCTATGTGTTCCCTTGATACTTGACCTTGAGCAAGTTCTTCAACCCACTTTTACCTATGTCTTCTCATCAAAAGGACAAAATGATCTCTCAGGGCTGTTCCAGCTCCCAAAATCTGGGATTTTACTTTTCTTTCTCCATGAAGCAGTCAGAGCAAGCATTATGCATATTTTACAGTTGGGAAACCAAGGCTGAGAGAGGAGACTTCCCTTTGAACAAACCTGAACAAGAACTGACCTCTTCCCACCCTAATACCTGTCCCCAGGAGCTTCCCATCATCCAACTATTGCAACATTAAAAACAATCATGTTTTTAAAACCAAGAGGATAACTTGATTTTAATGAACTTTTGATTTTTGCTGCACAAGAACAACAAAATTTTTCTTTTGCAACTAAAATAAACTTAAGTTTCAGTCTGGAGGATTTGGGGAGAGGGGCAGTGTTTCAAAATAGATAAAAGTGTTGACCCAAACTTAACTACTGTGAGAATTTGGACCTTTTTTTTTTCTTTTAAGAAATAAGAAAGCAAATTAGGTGTTTATGTAGATATTTATATGAAGGGGATCACTAAAAAGATTTTTAAAGTGTTAAATATTAAAAGATGTTATAAAGTATTATTGGTTCTGAAAGTGCCATAGTTATTTTTAAAATATATGAGTTGTATATGTTATGTTTTTAAGACTTAAATTTGATTGTAAAAAAGTTTCATATTAAAAAAGAATATTATGACAGAAACCAAACCATAGATCCAGAAAGCTCAGAGAACACTATGTAAGCAAATGAACTAAAACTAAAACTCTACACTTAGGCATATCATATTAAAGTGAAGAGAATTAAAGACAGAGAGAATCTTGAAGCAAGCCAAAGGGGAGAAACACCTTTTTTATAGAGGAACAAAGATAAGAATTACATCAGACTTTCCTTCAGAAATCATGGAAGTGAGAAGGAACGCAACCAACAACCTAGCGTTTTGTATCCAGTGAAATTATCCTTCAAAATGAAGGAAAAATAAAAACTTTTACAGACAAACAAAAACTAAAGGAAGAGATATACCTGGCAAGAAATGTTAAAAGATATTCTTCAGAGAAAAGGAAAATGATATAAGTAAAGACTCAGATCTACATAAAGAAAGAGTATTACAGAAGGAATAAATGGAGGGGCTTCTCCATTCCCTCCTCTGAGGTCCTGGAGCCATGCCTGGCACCTGGATCCCCCTACCCATGCTGAATAATACAAACGCGATGGGTTGTTGGCTGGAAAAGAAAGAGGAAAGAGCTTGCTTTCTTGACCCATTGCTGCAACCTCTGCGTTTATTTTTTTTAAGATTTATTTATTTATTTTGAGAGAGAGAGAGGGTGAGCAGGAGGAGGGGCAGAGGGAGAGGGAGAGAGAGAATCCTCAAGCAGACTCCCTGCTGAGTGGGGAGCTGGACATGAGGCTTGATCATGACCTGAGCTGAAACCAAGAGCCACCCAAGCGCCCTGCAACCTCTGCATTTAAAGATACAGACTGGACATAGCAAGCTCTCTGACTCATGGAAGATGGGTATCTACTGCAAAGAAACTGAGCAAAACTGTAAATAAGAAATGAAAATATGATTAAAGCTATCTTCTTCTCAATTTTATAGATAAAGATAAGGTACATTGTTATGTCTTATGCAATGGAACGTTTTCATATAATGTCATAATGCCAGTTCAGTTGTGGCATTTTGAGACAAATCATTCAGAGTTTAAAGAAAAGGAGCTGAATATTTTAAGTGTACACTTATGAGCTCTTTAAAAGTCAAGAATTATTACAATCTTCAAACTAGAAAAGGCCATTGACGTACTGTAGAGGTTTTAAATTCTAATAAGATAAATATCAATTGCTATAACCCACGTAAATAAAAGGCCTTTGGGATTCTTCCCTTTTATTTTATAAAGAGTACAGGGTTCTTGAGACCAAAAAGTGAGGAAACCATTGTGTTTTATCCCTAGCTATAATAGATCCATTTCTTGCTATGACCTCATAAAGAGCCATTTTTATGGAATTCCAAGAACCTATACAAGTCTCTGACTGGGCCTACAGTTTTGGTCCTTCTAGCTCAGGAAGCTGGTTTTTGGTGACCTATAGGACATTGGCCACAGTTAGCTTTTATCTTCTTTGGTTTTTTGTCATTTATTATTATTTTTTCTCTGCTCTTTTTTTTCTTCTCATTTTTTTCTTTTTTCTTTTCTTATTAAACCACTTTATTGAGGTATGATTGACATACAAAAAGTGTTTAATGTATACAATGCATATATCTTTAGAAAAAACTATAGGTGGAGCTTAATTAATCACGTCTATATAAATATGGTTCAGTACCGAACTAATAATGTGATAGGATAAATATACCTTTTCTACAGAGTTCAGTGTCATGACTAGTGTGCTACTACAATTCAGTCAGAATGGATTTCTCATTTTTGTGCTCTTCCAATTACCTTTACTATATTCCCAAGGTCTCATTCATAATTTATGTTCTATTTCTCTTATTACTTAGAGATCTCCACTCCACTCTTCCCCCACCACACACCTCCTAGCCATTAGTCCTTATTTGCTTTTAGGTCTCCTGCATAGCTATCACTCTAGAATAGAAATGTCCCTGCTCTCATAGATTAAATTAATTATTCTGAAACCTTTTTAATCAGTTATTGCTACAAAAAAGCTGTGTAGCCATAATGCTGCATAACAAGCAACCCCAAAATCTCAGTGGCAACAACAAACATTGAATGTTCTCACTCTGCTTCAGCCTATGAGTTGAACTCAAGACTTCTCCATGTGTCTTTCATCTGGTGCTAGCAGCTCTGTGGGGCATGCTCTTCTCATGGAAGATGGCAGAAGAGAGAGAGAAGCCAAATAAGCATGTTTGAAGCCTCTGCTCATATTGCATCCACTGATATTCCATTAACCAAATCAAATCATAGCCAACCCCAACATCAAAACAGTAGGGAAATGTATTCCACCTACTCTAGTGGGAAACAAGCATTCACTTGGCAAAGGCATAAATGCTTACGCTGATGACAGGGAAGGTGTGAAAAATGGGAAGCAATTGTCCAGTCCACCATAAAATCCCATGCCTTATACATCGCTCCTTTATTTTGGTAAAGAACATCCTTTAGTAACTTCCTAAGAAAGGTGTATAGTAGGTAAACTTTGTGAATGAGACATGTCTGAAAATACCTTTATTCTGTCCTCATACCTAATGGGTTAAAAAAAACCTCAAGAGCCTTGTTCCATTATCTTCCATTACCTAGTGGTGATGAAAAGCTTCCTGCCAGGCTGCTGCTTACTTGGTTGTGCCCCTTTCTATCTCTCTCCATACTTTCTTTATCCCCGATGTTCTAAAATGCCTCGATGAGACAGATACAGGTAATTTTTTCTTTATTGTGCCAAGCCCTGGGCCTTCTCCAACTTACAGACTTCTTATAAATCTTCCTGTTTTGTTGCATGACTCATTTCTGACCTCCTTTGTGTCTACTGCTCCTAAGTATGGAGACTAGAGACTTATATCCCTCCAGGTGTGATGTAGTACAAGCTGCTTCTTTCTCAGTTTTCTGCTTTTCATAAATTTCTTGAATTCCCTTGTCCACTTAATGCTCTTTGTCCCACTCTCTTCATGCTGTAGAGTTGTGGTACTTAAAACTTATTTTTTTTTTTTTTGGCTATGATTTCATTGGTGGCTCAGGAGAAAGAGGTAATAAAATGGTGTACCTAGGTCAGTCATCTTGTTGATTCATCAGTCTCAGTATTTTATTTTGCTGGATACTTTTTGCATTTAAAGATAGACTATTTAAAATATTTGTAAAATGTCTGGCTCTACCAGGGAGTATAACATTTCTAAGGCTATTTAAATAACCTGGCCATATTAGCATTCAGATTTTCAAAGGTAATTAGTTTGAATGTGATTATTTACTATACAGAAGAATTTGAAACATTACCAAAGATAGCCAGTTTCTCTAAGGTAGTACTATGCAATAGAATTTTTTTTGCAGCAATGGAAGTTTTCCCTGTCTGTGCTGTCCAGTATAGTGGCCACGAGCCACATGTGGCTACTGAACACTTAAAATGTGCCTGATGCTACTGAGGAACTGAATTTTCAATTTTATTTAATTTTCATTAACTTAAATAGCTACATATGGCTAACAGCTTCTATATTGGTAATGTAGCATGAATCTAAAATTTTATAAATTCATAAAATTAAAAAAATATATTTTTAGGCATATGTTACTGATGTAAAGAAAACTACACCTGAAAGGGATAGACGTAAGGAATTTAATAAGATGTATAGGTAGTATAAAGTCATGTTTATGATTCATACCACAAAATATACTCATTCACTCAGTAAATACTTTAAGAGCACATACCATGTAGAAAACACTCTGTCAGGTGCTAGGGTTACAAAGATGAAGACACACAAGGCACCAGCCCTTAAAGATCTTTCAGTCCACTGAGGAACCAGACATGCAAGCCAACCAGTAAATATAATCAGAACATTGCCTTTCCTGCCTATGCTGGGAGTTGGAAAGAGAGTGTCCAATTATCCAGGACATGCAGCTAAACCCTTCCACAGGAAGTAGTGTTTGGATCCTGACTCAAAGCTGAGTAAGACTTTCCCAAGAGATTAATGGGTAGGATACTTCAGTCAGAGAAAGAACAGCAAGGGTACAGGTGTGGAGACAGGTTCCAGAAAGGCAAGCCACTTGTTACTGCTAGAACCATTCTAGAGTGCAGTTGTAGCAACAGCAGGAGATGAGACTGGCAAGTTAGGCAGGAGTGGCAGATTACTGCAATGTGAGAAGAGCTACCCTCTGCATTCGCTCAATCAACAAATACTTTTTATGTTCTCCTAAATCTGTTTTTACATGAATCATTGGCTTTACGAACTGCTGTTGAGTAGCTGCTTAAAAAAAGTAAATTTTAACCCAACATCAACTGAAATGAGTACAAATCCCTAATCAGAGGACTCTCAATAAACACATTTAAAAAAATGATGGATATCATGCTACAGACTTTTGCAGCTACAGAAAATACAGAATTCAACTCCAACATACTGCTGCAGAATAGCAGAAATCATTCCAATTGCCCTTGCACTTTCCAATAAAGCATAAATGTGCTTGTGCTAATTGTTTATGGACAGCCACATCTAATCATCTTACCTGCTTTTCAAGTTTGAATTTTGATTTCTTTACATCAAAACTGTTTAAGGCTACAGAAATTTGGGCACTTGGATAATTAGTTCTAAACAGTTTTTTCTCCCTGAGAATTTGAGACCATACCAGCCACACACTAATCACACTAAGAAATGGTAAATTTTGGAATAAGTTTTCCATGGAGAGGCAGGGAATAGAGTTGAGAACTGGCCCAAGATTTCCTTTTTGTTTTTTTAAGATTTATTTATTTATTTTAGAGAGAGAGCATGAGTGGGGGGAGGGGCAGAGGGAGAGAGAGAATTCCAAGCAGAGTCCCTGCTGAGCACAGAGCCAGACTTGGGGCTCCATCCCAGGACCCTGAGATCATGACCTGAGCAGAAAGCAAGAGTTGGACACTCAACCAATGAGGCACCCAGGCGCCCCTGGCCCAAGATTTGTATATGCTTTAAATTTCTCTTAACCAAGACATAACAATGTACAAAGTATTATTCCCTGGTCTTTTAAACATACACACATACACACACACACAGAAAAAAAAATCCACTAAAATACTCTCACTTAGAGTCAGTGGAAATAAAGTCCTGGGTTAACACAGTGAGTTTAAAAAAATAATAAAAAATACTTACCAAGGTGTCATGACCCCATCTTATTGTTGAGTTCATCTTTTCCATTCTAAATTCCTATTTTCTGTTTATAACTTACTCCAAAATGTTCCTTTTGACCTTTGGGTCTGATATTTCTCTTGCCTTGTCTCAATCCAAAGGCGAATTTATTTGCAATTTGAACTAAATCTCTTCAGTTATTTCAGTTACTTGAGTTTGAAGAAAATACCTGCTTTGTGCTTTCAGAAATCGTTCAGGTTTTTTTCCATGTTCAAATAGCTTAAAAATGACTTTGTTTTGAAGCTGTAGGATTGGCATGGCTATATTGAAGATCCAATTCAAAAGGAGTTGGTTACAAAATTTAGATTAAAGAACCAGAAATGATTAGGCTCCATAGCATGTAATGAGGCAAGTGTACACCTTCCCCCACCAGCCATCCTACACACGCTTGTGACAATAATCAAAAGGTGAGTATGAGTAATTCAAAGAAAAATCAAAACTGACCTCAGAAAAATCGATTTAAAGGGCATGTCCAACTTTTAAAATTTTGTAATAATAAAACAGCCCCGGTTCTCAAGCCCATAAAGGATATGTACATATGCAAGGAACGTCCATGTGACTTTTGCTAGAACTTGGAGACTATAAAGCAAAATACACTACTGGGACTTGAAGCCTTTGGATTCTAGCTCAGCTTTTCTTCTGAATTTTATTTGATTTCAGCTTGAGCCTCTAATCTCCCTTTATCATACTCTCTACAAAATGAAAGATGACTTGATATGTAAGTGCACTGGAAAGAATAAACTCTCCCATCTATGCTTCTCAAGGGCATTCATTTCGATTAAGTATCTTTGTTTCACACCTACTAAAAGCCAAGCTCAATGTCAGTGCTATGGATGTGGAGATGATTGAGACAAAGATACTCCCTCAGGAAATTCCCTGAATATGGAAGAGACTGATGAGGTATAATAGTATAGAATAAATGTAAACAGAGGTTATTTTCAATAAGGGCAGACAACAGTTTGACTCTATTACTTTTAAGAAAAGAAAGAGATAAACAAGCAAATAGAGAGTAGGCAAATATATAGATCTACACATAAATTCCTAAATTCATAAATTTTTCAAAGTGGAAAATTTTTAAATTCTACATAGTCACCATCAACCCCTCTTCACCCCCAGTCCAATCCAAGCCCTCCAAGTAAACGTGTATGAGCTAAAGAAAATCAATGTGCTACCTAAACATATGCATTTTTAGAGCAAGTCCCTTAGTTGTTCATTCATCTTCTTTCCAACCAGATTGTCACCTCTCAGACACTTATACTCAGGAACTTTGGAGCTCTCAAAAAAGGCCATTTTAACAGACAATTATAGTAAAAATTTATAGTAAAAAATTAGCTGTTCCCTCTGCCCGAACATAAACTCACCGTCCTCCAGACTTCATTGTCCTGCACTTACACCTGCCTCTCCTAGAATGACTCTACTTTTTCTAGCTTCTAAATTACTATTTTTTTTTCACATTTTGGAAATCATCATGCATCTGCATTCAATGGGAATATATAAAGTTTCTTTTTCCCATGTAGGTTATTAAATTGATAGTTGATCTTGTACTGATACATTAATTCAATGAATATTTTTTGAACACCTGCTATATCTATGTCAGGCTCTATACTAGGCACTTGGGCCATCTCTCACAGTCTTTGAAGATATATATCCCATGACAGTTTCAGAATTTATCAAACACTAAGCAAATTCAAAGCAGCGAAAGAATATAGCTGGTGAAATCTGGATTCAAAATCTCTTGACTTCTTGATTTGGATTTTTTATATGCATATTAAAGTGACTTTTAAAAAACTTAAAATAACGGCGTTCTAATGGAGTGAAGTTTTGGAGCTGAGATGCAGTGAATACATTATAGTGTGTGCTATGGTGATGTGAAGTGGCTATCCACACAGATGGTTTTGATTTTCATTTCCTGCAAAGCTGAATCAACATGTTGTGGCTAATGTCTAGGTAATTTAATGTATTGAATAAAATGTACCATTGCTCTCTACTGGGGGATAAAAGATCTTACTTGACTGTGGTGTCCTTGTGCTCTAAAACCACAACAGACATATTTAATAATCCTTAGTTATTAAAAATCAACCTAAGAAACTCTTTCCTTTTTCTTAAAAAAAAGTTTTTGTTTGATTAATTCATTTGTGTTTTTTACATCACAGGAGAAGAAGGGCAGATGTTAACAGAATTTTCTGACCTAGACTAATGAGTTTTGCAGGTAAAATTCTATTATGGTGCCAATATCATAAGATGTCCATAAATTGACTGGAAGGGTACATGGTAAGAATCAACAAGCTATGTTATCAGTTCCAACTGGGATGAACTCTTCCCAAGGTTCCATGGCAGAGTAGGCTTAAAGGGGCCCTCCCTTCCTGTGCCCCTTATCCATCTTCTTTCTAGGTGCCCAGAGCTCTCATCTGATTCTCTGACTGTCTGAAGCCCCTCACTGCAGCACCTCACATGGTACCAGTCTCCTTTGGTTCAGTATGCTCATTTATTAAAAGGAAGACAATTATATCCACACCCCACCAACTTCACAAGATTTTTTGTGGGGAATCAGATTACATAACTTCTGTGAAAACACTCATAAAATTGTAAAGTGCAGTTCAAATGCACATCATGCCTTAAATGGTATTATTTTTTAAAATTTTAATTCCTGTATAGTTAACATACAGCTTTTATATTAGTTTCAGGTGTACAATGTAGTGATTGAGTAATTTTATGCATACTTAGTGCTCATTATGATAACTGTACTCTTAATTCCCTTCACCTATTTCACCCATCTTTCCACCCACCTCCCCTCCAGTAACTATCAATTTGTTCTCTATACTTAGAGTCCATTTCTTCGTTTGCCTCTTTTTTCTTTGTTCATTTGTTTTGTTTCTTAAATTCCACATAGGAGTGAAATTTGTCTTCCTCTGACTGATTTATTTCACTTAGCATTATACTCTCTAGATCCATCTAGGTTGTTGCATTTGCAGAGTATAATGCTAAGTATAATTGTTTCCTTTGCTATGGAGAAGCTTTTTATTTTGGTGTAGTCCCAATAGTTTATTTTTCCTTTTGTTTCCCTTGCCTCAGGAAATGAATCTAGAAAAATGTTGCTATAGCCAAAGTCAGAGAAATTACTGCCTGTGCTCTTTTCTAGGATTTTTTTTATGGTTTCTGGTCTCACATTTAGGTTCTTAATCCATCTTGAGTTTATTTTTGTGTGTGGTATAAGAAAGTGGTCCAGTTTCATTCTTTTTGTGTAGCTGTCCAGTTTTCCCAGCACAAAATGGTATTACTTTTATCATTATTACTCAGCATTTGGAGCATTCTGCTCCAAAATTACCTGCCCTCCTGACCATCCAAACTGCCATTCCTATGAATTAGGTCAGTGATACAATTATCTGGCCTTACAAAAGAACCGTACAAAAATGTGTGAATGAATGATAATTTTTAAAAGGGCATCAGAACTGATAAAATGTATGGGGAAAAGTGATTTTTGTATATTAGTTCACTGGCCATTTTGCCACCATTATACAATGGTTAATAACCACTAAGAATTTTTATTTTGCCCACTCAATTTCTTCCCCAGATCTCCTAGAGAAGTATCTTCCCTTGGGATTTTGTGATTCAGAATTAGGAGAAAAAGCCTGAAAAGAGGAGAGGCTCTTTGTCTATGGCTGAAGAAGGAGTTTAAGGAGAGTCAAGTAACTCAGAGTGGGTGTTAGAGAAAAGGGGGTTTAAGAAGTGTCGCTAAAGGCTATGTGTCCTCTTTAAGG
The DNA here is from genome assembly GCF_003265705.2 of Callorhinus ursinus. Taxonomy (NCBI): domain Eukaryota; kingdom Metazoa; phylum Chordata; class Mammalia; order Carnivora; family Otariidae; genus Callorhinus; species Callorhinus ursinus. Next base: position 23,967,146 of record NW_027397074.1, read on the forward strand.
AGCTTATCAAATATAAGTAAAGAAATGGAGCATATTAGATTTTTGTACATTTCTAGCCTCAGATTGCTATACTACTTAATAAAACTGGACCACACAGGTCACAGCTTCATATCAACATTTATTTAACACTAAACTAATGCCAGATAATATATTTAATCACCCTTCATGCATTATCCTATTTAATATTTACTCTAATTCTTTAAGACATACTATTGCACCCTCTTTCATACAAAAGGAAAACAAAAGGCTTAAAGAGGTGATATAACCTACCATGGTAACACAACTAGTGTGTTGCAAAGCTAGGACTTGAATTTCAGAGACTGACCTCTTAATCATTCACTGAACAATTTCATGCAAACTAGTCCCCTTGTTGATAAATTGTACAGCAGAAAGGACTTTGATCAGCTGTGATGAGGGATAGGAGAGTAGAGAAGTGGAGCCTTTAGATTCCCTTCTGTAATCAAATTGGCTCCTCAGGTTCAGAAAAGCAGAGTCACAACAGCCCCCAGTATCTATAAGGTTAGTGACAACTTTGCTTTTTATGGCTAAAGCACCTGAATAATGGAGCACCCGATGGTGCATACAAATAGCTTTTGAAATAACATTCAAAAGGAATACAAGGAAGCAACACCTACATTCTCTACAAACAAAAAAGGGAAGCTGCCTACATGAAATTAGGTTACCTGATTATGCTTAAAGCAGGGGCATTCCCGGTTACAGATATCTTGTAACTGGTAAATTAATTCATGAGTTATCCCAAACTTAGACATTATAATCAGATACAGCCAGATATAGATGTCTCTCCTTTAACAACAGTGGAAAGGAATTCTTTTTTAAGAAAATTTATGTTCAAAGAAATTAATACACAGAATGATGTCATGGGTAAAGTATAAACAAGAATACCAGATACTTGTCTGATATATGTACTATATAGTCTACTACTAGGTTTAAGTCAATTCTATTGTCTTTGGATTCCTAATAGTATCTAGTATGCTGACTTACCTACATAGATGACTATTGAATTAAAGAATGAACATGAACAGCTAACAGATTACAATACAGAGGTTTCTTCAGTAGAATGTGATCCTTAGGTAACCATTAATAGCTCCTTGCAAGGACAACTAAATTCTTCCAGGCCCCTGTGGCTAGGCTGAAGGTGGCAATGGTGACACTGGGCCTCTTTTGTATCATTCTTGGGTTTCACAGTTGCCCTTACATAGTAAGACATTATTTGCTAATAGCATATTAATAAACAGCTTCTTAAACACCCTCTGAATTTCTGGAAGCCCATTTTCTATTGTTTAAGGCTCTCTGTCTTAACTGCTGCTATTACTCTTTTTTCTCCTATTGTGCTGAGTTCCCATGCACACCTTACTCACTAATTTATGCTCACTAGCTTTGTGTGTAAGAGCTGAGGCTCTGTAGTTAGAACTGATGCAAATCATTCCTACTGAATATCTGTGTAGCCTAAGACAAATTAAACATGTCCTTTTAAGCAACAGTTTTCTCATCTGTGAAATGGAAATAATAACATATATTCACCTTTCCATAGCCTTTCTCATCTTTGCTCATCTTCTGTGGATTAGGCCTTCATGATACCAAGTTTTCCTGCCTACAAATGCACAGTGCCAGGACCTTATCATTTCAATATAACTGTCATGTTAAACACTCCCTTAATTGGAACACTCACGACCACTGTTAAATTTAAGTACATGGTCAGTTAGCATTAAGTAGGCTGGGCTCTTATTGATTTCAGATTAGTTTAGAAGAAAAGAGACCTACTGGCCATGAGGCATGTCCAGTTATGTTTTAACCAGAATAGGATGAAGGGGAAGGAGAAAGATGAAAGTACAGACAGTACCAGGAATTAGATCTCACCGGGAGGCTCAGTGGCCTAAGAGAGAGGGGATGCCACATAACAAGAGAAGGAGAGGATGACAGACTAACCTTTTTTTTTTTTCCCTACTAGTTTTACCTAAAGCTATCCTGGCACAGGTAACAACAACAACAGTAATAATACCAGCGATAGCTAACATTTATTGAGCAATTATTGTATGGCCGATAAGTACACAGAAGTGTTCCATAAGAGTTTAAATTTCAAAGATTCTATCCTTTTGTCATAAATACATAGTCATATTTCTCAGATCATATATTCTGATTTAAGATTCTGAAAATGTGGTCATTATAAGGTTATGATAAGTCAAGGGTATTAGCTTCCTATGCCTCCACAAGCAGATTTCACAAGCAGAACATACCAACATACTACAACTGGGAACAACAACACATGAAGACCTAGATTGTAATAAAAGAAAAGTGAGCCTTGCTCTATTTCCCCCCAAATGATAGACTAGATGTTCATAGAAAACAAGTTACTATGTTGGATAAAATATTTAAAATGTTTAAAATCTGTAGTAAAGCTGTTAAGAAGTAAGGGGTTTCTTCAGAGGCCAGAAAGAAGAAAACAAGAATCCAGGAGGTAAACAAGCACTGGAGGTAACTTTTGTTCTACAGTTACATCTGAGACCTGCTGGATGACAGGTGAGCTTCCTAACCAGTGTGAGGATCCTGTCAGCCCTGGGGGCGATCAGCTGGAACTGAGGCAGCCAGAACTCCCACCAGGCTAATCACACCCATGAGGACTGCTCAGGCACAGTGGGAGGTGGCCTCACAGTCCTTGCAGAAAATGGGCCCTAGAAATGTCATCCTGCCCTCACCACTGCCTGGACTCACTGAATATATCCCAAGACATCCATTCCATTAGCCAACTGCAGATGGACCACTGCAGACAGCAGTTCAACCTGTGTTGCTGTTAGAGGTCAGAATCCTGGTGCCTAAGGAGCATGGCATACAAACAAAGATGCAGCTTCTTGAGAGTATGGAAGCCAGGAATCCAAGCTGGGTCTCCTAGAAGACAAAACTGCATGAAGTACCTCTCATCCATCTTCATTCACAGAGGGTATTTTAGTTTCCCAGGGCTGCCATAAATTATCACAGGGGCGGCTGGGTGGCTCAGTCCGTTGGGCGGCCAACTCTTGATTTCCGCTCAGGCTGTGATCTCAGGGTGGTAGGACACAGACCCGCATCTGGCTCCACCCTCAGTGCAGAGTCTGCTTGTCCCTCTTCTTCCCCTTCTGCCCCAGCCCCATTTGCACTCTCTCTCACTAAAATACATAAATAAAATCTTTTTAAAAAATTACCACAAACTGGGTGGCTTAAAACAACAGAAATTTATTCTCTCACAGTTCTAGAGCCTAGAAGTCTGAAATCAAAGTGTTGGCAGTGTCAACTCCCTCAGAAGCCTCTAGGAAAGAATGCTTCTTTGCCTCTTCTTGGCTTCTGATGACTCCTTGCATACTTCGGCTTGTAACTGCATCACTCTGATATCTGCCTCTGTAACCACGTGTCTTTTTCTGTGTGTCTGTGTGTCTCTCTGTATCCTCTCTTCTCATCAGGACACCAGTCATTGGTTTTACTAAAGCCCAAAATAATCCAGGATGACCTCATCTTAATTAATTACATCTACAAAGACCCTGTTTCCAAACAAGTTCACATAATGAGATCCCTGATAGGCATGGATTTTGGGGGGGACACTTATTCAACTCACTAAAGAGGGTATTTCTATATGTCTGTGGCTAATGTGTCTTTTAGCAACACATCACTAGTTTCCTTTCAAGGTGACAGTATGATAATACCTGGACAATCTACAAATTAAAGAAAAGCTCATCTGAATTAGAAATCCCTCTGTAACTGCCACAAAATAACAAGAACTCCAATATTACATTTGTTAATGAAAGAAAATGAAAGCTAGCAGATTCTTAAAATAATATTCTTGTAAAAATGGTTGGAAAGTCTCTATTGCCAAATGTATGACGAAGTTTTTTGTTGATGATTATCAAGAACTTTAAGAGATTATAGTTAAAAAGTCTTGACTAGGAATTGCATATGGCCATTTCAGGCAGAACGGAAATCTGACTAAGCAATTTGAAAATATTTGGTTTAGATATTTCTATTTAATATCTTAATGTGGTATTAATATGCAATTTAACAACCCAGATACCCATCAACAGGAGAATGAATATAAAAATTGAAGTCAAACAGTAGAACACTGTACAACAATAAAAATAGATGAAAATCAGCTATATACAACAACACGGATTAATCTCAAAACCACAATGTTAAGAAAAAAAGCCAAAAAAAAAAATCAAAAAAGCAAGTCACGGAAGCATACATATATTGATTCAGCTTATATAGAGTTCAGAAGCTCACAAAATAAGGGATTTCTTATTTAAGAATACATATGTGGTAGAACCATAAAGAAAAGCAAGGAAATTAATAACACAATATTCAGGATAGTCGTTGCTTCTGAAAGGCAAGAGATCATGGGATTGAGAAAGAACCCACAACATAAGAAAATTCAAAGATATTGTTCTATTTCTCAAGCAGGGTGGAGGTACATTGCTGTTAATTTTGTGATTTTTACTGTACATTTATATTGTATACACTCTTCTGTGTATATTTCAGAATTTAAAAATCAATCTAAGGAAGACATGCATCCAGTAAGAGCTTTGTGTCTTTTTTTCACATCCTCCATACCTGATTCAACATAGAGATTGTCTTCATGTTTTTTATGAATTTCATCCTAAGTGTGAGAACAAAGATTTTCTATAAATGGAAGTAGAATCATGAGAGTTTAATAATACCATGACTCTGGGACTTAGGGAAGTCACACTAAAGCAAGTTACCATCTCTTTGAGATGCCAGGCGGTGACTGCCAAGTAGAAATAGGACAAGGAAATCAATGAAGGGGGTGGGACTTCAGAGGAGTTAGCCAAAGGTATCTTGCACCACTTCCTGTTATTCACAGCACAAGTCCAGAACTTCTCGAGCTTTGCCCTGTCAATTGCCCAAGGTGTCCATTGTTGGAAAAGGTGGGGCAGAACAGCCAAAGGCAGAGAAAGGCCAGTTTGAAGGGAAACAATCCACAGCACCTTTAAAAATAATTCTATTCACAACTTACAAGTAGTAGATAAATAAGTCCTGGAGATCCAAGTATAGTATAGTGAAAATAAACAAAAATATTGTATTATAATCATCAAACTTACTAAGAGGCTAGATTGTAATTATTCCCTCCACAGAAAAAGAATAATGGGGGTGGGGTGCCTGGGTGGCTCCGCTGGTTGGGTGTCTGACTTCTGGTTTCGACTCAGGTCATGATCTCAGGTTGAAGTGGAGTCTGCTTAGAGACTCTTTCCCTCTTCCTTTCCATCCCCCTCTGATCTTCCCCCTGCCACGTTCACTCTCTCTCTCTAAAATAAATAAATAAAATCTTAAAAAGAATGGTTATGTGACCTAATGGAAGTGCCAACAGTGCAATGGCAATCATATTACAATATATAAATATATCAAATCAACATATTGTATACCTTAAATTTACACAATGTAAATTTGTCAATTTGTCAACAATATGTTAGATATATTTCAATTAGGGGTGCCTGGGTGGCTCCATTGGTTAAGCATCTGACTCTTGATTTTGGCTCAGGTCATGATCTCGGGGTCCTGGGATCGAGCCCCGTGTCTGGCTCTGTCCTCAGTGGGGAGTCTGCTCAAGGATTCTCTCCTTCTCCCTCTGCTCCTCCCCCTGCTCTCTAGCTCTAAAATAAATAAATCTTGGAAAAAATTTTTTTAAATATATTTCAATTAAAAGAAAAACAAAAATTTTAAATATATTTCAATTAAAAGAAAAAAACAAAAAGAAAAAACAAAACAAAACAAAACAAAAAAACAGGGCGAGAATCTTCTAATAAACCTTTTCCAATATTAAAACTGCTTCCTTTCATATCCTCCCCCAAAGTTCTACCCCGAATTGAGGAAGAGAGGCTGGATGGACCCTAAGTTCCTGGGGGAAATCCAAATTGATACGTTCCCTCTTTAAAGGAGATGGGACAGGAAAAGCAAGTTCTAGCCCCCAAAGAAAGGACTAACAAGCAGTAAATACGTTGCTCCCCCCTTAAAAAGGAACTACTTAACCCACAAGGGTTTTTCGCTGACAGTGGCTAACAGTAGCACAAAGGCTCAAAGTCAAAGGAATCCTGGCCCCAGAGAAAGCTTCCATCTGTTGTTCCTTCTCTTGGTCTCAGGCTTCATTATGGGATGAGGGAAGCAGGTATGAGAGCATTAAAAAATAAAATAAAGGTATATCTCAAAATCAATTCATGTTGTCTAAAAAAAACCAGTGAAGATAAAATTGAAAACCTCTGTCTCTCTGCCAACGATGCTATTACCAGAAACTCAGCCCCAACCAATCTCTATAGCCCTATTATACACATTTATTAATTTCATCCAACTGGTAGAATTCATGATAGTGACATGATACCAGGGTGAAAATGTATACTTACAAACCTTATTTAAAATCAAACTTTCTCGGGCGCCTGGGTGGCTCAGTTGGTTGGGCGACTGCCTTCGGCTCAGGTCATGATCCTGGAGTCCTGGGATCGAGTCCCACATCAGGCTCCCTGCTCAGCAGGGAGTCTGCTTCTCCCTCTGACCCTCTTCCCTCTCGTGCTCTCTCTCTCTCATTCTCTCCCTCTCAAATAAATAAATAAAATCTTTTAAAAAAAAAAATAAATAAATAAATAAATAAAATCAAACTTTCTCATAGCTTGGTTTCTATTCAATTCAAGTTAATTTCTTTCAAGACCTGGGCCAGCAATCATATTAATTTGCATGACCACCACTATTTAAACAGGCCCCTTAGTTCTTGATGAATGACCTTCTATATACTATCAGACTTTTGATGCATAAATCAATTGCCCTTATTCTGGTAGGCCTGAGGCAAGAGTGGAGAGGACTGACTGTAGCTACAAAGCTGCCAAACTAAAAGAGAAAGGAATTAAAAGCAACCCTCCAAAAAGGAAAGCAAAACTAGTGAAATGAAATATACAGTGGACCTTACTCAAAGCAAGAGTATGTGCATATAACTTTTTCATTGAGGGGCTCTATCTAGGCAGCAATATTTTTGTCTATAGTGGGGCCACCACCATTTCCAGCCTGATACCATTGTCCTAAAGGTCAGTAATCATTTATTTAGGCTGACTGAGGAGTCTCAAAGGGAAAAGGGTAGCTGTGCTTAAGCAGTTTGTAATATAAGAGGAAAAACTATGAGACAACACAAGGGCAGTATGAGAGCCTTCCAGCCAGTCACTGCCTTGGTGACTTAAAACATTATGTATTTCAAAACCATTGCCATCCATATCTTAAGCAATTTCATCCCCATGGATCAAGAGCTGTAACACCATTGTTTATTTAACATAGCTAAAGCTCATAGGGGAGGAAACTAGAATGAATATACTTGCACAATATGGACTTGTCTTTATGAGTCATAAATATAACTACAACAAAGAAATGCTACACATCTGTCTGCTGTGTCAATGAGTGGGGCCAGAGGGTGAGGTATGCATCTTTCTCTCTTAGTCTAATTGCATTCCTTACCTGGTTGTACAGTCTGGAGGAGAACAAGGCTCTGGAGGCAGACATACCTAGGTTTCTAGGTCCTGAGTCTGGCTTTGCAACTTAATAGCTCTGTGATACATAACTTGACCTCTATACATCAGGCTTTTCATCTGTGAAATGGAGATATTAATAAGAAAGTTTAAACCATGTGAAATTGCAGGTGTCAACCATTTTTAACTTATACAAATGGCATTTCACATGGTTTTTACCCAATAATATCTACCCCATAGGGCTATTATAAGGATCCTCTGAGATTATAGCATGATTTAAATTTTCTCTCATCAAGAATTTCCTTATTCATTCTACAGTTAATATAAACTCAGATGAAGAAATGGAATCCACATCTACAGAGAGCATTATACCTGAGTAAGTAGAGGATGTCCAATATTTTACCTTCTCCTGTGAAATTTTCTGGTTGGACTTCATTTAAACACCACTAAAAGAGATTCTCCGTTTTGAGACTCAAGAAATCTAGTCAAGAGTTGCCTTACCAACTACTAAGAAGTGGAGATATTCAGACCTCATGCTGTCAGAGCAAAATAAATATTATATTTCCTCCATAAAATTGAATTAAGTTATTAAGTCAGCATTCTTCAAATCTTGGACCCTGAAGATCCAGGACTCTACAGGCATCACTGGGGAGTCCTTAAAAAAGCAAACACTATAGTCATATAAGATATTTAAATTAAAACATCCCCTGTTTTCTCCAACCCTAATTGGATTCTGCAATAAGAGGTGGGATCAGAAACAAAAAATGCAAGCAATAACAATACAACAATAAAATCTAAGGAATAACGATCCCACAACTTGGGAGTGTTTAATGGGTTAGGCCATGACTCCACAGCATCATGTCCGAGCAGTAAATGGTACTTACACCAGACTTGCTTTCAAAAATAATTGGAGAAAAGGGTAAAGATAATGAAAGGTTTCAGTCTATTTAGTGTTGGCCACTTCTCAAATGCTATATGCTTTGCTAAATAGTCTCTCAAATTGTAAGGCCACTTTCACTTCCAAATAGCTCTTCCTCTAGATTCAGACAAAGTGGTCCTACTACTTCCATAGTCTGTGTCCAAGCCCTAAGAAGATTGTCAATCACCATAAAATATTACTAAAAATATCTTAGATTTTGGCATGTGCAATCACATTTTTGCCTTCTGAATGGTTTCTCTGAATTTTTATTCTGAGGACATTTCAAGGAAAATTTAATTTTCCCTTCTCTGATTAATTTGCACTTCATTTTTCATTATATTTTCTAAGAGGAGTACTTTATAGCCAAAAAAGAAATGAGCCCTTTAATATTTTGGGTCTATGAATGAGTAAGCCACATTTTCTATAAAGTAATTAATTGGTGACATGTTTCCAAATTCAAAACTTTTATAGACTGATACCTGGCAAACTCTCTTTATTCATTCAGATGTTTGTAGATCATCTTTAATGTGCAAAGCTCTATACTGTGTATTGAGTGGGTATAGAAAAATGGACAAAATATTGCCCCTGTCTTCACAGAGCTTACCACCTCTTAGAGGACAAGGATTCCAAACTAAAATAAAATGTGATAAATATTAAAGAAGTGGGATTCAAAAAGTACTCCTGGGGATGTGAAGCGTGAAACTGTCACTCACAACTGGGAGTACCAAGGACAGTTTCCTGAAGAAAATGCCAGTTTATGTGGGCCTCAAGAATGTGTGGAGTTTTAGCAATAAAATAGGGGGAGAAAGGCACTGAAGGCAGAGGTTAACATGACCAAAAACATGAAGCTGTGAGACTATGTTTTGTACTGGAGGAACCATAAATAGATTGGTGTGGCAGGAGTAAAAGGTACTTGGCAAGAGGAAGATGTGGTAATAAGTTTAACTGGTAAATTGGTCCAGATTATAAAAGGTCTTGAATGCCTTACTGAGGAATTTAGAACTTTTTTCACTTAAATAATGGAATCATGAAAGGGTTAATTGGGACAGATATTGGGACATCTCCATTGAGATATGGAGAGAATGGATTTGGGGAGATCAATATCAAAAAGTAATGAAGGCCTGACCCAGCACAGTGGTAATTGGGATGGGAAGAGGTCAGGAAAAAGAAACATTTCCAAGATTGAAATGATCAGGATAAACCAACTCTCTTGAGGTGTATTCAAAAGGATGCATAGAAGGGTGGGAGCAGATGTCTAGAGTGACTCCTAGGCTTCTCTATAGCCATTATGTAAGTTAGAGACTACCAGAGACTAGCAGAATTGAAGAAAAATATCATGACCTAGATTTGGAGCATTTCAGCTCCAGGTGCCAGATAGATATGGAGGAATGGCAAAAATACAGTTGAGAGCAGGTCTATTTCTCAGAAAAAAAAAAATGGCCAAAACTAGAGCCATAGATTTAAACAGGGCAAGAGAACCAGGCTAACTAACTTTGGTTACACTCCTTTAAATCGATATTCTTTCAATATCTACTTACATTAGTTTGCTAGACCTGCCATAACAAAGTACCACAGACTAAGTGAATTAAAAAACAGAAATTTATATTCTCACAGTTCTAGAGACTAGAAGTCCACAATCAGGGTGTCAGCAGGGTTGGTTTCTTTTGAGGTCTCTTTCCTTTGCTCAAAGAAGGCTGACATCACCTTGTGTCTTCATGTGGTCTTCCTTCTGTACATCTCTGTGTGTAAAGTTACTCTTCCAGGGCACCTGGGTGGCTCAATCGGTTGAGCATCTGCCTTTGGCTCAGGTCATGATCCCAAGGTCCTGGGATCCAGCCCCGCGTTGGGCTCCCTGCTCAGCAGGGAAGTCTGCTTTTCTCTCTCCCTCTGTCCCTCCCCCCTGCTTGTGCTATCTCTCTCTCCCACTCTCAAACATACAAATAAAATCTCTTAAAAAAATAAAAGTTACTCTTCTTATAAGGATACCATAATATTGAACTAAAACCCACCTTAATGACATCATTTTAACTTAATTACCTTTTTAAAGACCCTGTTTCCATATATAATACATTCTTGAGGTCCTGAGGGTTAGGACTTCAACATCTGAATTTGGTAGAGATGGGGAATAATTCAGTCCATAGTCAATATTTATTGAGAGGAGAGATGGAGAACTGTGTGGAAAAGGGTAGAGAAGGAAAATCACATGTGACAAATGAGTAATTCAGCTTATCTTTGACTTGTACACCTTGCTTAGCAAAACAGAAGTCCGGAAGATAACTCCAGATTCACCTTCCCTAGGTGGCAGTTTAAAATCATCTGTTGGTAGTTAAGCATGCTGGATTATTTGAAGGACTTAATAAACTAAATCTGACATGTACATGGATGAATTGCCTACCAGATATTCAGGCACACTACACAGCCAGAATAATAAAAACAACAAATAAATAGACCAATGGATTAAAATACAGAGCCTAGAAACAAACATCTACATATATGGAATTTGATATATGATAAAGGTGGCATTACAAATCAGTACAGAAGCAATGGCAGGTTGATGGCAAGACTGGCTTATTCTGTGGTGAAAAATCTGTATAATATGCAAAAGTGAATTCTAGATGATTTATAAAAATTACTTGTGCAGGATAATACTATATAGTTAATAAAAGAGTATAGGTTCTTTTGAGCCAGCACATATTGACAAGCATCTCTGAAGACAACTGGGTTAGTCCTGTTTTAAATTATCGGTAGGCCTTCTGAGTATGCCATGCTTGCTGCTGGGACTCTGAGTGAGGCAGTAATGGATACCAGGTATGGGGCATGACAAATAGATCATCAAAATTGGATTCTGAGATTGAGTTGCTCCTATGTGAAGAGTGCACAGAAGGCCAGAGGGATAGAAAGCACTGGTAATCCATAACATACAGTGGCATAATGGTCACTCAGATTATCACCAGTGGTAGCACTGAGTGAAGGTAGTAATCAAGGAATTGGCAGATAAAGTGGCTGTGGCACTTAATTGCTAAAATGACAGTAATGATTACTGAGATGATAAGGTGGAATGGCTACTTAGGACTGCTCTGGATAATGTATGTAAAGAGGAAGATAAGCATAAAGTCTTGATTTTCCAACCCAAAGCACTGGTGGAGAACCAGAAAGCCTCTGTGGTGCCTTTTTTCTTATCTCATGTAGGGGCATGGCAGACATGGCTGAGAATCAGGCCAAGGTTTTATTATAAGAGTTGAAATTGCTATTTCATTTAAATAAACCAGGCCACCAGGTCTCGTTTGCTAAGATGGGAGACTAGTTTGGAAGGAGTGGGGCTCTGATGATTGGGGTGGGATATTTAGACAAACACAGGCAAGAGTGATAGCTTTAAATTCATAGATATCTCTAAATCATTCTTGCAGGGGCTTTAATTGAATTGGTATCCCACAGAACACCACCCTAGCCCAGTATCTGATGACATTATATTAAATGGATCTTATGACTGGAAAAAAGCAAGCACCTCAAATGCCTTAATGAGACATGTGTGCCAGAGAGAGGGAAATAAACCTATGAAAGTTCAGGGTTCCATCCCATGGGGAGGTTTCTATGAGTCCACTGTCCTGGATCATTTCAGGATATTTCTTCTAAAGAAAAAACATACTGATAGACCTTGATCCTCCCCTCATGAAGAGAAAGGTACAACACCAAGTGGACTTTCTTAGATTTTGGAGGCAACATATATTTAAGTGTTCTGCTCTGACATTTCACTGTCACACTCAAACATAACAAAAAGAAAAGTGCACAAATATTAGAAAGGGTGATGGTGGACAAGATATATCTTTAACCTATTTGTAGACTGATAGTAATAACCAGAATAGTTATTACATACTCTATTAGTTGCTCAGTTGTTGTACATTAATGTATCGTCAGCAGGATGAACTTAAAGTATGTACACCCGTGTGTGTGTGTGTGTGTGTGTGTGTGTATGTGAGAGAGAGAGAGACAGACAGACAGGGAAAGAGAATGAGAGAATATATTTTTAAAGTACATGATTCAAAATACTGAAACTTACAGGACATTGATGTCCATTGGGCCTTCCTTAAGTGCTTTAAGACCTTATTATTTAAAGTGAGGTCCCCAGATCAGAGGGATCAACATCACTGGGAGCATTAAATAGAGGATCTCAGGCCCACCCAGAATTATTGAATCAGAATCTGTATTCTAACAAAACCCTCAGGTGATTTTTATGCAAATTAAATTTTTAGAAACATCACTCCTAAATATGTGTTTATTTTGGAAGATGCATCAGACATTGGAGAAGGCTGTGTGTGCATCCTTATAGCTTCAGGGGTGCTGGTGTAATCTGAGAAGTTCCCACTTGTCACTCTAAGCAAAGCCTTAGGCTTTCACCTGTGTACTTTTCCATGAAGCCTTTGGACTAAACAGAGGAAAGCTGAATGAAAACAAATTGATAACTACAACAGATACTAGTCATAAGTTTCTCATCTCTGTAATTTGCCTCCAAAAATTCTAGTTCTAGAAAAAACTTTGCATCTTTCTTCTTCAAACACATCTATTGACCTAGAAGGCCACCCAGAAAGTATTTGCAGATCAAGTGCCTTTGGGTCTTCACATATACTGTTGTCTTTGTCCAAAATTCTCTTTCCGCGATGTCTACCTGCTCTTCACTAAGAAGCTAACTCCTACTTGAGCCTCTCAGTCTTAACATTTTCTGATGAGTAGTCCCTGACCTCCCCTCCTCATCCCATCCCACCGTCTGTGCCTTCGTGGGAGCCCCCAGATCAGGCTTCTGTTCTGGAACACAGCATACTGAAGTGAAATTGCCTAAAAGTTCTGTGAGGGTAAGATGTCAATCTCTGTAACTACAACATACATGCAGAGCCTGTCACTTTGCCCATGCCTATATTTGCTTACTAGGTAAAGAAATAAATAAATACAGGAAAACTTACCAAGATCAGACAGCTGGAGCCACCCTGTGACTGAGCCTCCAAACCCAATGGGCTCTACCCACGGGTACTACCCCATGATGCCTCTAGGTCACCTAGTAAATAACCCAGAGTAAAAAGATTACAAAGCAGATTCATGACATGTATTTGTTCAGTTTATTTTATGCAGAAAGTGCATCTTTTTACACATATAATCATGTTACCATCACCACAGAGTTCTAGCACCTTTGAAGGAAGAGTGGGGAGAGGTATTTTAGAAAGAAAAGCTGTCCTTAGAATAAAATAGTTGTAAGGAAATGGTTACCAGAAACAGTAAGCGCCTTGAAAGATAATTCAAATATGTATCATACTCTTCCTTTGTTATAAAAAAATTGCTCTAACTCCGACTTTCTTCAATCACTTAAAATAAGTTCTCAGACTTGTTTTCAGAAATGAGTGCTTGGGTAAGTGATAGTTCACACTTGATTCTCTTTGGTAGAAGTAAATATTTCTTCCATTTTGTGTTTGAAATTGTTGATTGTGGTAGCTGGAAAACTAAAGATCATAATAATTATTTCTCTCTCACCCTGGCACACCTTCCTTTTCTCTCTCTCTCTCTTTCTCTCTTTTTTAAAGTATAAATTAAACTTTAGGCACAGTTAGTTATTGGTCTGATTGCCAGATTTTCCAATAATCACATCTGAGTTTTTTTTTTCAACATGTGGGTAATTTTCATTATTTCAATCCAGCAGTGACCTTTGGAATTCCAGAAGCATTTCCCCTCCCCTTCCTGGTCCCCCCACAAGACTCAGTAGCTCAAACATCTGAGGGACCTCTGGGCATCTTCACATCTCTTGGCATAGAAGATGAAGGCCACTGTGTGGTAGATTTTCAAACAACAGGTGTTGAGCTTGGGGAAGAGCTTGCCGGTTTTTGAAGAATTGGGAGAAGCAATACTTAATTCTTAGTTTCCAGGCTCTTTGGAAACCCTTAGAAAACAAAGTTAATGGTTTATACAGAGCTCACATTGAAAAACCACAATAAACAATGGCTAAATAAAGTCAGACAGATTTTTGGTTTCAAAATCCTACATTTTATATCAATTTTCTATCCAGAGCAACTCAGTCTTTCAGTCTGGGATTATTTCTCCTTGATGCATCTTGAATCCATGAAATATTATTTATTCAAGGGGTGGCTTGCTTATTCTTATGCCCAGTTTTCAACAATGTAGTACACAGAATTGAAATTCTTTCCAAGACTAATTAGCCCAATAGATATTTACTAGGAACATGCAAGAGTGTGAAATACCATCTATATTATCTGCCTTATGAAAGTCTCTGGGATCATTGCTTGTCTTTGCTTACTGGTAGTAAAGACTCCAAATTACAGAAGCAATAGAAGCACTGTGTTTAACCCAAAATATCACTGAAATCCCATTTTAGGAAAATCTGTTTCTTTCAAATTTTCTCAGAGAAGTACAAAGTGTTGCTTGGTGTGCTGTTATCTGCCGGTATAAATGGTATAAATGGATGATTGCTTTAAATACGGCTTCTTTTGGAAGAGAGTTAGAGGACTTTACAAAAGCATCAAGCTGTGCTTGCCATACAGGTGAGCCTCTTGCAAGTAAATAATTTGACTTGATTGTTAGAAATATTTCTTATCTTCTTATCCAGGCAATAATTGCTGTATTTCTAATCTGCTTTTTAAAGATCAGTTGCAGTTTGATTCCTTCCCGGTATCTTAAAAGGAATTATTTAATAGGAATGGGAAGGTAGATGAGAGTGTCAAAGATAAATGGTCATCTTCGTCTAAACATCAAGAAGAAACACCTGTCCTGTCCTTACAACATGCAGCTGACCACAACCCACAACAGGCCTCTGAGGCCTTGCAATAAATATATTTTATGTATCCCAAAGATTTGGGATTTGGGAGAGATGTTTATCTCAAAAGATCATGTTCAAAAGAGCTTCAGTTTGTCAAGTCTAATGATTTTGAAGAGATGGTTTCCAACTCAAATTTTCTATAGTACTATGAAATCAGTGAGCTGGCCCTTTCACTGGGGACCACCAAATCCTTTTACAGAGGATGAGTTTCTCTGACTCCCAAGTAGTGAAACAATCTTTGTCCTTTTGGGCTACCTTTTTAAGGTAAGCTACTGATGCCTGTAGACTAAAACTTATGCTTTACACTTCCACATTCTCACTTCTGCTTTCAAGTATGGGAGTGCCTATGTACTGTAGATTCTCAAATGTTTATATCAGATTTTGTTAGGCACTTGACTAGAAGGTTTTACAGACCTTTGTGATCAGACTCCTTTTTCTCATTTGGTTAAAATTTGCTGTTAATAGACCAGTGTCATAAAAATCAGTGTATTTTATTTCTCTTAGTGTAGGGGTTTAGCCTCCCCTGCCAACCACCAAGCAAGTACATTCCACTGTTGGAGAGGAAGACCAGATAGGAATGTGGATGGCTTAGGGGAAATCGATCCTCACTAGAGAAAAAAAACCATTCAAAGCAAATGTCTGGGTGATAGGTCTATGGTCTCATCTTCCAAAGACAAAAGCCCTGCCATAGACTTGTAGACAAGCCAATCCAGTAATTAATCTCCCAGTTGGCATCCAAATAGATCCATGTATTTGAAAATGGTTTCCCAAATACTTTTCTTAGCTTAGCTTCACCATTGTTCTGTGAGGCAAGTCAGAAGAGCTCTTCTCTATTTCATAGAGGGAGAAAGTGACACCAAGAGAGATTACCAGACTAGCATAAAATAGCCCATCCCCTCTGTCAATTCAATGTTGCATCAATTTCCTCCTCTTTTCTCACCTACCTGAGCCAAATGGCCTTCAGTTTGTTACTTCCACGTTTCTGGATCTTTGTAATAAAAGCGAATCCATTTCAACTAAAGATATAATTCCAGACCTTCTGGCAAGCCTGCGTCTGAAGAAATAACAGAGATCTAGAAATGGTGTGGGAAACTACTAGAATTTCCATGGAATGGAGTATCACAAATAATAAACAAATAATATAAGTAAAACACACGATATATCTAGACACTACTAGGTTTCTTTTATTTTTATTTTTCACCATAATAATTCATCCTCAATCATCTACTAGCAAAGACTACATTTATTTTTACTCACAATATCACCAATTTAGCAAAGATAACCATTTCATAGTAAAAGACACTGTGGCAGTATTTTCCAAAGATGGCCATCTCAATATCTCTGATCCCACAAAATCTTCTAAACCTTGCCACTCCTATATCCAGAAGTGGAATCTAATTATTCTCTTACCTTATAACCAATAAAATGTAGCCAATAAAGTAAGTCTGAGTGACTACCAAGCCTAGGTTGGAAAAAATGTTATATCTTCCACTTGTCTTGTTGGAGCACTTAGACTGAGTCCTGAGCCACCATTATGTGATCAGACAGGCCTGAGGCCACCATACTGCAAGGTATCCCAAACTAGCCCACCAGGAGAGGACTTAGAGGAGTCCTGACACTGAATGAAGATGATAAATAGAAAGATGGAGGGATAGAGAAAGAGATAGGGAGAGATGCTGGCCTGCCCCCAGCTGCTCCAGAACATAGCTACTATAACCATGCAAAAAATCCCAAGCCAGATCCACCTAACTGAGCCCATTCCAAATTTGTGACCCACAGAAACTGTGAGATAATAATATGATTGTTGTTGCTTTAAGCCATTAACTACCAGGGTGATTTGTTATGCAGCAATAAAAACCATAACAGACACTGTTCTTTATAACATAGAAGAAACAGCCTATGAATTTATTTCTCTGAGGCTTTTTATAATCATTAGCAAGATAGGAATTAATAGACTGGCTACCATAATACTTCCTTTTGTTCCTTTAACTTGAATTAGTTTCACAGAAAAACTTGGAGATAACATGGCTTAATAACATACACATACCTCTTGTAACACCAGACTTCGCCAACTTATATTCATCTGATAGTGTCATCTTCAAGGTAGGTAGTGCTTTTCTGGATCTAGATCTGATTTAAATTATACTATGTACATTCCCTCCACCCCTAGAAATTCTGTCACTTTCTAGATGTAGGAACAAAATAGCATCACCGATATCTCCTCACTAGTTAGCAATAAGCTCTGCAGAATATTTTTCTCATTGCCCTTGTCTTATTTATTTTGAAACATATTTATTTTTACATAAAGCTGAATGTACTGACACATGCTGTACCTTTCCCTTAGAAAAAGTGCAGATGCTTAACGTGGCAGCTGCGTGCATATAGCTGATATGTTCTACTGGTGCAAAACAGATAATTTCTGCATTTCACAGATCTTGCCTTCTCATTAATTTGGCAAAGTGGGTGTTTGGGATTGCTGCCTTTTTTCTTTTTCTTTTTCTTTCTTTCTTTTTTTTTTTTTTTTTTTTTTTTGTCCCTTTCAAAGCCAAAGGAGAGAGAGAAAATAATACCAAGTCAATTTTAAAAACTAAACCTACGAAGAATCTGCTGTTTAGATATCCTGCTATACAGGGGTGATTATACTCATTAAATGTTATATGTTAGAAACATTTACAGGTTTGTGGCAACTAAAATCACAGTCAGTGATTTTTACTTTTACTTTTGCATTTTTCATGAAGACCATGAAAAATTGCTCTGGCACATTAACAATCAGTCATGTCCTTAATAAAGGGTGCATGAGAGTGAATGTTATCTACTTGAATATCACATTTATTTTAAAAATCAAGCAGACAATTCCAAGGTTAAGAAGTTTAATGTTTTCCTGCATCATGAAAAATGAAAAACTGAGTATGGCCCACTTCATTTTAACTAATCCATGCAAAGAGTTCAGGGAGTACAAAGAAATTTTATGTTGTAGAAAATTACAATTCCAAACACTGCTCACCTGCTTTAGAAAATGA
This sequence comes from Callorhinus ursinus, assembly GCF_003265705.2. NCBI lineage: Eukaryota > Metazoa > Chordata > Mammalia > Carnivora > Otariidae > Callorhinus > Callorhinus ursinus. Next base: position 23,985,398 of record NW_027397074.1, read on the forward strand.
CCACATGATTTTTTGGATACTTGGTCATTTGTTATTATGGGCTTTCTGCAGGTTTTAATTATTAATTTTATTATTATTCATAGTTCTTAAATACAAATACCTCCATAGTTCTTGAACTTTTCCCCATTATGTTGTTTGTGCCCTTTCAAAGCACCTCGGTAATTTGTATGTACTTAATACTCTTTCTTAGGTAATGAATGCATAACTTCTGTACCAAGCAGGGCCTTATTCATTTCCTCTTTTGAAAACACTGTCAGTAAAAACTACCCACATAGAATCTACCTGTGGTTTTGGCAGAGCTTGAAAACATTTGACTCCAAGCTACCATTAGCTTAATATCTGATCTCATTAAGCTATGTTGCTTTCGAAGCATAATGTAAACAAAGTAGAATTATTAACAACTTCCCTGAGTCATGGTGGTATAATTTATTTTTATAGCAGCTAGTTGTTAATGAGGATATCTGTCTTTACATAGGAGTTACAATTTACTATGTCCTGTGTCTTCGCTGTTCATGCAAAAACAATTATGCCTTCAAAGACATTAAAGAAATAAACAAACTATAAAGTAAAAAACTTATTTTTACTTTTGCATTTCTGGTAGTATGAACAGATTTTTTAAAAATCCACAAGACTGTATTTCAAACGGTGCTGTCCGTTAATTTGCTGTTTCTTGTTTGTCATTCAATAGAAAAATAATTCAAAATTAGATTTCAACTATGTAAAATATATTATAACCTCATATATATTTATTGCAAATTTCTACTTAGGTAATTGACACTTTTCTAATATCAATATTAGCAAAGAGCTGGGGCGCCTGGGTGGCTCAGTTGGTTAAGCGACTGCCTTCGGCTCAGGTCATGATCCCAGGGTCCTGGGATCGAGCCCCGCATCGGGCTCCCTGCTCGGCGGGAAGCCTGCTTCTCCCGCTCCCACTCCCTCTGCTTGTGTTCCCTCTCTCTCTATCAATTAAATAAATAAAATCTTTTTAAAAATTTTCATTTAAAAAAAATATTAGCAAAGAGCTTGAGGCTTGGTTTATTACATTTTTTTCTTTCTTTCCCAAACCAAGCAAAGTGAAAACCAACTCTCTTCTAGTATTTGTGCCGCCAAAGTGAGCACAAAACCAACTCTCTTCTAGATGTAACCAATTTTGATTTGGGTTATCCATAGCAAACTACTTCTGAGTTTGCCTTTATGCACCATGCAACACCCTGTTTTTCATTAACTGAATTAAACTGGAGGCAGTTCTGTGCTATGTAAAGCAAAATGGGGCTCATTAAGAACAGATACTCTACCTGTTTGGTTTTATTATTCTCAGAGAATGGCTAAAAGTAAACAAAAGTTTTTGAAAGCAACATTATAGTGCTCTCCATTTGGACACCATCGTCGTTAGTGACTTGGATTAAAAAAGACCTTTAAAAATATGTTATATAATTTGACCAGGCTTATGTGTACCATAGATGTAGATGTCTAAAATTTAGTGCAGGGGTACCTGGGTAGCTCAGTCGCTTGGGCATCCGACTCTTGATTTTGGCTCAGGTCATGATCTCAGAGTCGTGGGTTCGAGCTCCACAGAAAGCTCCAGGATCAGCACAGTCGGCTTGGGATTGTCCTCCCTCTCCCTCTGCCCCTCACCCCATTTGTGCTCTTTCTCTCTCTCTCAATGGATAGATAAAATCTTTTAAAAAATAACTAAATAAAATGAAATTTAGTGCAGATTTTTATTTCAGACTCCATGTGGATTATCAGGAAGGACTGGACTTTGCTTCTCTACGATGGTTTCAAGCAATCTAGACAGATTCAGGGGTAGGCGTTCCAATAGCACATGAGAGCTGAACAGCAAAATCCAGAGGAATGAGACTAAGGAGCATTCAATAAAGGACAGTTGGCTTATTTTATATCATGCAATAAAAAAGAAATATTCACAAGACAATACCCAGGAAGGGCTAAAAACATCTCCCTTGCCTCCTCTTTGCTGACATTGCCAATCACATAAATTGGATATTACCTACTAAACAAAGATATGTTGGCAGTGGTTACATTGCGACTGTTTAAACAGAGACACTTTTCAGCAACTAAATGCACATCTTAGAGCAATATGAGTTGCTCCCCACCCAGCACAAACGCCACTAAGTACTTTCTAAAATTACAAATAGGAAGTCACAGCCTTTAACCATTTGAACTTTCTATGTTGTTGTAGAGCGCCTGCATTAACATTTTGTTCCTGATATAACAAATGAAGCATAATACCTCTTATCTAATAAGATAAAAATCTTGAGATGAACAGTTGATTTTCCACGTACCTGCACATCTCTGTGAACAGGGAACTAGCTTTGCTATTTTTCTAAAATAGAGATTAAATAATAGAGAAATTTTATGCAAAGTTCTTTCAGAAACCCCCAACCGCCCCCAGCCCCCACCCCACGAAGAGGTTCCCTCAGTTGCTACCTTCTGTCCATTTTAAATGCTGAGTTTGGCACAGAAAACATTTAAGAAAATGACAGCAAAATGAGTGTCATCAGCAACTTCAAAGTAAGGCCATACAATTCAGAATTTGTTACTAAAACTCTTTCAGGTCTAAACCACACATGGAGGTAGTTTTCCACTCATTTCTTGAAGCAGAAAAAGCTGTGTTAAAGATCGCCCCAGTTTATTAATTTTGCAATTGATTATACTGATTGCATGAAGATTTCCATTGCAAAAACAGATTTTTAAGGACTAAAAATATGACAATTATGCAAGTTACTTATTTAAGTGAATAAGTAACTACAGGTTTTTAAAGTAGCATACACTTAAAACAAAGGGAGTCATTTGCCCCCTTCCTTCACCTGCTTGAAATTTCCATTCACATTTTCAAGTGGGGGGAGGCAATGCATGTTCAATGATAGCAGTCAAGACCCTTCAAAGCAATAGTTCAAAACTTTAAAATGGGGATCCATGGGAGCTTTACAGGTCATTAAAATGCAATATTGTCTTGATAAAGTACCTCCATGTAATTAAATAGAGCCTGATCCTCAGAAGGGGGAATCAAAAAGTCATCTCTACATTCTGAAAGGCCTTCTAATGATGGGCAGAGCCTCACCTGGAGCTTTCCCAACCAGCAGTGCATTCCTTCTTCAGTCCTTCCAGCGGTCCTCAACAGGAAAGGGGGACATGATATTTTCAGGTGCTCCAAAGAGGATGAGGGGGTGCCAAACAAGCCCACAGAAAAAAAGATTTCCCCACACAACAAGTCCTGACTCCTTATCAAAAGAGGACCTTTTAAATTTCAACTGCCCGGGATGCTCTTAGCTCCCATAACAAACATGGGTGAAAGGATGAATGGAATCTCCCATGCATGCCAATTTTAACTGAATAAACAGAACCCATTGTCATCATGGTGTAGTGCAGAGTTTCTCACACTGGCCTGATGTGCCATTAGCACTTAAGCTCTGTGAGGGCAGGGATTCTTCTCTGTTTTGTTTGCTGATGGAGTCCCAGCACCCAGAATATGAGTGCATATGTTACTTGCTGAATAAATACATGTTCAAAAATTGAATGAGTCAAAGGATCCAAAGGGATGCTTAATAAAAATACAAATAATTGGGCTCAGCCTAGACCTGCTGAATGAGAAACTCCTGGCATCAAGCCATTTATTTGGTTTAGAAGCCAAATGGATCTGGAACAATGCCTTGCTTTACCACTTAACTGGGTGTGACCTTAAGCAAAATACTTCATCTCTGATTCTGATTCATTTATTAAGCAAATGGTTTAGGATGCCTACTCTGTTTCAGCATCGTGCTACTCCTGAGGATATACCAATGAACTAAATAATACAGGCCTTGCCTTCATGGAGCTCATGGGTCCTAACTTTTACAATGGGAATAAATAATATCGGTGCCTAGGGTTGATTTGTAAGTAAGTTGAGATAAAAATATAAACTCAGCATTCAACACCAAAGCCTTTGTGTGGAATTCCCTTCTTTATTGACATCACATTTACTGGTGGTCAAGGAGAAATCACCCCCACTCAACACACAGCAAAGTTTTCTTTTTTGTTGTTTTGTTTTCGTGCTTATCACAAGAAATAACAGCCTTTTTTAAAATTGCAATATAATCAACATATAACATTTTAGTTTCAGGTGTACAACATTCAGTATGTGTACATATTCTAAAATGATCATCACAGTGAGTCTAGTTAACATCTATCTCAAGTCTTCTTTTTAACTGAAGTATAGTTGACACAAAATGTTATGTTAGTTTTGGGTGTACATCATAGTGATTCAACAATTCTATGCATTATGCAATGCTTACCATGATAAATATAGTGACCATCTGTCCCCATACAAAATTATTAGAATATTATTGACCATATTCCCTATGCTATACTTTTCGTCCCTGTGACTTATTTTATAACTGGAAGTTTCTACCTCTTAATACCCTTCACTTAAGTTGCCCACCCCCTCCCTTCCCTCTGGCAACCACTAGTTTGTTCTTCATATTTATGAGTCTATTTCCTGTTTTTGTTTTCTTTGTTCATTTGTTTTAAGATTCCATATATAGGTGAAATCATATATTTGTGTTTATCTGACTTATTTCACTTAGCATGATACCCTCTAGGTATTATCCATCCATGTTGCCATGAATGGCAAGTTTTCATTCTCTTTAAATGGTAAGTAGTATTCAACTGGTGTGTGTGTGTGTGTGTGTGTGTGTGTATGTATACACATACTTAACCTCATCTTCTTTATCCATTCATCTATTGATGGACACCTTCTGTATCTTGGCTACTGTAAAGAAGCCTGCAATAAACATAGGGATGCATATACCTTTTCAAATTAGTATTTTTTTCTTCGGGTAAATACCCAGTGATGAGATTATTGGATCACATGGTATTTCTATTTTTAATTTTTTGAGGAATCTCTGTACTGTTCTCCACAGTGGCTGCACCAATTTACATCCCCACCAACAGTGCACAAGGGTCCCCTTTCTTCCACATCCCCACCAACACTTGTTATTTCTTGTCTTTTCAATACTAGCCTTTCTGACTGTATGAGGTGATTATTTCATTATGATTTTGATTTGCAGTTCCCTGATGATGAGTGATGTTGAGCATCTTTTCATGTGTCTATTAGTCATCTGTATGTATTCTTTGGAAAAATGTCTATTCAGGCTCTCTACCTCTTTTTTAATTGGATTATTAGGGTTTTTTTGTTATTGAGTTGTATCAGTTCTTTATATATTTTGGATATTAACCACATTATTAGATATATGATTTGCACATATCTTCCCCCATTCATTAGGTTGCCTTTTTGTTTTGTTGATGGTTTCCTTCTCTGTGCAAAGCTTTTTATTTTGATGTAGTTCCAATAGTTTATTTTTGTTTTTGTTTCCCTTGCCTGAGAAGACATATCCAGAAAAACGTTGCTAAGGCTAATGTCCAAGAGATTACTGTTTATGTTTTCTTTTAGGAGTTTTATGTTTTCAGGTCTTACATTTTGGTCTTTAATACATTCTGACTTATTTCTGTGTATGGTGTAAGAAAGTGATCCAGTTTCAAAACACAGCAAAACCTTTCAAAACCATCTTTAACATGTCTCTTACCCAAGCACCACTCCATGTCAGAAGCCACCCAACTCTGGTCAGTCAAGAAATCAGACCAGTGAAATATTGGTGTTATAAAATCTTTATCTTTTTCCCATTTGAAGTTTCCATTACTCAGGACTTCACATTTCAATTCAAGTGTGAAATTAGTAATGATCATTATCCATATTAATCATGACGCTTTTATCTATAGAATGCACTTACATGCGTTTCAAATGATCTTAACAACTCACTTAAAACAGGTGGAGTGGATATTATTATCCCATTTTATAGATGCTCAAAGAGTTGAGGCACCTTTTCCCATAGCATTATAGTGGAAGGAAGAACCTAAATCATGCACAGGTCTTTCTGTTAGACTGTTAAGCAAAGTCATTCAGAACAGAACAAAAGCCTTCCTTCTTGGTAATGTGATCTGTGGACCAACAGGATCAGCATCACCTGGGAATTTATCAGAAATGCAGAATCTCAGGCTCCATCTCATCCAGTGGAATAAGAATCTGCATTTTAACCAGAATCCCCCCAGGTAATCTGTATTCATGTTGAAGTTCAAGAGGCATTCTAGGAAAATAACTGGAGCATAGGTTGAATCGTTTTATAACCCTCAGATTTCTTGACGTGCTAAACTAGTGACTAATATATAATATTATATAATACCATCTAACAAATAATTATTTTTTTGCAAGTAACCTGTGAATGGATGAATGAATGAATATCTAAATACCACAGTGAATTTTATAGTGTCTTCATGTTTTCTTGCAAAAGTGCCAATAAGGCATCAGGGTGAACATTCATTTTCTTGCTGTCAATCACCTACTCACTCTTAAATCTTCCAAGATGGTCCCTGGTTGGAGAATTTGAAGATAAAAGTTTCATTTTCCACAGTATGCTTTTGAATACTTTATTTCCTTAAAACAACTGTGTGTAGGATCAACTACTTTTTCATAGTCACTAGCAAGGCTTGACAGCTACAAGCTGAAGGAACTCTGGGATAAAAGAATCATTTATTTATCAAGTATTTTTGTACCTCTACCCATGCAAGACACAGATTAGGCCAGAAAAGACTTGGAGAACTTTAGCTCTTTATAGCGCTATGTGGGAATCAAAGATGAAAAGGTATTGCCATTAAGGAACTGACATTCTAAAATTTGTGTAGTTATGATATAAGGTAAAATGTGATAAATTCCGCCCAAAAGGTAAAGATCAAGCACACTGGTCATGTAGAGACGGGGAAGTTCCCTGTGCTCTGTGGTCAGGAGTAGGGAAGCTGGGCAGGTTTCAAAGGAAATGGGCTCTTGAGCAGTAGCATGGCAAACTGAGATGGAGTTTAGGTGAGGCCCCAGGCCTAGAAGAACAGCAGCTGAGTCTAATTGTCAAGGAGGAGGCTCAATAACCAGAGTATGTGTGTTTAGGGGCAGGGAATATCAGAGAGTTTGTTGGTAACAACTAAGGCTCCAGTCTGGGCTCCAGATCCTAGGTCTGGAAGTACAATTTACTTTTGCAAAACCTCCCTCCACCACTGCACAGCTGCTGCTCTAAGCCTTACTTTGGTAAGGATTGGCTTGGGAACTGGAATCATCTGGGGAAAAACCATATGCTGGTCGGGGGAGATGACTGAGAAAGTAAAAGCAAGACGAAGGGAAAGGAGAGTTGGGCAGAGGAGAGTTAGGTATGTTTTCTATACCTTCACTTTCTACAATGTAAATTCTGTAAATCCCCTGCCCTGCAAAATTCTCTAGAAAGCTGACCTTTGCTGAAGTTCTAGTAGAGCTTCATACACAGGGGATGCTCAAAAACATTATCAGGTGATAACGTCTAGCAGTGTAAGCAGTTGGCTCTCCTTGGCACCTTTTCTGCTCAGAGAATTAAAATATGTGTGCAGCCAGCCTAGAGGAACTTTACTTTTGTGATACAGACCATCATTTAAGCTAAGCTGCAGGGTTCTCAGACTAGATAGTCTTCATTGTCCTGGAAGCTGGGACAGATGTAGAAAAAATATGTAGGAAAATCTCTACTAATTCCTGTGTTTCCCATGTACTTTATTTTCTAGTTTGTTCCTGAGGGTATAGGGTTTGTGCTTCTTGTTTTGTTTTTAATACAAACAGACCTTGTGGCTTTTTTTAAAGATTTTTATCTATTTATGAGAGAGAGAGAACAAGCAGGGGGAGAGGCAGAGAGGAAGAGAGAATCTTAAGCATATTCCACGCAGAGCACAGAGCCCAACACGGGGCTCAATCTCATAACCCTGAGATCATGACCTGAGTCAAAATCAGGAGTCAGACATTTAACCAACTGAGCTACCCAGATGTCCCCAGACTATGTGACTTCTTGTTTTATATCTTTCTCACATGCACTAGAAAAATAATGGATTCTGGGTACTGTGTGTTTGTGTGTATTATTTTGAGGTTTTCTGCTAGGCTCACCTGTCACTATTTCTATCCAAATGACTATTTCATAACACTCAGGAAGGACCAGAAGGACATACCTAATAGTTTCCCTGCTTTTATTTATCCTTCCACCCAATTCCATGCTGGGCAGCCTCTTTTACATTGGAAAACTGTATATATTTTACTGAAGAAATCAGCACTAACGGGAGCATCTTTAAATTAGTTTTTCTGAGGTTTGATTTCTTGAAAGAGAAATTCAAAAAGTTAACACTAAAGACCTCAGGTGACTAAGATTTCTGGAGGCCACAAGAACAAATTTAATTATGCACTCCTGTCCCTCCTAACGGAGACCTGTGCCCTATGGCACTGGTTATTTTCCCCAGCCACTTCATCTGAACACTCAAATTTTGGTGATACTAGGGTCCACAGAGATGAGCAGTGGGATTTCATCTAAATTATGTCTGACCCTCTACCTACTTACATTGGAAGTTATTGGGGTGCCTGGGTAGTGCAGTCGGTTAAGCAACTGACTCTTGGTTTTGGCTCAGGTCCTGATCTCGGTCTTGAGATCAAGTCCGGGTGTTGGGCTCCGTGCTCAGCGCTGTCTGCTTGAGTTTCTCTCTCCCTCTCCTGCTACCCCCTCCCTCTCTAAAATAAATAATCTTTTTAAAAAAATTGGAAGTTATTGTGTTCTCCTGAAATAAACATAAAAAATAGCATGAACAGCTCTAAAATAGGCATCCTAAGCCATGGCATTCACCCATCTCTCATTCAAATCAGAGACATTCTTATGACCCATATTCAGACAAAAAACAATTCTGAATATTTAAACTGTATGTTTAAAATCCATCTTAAATGGCATGACACATACTCTTGTGAAAGCAACATACTCCAGGTAGAATCCTTAAAATCTCTCAACACTCAGCATAATCCTATTTGCCATCAGTTCTGTGATCACTGTTTCTTCACAAAGTCGGTATTTGAGCTGTTTTACCCTAAATTGACTGTTTCAGCAAAGGATGAAAAATAATCACTATCATTCATATTAGTTTTTATTTGTATATCATATTATCTACAAATTGTTATCTGTGGGGTGAGAGGAAGTAGAGATGATATGTGCCCACATAGCTTTCTTCTCTGATTTAGTTCAAGAATAGAACAGCTAGACATTTCTACGCTTATTTGGTTAACACTTTCTCTATAGCTGACTTAGAACCTTCCTGATAATATTTACAGTTTTCTGTAGGAAACTCTATGTAATCTGTATCTGTTTTATGAAAATATCCATGGGTTTCATAATTATCTTCCAACCTAATAAATTCTCTTAAATTGATTGCACAGTTACTCAGCTGTGTGTTAACTCCTGGCTCAATAATAAAGCTAAAATGTAGGTATTTCACCTTTAAAATTAATAATGCCACAAAAAAATCAATGTGTATCTCATGTAAAAAATAAGAACAATTAATGTCAATTAAACAAACTGTCATTTGTTCCTATAATTCCCTTAAATATGTTACATAAAGACATTTGGTACATTAAGAAAATTGAGATTTAGGTGTTTTGCTTTCAGACAAATGGAAATTGTCCTGACCCTAACATGAAGATGCTTTAGATTTGCTCACATATGTGAAATTCCTCTGACTCCTGGTTTATTTCTTGGCTATTCTGTTGTACAAAAATACAGTTTAAAATAAGTAAGTGCCCCTGAAACAAATAATACATTATATGTTAATAAAAAATAAATAAAATTTTAAAAGAATAAAATAAAATAAGTAAATAAAATTGTGCTCACCCATAATACTCATAGAAATCTGTACCCAAAACTCCACTAACAATTACATACCTTCAGTTCAGGTTACACCCATGTAGATGGAGAGATGAACAGATCAGAATTGTACATACACTGATACTTAAGCCTCACCACACAGATAATTAATCTCAAGTAGTACAAGAACTTTCATGTTTCTTTCCTTGATTTTGCCTCAGGTATTAACCACCCAAAAAGTAACAGGGCTGTCTTTAAACATCTGTGCCAAACAGCTGGGTAGCATTTCACTTGACATAACAAGAACTTTACTAACGTGACTTCTAAAAAATTAAAAGCTAGTTTGGATCACTTTTGTCTTTGGGTGCTTGGGGCCACTTGGAGTGGAAAGAATTCTGCAGTTAATTAGAAATGCACACAATGAGGAAGTAGAGTCTGACATTGTTTCCCTTCAATGGTTCTGCTCATTCTAAAGAGAATCCATGTTGCAGTTCATGAAAAGGTTGGTGCCCTTGGTTTGAGTTCGACTATTTTAGCCTCAATATCTAAGAGCATTCTAATTGTCCATGAAATCAGACACAACCCAGTAGAAACAAGATTTTCTCAGCCTATCTTTAAAATAACACAAGTAGAAAGGGAAACAAAAGAAAAAATAAACTACTGGGACTACATCAAAATAAAAAACTGAACAGCAAAGGAAATAATCAACAAAACTAAAAGGCAACCTATGAAATGAGAGAATAGACTTGTAAATGATATATCCAATAAAGGGCTAGTATCCAAAATTTGTAAAGAACTTATACAACTCAATACCAAAACAAATAATCCAATTAAAAAATGGGCAGAAAACATGAACATTTCTCCAAAGAAGATATACAGATGGCCTATAGACACATGAAAAGATCCTCACCATCACTTATCATCAGGGAAATGCAAATCAAAACTACAATGAGATATCGCCTCAGACATGTTAGAATGACTAAAATCAACAACACAAGAAACAACAGGTATAGGTGAGGATGTGGAGAAAAAGGAACCCTCAGGTACTGTTGGTGGTAAAGAACTTGCAAACTGGTAAAGCCAGTGGGGAAAACAGTATGGACATTTCTCAAAAAATTAAAAATAGAACTACCTTTCAATCCAGTAATAGCACTACTGGGTATTTACCAAAAAAATACAAAAACACTAATTCAAAGGGATATGTACACTCCTATGTTTATAACAGCATTATTTACAATAGCCAAGTTATGGAAGCAGCCCAAGTATCCACTGATTGATGAATGGATAAAGATGTAGTATATATGTGGAATATTATTCAGCTATAAAAAAGAATGAAATCTTGCCATTTGCAATGACATGGATGGATCTAGAGAGCATAATGCAAAGTAAAATAAGTCAGAGAAAGACAAATGCCACATGACTTCACTCATATGTGGAATTTAGGAAACAAAACAGAAAAGCAAAGGGGACAAATGAGAGAGAGAGAGAGTCAAAGCAAGAAACAAATTCTTAATTATAGAGAACAATCTGATGGTTACTAGAGGGGAGGTAGGTAGGGGGATGGGTTAAATAGGTGATAGGGATTAAGTAATGCACTTGTGATGACTACAGGGAACTGTTAAATTACTATGTTGTACTCCTGAAATTAATATAATACTGTATGTTAACTGGAATTAAAACAAAAACTTAAAGTACGGGATGCCTGGCATGCTCAGTGAGAAGAGCATGTGATTCTTGATCTCAGAGTTGTGAGTTTGAGCCCCACATTGGGTGTAGAGATTACTTAAATAAATAAACTTTAAAAAAACTTAAAAAATAAATAAGTAAAATAACACAAGTATGCATATCATAATCCTAATTTCAGTCCTGAATATACAAGACTAATAGAGGAGACTATGGAAGTATTATTAATAACTGCTTGGTATTTTTAATGGCCAGGAATAAAGTATCTTGTAATAAAAGGTTTCTCATATTATTTTACCTTTGTGAGTACCCTTAGCTGACAGATGATTTGCAGGTACTCCACTCAGTAAAAAGATAGTTATTAGCTTAATCAATTATATTAGCACCCTCCTAAATTTTAAGTAAAACATATGGGGATAACTAGCCAGTCAGCAGTGAGAAGAGCAAGGCATAGATGTAAAGAGAGAACAAAAGACACCATAAAAAGGAGATTGGAGGCAGCAGGAGTTAGTCCCTAAAACTGCCTCAGAAGCTCATGTTTAATGAGGTCTTAGTATATGCCAGGCTTTAAACACTTTACCTGCATCATTTTATTTAATTCTCACAGCCATGTTCTCATGAAGATATCGAGCTTTAGAGGTGTGAAGTGACCAGAACACTATCAAAGTCTACCATCAAGATTGCAAAACCTGTGCTGTGCCAGCTCAGAACACAGGCAGAAAGAGCCTCTGGTTATAGCCTTTAGCATCATCTTGTCCTGGTCCTGAAGAAGTCAAGTTTTCTAGAGCAAGCAAGCCTTCTCTGAATTAGTACTGATTCAACCAATTATGGAATTGAGAATACTGGTAAATGAAAGGGAACGATTCTTAATGAAATTCATATTTGGCTTTTAGGACATCAGGGTGGAAAAATGAATACAAACATTCTGTGGCATTACTCCAACATCCTGAAAAGCATGATTATTTATTTCCTCCCTCCTTCAAGATTACCATTGTCCAACAAGCGAGATTACTAATAGTCATTAGAAGCAGCTTGTACATACTGAGACAGTAAATAGTAAGGCAAAGGTAGAAGTCTATGTGCCCCTTTGCTTACTAGTCCTCAGGAAAGACACTTGGACAGTATCAGTGACAGAAAACACGACTCCTTCAAGAAGAAAAAATGGACAGGAGATAGTGTATTTCTCATTGTTCCTGACCTCCCTTTTAGTATCACTTAATTCCTTGTGTCACAACAGGAGGTAAACTTGAGTTTGATGGTGAACTCTTTCCCAGAAGTTTCTAGTGCTTATATTATACTTCCTAATCATCTACTAAAAGTCATGTATTGTTATAAATACATAAAGATCTCTTTCTCAATCTCGAAGTGTGTGTGTGTGTGTGTTCTTTCCACTTGGTGTATATACATCAGAGGATTTCACAAAACACCCAGTTTATAGTTCAATTTCCCACTCAAGTCGTCAGTGATCCCACCTGCATGACGGGAGGAGTCTTTCTGCTTCTTTATCAATATGACAAGGGGAGAATTTGCTTGTATTGGTATCTTTACTTTGAAGTGAAGTGAAGTGAAACCCCACCGCTTTTATTTTGTTGGTAAAAATCCTTAAGAACCCTCCTATCTTTGACCCCATATGGAGTCCTATAATCTAGTCTCACTTGGGGCACCAGAACCTTTTAGGCCATCACTGCTGAAATTGGTACTGGAAAGGAAAATAATATCTCTCAGAAAAGTCAGAGAGACTAACAGGAAATTGTGTGAGGAGAATATGAGAAAGCAAAAAGCTGAGAGGGATTTTCATGTTTCATTTTTACTCGAACTTTTAAAGTTAACTCTTTGTTGTTTATAATACTCATGTTTGCTTCATTTTGAATCACACATTTCTGTGAATCAGCTTTAGGACTAAAGCCATGTAAAGCATTGAGAAAATAATTGTTTTTAAGAAGAGTTTCTTGGGCTCTTATTTCATGTATACAGCACACCATCCAAGAGGGTTTTGCATCAATGTCTGGGAAAAATAAAAATGATATTGTTAGACTTTACATAGAAAACAGCAATGAGGCTCATAGCAGTTACTAATACCAAGTAGGGAGAAAATAGTTCCATGTTTATTTATATATTGTACAGATATCCTTTACTCCTTATTTCTAAGTAAATTCCATACATACATTTCTTAATTTATATAATAGTTAAGATAGAGATAAATGATCAGAAACCAGGGGGAAATAGAATAAAAATGATTTTTCCAGGAAGAGCACTACAGTTAATATCCAATTTGACTTTGAGCTTTCGAGACTCAGCAAAATCAGGAAAAGAAAAGACGTCGTATCATTCTTATTATCAAATTACCAAGAGAAACAAGTGTTTTTCTGATAATAAATGCTAATAGAAATTGGTCACTCTAATTGTTATTATAAGGACCATTCGAAAGTCCCTTACTTAACTTTCATTAACATCATTTGAAATGTTACTGCAAGAATAGAGCTTAAAGAAATAGAGGAAGGAAGAATTAACCTATCTCATACGTATGTTTTGTAAGTTGAGTTTTAATAGGTGCTAGAGAACATGCATTCAAAGTCTTAACTTCCCAGCAAAGACCTGATGTGGCAAAACACATTTTGCTCTGAAAACCAATGGGCTTGTAGTTGTGCCCAAATATAATCATCCCAACCCATAGAGATGGCCTTCGGAGATATCTATGAGTAGGGTCAAACATCTCTCTGTCTCTGTCTGGATTTAATGCAGAACGCAGAAGCCACTCTAGGTATTTCCAGCAGAAAGGGATTTAATATAGGAAACCAGGTGATTATACAATAATTGGAAGGATTAGAAAAGCTTAAGTCACAGGTCTTTTGGTTTTAAGGTCAGCTGTGAACCAGATTTTAGCAAATTAATGCTACTACTAATACATCAGCTGACACAAACTTGGCTCCCTCCCAATAATGAAGCTGCTGACTATACCAGGAAATGTAGAGTCCAGAGCTTAGTTGTTGACTGCCACTGCTGCAAGAAGATAGCCTTCAATTTCCTTTTACTTTTTAAATTTCTTTGAATTACATATCATAATACATCCAGAATCCTAGCTGCAAAGGAATCTGAGAAATGCAAATTTTATCCTTCCAGCCCTTCAGTGTAGGGGAGGAGGACACAGAGCAAGATATAAATGGATTTTTGGCAAAAGTACACTCCCACAAAGAACTTTTATTCTGCCCTTTACGCATCTTTGACTGAGACCTTCACGTTCTGTGCCACAGAGCATGGAAGATATTATTTTGTCCATAATATGTTAAGTGCTATCTGTATACCAGGCTTCTTCAGTTCCTGAATCAATCCTGACCGCAGTTGAAAGCATTTGTGCTACTCCAGATTTGCTCATCTTTTTTTTTTTTTAAAGTCAAGGCTCATCTTCTTTCTCAATTAGGAATGAGTAAGTTGAACCAAGTGGGTAAGGATGGGTCAGGGTAGGTCAGAAATCAGGGTTGACCCTTGGGAATTAATGTGGTTCCTGAACTGACTGTATCTCTTTGGCCCAGGATGCAGGGTCCCTGAACAGACCTAGTTCCAGCCTCTCTTGTCAATCCTGTTTTGCTGCATGTGAGTTATCATGCTTTGGGGATAAATCCTAATACAGAGAATCAGTTACTTGAACAGATGCTTTATTTATTTGTATAATGAGTAATATTTGCTAAAAAGAACAATTTATTTTTAACAGAGCTGATACTAAACTGCTGTTTTCTAGAGTAAAGGGCCAGCAGGTTCAATGCGTTCTTAAAACCATTCCTGTGATGGCATAGGTATGTGTCTTATGTTTGTTATGGTGGATATGAATAATTTCTTCTTATCTGAATCAAGTTATTTAGATTTGTTTAAAGTTATGACCTGCAGATCAACCTTCTTTTCCACCATTTATAGTTGGTGTTTGGTCGGAAAAGTCATTCTTGCCTTTTCTGATTCTGACAGATTGTTAACAGTTTAGATAGCTTAGACCCCAATAATGTCCCTGTCTGTAATAGGGTAGAATGTGAATCTATTTTACATAGTCTAAAATCTCAAATGTAAACATTCATATCAGAGATATAGCTGACAACACAAGGAAAACCTCAGTGTTGGCAGAAGGTAACAAGGAAAAATAGATGGCTAATAAGCAGGTAGCCCTGTTAACAGAAATAACCCCTTTGGTGATTAATAATAGTAATAATACCACAGATGTGGTAACACTCACTTCCTTACTTGATTATTTTCAGTCAAATGCTGTGGGTGGAATTTTTGGTTATTATCATGGTTTTTCCTCATGTGAAATCAGATTCTTCCACTAACTTTGCTTGGTAAAAATCAGATTTACCTTCCAAATGTTACTATCAGATATACTGTCTGGAAACATTTGTCTTTCTGAAAAACAAGGAATGACCATGTTTTATTAATTTCCTTTATTTCATTATTCAGTATATTTATGCTTTAGAAAGACTTTCTTATCAAATAAAATAATTGCTAATGTGGAAAAGTTATTTCCCACACTATTAAGTCTTTAGTGTAAGATAGCAAATACCTATCTCAAAATAGTCTGCAAAATGGGTTGTATTTGCCCCATGGAGTGTATAAATTCGTACTTTAAGATGTAGGGTTGAGGGAAATCCCTAGAAGTTTGTTTTGGATTTATTTTTATTGTTATGCCATACTTTTCTCATTTTTTGGTATCCATTTTGTAAAGTTTTTATAAATCTGGCAGTATATGTATGTAACTTATAAATAAGTATGCATATAATTGAAGTTCGTGCTCAAACAATTTTAACAATGGAGGTGCAAAATCAAGAATTTTGAGAACTACCATTCTACATAAATGTTTGCTTACAAAACCTGCAATAGTCCATCATATTCTCAAAAATTAATCAAGAGCTCAGTGAACATCTTACTGTAAATTTTTAATTCTTTCATGGATATAAGAAGATGAATCTTAGAGTCAGAGAATTACAGAACTTTACTTCTGGAAGGAGAATACAGATAATCTCATCCAACTCCCTCATTTTTCTGATGAGCAAAATGAAACTCAGAGGTTAAGTAACAATGTGTCACTCTACTTGCCCAGTGAAGAGGAAGAGGTAGTGTTCTTTCTGTAGCTGTCAGATCACTGCCCACACTCACTTGTGTCATAACATAAATGTAGCTCATGTTGGTGCCCATCATCAGCCATGCATGTGATATCGACTTCTAATCAAATGCTGCTGCGTGTGGCTGCTTCAGTGTCAATGGCAGTTGTATGAACACTGTAATACTATCAGTACAGGGAAGGCCAAGGAATGCTTCCAGGTTAAGAACACATAGTTTCACTCATTAACATTTGTATTCACTGTCCATTCCAACTGAGATCTTTGGACCTGGTCTTTCTGGCCCTGGATCTTAAGTTTATACAAATCTGTATAACAGCGTTTGCTTACTCTTGGAAACGTGCTGATTTGTTGGATTAAAGTAAATAGATTAAATTATAACAATAACTATGTGTGGTTGACTTTATAAGACCATTATAATCTCTTTGGCTTCCAACCTTTATACTCTTTATTTTGCTTAGTGGTTAATGAATACTAACTTTATAGAACTGGGGGCTTTCTATCTCAAGGCTAGTTATGTATTACCGTCCCTGCTGACCCACATGATACCCCACTCTCCATGACCATGCATGCTGGTTTCACATTCGTACTAGGATAGCATTTTAAGCTCTTGTCTTCTACCTACTCCTATAAAAGCCAGTTCCTCCAGGGCATCAAGATAAACTAGACTGACCCTCTCCTGATACTACTCTTCCCAGCTGACCAGCACTTTCCCCACTATTAGATACAATGGTTGGTCTTCTTCCCTCTCAAGCTTTCTGCAATCCTTGACATTTGATCATTTACTTTTTGACACTGTCTTTTCCCTCACATTCTCTTACAAATTCCTCACCTGGTTCTCCTCTTTCCTTTTTCATAAGGTTAGCTTAATCTCCTTCAAGGACTCCTGTCCTCTTGCCATACCATTGTGTGAGCATACTCAATGTTCCATTCTAAGCCACCTTTTCTCTTTTAGTTGAAATCTCTTCCAGTCATAGAACTTCAGTAATCACTGGTCTCTATCCCCAGACCTGGCTCTTTCATGTTTCCACTGTAAAGCCACACATTCACACTATACATACTTGATGAGAAGCCCCACTGATGTCTCAAGATCAATATCCCGTACCCCAAACCAAGTCCTTCTTCCTACTTCTCTCATATTATTATAGGTAGCACCATTTCCTCAGTCTCTGAAGCTCAAAACCTTTTTTGCAGATTCTTCTCCTCACCACTCACATCTGCTTAGTTACAATATCCTGTTAAGTTTTCACTTGAAATGCTCCTTAATGCCAACTTTTCCTTTCCATTCTAGATGCTGACATCCCTCCTCAGATAAGCACTGCTCCATTGTGGTCAGCAAGGTAGAATGAAATACCTAAGAGCTATTTGCTGTGAGACGGTAGAAGAAAAGCCAAACATGACCCAGGAAAAATCCCAGCTCAGCTACTTAAGGTCAAACATGAGACGCTAAAACATGGTCCATCCAGTGAAATAGGCTTGAATGGACCATGTCAGGTCACATTAGTACACTTCACTACAAACAGCCTAGAATATCAGAGTCCCAGAGTAAATTCATGAGTGGGACATTCAGTCCAAAGCCATGGATTTACAAGAAGCAAGGCACAGTAGCTAAGACCAAAACATGATTGGGGGAATCAGTGGGTACAGCACTTGTCATGAAGGAGAACTTATAAAGGTGGGAAGCTCTATCCCAAGTTCAAAAGACAGTCCTTTGAAAAGCACACACATGTGCCTTTTTTTTTTTAATCTCCAATTATATCCCAGAATGGCCTCTTAGCTCTTTTCCCTGACTTGGTTCTCCCCCTAAGAAAGAGGGTTTTCTATAAATCCTCTTTGATTCACTCTTGATTCCTGAGCCCAGAACCTCTGCACCTGCTAAACTAGGTCTTAAAAAATCTTTTCCAAAGTGCTGTTGATTTCATCCTTCTGAAATTTATTATATCACTTTAAAGGCTACTTACGGCACCTACTGCAAAAAGTAATCATGAAATATTCAATGACAAATGTGATTATTAGCATGTGTTCTTCTGTGTAACTGGATAATCTGATTATTCTAGGTTTTTTAGCTTAAGTTGCTTTGAGCAGGTTTTGATAAAATCAAAATTTAAAGATACTAATTTTTAAAAAGACCAGTAAACGTCAATGAGCTATAAAGAATCAGCCAATAAACCAAGCTCAAATATGTGGTATCCTCTTGAAAAATGTGTAACGAAATTACAAAGTAAGAGTTACCTCACCTACAAGAAACCTATGGAAAAATTGTATTATGTAAAATGTTTCTAATGAGTGCCCCTTTAAAAATCTCTCTAGGACAAAGCAAATGTTGTATTTTATTCCCAAGAATTACTATGACTGAATATATACATAGAATTATTTTACTGAAGAGTAAGATCTTTGAGGTCAGTGAATATGTCCTTTATGTCTTTGAATTAGTGCAATAAATTCACTCTCATGGCCAGTGGACCATATTCAAGAATTGACTATAGCCCTGTTATTATCAATGAATTATTTAATCTCCTGAGACATCAGTTTCTTCGTCAGTAAATTTGGGATGATAATCCCATCCTATAAAGTTGTTGAAAGGATTGAATAAGATTTTGTATGTGACATAGCTGGCATAGCATCTGGCCCATGGTACATATGTTTTGAGTTCATTCTTGATGTTAATCTCTGTGCATTCTCATGAGGATACAGCTATGAAATGGACAGCCAGCCATGAGATCTATGCTCTCAGACAACATGCAGTCTCTTAGGATTCATGCTCTGATGGGCAAAGGACAAGGTGTTGCAGAAAGACCTGGGGGCTCTGAGCAGGCTTCAGAGACTGGAAGGAGGAGAAATAATAGACTAGATGAGGAATATGGTGTGTGTGTGTGTGTTGTATAACTTAGCTTAGTTGTATATGTGAAATTGAGGCTGTTCACCAGAAAATTTTGTTGTTGTTGTTTTTGGTTTTTGTTTGTTTAGAGAGAGACAGAAAGAGAGAGAGCACGAGCAGGGAGGGGTAGAAGGAGAGAGAGAATCTTAAGCAGGCCTCACTCCCAGCATGGAGCCTGATGCAGAGCTTGATCTCAAGACCCTCAGATCATGACCTGAGCTGAAATCAAGAGTCGGTCGCTTAACTGACTGAGCCACCCAGGCACCCCACCATGAAGTTTTAATTCCGTGGATGATAAATGTTTTATAGCAATTTAAACATTCAAATGTGACATAATTAGATAGCTCTTTCCCAAAATATTTTTTTAATCTAGCTCTTCCTGCACTATTCAGGGCTCCTCCTACTCAAAACAAGTTAACTTGTTAAACCTAGAATAAGCAAACAGCAGCACCTAATTACATTAAAGAGCACTTGTTGATCCCACAAGCAAATTAACAGTTATTATTAATTTTCACTGAAAGATACTTACCACCAACCCCTTTACCTTTATGAGTAAAAACATACCACTCGCCCACACCACCCCGGCCTGGAAAATCTATATGCAAAGTGATAATAGCTGTTACTGGTTTTCGCTTAGGAGCTTAGTCTTACTGATAGAGATTTTTATTATTTTATCCTTGAGTGATTTATTAACCAACAAAGTTTCTTTCTGGTCTGGATTTAGCACAAAGAACCCTAAAATGTCTGAATAAAGGCAAGTCAGGTTAACCAGTCAGGTTGCTGGGGTCTGCTGCTGGCTGCCCAGCTGTAGGGTTCGCAGCCCTATAGCTGACTGGAGCACACCCAGAAAGATACAAAAGGAGTCCCAGCCACCAGCCTCTCCTTGGGGGTTTGTCAGAACCCACTCTCACACCCAGGGAGACTTTCCTGGCAGATCTTTGTTCTTCTGCCCCTCTCCGTGACCTTGAGGCCTCCACAGTAGAATGTTATCTTTTCTCCTACACACTTTCAGCTTCTCTTAAACTAACAAGAGCCCTTCGTTTTAAAGATGTGCAAGCGGAAGCCCTGAGAAGTTAGGAAATTGCCTCCAGGTTACACAGCTGTTCTTAGTAGAGCACCCAGGATTAAAACCTACGGCTCCTGAGCCCCAGGCTCGTGTGGTCCTGTCAGGTCCCACTGCCTTCCCCCCCATTATGGGTCTTCAAGGAGCAGCCTTGGTCAGCCCTGGAAAAGTCAGGCTTGGGTAGCACATCCATGTGGGAATTCCTTCCTAGTAGATTTTGGGAGATTGGTGTGTTTTTCTAAATCTCAAGAAAAATCTGTTGAGAAATTAGGAAAACTGGAAAAATGATTCTAATTCTTCTGCAAGAATTAAAATGTGACCATCACTGTATTGATTTGAAAAGCTTCACTGACATCAGGTTGAAAGCAGAGAATGAATCATGGAACACTACATCAAAAACTAATAATGTAATGTATGGTGATTAACATAACATAATAATAATAAAAAAAGAAAAGAAAGCAGAGAATGTAAACACAGAGTGGAAGGTTAAAGTAGACCAGCATTTCTGTGAACCGGGGTAGAAACACAGAGGGAAGAAGAGATCAAGATCTAATTGGTCGGTCTGGCTTGTAGCTATTGCCACATTAAAAGTGAACATTCATGATGCTGGCTGATGCTAACAGTCATTCTTGCAAATAAAATAAATACTAGTACATTTGTACACATAGAATACTTTAAACAAGTCTTATGAGTGGTATCCCAAGAAATAACAAGTTTGGGAAGCAATATAAGTTTTTAAATTGGCAATTTTGAGACATGATTCTGTATAGTATTGAGAGATCTGAATGTTACATCATTTGACTATTACCCAATAATGTTGGCAGGTATTTTATAGCATTTGAATATTTGCTATAGGCAAAAAAAGTTCTTGATACTACCAAACTTAATATTTCTTACTCGTTAAACTAAATTTTTCAGATGTCTGTAATAATGAGTGAAGAATATGAAGAAGTACTTTAAAGACAAAGGCAACTTATGGTTTCAGGAATTCTGAGGATTCCTGGCAATTTAGATCTCTTATTCCTGAATCCCAAAGATTATGATGGGATGGGAATTTAGAAAATTGAGGCTTGGGTCATAGATGAGACACGGTCCCAACCAGCAAGGATTATTGTTCTAATATAGGAATCTCACAAAGAGGAAAATGTAGAAGACTTTTGTGTAATACACTAACTATAAGCCTACCTTTCTGAAATTTTGTATATAATATTTTGAAAAACAAAAAGCATAGTCCACTAAAGATAAAATGCTCTGCAGAAAGATAGCTGGCTAAGTATCATTTCTTCTCAGCCATTCCATGATTGTTCTCTCATCGTTCATTGCTTTAGCTACATCTTTAGACAAGTTTTCTGGAGGTGCTGTTTTCAAACGGATAGAATATCAGCTGGGTTAAATATTCCACTGGGTTAAAGAAACAACTTTTTCTTGGTAATTTCTTTCAGGACTTCAGATGGTGCTCAGACAGCCTGAGCCTTCCCCAAGCTGTATTGCTAACACACATAATGTGAATGATGGGAAAATTTAACTTTTTTAAAGGTCAGAACAAGCAATATATATATTTACTAATTTTATCCCTATTGAAATAACACTCAATATTTGAATCATTCTATTGGACTGAAAGGCCATCTAAGTCTAGGAAACAAAGAACTGGAATAGAGGAGAATATTACTTTAAACAAATTCATATTAAGAACGAAAAAGATGAGATGAGTTGGAAATTTTCATTTGGATAAAAAGTAATACAGAAAAATCTATTCATGATAAACTAACTGAAAACTGGAAAGAAGGGAAGGAAGGAAGGGAGGGAAGAAGGGGAGGAGGGAAGGAGGGAGGGAGGGAGGAGGAATGAGATTCAATTCACATTTCAAAATCTGATAAAGCAAAGTTTTGCCCCAGAGTTGTCTTTCTTCTTAGGTGCTGGAAGAGTTCATCTCTCTGCCTGGGTTATAGTAACACCTGAGGACCTATTTCTTATCCAGAGCTGCAAAGAAAATCCTTTCAAAACATATTGTTTATCACCACAATGCATTTCTTAAAAATCCAATAAACTGTGAAACTGTACAAATATTCCCTTAGCATATAAAAATATGTCTTTTATAGAAATATGTTCACATGATGCCATTAGTACCAAAAATAGGATACAGAAATGAAAACAAAGCCCTTTAGTTAGAAAAGGGGCTTAGGCATATTGCTTTTTTGGATTTCCCGTCTAGATCTTCAGTTGGATCTGGCCTTCAGTTTACGTACCTTGAAAGGGATAACAAATCAGAGAACTTCAGAAAAAAAAATCAACATTAAGAGCAATATTATGACTTCTTTATTTTTTTAAAAGATTTTATTAATTTGAAAGAGAGAGCACAGGAAGGGGTAGGGGGAAGGACAGAGGGAGAAGCAGACTCTCAACTAAGCAGGGAGCCTGATGAGGGCTCAATCCCGGGAGCCTGGGATCATGACCTGAGCTGAAGGCAGATGCTTAACTGACTGAGCCACCCAGCTGCCCCAGCTTCTCCTTTATTTTTAATGAAAGCTATCTAATGAGCAATAAGAGAGCAATAGGCAAACAAATAATAAATAAAATGTTAATATCTTATGAATATCTTTACTACATAGTGAGGTTAATATCTTTAATATATATTGAATTTTTACAAATCAATAAGAAAAAGCAGTAACTCCAGTTTTAAAGTGGGGCAAAGAAGTGTAGTCAATTCATGAAGGAAGAAGCCCAGATGTACAGCAAATATAAAGAAATGTTCAACACCACAAGTCAATAGAAGCTATAACAATGTATCATTTTTTAAAATATCATATTAGCAAAAGTTTTAAAGACTGATAATACTCCATATTGGTAAAGGTATTGTAAAAACAGGCACTCTAAAAAGTGACACAATGTTTCTGAACAAAAATTAGCCAAATACACGAAAATCTTTAAAAATTACATTCCTTTTTATTTTTTTGCCAGAATTTTTCATTTAAAAATTTTCTTAAGCAATTGGACAAGAAGACAGAGAAGTACCTACAGCATGTTCCTTGCAGCCTTGTTTATAATACCAAAACTTTAGAAACAGCCTAAGTAACAATAATGAACTGGCTAAATAATCATACAACAGAATGGCTGGAAGAGAAGTATACAAATTGTACATTAAGTACTGATAGTACAATAAGGATATTATGATCCCATTTCTGTGAAGAAAAATGTGTGGATATGGATGTGGATGTATAAATGCAACAAATATCTCTGGAAATAAGTTTATGCACCAAGAAATATCTGTTGACTAAATGAGCCAATTAATAAGTTAATAGTAGTTATCTCCAGATATCAATATTATGGGTGATTGTGTGTGTTTTGCTGATTTACATTTTAAAATTTTATACCAAATTACATGGATTTATTTTTAATTTTAAGGAAATGCTTTAAAAAATGCAAAGTACTGAGAGGAACCAGATTAATTTAGAGCTCTGTTTTTCTTCTACTACATTTAACAGAATGCAGAGAGAGAAATGTCCTCAATTCTTAAGAAAACTGATGATTGATCTAGTAAATGGATGAAAGAATTTATTCACATAAAAATACCTGCCTTTGAAGCTAAGGTAAGTCAAAACTCTAGATTCTGAATATATGCAGGTTACGTAAGTAAAACCTGCCTGAAGGCAGCTTTTGTCGACACACCCAATTTTAAGAAACATTATTTTGTACTAAAGACAACAATTTGCCTTTTTGATCCCATTCTTCTTTTTATTCAGCTTACACTGGCTTTCTCAGCCATATCGGAACCTCTCCCTTCACCTACATGGCAAAATGCCAGTCTTATATTCCACTCAAAAGGAAGATATTGCTGACTTGGGGTACAACTTTTTGAAAACAATATACGTTCCCCACATTCATCCTCAGATTGTAAGAAAACAGGAAAAATTATATGAAACCCAAAATGCCAGAGCATGTATCAGAAATCAGATCCCTTTTTAACAGATATCATTATTAACTAAACTCTGAACAATTATTTTTTTTTAAATTTTATTTATTTGACAGAGAGAGACACAGCTAGAGAGGGAACACAAGCAGTCAGGGGGAGAGGGAGAAGCAGGCTTCCCGCTGAGCAGGGAGCCTGATGTGGGGCTCCATGTGGGGCTCGATCCCAGGACCCTGGGACCATGACCGGAGCCCAAGGCAGATGCTTAACTGACTGAGCCACCCAGGAGCCCCTAAACTCTGGACAATTAAAAGGTTTCCACTCTGTGGTTAGAGCAAAGTGAGTTCTACGCTTACTAATGTATAGAACTGTACAAAGCACCAAGGATACAGACATGAACAAGAAACATCCTCCAAACTCAAGAAGTCACAATGCTGCAGGGTGATGAAAGGCGCCAATGCTAGCCTAAACTTTAACAGAGCCCCTCAGGAGCAACCAGTTCTGCCTAGGGGCACAGGAAAGGTAGGGATGATCTTTGAGATGGGATTTAGAAAGTGAATATGCATTCCCCAGGTGTGAAAAGACTGGAAGGGCATTTCAAGAAGAAAGAACAGCAGGCACAAAGGCAAGATGGCAGAAAAGTGTAATAGTAGATGTGGCAAAATTCTAGCTCAGCAGGACTTGAAAATGATGGTAGAAAGTGCATTTGGCCTGAATGATAAATTAACAGTTACCTAGATGTTCAGTTTTATGTGACTGAGTTTCACATACCTAAAGACTGCTGTATTTAAGTGATTGATTGGTGTCTCAAACTAGCTCTTTGTTCAGCTACGGTGGTAATTGCCTTTATTCTAAAATGGAATTTTTTTTCCTTGCCAAGAAAGGAGTGATTCCACTTTTGTCTCTCTTCCCTTTTGGTTCTTTGCATTTATGTTTTACAGACACACAGACACACCCATTAAGCTAGGGTTTCAATGAAAAAAACCTAGCCAATCCAGTTATAACATCATCGTTGGTGATGTTAACATGGAGACAGTTGCCTTCTTATTGCTCAATAGGGTGAGACTGAAAAAAGCTTGGGCATGTGCATGGAGCCAACGTGTCTGGCTTCAGCCACCTCCTTCTCCTACATTGCCAAGGAAGCAGAAGCAAAGAAACCATCTCCTTATTGTTCTCTTGCACAAATGGGCCAACTGCCCATGGGGGGTGGGTGGTGTCTAGGCATTTACATGACCTGCTATGGAAGGGTGGGGTTACTGTCTCAAAATCCCTGCTCTTAAAAACTGGAAAGGAGGTCCTTCCAACTCAGTAAAGGAATAGAGAGTGAAGAATCGACCTGCAAGGCTGCTTGCTGCTATTAACAGGAAACAATGCTAGACCACCACTGCTAGCAAGGACAGCTGAAGAAAATGCAGTGTAGGCTGCCATAGGAAATGTGATGATTGCCAGCTCTTCACTATGCTGGCCAGCATCAAAAGGCCACCTCATTTTTCTTTGGACCAGATACACAGAAGGACGCACTTTTGAATCTGACATCACAGATGTTGAGACACAATTTTGCAGAGCAGTTTATGATGACATTTATGAGCTATGCCTCACAGTGACCTCTTAAGGTGAGTGAAAGCAATCCAACAGATGGGGAAACTAAAGCGTCAGGTCTCAGCAAGTTGAAGCCCATTAAAGGGAGTGACAAACCAACAGACCATTCAAACCAACAAATTTAACTCCTGACCGGGGGTGTGTTTGCCTTCAAATGGGAGAGGAAAAGTATATTTAGGGAGAAGTTAGATAAAGATAAGCACTGGGGAAAAAATATAGGAGGCAATTCGAAATCAAACCCATCTTTAATATGCAGCCAACTCAAAGCATGAAAAACTAGATTCTAGAAATAGTACAAATATTCCTACATAGGGCAGTTTCCTATTCCACCAATAAAGAAGCCGCTTTCATCAAAACTGAGAGGCAAAAATAGTTTCAAAAGATATCAGACACACAGACTACATTCAATTCTAGACAAAGAAACAGTAGAAGTTGAAGTTCAGACCGTACCATTGAACAGCCAGATGTGTACCTAGTGGCTGCAGGGATAACCTAAACATGGCTCAGATAGGTTTGAATGGTGGCATCTTTATCAATGGCCTGCCATCATGAGGACTTCTGCACAGCCCTTTGGCTCAGAGAGCCTAGACACTCAATGTACTCTCCTTAAAGTATCGTGTCACATTACTACAGATTCTGGGTAAAGATCTATTTTTCCATCAAAAAAAACTTTTAAATTTTTATTAAACTCCTCCAGCAAGATAACTGTTTTTAAACAAATTTCTTTTGGAGGTGGCAAAATTTGTGAGACAAAGGTTAAGATGTGTCATTTCACTTTTTTTATAAGAACATTTTTAACAGTAAAATTTTTCCTCTTTAAAATCTTGATTCAATTCTATTTGCCATCAGTGAAGTATAAAAAGCCTGCACAGCATTGGAGAGAGACCACTGACAACCTTGTCAAAAAGGAGGTCATATCTCACCATGCTAACTGCAGCCAAGAATAAATTTCAGGTACTGGGATTCTGCTTTTCAGATCTTAGCTCATGTTGTTTCTATTGTGAATGTAGCCTACTGAAAGCCATATTCTTCTTTTTTTTTTTTTTTAGCTGTTTTAAGTTTTGCATCTGCCTGGGGCCTTGGAAGCATGGTCTCAGGCCTACCTGAATTTGGATCCCACCTCCCAGCTTACCAGCTGGAGACCTTGAGCTTTCCTCCATTTTTCTGTTTGATCTCTCAGAGTTTTCCTATCTTTGTCTGTTAAAAATGACATCAGGTTATTTATTTTTTTTTTTTACATCAGGTTATTTTGAAGGCAAACTGGAGGGCTATGTTAGAGCAAACAGTGAACAGTGAGTGACAACCATGGCCCATCCAGCTGCCAAGAAAGAAACGAGCACCATCCTTGACTTATCCCTCTCTCTACCATCCTGTCAGTCCCTTCCTCTCCACTCCCACTCCCAGGGCTTCCTCTCAGGCCATCAGGCTCACAACTCTCATCTAACCCTCCCTGCACGCTCTCTGCACTCTCTGTGCTGCCGCCATATTGTATCTCCTCAACCACAGCGAGATCCCATCATTGCCTGCTTCGACTTCTCCAGTGTCCCCCGCTGCACTTGGGATAAAGTCAAGGCAACTCATTACCTGACTCTAATACACCTCCCTTTCCAGTCTCACCTCTCACTTTATCCCTTGCTCTACCCCTTCCCATCCCTCTTCCAAATCTCTCTGCTCCAACCATACTGGACTATTTATAGTAGTTAATATTAGAATTAAAATTATCTAAGATTTAGTTTAAGTGCCACCTGTTCTTGGAAACCTGCTCTGCCTCACCCTCTCACCACACCCAGTCTGAATTGAGAGCCCCTTCCAAAGTCTCTCAAAGCACCCATGCTCCCCTTAATCATAGCACATGTTTCTCTGGTTAGTGATTATTTGTGGGCTCCTTAAAAATAAAGATTGTCTTTTTTGTCTTCATAACCCTGACACCTAGCCCAATGCTTGGCATGTGGGATGTACTTCATGATTGTGAATGAATAAATGAACTCATATACCTAGCACAGTGTTAAAATGCATAGTAGGCATTCAATGAGGGCTAGCATGGTTTCTTTTCCTTCTTTCTCAGATAAGGTCCAGAATCAAGGGACTTCTGGAATGGTGAGTGTTCTGCAAGAACTACTATAAAGTTTTCGCCTCCTATATATCCCAGGACATAACTGCCTACTTTCTCCCCCTCCTTCCCATTTCTCTAAACACAGAGACACACAGGCAGGCGCACGCGCGCACACAAACACACACACACACACACACACACACACACCACCACATCCCACTGAGGCATCTCCAGCATCTTGGAGAGATTCCTTAAACTAACCTGCCCCTCCATGGAACCTCTAGCCATTGGACCCTTGGATTCCTTAAGAGTCACCTGGGGAGCTTGTTAAAATGTAGATGTCCATTTCCCACCACACCCCCAGCAAGTCTGGGGTAGAATCCAATGATTATAATTTTCAAAATTCTACCCAGAGTAATTCAGAAGACCTGCCAGGATTGGGAACTGCTGCCCACAGGTCAAACTTACAGTTTCAAAGTCTAAAAGGAAACACAACTCCATCTGCCTCTTTGCCCCTACTCAGCAGTAACCGAGGCATGCCGCTGCTGCCAAGAGAGGAAACGAAAAGGAAGTGTGTATTTTTATTCATGTGTTTACTTATACTTTGTGTTGTTCCAACACAATTTAGGAAGCCCTGGGACAATAGTACTCTATCAATAAATGGGAATTCATGGAACCTCACAAAGTCTATATCCATCAGATAGCCAGTCCTTCCTCATGTGAAGTAAAGAATTTGTTTCCTTTGACTTTGAACGGGATCCTTCTGTGATAGCACCTCTCCCTTTCCTGACACTCTTCACAAAGTTGTACAACTTTGAGACCATGATGCTTCTGAGGGAACTCAGCAATTTCTTATGCTGTCACTTGGCATTTCTGTGATATCACTTACACTGATATAATACTAGTCAGGCAAAAGTATTGTAGTAAGAAGAGGGAAAAGTACTGGAACTAATAGGGGCTAGCAAGGGTTTTTATAATATTCATTACACTTGGTTCATGGTTCTCCTTTTTGACATTATAGCAGTGCAAAATAAACGATTACTTATTTTTTAAAAACTAACCAATTTAGAGTTTCTCCCATCTGTGGTCTAGAAACCATCTCAGATTTGTTGCATGAGCATTCAAGAAAAAGTTAAATTTCCATAATTTTTCTATTTCTCATTTTATTTCCATTTTATTTCCCTTTTAGGGTCCTTAAGGGATTGAAGGAAAAGTGCAGTTGTATTTTAAGAGTATAACTTTGGAAAATCCCAAACAATTTCCCCTGCTGCCTCAGTGTGTCCTGTTTCATTTTCTCCAAGGGGGACAAAAATGCCAAAGTCCTAGAAAGAGAGTTGCCTTCTGAAATACTTTTAGGCAGTCTAGAAAAGGAAAAGTTGAGAAGTTCAGAGAAATAGGCTCCCTAGTTCTTTTTTCTTCCTTTTGGCGCTACCAACTTCATTTTGTACGTGTGATTTTCACATTCAGTAGGAAGGTCTCCACCATGCCACCTTGAACCCAGAGCAGATAACACTGACCTAGAAATCTGCCAGGACTACTATGATCCTGGCTCTTGTCCCTGACTCCTTCCCCAAATTCCCAAGTAATTTTGAATTACTTTTCTTGTAGGGTGACCAGGAATTTTAGCCATACCCCTCAGGGCAGGAGATTGCATAAGAATAGAGAAGCAAGGGCTGGCTACATGGTATAGAGCCTAGAAAGACCTTCCTTGGCTTGGAAAGCCTCTATTTTAAGTGGTTCCAAGACTTTTGTTTTCTCCTCATTCTGATAGTAACCACTAGCAGTAAGTATGACCAAATAGGAATTTCCTCAAAGCACACTCTTCTTGGTATAGCAAAGCCCCAGCAACAAAAATAATATACCAGTTTGGGGGCCTTCCCTCACCCTACTTAGGTGGCCAAGGAACAGCTCCTTCTAAATCCCTTCACTTCTGACAATCCATCTGCCCTCCTGCACTATAGTTTCAGGGGAAAATCAGTGTGCAATTGCACATGTCCCCTGCATTCCTCCTTAAGACCCATCTACCAGAAGACATGCATGAAGTTCTCTGCTACTACTGTCCTATGAGGCCATTATTCCTTGATATGCTAGTAGTTTCCAAACTGAAGTGGGTGTGTAAGAAAATAGCCCCCCCCATAGCCATCACACCCTGCTGTTAGGCCACAAAACAGTGCTGCCTTATGCTTAGCTTTTTTTTAGCCCCACTCTTTTTCCAGCCTCATCTCCTAAAGACTCTGGCCCTGGTCCAAAGAGGGAGGCCTCAGAGGCAATAAGGGCACCAACTTCCTTTGATGCCCTTGTTTTAGAAATTTCTCCCCAGGATGATTTACTTCCTCATTTAGCACACGGTTGGAGGCCTTGAGGGTGATCCTTACCCCCCAGTGATTTAAGGCCAGGAGGCCAAGGATCAGCTGTGTAGCTCTGTCCACCCATTTCTGCTTTTTAGATTTCTAGGAATACCACTCACTCATGGGAAGTTAGGTCGGAATTTATGGTAGGCATATAGCTTACGTCCTCATCCTGAGATTTCTTTCATTCTACTTACCTCACTGTGTTACAACAAAAATAACACTTCCCCCATCCATTCATTTGTCCCTTCAACACATGTTCATTGAGTACCTCATATGTTCCAGGCACTGCTCCCAGTGCTTGGGCTATGTCAGTGAGCAGAATAGGTAAAAAAAAAATCTTTGCCCTCATGGAGTTTGATCCTAGTGAGACAAACAATAAACAAAACAAAATGCAAAAGTAATATAGTATGTTAGAATATGTGCTGTAGAAGGTATGGAACTGGATAGGAGAGATCTGGAGCAAGGGAACAGAGTGGGGAGCTGGGTGCAATTTAAATAGAATGAGCAGGGTACAGCTCACTTAGAGGGTGACATTTGAGCAAGACTAGAACCAGGTGAGTGAGTTAGCATTTTGGTAGCTGGGAGAAGAGCTTTCCACGCAAAAAGAATGGCAAGTATAAACCTTAAGGAAGCATGTTCTAGAAATGGCAATGAGAAGAATATGGATGGAGCAGAGTGGGAGAAGGAACGGGACCAGATTACTTTGCCAGGCCTAGGAGATTTGTTGTTCACAAAATACCTTCTCATACATTTAATATTACCAATCTTGTAAAAATAAGTTCCATAGTCAAAATAATAGAGACTCACAGATCATTCAAAACTCTTTTTTAGCCAACACTGTCAAATCTGGTTCAGTGAAAAATTTGTATCAGAACAATGATGTATAAATAATGCTGATAAATATAATTTAATTTTCATCTGCTTTCCCTTTCTACCCCTCCTTCAGGGCCCTGAATAATCCCCTGTAGAATGTCCACCCATATTGTTGATGTTTCACTACAATTATGGAGAATTGGCTTCAATTCTGAGGCCACACAGAGATGAAATTTCATGGGGGAAAGTTTGTTCATTTAAAAAATCAAGTTTTACATGTGTAGCTTTTAGTTTGCTACGGAAAAATAATGCCTCCAGGGAAACCGGAGGCCTAGGCTAGGAGCAGCCATTAACAGCACTTGACAACTTGGAGAAACCAAGGAGCTAGAGAGCCAGAGCCCACAGCCAATCCTTCAGCAAGTCCTGTCAGCATTTCTCTCAATTTATCCCCAGTCTAACTGTTTTGCCCCACCCCAACACTCAAGCCTTCAGTTCTCACTTTGACTACAACAGCTCGTAACTGGTATCTTACCATGCTGTCTTCACGCCCTTCTGGAGAGGAGGAAGCCAGCTGAGCGTGGTGCTAGAAAACATAAGGCTAGTTGATCTTGGGTGGCCCTTGAAAGCCACATGAGGAGTTTGGATTTTTTTTTTTTTTTCTGGGTGAGATGGGAAACCACTATAGAGTCGTGATCTGGGAAATAACACGATCTGTTTAAGTTTAAAAAGCAAAAAAAAAAAAAAAAGTTCTTGGTTGCTGCTTAGAAAGTTAACTGTACTAAGAGCTGAAGCAGGGAGAGCAGCCTCTGGCTGCTGTAGCAGAAGAAATGAGCAGACCTTGAGGCTCTCTGGGTCTTCCTTGTAAACTCCAAGCTTCTTCCCACTTCATGACCTTTGCCCTTCCCAGCGCCTTAGTCTCGAACACTGTTTTCCTAAATCATCCAATGCCTCATTCACTCTTCACTTAAGTGTCACCTCCACAGAGGCTTTCCCTGACCACTCTATCAAAGACAACCCCCATCCCTGCCAGTCATTCTCTGTCCCCTCACTTTTTCCTCCTGCTATTGACTATTACCTGATATTTCACATAGTATGTATCTTTGTTGTTATTTAGTCTGTCTCCTCCAGAGGAGTTTATATTCTCCGGGGGCAGGGACCTTGTCTGTCTTTTTTGCTGCTGTAGTTCCAGCACCTGGAACTGTGCCTGGCACAGAATAAACATAATAGGGATTCAATAAATATTTGTTGCATGCATGCACAGATAGATGGATGGGTGGGTGAATATGTTTATATGTTTATGTTTATAGCACAGTCTGAAACGAATGAAATAGAACCAAATTCTATTTCTTTAAAAAAACACTTGTATTTCCAAAAAAAAAAGAGATAATGTATAAAAAGCACCAGATTCCTGATACATAATAATCATTCATTTTTTATTGAGGGCTCACTCTATTCTAGGCAGTACCATGAGTTTTACTTAATTTGTCTGATTGTATCCTTTAGCAGCCCTAAAAGGTAGATATTATTATTCTGATTTTACAGGCAAGGAAACTGAAATTTGGAAGAGTCCATACTCTTAGGAACACTTGTAATTTCATTGCCTTCCAATTCCGAGAAGCCCTTGAAAAGGTGGCTTTAGCCTTGACAAAGAAAAGTTGCTGATAGGCTTGTTTAAAAGCCGAGAAGTTGTTAGAGTTTTAAAGCCTAAATTGGACCTGATGTCAGCTGATCCGATGACCTTCCCTTTTTTTATCTTAGGTAATCCGGTAATCTCTCAGTGATGAGCAAAGCATGCACTCTCCATTAATACTGGGCGCAGTTAGACGATGCTGCTTCCAGCCTCCGGTGCCCAGTGGGAAGCCATAATTGACAATACAGATCTGAGTGGGGCAGCATGGTCACAGGCCGGTCACCTTTCCTGTCCATTCCTGCTCATGGAGCTTGCTGCACTGATTTACTGCTCACCTCCTCTTTGACCCATGGCTGATGCCCTGGACTGGACATTCCTAGGTCGAATTCTGTTCCTAACCCAGATGTTGCTGAGGTGAGTCAAAAACACCTCACTGAATCTCACCTGAAAAGTTAAACAAAATGCCCTTTCTATTCCTCACTCTCAGGATGAGCTAGTACCCCCCAAAATATGGGAAGTTCCTCAGAGGAAGGACATATATATAGTCAAAGTAATATTGTGAGCTTCAAATTTGGAATTTAAAAAGGCACTGGAAGAAGTGACTGTATGCAGATTTGCTGCATCCTTTACAATATAGTCATCATATGATCAACTTAATTTTCATTGAAAATACTTTTTTATGTTCCTAAGCATAGGAAAGATCTGACTTCCTGAAAATAATGACTGTGCATTATTTTGTTGTATTTTTAGATTGTCCACAGTTGGAACATGGTGTTTATATTTATCCCTTTGAATATTAATGAGAAAGTTTATATTTGTATCTAGTATCCTAATAACATTAGCATGCCCCAGCCCCCTGCCCTTGTATGGATAGACCAGGTGATTCACCTATTCTCATCTTTAGAGCTTCGCTTCTAAAGATTTTATCATGAAGGGGTTACCTTTTATAAAGATTTGGCATGCCTGTTTTTTTTTTCCTCCTCTTTCAGCAATGGATTCTTTTCTGAGACACACATTGATTTGTAGGAAGGCAGTCTGAGAAACAATTTGTTCAAGAGCAGAGATTGTGGTCTGTGCAGAAAAATGTACAAAATCTCTTTCCAAGGCAAGTCAGGAGGATCTGGGGGTCTAATCCTGCACACCTAATGGGTACAAGACTTTCTTATACTTCAGTACCTGAGGCTGTTTACCAATCAACACAGATCAAGGTGATATTCTGCTCAGGACAGCACTGTGAGGGGAACTATAGAGTCTTTTGGTTCATGACCTATTTGAAATAATACAACACCCTTGATTCAAGGACAGAATTCCAGCTGATGCAATGCCAAGTTGGGTGGGCCAGTACTGAGTACTATGATGAAAGCCCTTCACGATGGTTTCCAAAGAATGGGGACCAGAAGCCCTAAAACAAATGCTTTCACAGAGCTGCAAGAGAAAGGACTACCAGTATTGCACCCCATGAAAAAATGCTGCCTTAGCTCTATGGCTCTAAGCACAGTTCTGGGGCTTAGAGAGGGGCTCTGGCAGAAGGCAAGGGAAGGAAGCTGGGGCCCACCCCATCAGAGATGCAAGGTTGTTACACGCACACACACACATATACACACATCGATGTCTTTAGGAAGACACATGTCACATTTTTATGATAAGCAAATATTATAATAGTAGTCTCCTCTTCTCACAGAAGTGGGAAAGATGGAAGTTCTTCAAAAGGAATGTAGGAGAGTTAGAGTCCTGGGCTCCCAGACGTGAAGGTGGTCTATGAGTGATCAGGTGATGGAATAGTCAGCTTTTGGTTTCACTGTATTTTTTGTGCTTCAAGGAATTCTGGATGTGCTCTTTGGCATACCTCTGCAGGGAAACCATAACAGTAAGGGGCCCAGGTAGAAGGATGAAGTACAACTCTAAGCTAGTCAATTTATTCCTTAAAATCTCCCTCTCCCCACACCCAGCATCATTAATTCTGGGTTATCTCCCAAAACTCCTGGTCAGGCTCATGCATCCTCAGCTTCATCACCCTCACACTTCACATGGGTGGTCCTCTATCCAGTGCTCCTCCCATGGATGTTCTAATGGCTTTTGCTTTCCTATCATCCAACAGGAGCTAAAATGTCACCTCCTGAGAGAGACCCTCCCTGACCACACTGTCTAAAGTATTATCTCTCTTTTTTATTCATAAATACCCTGTTTATTTTTCTCATGGTCTTTTTTTCTAACCTGTAATTCTTTCCTAGGTCTTTAAGACCTCCCTCACCTATTTGAACATAATTTCTTTTAGACCAGGGACCATATCTTCTTTATTACCATTCTCCACTCAGTTCAGTGACCAGCACATCATAGAAGATATTCAATAGGTATTTGTTGAGTGAATGAAAAGGCTTAGCTGAAGCCCCACCTTCTCCACTTCAGTCCACAGTGATCTTCCCTTTCTCTGGCTCCATAAAGCTCTTGAAGTGTGTTCTGTGTTCACATTGTTCAGCACTTCTTTATAGGGTCTTAATGGTTCCATGGTCCTGCCATCGTACCTCATTTATATGCTACTGGGATCAGGGATAAGATTGCCTATTCTTCCCTTTTCCCAAACCCCAGCATAGATCTGGATTCACTTGTCTTGAAGTAACAGAAATGTTAACTCTGGAAAGAAGAGTCTCCACTGCCCTTAACACCTCTCAAGAACTTTTTTTTAAGATTTTATTTATTTATTTGACAGGGAGAGACACAGCAAGAGAGGGAATACAAGCAGGGGGAGTGGGAGAGGGAGAAGCAGGCTTCCCGAGGAGAAGGGAGCCCGATGCGGGGCTCGATCCCAGGACCCTGGGATCATGACCTGAGCCGAAGGCAGATGCCTAATGACTGAGCCACCCAGGCACCCCTCACCTCTCAAGAACTTTAGACCTGCTGCCCAGATACTGCTCTAAGAACATGACATGAAACCCCAGGCCTTAGTTTCTGAGTATCTGGAGCAAGCTGTCACCTTCAGCAAAGCAGGTTTGCTTGTGGAAGTCTTGAACTTCGTGTAAACATTGCTCATTTCAGGCGTACTGTGAAAAATCTAAACAGTTCTAAATTAAGAGCTGATTGTAAGTTATTGCAGATTTCCTCCTGTGGCTTCCAGATTATTTGTTTAAGAGGATCTGGTAAATACCAGATCTTTATTATGATGACTAATGTTCTGCCAAAAGAAGAAGGAAAAAAAAATCCTTTCAAAATTATTCTGCAAGGAAATGCAGGTGGCTCTGCCCAGCAGTGCAGATTTCCCCCCAGGCAGCCTGTCATTTCTAAGCCTTGGAAAGAGCTCTTTTAAGATTGGGACTTGCTTTCAAAATTGCTTTGACTAAGATGACAAAGCCTATCGTCTTGCTAACATTTGCTCTATGTTGTTAATCTTAAGTGGTCAGCAAAATGACCCCCAAATGCCAGAATCCAAATGAATAATTCGGGCACTGAACTTTAGAATATATGCTTGATTTTTCAAGATAGGGAGTCCTACCACATGTCAAATGCTTGAAATGGGATGAGGCAGGAAGAAGATGGCAGTGTACAGAATGCAAAAAAGAAAAACACTCATTTAGCTGAGCATCAGCTCCAGATTTCCAATTCAGACAAAATGGGAGCTCACAGTCCTGGCTCAGTTTTAACTGGAGAAAAAATGGTGAAAGGAAAGGAAAGAAACATTAGTTTTGCAAGATGTCCTGAAATTTCAATTCTAGTGAGCCAGTGTTTTCAAGACTTTATTTGTGCTGTGCTCTCCAGCTGGCACCACACACATACTCACATGCACACATACCACCACCACCACATGTCCCCAAGGGCCAAATTAATATCTCGCTCAACTAGTAACTCTGATTAATTCCTAAACTACTATTGCTCTGGCGATTCCCTCAAGGAATCTAAGTCAGGCTTCACTTTGAAATCATTTACAAGGTCTCATATCCATATAGGATAAAGCTGTGTACCAGATGGATACACGATAAAAATGAAATAATGAAGAAAATAACAATTGTACCATTTTGAACACTGCTATAGACTGAATTGTATCCAAAATTCATATGTTGAAGCCCTAGCTGCTAGTGTGACTGTGTTTGGAGTTAGGGCCTAAAAGAGGTTATTAAGGTTAAGTAAGGCCATAATCCCTTAAGACTAGTGTCTTTATAAGAACTGGTGTTCTTATGAGAAGGGACACCAGACAACTCTCTTCTCTGTACACATGCACAGAGGAAAGGCCAAGTGAGGATTCAGCAAGCAGGTGGCCATCTGTAATGCAGGAAGAGAGGTCCCACCAAAAACCACCCCTGACAGTGCCTTGATTTTAGACTTCTAGCCTCCAGAAGTGTGAGAAAATTAATTTCTGTTATTTAAGCCCCCAGGTCTGTGGTATTCTGTTATGGCCTCCTGGGCAGACTAAGACAAGCACTTAATATTGCTTGGTGACCACCAAGTGCTCCATATGCTTTATCTCATCTAATCTTCACAATAACCCTGTGAGGTAGGCAGTATTGTTATGCCCATTTTGAATATGAGTGAACTGAGGCATAGAAAGGTTATGTAACTTTCCCACCCAAAATCACACACAGTGGCAGAACTTTTTGACTACAGATAGATATTAGAATAAGTAAATGAAAATAAATATCTTTCAGATAAATCAGGGCTTAAAATGGATTTTATTATGGCTTATATGTGTCATTTATTCTTTCTGTTTATATTCTGGGATTTTTGTCAGTAGTACCAAGTTGAACTTGTTAATAACTCAGTCTAAATTAACCAATGTAATGAGCTCATAATGCTCACATTTAATCAATACCCACCAGGGAACAGTTACATTATCATTTTTCTCACACTGTTTTGCCTTTAGGGGATGGCGTGATCTGTTATTGAGCATAAAATAGTAGGTGGATTTAAATCTTTTTATTAAGCAATGCTGTCAAGTACTGCAGTTAGAGCTGCAAATCTTGACTCATCTGGTGGGAAATGTGTTCTGGAGTCTAAGAAGCC
This sequence comes from Callorhinus ursinus, assembly GCF_003265705.2. Lineage (NCBI taxonomy): Eukaryota > Metazoa > Chordata > Mammalia > Carnivora > Otariidae > Callorhinus > Callorhinus ursinus. Next base: position 24,023,194 of record NW_027397074.1, read on the forward strand.
TGTTCCTTCCTTAATGCATATAATTTAATGGGAGGAATAAGACAATCAAGAAAAATGTCTTGAAATATCTATTTTTAATTAGTGTGCCATTTATTTTCCAAGAACATTAATAGGATATGTAGATTTTTTATATGGAGGACCCACAGAAAATAGGAACTTTGGGAATGCAACATGTTCATAGAACATCAGAATGCTGATAAACTCAGACTTGGCTTTACACAAATTTTGACTCCATTTATAGATTGCCACTCACTACTAGTGTAGCCCAGACAAGTAACTTAACCCGTCTCTACCTCATTTTCAGTGTGTATAAAATGAAAAAAAAATAACCTCCAAAAGTCATTTTGAGAATTAAATGAAATGATGTTTATAGGGAGCTCAGCATTATGCCTGGCAAGTAATATAGGTTCAATAAATGTTAGCCATAGTTAGTGATGTCTGAATCAGGTGGGTTTTTCTTTCACAATTTACTTATCTAGCCATTCAGCACCCAGGCACACTCCTTCTTTTTTGGCTCATGGGTATAATCAAAACAGACCCTGCAGGCACATTCAAGGTACCTTCAAGCCCTCAGAAGAGACAATATGAGGGGAAAGAAAATAGAGTAAGAAGTAGAAAAAAAATCATTTTTCAAAATGAAGAACTGTTATTTTCTGGCTCCCAGGAGACTTGCCAACAATAAACAGCAAAAAGTAAGAGATGATTACACTTTACATAAGAGCCAGCTATTTATAAGAGCTTAAATGATGCACAACAAACATCACTGGGTTCACCAGCACAGCACAGACAGGGATGCAAGCCAGTCTGAAGTTGATGGGGATGCCTTTAGGAAATATCACACAAAGTCACTAAAGTGAGGTGGAACCCTGGTTACATAGACAGGCATTAAATTAGCACCAGCCAAAGGCCTGCGAAACCCCAGGCTTAAATAACAGAAATTTGTCAAGTAGCAAACACAGGCAAACCATGACCCTTGGTTTGGCTGCTGTTGTTTATCAGAGCCCACATTGCCCTGACATGAAATCATTGCCTTTGAGACCTGGTGGGAGAAGACAGACTGGTGAAAACCTTTAAAGGATAAGGTCAGAAAAACCCACGAATGACTTATGGGACAATGACAGTTAACTATTCCCCCAAATGTGCATTTCCCCTTCACAGTATGGAGTCAAGGCAAAATAGGTAGTGCAGCCAGCAATGTAATTTCTAAGCCTGCTTTGCATCTTAGCAATGCCATATGCCTGAATACTGGCTAATGGGGTGTGGGGTGTGAATGGAGGTCACGTTTGCCACTTCCAGGGCCCACTGGTAAAACTTTCCAAACTTTCCCCCACGGTACTATTCTCCTCCAGCCACTGGACACAGAAAATCACCACAATGACCTTGGAAGCTAAATGCTGAAAACTGCAGAGCCTCCATTAACCTGGGTCCCTGAATGACTGTGAACAGCCCTTCCTCCCCACTCCCCATTTGCCTTAAATAATGTGGGATATTTTCTGGGCAAGAAGTAAACTTCTATTGTATATGAGCCCTTACACATTCTAGCACCTGCTGGTTATTATGCTAGTATTATTCTAACTAGTACAAGCCATAAATATTCGGCACATGAGTATTACTACAGAGAAGACAGCACAGGAATTAATCACTCTTTTCTGTTTTCTGTTTCTAGTCTGATATATACTGGACATGTTTCAAGAATACTTACTGAATTTTGTATGAAAGAGTGTTTGGCCTTTGTTGACCTATGACAAATAATCTAATTTCTCTTTGCCTTTAATTCATAAAATCCACAATTAGCATCAGACTATTGCCACTCTATTGAAATGTAGTGAAGATGAATAAAATGATACCTGACTTACCTCTCTGAGCTCCTTGGGGTAAAAAGTATAGTAAATTAAGTACAGAATAAACACAATCAGGTTTTGGGGGTTTTTTTAAAATATTTTATTTATTTGACAGATAGAGACACAGCGAGAGAGGGAACACAAGCAGGGGGAGTGGCAAAGGGAGAAGCAGGCTCCCCCTGGAGCAGGGAGCCTGACGCGGGGCTCGATCCCAGGACCCCGGGACCATGACTGAGCTGAAGGCAGACGCTTAACAACACAATCAGGTTTTTAATGTATGTATTAAACACAAATCCAGGGGAAGTCATGTAACATAAAATTCAAAGTTATCTTGCAAGTCAAAGGAAACCTCAACAAAACAAAAAAGCATCCTACTGAATGGGAGAAGATATTTGCAAATGATATATCTGGTAAGGAGTTAATATCCAAAATATATAAAGAGCTCATACAGGCATTTCAATTCTGGGCTTCAGGCTGTAGTGATCAAAACAGTATGGTAGCGGCACAAAAAGCATAGACACATAGGTCAATAGAACAGAACAGAAAACCCAGAAATGAACATGCAACGCTATGGTCAGTTAATGTTCAGGGAAGCAGGAGAAAATGCCCAACGGGAAAAAGAGTCTCTTCAACAAATGGTATCAGGAAAACTGGACAGTAACATGCAGGATAAAACTGGATGGCTTTTTTACACCACACATAGAAAATAAATTAAAAATGGATTAAAGACCTAAGTATGAGACATGAAACCATTAAAATCGTAGAGGAGAACACAGCAGTAACCTCTTTGACATCGGCTGTAGCAACTTCTTACTAGATATGCCCCTTGAGGCAAGGGAAACAAAAGCAAAAATAAACTATTGGGACTTCGTCAAAATAAAAACCTTCTGCACAGTGAAGGAAACAGTCAACAAGATTAATAAGGCAACCTGCGGAATGGGAGAAGGTATTTGCAAACGACATATCAGATAAAGGGTTAGTATCCAAAATACATAAAGAACTTATAAAACTCAACACCCCCAAAATGAATAATCCAGTTAAAAATGAGCAGAAGACATGAATAGACACTTTTCCAAAGGAGACATCCATATGGCCAACAAACATACAAAAAGACGCTCAACATCACTCATCATCTAGGAAATACAAATCAAAACTACACTGAGTTACACCTCACACCTGTCAGAATGACTAAAATCAATAACACAAGAAAGAACAGGTGTTTGCAAGGATGTGGAGAAAGGGGAAACTTTTGCAGTGCTGGTGGGAATGCAAACTAGTGCAGCCACTCTGGAGAACAGTATGGAAGTTCCTCAGAAAGTTAAAAATAAAACTACCCCATGATCCAGCAATTGCACTACTATGTATTTACCTAAAGAATACAAAAATACTAATTCAAAGGGATACATGCACCCCGATGTTTATAGCAGCATTATCTACAATAATCAAATTATGGAAACAGCCCAAATGTCCATCAACTAATGAATGGATAAAGATGGATATATATATCTATATGTAGATATATATAGATATATCTATATATACACACAATGGGATATTATTACTTAACCATCAAAAAGAATGAAATATTGCAATTTGCAATGATGTGAGTTGAGCTAGAGAGTATAATGCTAAGTGAAATATATCAGAGAAAGACAAATACCATATGATTTCACTCTTGTGAAATTTAAGAAACAAAACAAATGAGCAAAGGGAAGAAAAGAAAGAGGCAAACCAAGTGACAGACTCTTAACTCTAGAGAACAAACTGATGGTTACCGGAGGGGAGAGGGAGGGGGATGGGTGAAACAGGTGATAGGGATTAAGGAGTGCACTTGTGATGAGCACCCGGTGATGTATGGAAGTGTTGAATCACTAAATTGTACACTTGAAATTAATATTACACTGTATGTTAATTAACTGGAATTTAAATAAAAACTTAAAAAAAAGAAAGAACGCCTACAACTCAACACCAAAAAAAAAAAACAATTAAAAAATGGGCAAAGGACCCAAATAGACATTTTTCCAAAGAAGATATACAGATGGCCAACAGACACTTGAAAAGATGCTCAACATCACTAATAATCGGGGAAATGCAAATCAAAACCACAATGTGATACCTCTACCTGTCAGAATGACTGAAATCAAAGAGACCAGAAATAACAAGTATTGGTGAGGATGTGGAGAAAAAGGAACTCTCATGTACTATTGGTGGGAATGTAAATTGTAATAGCCACTGTGGAAAACAGTAATGGAGATTCCTCAAAAAATTTAAAATAGAAATACCATGTGATGCAGTAATTCTGCTATGGGGTATTTATCCAAACAAAACAAAAACACTAATTTGAAAAGATAGGCACCCCTATTTATTCCAGCATTATTTACAGTAGTCAAGATATTGAAGCAACCTAAATGCCCATTGATAGATTAATGGATAAAGAAGATGTGAGATAGATACACACACACACACACACACACACGCACACACACACACACAATGGGATATTATGTAGCCATAAGAAAAGGATGAGACTTTGCCATTTGCAACAATATAGATGGACCTAGAGGGTATAATGCTAAATGAAATGAGTCAGACTGAGAAAGACAAATACCATATGATTTTACTCATATGTGGAATCTAAAAAACAAAACAAATGAGTAAACATACCAAAGGTAGAATCAGACTTATAGAGAACAAATTGATGGTTGCCAGAATGGAGCAGGGTAGGGGATGGGCAAAATAGACAAAGGGGAGTGGAAGATACAGGCTTCCAATTATGGGATGAATAAGTCATGGAAATAAAAGGTACAACAGAGAGAATATAGTTAATGATACTGCAATAGCATTGTACAGTGACAGATGGTAGCTACACTTTTGGTGAGCAGAGCATAACATACAGAGATGTTGAACCACTTTGTTGTACACCTGAAACTAATGTAATATTGTGTGTCAGCTATACTCAAAAAAAAAATTTTAAAGACAACTTGAAGTTATCTAGAACCCAAAAATCCCAATACTCCAATAATGTACACAAGTAAGTATGAGTAGCATTATCATGTATTTTGAGCAGGTAAAATTAGCTTTACTGCTCTTTAAGTGATGCCTTAATAACTAAGAAGAGTTTTTAACTATGCAATAACAATCTCTTTCATAGACATGTGAGCCTCTAGGTTTGGTGTTACCTAGACATGTATAAATCTATATAATCTTAATGTCTAGGGTGGTGACACCTAACAGTGCTTATATGGGTGTTAGTCTGAGATGGACAGGAACTTCAATCCCCTGAAATAATTGAAAGAGTCATCCAAAAGGAGGTACCACTAATGGGGTCTCTAGCCTTTTGTGATGATTCTAAAAACCAGAAGTATATTTTCAAACAACTTTTAAATAATTTGATTTGATTTTTATTTTTTTAAAGATTTTATTTATCTATTTGAGAGAGAGCACAAGCGGGACAGAGGGGTAGAAGGAGAAACAGACTTCCCACTGAGCAGGGGGCCCTATGCGAGCCTCGATCCCAGGATCCTGGGATTACGACCTGAACTGAAAGCAGCTGCTTAACTGAATGAGCTACCCAGGCACCCAAATAATTTGATTTTATATTAATGTCTGTTAAAGGTGCCCTTACACTATATTTGATCTAGGTTCCATAAAAGAAGGCAAATACATGATGGCTTTAAAATTAGGTTAAAATGAATCATTTTTCACCTGATGATCTAAACTAAGGAAACTCCAATCCTAGAACTTTGGCTAAGTTTGGCACCAAGTCATTAAAGATGTATCTCTTCATAACCTCAGTTTCTTTACACTGCTATGATTTATTCATTCACAGAGTACTTACTGTGAAACTGAGCTAGAAGCTGGAGATTCAAAAATGCCTAGATTAGGGGCCCCTGGTTGGCTCTGTCAGTGGAGTGTCCAACTCTTGAGGTCGGTTCAGGTCATGACCTCAGGGTCGTGAGATTGAGCACCATGTCAAGCTCCCTGCTCAGTGAGAGTCTGCTGGAGATTCTCTCTCTCCCTCTCCCTCAGCCCCTCCCCCCACTCATGTACATGCTCTTTCTCACTCTTTCTCTCTAAAATAAATAAATAAATCTTTTTAAAAAAATACCTAAGTTAGATTGAGCCCCACGTCAGGCTCCCTGCTCAGCAAGGAGTCTGCTTCTCTTTCTCCCTCTGCACCTCCCCTCTGCTCATGTTCTCTCTCTCTCTCTCTCTCTCTCTCTCTCTCTCTCTCAAATAAATAAATAAATAATCTTAAAAAAAAAAGCCTAAGTCATAGTCCTTGTTCTCACAGAGCCACAGCCTAATAGAGAAAACACTCACGTAAATATGTGACCATAAAGCACAGTAGTATATCTAATGCAACTGTGTACAATGTCCACATGCATCCCAAGCTCCATCACTGTGTCACAGAGTATTATGGGATAGGAGCTAGGGGAGATTTCTATGTTTTGCCATCTAGGCTGCAAATTTAGCCTGAGGCTTTTAAGGTTGCCATTGTTCTATTTGAACCTGGCCAGCGAGTGTAACACTATGGATCATTCTTTTTTTTTTTTTAATAAATTTTTTTAAGATTTTATTTATTTATTTATTTGAGAGAGAGAGAATGAGATAGAGCATGAGAGGGGCGAGGGTCAGAGGGAGAAGCAGACTCCCCGCTGAGCAGGGAGCCCGATGTGGGACTCAATCCTGGGACTCCAGGATCGTGACCTGAGCCGAAGGCAGTCGCTTAACCCACTGAGCCACCCAGGCGCCCAACACTATGGATCTTTCTTATGATTTGGAAATTTTAGATGCTCAAATTAAGAGGCTGACATCTTGAATTCTCCAAAACGCATGTTGTTCTCATAAATGCAAAGTCTTAATTACATGACTTCTGGCCTTGACCCACCCACTCTACCACAGCATTAAAAGCCCAATGTCCCCTTCTATTTTTCTTTTACATATTCATACTTGGGCCAGAAAACCTTAGTGGGAATATTGAAGCACTGAAATAAGTGGTAGACATCTCACCAAGCAAACTAATGAAAAACAAATTTGTAAAAAATAGGACTTTCTTTGGATGACACCTGTGCTTCAGGGAAATTGGCATATTATTATGAGCAGGGAGAGAAATGTCATTCGATCACATGGAGTAATTGTTAGCAGGCAAGAGATCATGTAATATATAGCAATTGTGGATTTTAAGGGCAATATTCCAAACCATGATATAAGCCCAGTTGTCCGTCCAAGGTTAATGGGGTCATGTTCTTGCTTACTCCAGCTCAGAGCTAAATTAACTTCATAAATTCTTGAGTATAGGTTCTGTCTTTTGTCTATAAGAGTCAGAATTTAATGTTCTGCAGGGACCTGGAGGATATGATGTTTAACAGAGTGTTTGTCCTTCTTTTCAGCAGACTGCAAACATTCCCCTCTCTAAGACACCCTTCTGAAAAGAGACCCCATAGAGGTGAGAGTCTTTGCTGACAGCCTTTTTTTACTTTATTTAGAGAAATCTGTCAGGCGTTGTGTTATGAGTATACCTGGCCTGCCTGTAGCTCTACTTCACCCAGGACTACTGCAGCATAAGGTTTAAATCATCATGTTCCCTGAGGCCAGCAAGTGCTCCACAGTATTTCTCACTGAGGCTCTCCTTACAAGCTGCCAAAATGGCTGCCAATTCTGTAAGAAAAGCCATTCAAATGAGCCTCGTCTGTGGGGTGGGGATGAGAGGGAATGCAGCATGTATCAAGGCAGTGAACTGATTGGTTGCATTTTTACTTTTCAACCAATTGTTTTGGCAGCCTGAAGGAGAGGGTCAGATGATCTGTCCCCAGTTGAATGCTGTTGTTGTCAGAGTGAAGGATGCCAGTTTCTTTCTTTCTTTTTTTTTCGTTCATAAGGGCTTTCTTTAGTTATTTGCTCAACTATTTACAAAAGCCAAGATTATCAAAATTTCAATCCATTAAACAGGTAAATCATGAAATGTATATCCTTTTTTTAATTATGTTATGTTAATCACCATACATCATTAGTTTTTGATGTAGTGTTCCATGATTCATTGTTTGCGTATAACACCCAGTGCTCCATTCAGTACGTGCCCTCCTTAATACCCATCACCAGAGGATGCCAGTTTCGATGGCTGCAGTGCCATATTCAACATCTGGTAGCTTGAGAGCAAAATGATTATTGTCTACAAGTAGCACTGTTCAACAGTGACTTTTGTATGATATTTATATATCCTTTGCTCTGTGAAGACACTGACCAAGATAACAGTGGAGCTCCAGGATAAGTCCTTGACAGAGGCAGCTCTACAGAAGCAGGTGCACCAACAAATCACCCTTTGCCCTGGGATTTAGAAATGGCCCATGTCCATCTTCTCAGGTCCTGCCTTTTTGTTTGCTGGTGAAACAAACTTCTTGTTCACTGTAGTTCAAAACCCTACATCATCATCCCAAAGTTGTGGGAAGTCTTCACCTATTTTACACTCAGCAAAAACACTTCCAGTATGAGGTATGTTCACACTGAAGAAAAGTAAACGAAAAGTTAGAGAAGCTGAGCAAGCAGGAGAGCAGGCCTGATGCTGGATCTTTGTGCCTCAAATTCTATGGCTGTCATTGGTACTGGATCTACCATCCACAAAGATGACATTCCCAAATTCTGATATTCTAAGGAAATGCATTAAAGTATATTCTTGTGCCAGATCAGATTCTCCCTGGAAAGCTCACCGGCTACTCAGGGACAGAGACATGTATACAAATGATTTCATCACTCAATGATAAAGGTTAGTAATGCAAGCCTGGAATGGTGAACTTGTTTGAGGACCTTTCCATTTTGGCTATGCATTCTTGAGGCTCTTTCTAAACAGTCTAAAACACAAGATCAATAATTGGTCAATCCATTATAAAATTGGATTGTTATGATGGTTGCATGACTCTATATAACCTTACTTTTAAAATATATGATTGTACACTTACAATAGGAGAATTTTATGGTATGTAAAATATGTCCCAATAAACATTAACGATTATGTTTATAATGAAAGGAAATATTGTTAAATAAACAACAAATAAATAACCAATCTAATACTTTCAGATATTTTGATAACTAGTTTGAATTAACTTCATGCCCATATTTCTTCATGAAGAAATATGCCATTAATGTGGTCCCTAAGTACTCCAGTTTTGCCATAAGAAATTGTCAAAATCTGATCTGTTTATATACAATTAACCATTTTTAAATCAAAGTAAACATTTGTTTGCTCATATCTCCAAATACACGAAGAACGCTTTTAAAAATCAAAATATATTTTGGATGTAGACTGCATAAAGACAAGTATTTCAGTCATTGGAAAAGAATGAAAATAAGAATAACTTCACAAATGATCACAGAAAGAATGCTGCAACCATCCCTTTAAATATGATTGTTTATATTCTGATAAAATTACATACATAAATTTCTCTCATTGGAAGATAATACTTATTTTTTTTAATTAAAGTCCCATAAGCTGTGTGGCCCATTTCCTGATGGCTAGAGGCCTTACATGGAGGGAAAAAAAGTGTTCATCCACTTCAGCATAGCTACTAAACTTTTTGCCAAAAGAGAAATAACCTTCTTTCTTTAACGTAACTTCCATTTTCACTGGTTTGAAATAATGACCATAAAATTTTAAACAGGGGGAGACCTTACAAAAGCCAATTATCATTCATTCAAGCTCTGTGATCCTTGCCAGTTTATCTAACACTAGTTCAGACCCAAAAGTAACTTCCCATAGAAAACTGCTTTTTTTTTTTTTTGTGGTCTAGGAAATCAATCAACTCTTACTGTTTAATCTGTAATGTAAGAAAACCACTCTTATCTCTAGGGAATTCATGGGAGGCAATGATGAACATCTAGAACTCTCCATTTGCATCTAATTGCCCTTTTTATTATAATAAAAGTTTGAGAGAAATGCTTTCAGAGACTTGAGATTACAAAATTGTTTATTTCTACTATCTGCTGTTGTTCATTCATGTAGTGAATTAATTTTATGCAAAATGGTCTCAATTATTCTAAGGGGGGATAGGTAACTCTAATTTCCAACTAGTATTTGATCCCCACAATAATTCTTGAAACCAGCCAATATTATTACACCTTTTCAAAAGATGTAGAAACTGAGGCTTAACAAGGTTAAATGCCTTGGCCAAGTTTATTAGGCTAACAAGCAGCTAAGACAGAATCCAAATCCAGGACTGATTCTAGAGTCAGAGTCAGCCATTCTGCAATAGAGGAAGAAAAGCTGTAACCCGAGGAGTCTCATGTGAGTGAGCCTCTGTCTTGGGGAAAGCTTTCTGAAAGACAAGATCACACCATCACCAAGTTTGCATTTACCCTGAAGAACTGAATTACTCTGAAGCTTTACATGTAAATGTTGTGCCAGAAGATACTGGCTCGCAGAAAAAGCTTTCCCCAAGGACTGACTTGAAGGAGGATTCTCCAGAGAAACAAGATGTACTGTCTGCAAATTTCAGCCCAAAATGGAGCAGCCTATCCAGGATAGGACCTGGTTAGGGCTAACAACATTTGTGATCTGTCACTTATGGAAAGTTATAAATTGACCACAGCTTCCAGCTGCTTTGGCTGGGTTATTTTAATAAGAGCATTTCGCTCACAGACTTTCAGTTCCCTGACTTATAAGCCCAAATGCAAATCGTGTCTCATACCGTAAATGCAAAGACCACACTGAACAGTATGTTTTGTCTGGGAATTCCCTAAACATTTTCTAGTTCTTTCTTCCTGCTGGCAGAAGAAAACAAATCTACTGGTTATTATAAGATGTTTCTTTTTCTTTTTTGTACCCCCAAAGAAAAATATTCTTTCCTGAGAAATCTGAAATTATAATGTGCTCTTTTAGATATTGCCACATAATTTACACTTTTGGCAAAGCAGCCACTTGGGATACATTTTCATTCAGCACATTGGCACTCATGTCATTTTGATAAAGTTCTTATTGAGTGGAATACCCATGGTAAGCCACTGTCCTTTGGTTGTCCCAACTGGACTATTTGTTGAGTGACTAGAATTGCTGAGTGACTGGATAACTGTATTGCCCATGAAACACGTTAGGTGGGGGTGAAACAGAGACGATTATATTTAAAGGCTCATTAAGCCCTGGAAGGCAGGAGCTGGGTAGCTCTCCTTGTGTTGGCCAGATCCTCCAAAGCTTTCTGTTTCTCCAGGCTGAAACTTGGCCAATCTTGTCAGCCCAGTGACAATGAAAAGAAAAAAAAAAAAAAAAAAAAAAAAAAAAACTCTGTTAATAGGATTATATGATTTGGGGAGTAGAATGTTGTTACAGATGATTTATTTTGAAAGCTGATTTCGTTTTAGTGAAAACAAGCTCAACCCATTACACCAGAGGCTGTAGTGCCAAACACAATCATTTCCAGTTTGAAAGATGTGATTGCTTTTTAATGTGGAAATTTCGCAAGGTTACAAAGAGGAAAAAAATTTAACTCCTTTCATATAACAAAGTCACTTTGGGATATGGGTTACAATGCTCTGACAGTGTCCAGACACCCTGCCCACACTACAAGTCAGAAAGGTGGATCCATTTGATTTACACCATTTCTCAATTGTGTTTCTCTTGTGCCTTTGAAATATCCTAATAGTTTTTTACCAAAATAAATAGAGAGTCAGATATTCTAAATGCTGGAAGGCTGGAAGTATGCAGGGTCAGGCAAGGACAGGAGAGATAGAGGAAATAAATACAGGTAAAGAAACTTAGTCTATAGATGTGTGTGTGTGTGTGTGTGTGTGTGTGTGTGTGGTGTTTATGTAGTGCGTGTATGTGTGTTTGTGTGTGTGTGTGTGTGTGTATAAATTCTCCTTTGCCAAAACCATCTTATTTGCTTACTCTAGTTTGACCAAACCAATAGCCTGTTATTTAGCCTGTTCCGATTTAATCTGGTGCTTTGTTTTTACCAGGTTCTATATTACCGTCTTTTTCTCCCAATACTGTTAGGGGATTTTAAAAGATATAAAGACTCATCAAATCATTTTTTTAAATGTGTTTATACGATATGGCTGAGATTTTCAAAATAATGATGGCTAGGTTTTGATTCTGCCATACTTCACCAGATCTTATAATTCTTTCCTAATATGTAATCTAGAGTGAAATTCTTAGAAAACAGTTGGTGGGATGAGGAAAAGGTATTTCTACTGGTAAAAAATTACTAACGAGAAAGATTTTAAAAAGTATAAACCACTTTGAAGAGAATTGAATATTTGTCATATGGAATGCATCTTTCCATTCCTAAACTAGGTTGTCATCCCCAGCTGGGGAGGATGGTGCCATAAGGGGGAATATGGCAATGACAATACGGGAGAATTTTCAGAACCTTGGATAGAAATGACACATACACCATGAAACCTTTTTGTCCCTCCAGTAATTGGTAGTTGTTGTTTGTTTGTTTTGCCTGTGCATTTTGAATACATGTTATCCTGTTCTTTTGCGACTGACAGGGGGAAAGCAGGTCAAGAAGCCATATGACTGCAGGACTCCTTGTAGAAGTTTGGCCAACAACATTATTACTTCCTCTGCTGGCACTGGCACAAAAGGACATTTAAGTGTAAGCTTTAAAGAGATTGGGACACTGGAAGGGAAAGATGTTTGCCTTTTGTTGGAGTGAAATTTGGGGGAATGAGTTGGGAGTCCAAAAAAGAAAAAGCCACCAAAACAAGATTGGAATGCCTAGTTTTAAGTTTAAGCAAATCCTTGTCAGCTCCTGGAAGTTCCCACTTACTGCACCATTCACTTAGTACTTAGGCCAACCCAGAACCCCTACATCAGTTAACTTTATATGGTGAATGCAAATTTCCTTTTTCCATTCTTCCTTTCCATTCATTGTTACTTCAGTTTTCATATTGAAATATCTACTTGGATTGTTTTACTTCTTAGCATCAGTTCATGTAAGAAGGGGACTTGAGCACTGTGAAATAAAATTTGAGGTCACTATGGATCAATGTAACTAGTGCTTGGGAAAGGGCTACATTTATTGAGTGACTACCATGTTCTAACTATTTCATATACTTACTTAATCCTCACAAAAACTTGAGGTAGGTATTATTATCCCATCACAGAAGGAAAAGTTGAGATGCAGTGATGTTAAGATACTACAGATCCATTTATCCCAAAGCACATGTTTATTCCATGAGTTCATTCTGCCTTCCAACTTCACTTGAGGCAAAAGCCTATTGATTCCCCTGGCTGAGGACTGGACCTATTTGATATGAGCCTAGTTGTTTCTTCTTTAAGGACCTATTCAATATGAGACTAGTTGTTTCTTCTTTAAAATCCTTGGCTATGGGACTTTGGGGAAAGGGTTTGGAGATGTTCAGATGAAAGAAAAATGAAGCATAACTTTCTATAGTCAAATATATATTTGATACATATGACAAAGTGCTGTTGGCTATGCAGGTTTGTTCAGCAAGTAAGGTTTAAGGCTCTGAGACCAATAATAATAAAAATAACATCTTACATTTATATTATGTGCACAGTTCTTTTGGCCCTTTATTTTTTTATTATTATGTTATGTTAATCACCATACATTACATCATTAGTTTTTGATGTAGTGTTCCATGATTCATTGTTTGCTTATAACACCCAGTGCTCCATGCAGTACGTGCCCTTTTTAATACCCATCACCAGGCTAACCCTTTATTTTTTTTTAAGATTTTATTTATTTATTTGAGAGAGAGCACGCGTGCACAAGCATGAGTGGGGGAGGGAAAGGGGCAGAGAGAGAGAGAGAGAGATGCAGACTCCCCGCTGAGCAGGGAGCCTGATGCTGGGCTTGAATCCAGAGCTCTGAGATCATGACCTGAGCCATAGGCATTTAACTGACTGAGCCACTCAGGCACCCCTTTTGGCCCTTTAATGTATATTTTCACACTTAATCCTTTCAGCAATCCTAAAACCAAATAAGACCGTATTTATCCCCATGTGACAGGGAAAGAAGCTGTAAGTTAGAGAGATTAAGCAATTTGTAATCACCTGGTTAAGCAAGATACAGGAATCTAAAACAGAGCTTGACTCTTCTCTTAAACCAGTTCTCACCCCTCCAGGGTAGAATAGCAGATTCATATCCTACTCAGCATTGCTGCTCTGAGGATACTGTGCCATCTCTGAGCATCCCTCTATTATTCTGCTTATCACCCTGTATTTAAATCATTGGGTCACTCATTCCCATATCCATCAACTAGGAGCTCTTGGAGAGACTGTCTCTTTTTGTTTCTTTTTGGGGAAAAAAAAGACATTTCGTTTAATTTTCTAAATTGAGCAGAGTGTAAATTAAGTTCCACCATTCAGAACTGACAGTTGTCAACATTTTGATAGATTTACTCTGTTCCTCACTTTGTATTCTTGGTACCTAGCTAGCATAATGCCTGGCACATAGTGGGTGTCCATTGAATATTGGTTGAATTTAAATATAGGATCCATAATTATTGGAATGAATTAGGAAATTTGTTAACTAGTGCAGAAATACTTCAGATTTTTTTATTCCTAAAGTTGTCATGCCTGAGGCTTTTCTAAAATATTTACCCATATTTTACTCTTTTATGGTATGATGACAGTGGTGATCATAAAAAGGCTTTGTAAAATGATGTCTCTCATCATCTTCCTTGTTTAAAGGTAAACTATACATGCCCCTACAATAATATCCCCCACAGTGAATGAGTCTTATGGAGTATTAATTAATGGCTTCTTCGGTTTAAAAAAAAAAAAGTTTCTTCTTGGGTTTCAGTGGTTGCTAAGACTGCACAGTCTACACAGGAATAAAAAAAACTGCATGAAACCAGACTCCAAGCTCAGAGGACAAGCATGCACACTGTACCAGAAATCATGTTATTCCAATCCAAATGTACTAAATCCTTCTGTAATGTGTGGTCAAGGGGTTAAGTTCTGAAGGAAAATGCAAGCAGCGTAAAGTGAAAACCATGTATGTCTCCCTTCAGCCTCTGAGCCTCAGACAGATCTCTGCAGAGGAAGGTGTCTTAATGCTTCACCCAGTAATGATAGCCTCACCAAGTGCTTCGAAGGAGTTATACAGTAAGGGCCAAGTTTGGGTTTGGAAAAGAGAGGAAGCAAACTGACTCTGTGGTTTGTTATGAGATCCTGGGAGGAGCTTTCAGCTTTACAAAGAGTCTTTCCTCTTCCAACCCTTCCAACCTCCTCCTCACTCCCTTGTGGACTTTATTCTTTTTCATAGAGGCTTGGCAGTAGGCAGGGTAAGAAAGGCTAGCTGGAGAAAGGACCCCTCAGCTCAGGTCTACTTTGGCATGACATATAACTGCAGCCCCAACAGTTGATTATGAGATTAGAAGCCCTCTTTCATTGAGTCTGTCTTACTGAGAGGAAAAACTGCTTTGTGTGATGACTTTATGGCAAATTCTGGCAAAAGTTTTGCCCTGCATACTGAAAGAGAGACATTTCTAACCGCAGCTCATGAACCACACTTATTTACTCTGGCTCACGCCCACTATTTGTTCATAGGCTTTCTGTCTCTACTAATGCGTTCCAATTTTGGAGGCTAAATCACTGCCAGTAGTTTCCAGGACATTCCGCTAGGCTAAGCAAAATCATCCTGAGCGGTAGTCAGAAACCACTAGAGTAGTATTGTAAATACAGACTATTTGCAGAAAATGAAAGATATTGAACATCTTATCATTTTTGTGCTACAGGATTCCATGGGTCATATCTTGCAGAAAGTCATACAAGGTACTAAAAAAAAAAAAAAAGAGCAGGATACAAGGGCTTTCATCCCCACTAGAACTCAGAAATTGTGCTTGAAATCACCTTGAAAGTTGGGCACAGCTTAATACAACTAGAAGTACATACTATGGCTATGTGCAGGAGGCATGCTAGAGATTAGATGCAGCCTAACCCATAACAGCCTGGTATGGATTTTAAAATGAATATGAAATCTATGGGGTGGTAGAGTATGCAATTCTTGATCTCAGGGATGTGAGTTCAAGCCCCACATTGGGTGTGGAGCCTCAAAAAAGAAGGAAGGAAGGAAAGGAAGGAAGGAAGGAAGGAAGGAAGGAAGGAAGGAAGGAAGGAAGGAAGGAAGGAAGGATGGAAGAAAGGAAGGAAGGAAAGGAAGGAGAAGGAGTGAGGGAGGAAGCAAAAATGATTTATAAGACCTGAAAACAGTGCTATGAAGAAAATGGTAGTTCTCATGGGCTTCTTAATAAGTATTTCTGCATTCAGAGATGGCCATCCCATCTCCATGTGAGTCTTTACCTTGAGCCCAGTGATGCCTTAATGGATTACATAGAACCATAGGGATTTTAAGATCTGTAATAACTGGGAAATTCTCCATTTGTAATAAAACCTCCCAGCACTACTGAGCTGCCAGATTCCATATCTTGCCCCAGGCAGGGACTGAGGAAAGGATATGTTACATGATACTGCTTCTCTATCCATACTTCTTTTGCCTGTTTTCTATTAGATTTGTTTCTAATCAGAGCAGAGATTTTATTTACTCATGTGCCTTAATAATGAATAAGAGTGTGCATTATACATTCAGTAACTTTGATATGAGCTCATCAATATGACCATGTTTGTGCTTGGAAAGAGGAGGGAGGCTCACTCTTAAAGCAAATGCTCAGTATCCACCAAAAGTAATGATTTTCTTTTGAGATGGCTAAGCAGATTTTTTAGGTACTTATATGTTTTACAATACCTCTTGAGACTTATTGAAACAAGTCTCTCTCATCCTAAGGGTGAAGCAAAATTAAGTTGAAATAAGTCACAATTAAAACTCCATGTGTTGGGTTAGGAGGCAGAAGGAAGGGTATACTATACATATCTCTTTCCATGTGTATTGTGTTAACATTTCAGGCGGTTTAACTGTGGGCAGTGGACAGAATGGAGGGGGACTAGGTAGGAACAAGGCCACCACATCAAACTGATAGTGGGGTAGAAGGAACATTTGACACCTCCCGCCTTCTCTGCCCCCTGTCTGTTTTTAATTTTGCTAAATCATTCCCGTCTGGAGGTTGTATATTTTAAGTTGCCTCTCCAAGCAACACAGAGGTACAGTGTCAGGGAGCCTGATCTCAGAGCCAGGCAAAGAGATGCGAAAGCTGTGAAGACCCCAAGCCACAAGAAAGACAGAAAAGGAACAGGGTGGGGTCCTGGCTACAATGACATTAGCCTTCATGGTCTGGGCAGTCACTGAGAAAATAACACTGGGAAACATCACATTTCTTTTCATGGTGAGCGTAAGACTTTTTGTGTGTTTGTGTTTTAAAAAGTTAATATCCTTCTGAAAGTTCTAAAGGTGACTTCCTGAGAAATATGAACTACCATGAAATTTTACTGGAAAAGAGATTCCACAGCAAGAGACTTCAAAGTGAGAAGATTTGCCCATCATAAATATGAAGGGAATAGAAAAGGGGGAAAAAACTGGTGACAAAAACTGAAATGTGTGCTGCACATGTGCACATGCTTGGAAACATCATGATGCTATGGAACACATCAAGAGTGACTTGAAGAAAAAAAAATTACCCTCTCTACATATCCCAACACAGCTCCCATGTAAGTCACTTAGATCTCTTCAGGGGAATTTCAAGTTCACATGTTCTACGTATGGGCTGTTACACCTACATGTCTCCAAAATGCACACATATCTTTTAAGATAGGCATAACAATAGTTTCATCCACAAGAGAAGTATGAGGCTCAAATGAGAACAAAGCAAGTGAAGTGCTAAGCATGGCTCTTGGAACAGAGTCAGTACTCAAAAATTGTTATCTGCTATTATTATTTAGCGACTTACACAATATGGGAATTTTTAAAATATGGTACAATAATGATAACCAATAGCTTCCTCTCTAGAAGGGGGTAGCCTTGAATCTAATTTAAAATTGTTTCAGTCTATTTTATTTCTCATATATGTTCCCCACCCCCCACCCAGTTTTATTGAGAACTTTGTGAATTTGGCATCATTGCAGCTTTGCACATCACTGTAATAGTCTCTTGACAGAGTTAATAGAAACAGCAAGAATGGCATGGGCTCACGCACATAGATCTGCATTGCATTTTAAAAAAAAAAAACCCTTCTGAATAGCATTCCCTCATGCTTTATCATCATGATAAAACTCCCTATTTACTCTTTTGCTAATAAAACAGAAGCTGTTTATTAAGTTCTAAAATGTATTTACCTCAAGGCGCCGGGCTGGCTTAGTGGGTAGAGCATGCAGCTCTTGATCTCCAGTTGTGAATTCGAGCCCACGTTGGGTATAGAGCTTACTTAGAATTAAAATCTTTAAAAAAAAATAATAAATAGGGGCGATTGGGTGATTCAGTCAGTTAAGCGTCTGACTCTTGATTTCAGCTCAGGTCGTGAGATCAAGCCCCGAGTGAAACTGTGTGCTGGGCGTGTAGTCTGCTTGGGATTCTCTCTCTCCATCTCCCTTTGCCCCTTCCCCCACTCACACTTTCTCTCTCTAAATAAATAAATAAAATCTTTATAAATAAATAATAAAATAAAATGTATTAACCTCACCACTTTCCCAGAAAAATCCCTGTTGAGCTGTGTGTTGAGTTGCAATACCATTCTTTTTTAAAACTGAACCATTATAACTTTAGGTTGATTTGCTCAAGCATCCTTCTGAAATTGTTATTATTTAATAGAGATGGGACAGTGGGAGGCTACTTCAAATGAGAGAACAGGTAGTAAATGAAGAGCAGAGACTCGTGTGCCTGTGTGTGTGTGCCTGTGTGTGTGTGTGCACGTGCACGTGTGCACTTGAGCCAGCGCTGGAAATCCTATGCCCTATATGCATTTATGCATGTGAAAGACATACGTTTACATATAGAAACCACATAATTATTAAGAACCAACAATGGTGCTCTTGATTCCCACTGAAAATCACTCCAAGTCACATGGGAAATTTTTCTAAGAGCTTAAATCAGAGCCCTGCCCAGTCAATAACTCAGCGATTGTGTCCTGGCTAAACTACGAAGATATTCAGAAAATCTTGGATTAGGATAGCAAAAATGAAACATAAACAGTGTCAAATAAAAACTGCTGTGGGCATTTTTTTAAAAGTTACTTGGCTTAAGTCATTTATGTAATCAGAAATAAAGCAGTGCTGCTGTTTTCAAAGGGACAGTTAGTGAAGTGAAGATTTGATCAGAGGCATATAAGCATTTAAAAGAAAACAAGCACGGATTGTGAGATTACATATTCTAAGTAGGAATCAGCTGCAGGCACTTCTGAATCATTTGTCTTCCTGATCTTTTAGGAATCAGCCTGTAGGCAAACCACGGGGTGAGGCCGGGAGTGCCTGGGTGAGGGTGCATGTGCCCGTGGGAAGGGTGCCAAGCACCTCTCTCCATGCCAACCCTTCCCCCACACCCCCAGAAAGGTATGTACCTTGGTCTTCCTGTTGACGGAGCAGTTAGGCATGTTCTCCAGCGGCCTCACCCCCTACCAGCACCTCCTCCCTCAACAGTGATGAAATCTCTACGCAAAACAGGTAATCTGATTCTCCCAAGCTCAAGCGCCAGGACTTCCTTAGGCTCAGAGTAGGTGTTTGTGCATGATTTTAAGAGTGCTAAAAAGTAAAAAAATAAATAAAAAAATAAAAAATAAATTAAAAAAGAGTGCTAAAAAGTGTGCCCATGTCCCCAAAATATTACTCCCAATCATTTAAAACGTAGTTCCTGAAACTTCACCACTGAAAATTCATATCTTTAAGTGAAAATACTGCTTCTACCCATGGAAGTATAAACCGCAACGTTCTACTTCCATTGTACAAGGGACAGTGTATTAAACCGCTTTTACCCTTTCGACTCTCATTCTAATTAGATTACCAGATAACCCTCCTGCTCCCTTGGAAAGCAAAAATAAATATCCAGGGGGAATGGGACACTAGATACAATTTGATAGAAAGTTGGGTCAACATGAGGAGTGGACAAGGTTCAGAACATGTCAGCTCAGGTAGGGCCACAGTGAGGGGACCTTGAGTAACCAGATTACAATATTACACCTGTAGGCAGGGGAAGTAGAGAGGAAGAGTGGTTCCAAAATAAGCAAATATTGCTAAAGAACCACTTACCAGCATTTCCTAAAGCTGGTCCTGCTGAAATGTAGACCTTCCAGCAAAATATATTGTGAAAAATGTCATCCTTCCACCACAAACACATACCCCACCCCTGCACTGCCCCCCGCCCCAGTTTCCCATTTGGGAAACTTAGAGTTGCTATGGTAATGTCTAAGGTTTTTTTATGAACCACTCATGGAACAAGAATGTTCAGGGAACTTAGAGTTCTTCAACGAAATGATCATGTCTCAGATTTCCCAATTCTGACACCCAAGCTCTCATCTTGGCACATCAGTAAATTCTTGTCATACTGTTGGCTGAAAGATAGCAGGTAAATCTCAAGAACTGCAGAGATGTGCACAGGCTCCTCAGCATAACCTTGCTAAAAGAAGATATGATATTTTCTGGGTAGTTCCTGTCCCATAATTAGGAATAAGTCATTATTATTCAGAAAAATATATATATTAAATATATTTTTTTCCTGTCATATCAACTGTTTACCTTCTTCTTGCAGGTCCTTTATCCTTTAAGAGAACTGCAGGTATTTTTAGTATATAATGTATAATATGACCTGTTAAAATAATCCCAATGGAATTGATTATCTGGAAGACCAGAAGCCTGGTCTATCACCCCAACCCCTCCAACCACCTGATGACACTACTTCCAAATCATGGAACTTCCCCATTTACTCAGGACTGTGGGACTCTTGGGACAATTGCCAAGACCATGTTTCACAAAGAAGCCAGGGAACTATTGGGAAAGAAGCTATCTTTGACTCCTAAGAAAGGAGGCTGTCTGGGTTTTGCAATGGGTTTCCTAGAGGGACAGATGAAGTAAAGAGAAGGAGGTAGAGTTGATGCCTGAAACAGGAAAAGGAATAATTATCAGGAAAATTTTTCTTTAGCTTTCCGTCCAGTCCCTTGGGTTAAGAAGGAACTTAGGAGCCCAGTGTTCCTGATCCTTAATTTTGATAAAATTTGATAGAATTCTTAATTTTGATAAAAGCATGGGATTTAAAAAAAAAAAAAACAGGAGTGTAGTTGATATTTTAGGGTCTATCAGTGTCATACAATAAAACTGACTGTCTCAGTAATAATATTTTTTAAAGATACACTTTCATTTTAAGTAGAGAAGGAAAAAGAAAGAGAAAAACACATTTTAGCCACTTTGTCTCATTCAACTTAATTTTTCAAGCAAACTACAAACAATGATAAAGTCATTCAGTCTGTTATCTCAAATGTTCATAATGTTTTACTAAGTATGTCATTTACTCTCCTAGCAATCATCAGGAGGCAAAAAGCAGCACCACCATTTATAGATAGGTTAAGAAACAGCCAAACAATTAGGTGAAAACAATTCAGTTCCCTCACTAGTTGTTTTCATAATCCCGCATTTGTATAAAGTGACTTTTTTTAAATTTATTTACTTGAGAGAGAAAGAGTGCAAGCGAGAGAAAGAGCATGAGCAGGGGAGAGGGGCAGAGGCGAAGGAGAAGCAGGGAGCCTGATGCAGGACTCCATCCCTGGACCCCGGGATCATGACCTGAGCCGAAGGCAGACCCTTAACCAACTGAGCTACCCAGGTGCCCCCAAAAGTGACTTTTTTAAACATCAAATTGATTGGGTGCTTTGGTGCTATGAAGACACAGCCTTTGATGAGAAAAACAAGTGATCAGTTTTCCAAAATTAATGAATCAATGAAGGTGCTGCTACTAGATTTGGCCAAAAATACACTTTTGGAAACATGTAATCCCAGAAATTTCATTCCATTCCTCAACTCAAGAAAGGTTTTCCTTGTGAACCACTGAGATTAAATAGTTTTAACAGAGATTATATCTAAGGAGACCACCCAAATTCACCTTTCAATTTCTTATTCCCTAGTAGCACTCTAGAGACATTAGGTAGGTATGTTGGTCCAGAAATACATATGTTCCATTGAAATTAAATATGTCGGGCTTTCCATCCTCTGGGCTCAAATTAGTAGTCATTTACAGACTCTTTCTACCAGATAATGTTACCAAGGAAAAATGTCTCTTTAAGATTCTTCTGGATTAGATAGACAGAATTTTCTCTCTGCGAGGCTATGCCTCTGAACAATTATGACGCTGACCCAGAAAAGCGATGTCTGCATTTGGTGTTTGGAATCTGAGGAGGAAAACTAAAACAAGTGGTCATTACTGAAGGGGGTTTCAATAATTGCTTTAATGGGACAGAGTGATTTTATGTGAAGGTCTTTGTGACAACTCAGGAAGAAACCATCAAAAAGAAAACTGTTTTTACAGCTTGTGACAAGGTAATACCAATAAATAGGAATGGCGCCTTGATCATTTATCCCAGAGATCCTAATGCTTAGATTGACTATGTAATTTATTGTCCAAACCAAGATTCTTTACAGAGTGAAAGGAGGTGCAGTTAGCAATTATGCTGGAACAACAGGTGTGAACTAGGACATTTTAGGCAAACGAGGTGAATGATCACCCTGCTAATACTGGGAAGGAGATTTGATTATGGAAGAACACTGATGTGAGGAAGGCTTCTAGTTAGTACTTAACTTGAAGAAGGCGTTTAAAGGGTGTTTAATACATGCTCAGTTTAACGGTAGAGGATAGTGATGTCCCAGTTAGGTCCTTCTTTTTACTGATCACTTAATCAGTGCATCTTATCTTCTCAAATTGTAGGTTATTTTATATATTTCAAACATACTGAAAGGGACACTGATTTTTTAACACTGGAAACCAGTTATTAAAGCATAATAATGCCCTTGTCTTCTTTTTTTAATTTAAATTCAATTAGCCAACATATAGTACATCATTAGTTTCAAATGTAGAGTTCAATAATTCATCAGTTGTATATAACACCCAGTGCTCATCACATCACATGCCCTCCTTAATGCCCATCACCCAGTAACCCATCCCGCAACCCACCTCCCTTTCCACAACCCTCAGTTTCTTTCCTGGAGTCAAGAGTCTCTCATGGTTTGTCTCCCTTTCTGATTTCTTCCCATTCAGTTTTCCCTCCCTTCCCCTATGATCCTCTGCACTGTTTCTTATATTCAACATATGAGTGAAACCATATGATAATCTTCTTTGATTGACTTATTTCACTCATCATAATACCCTCCAGTTCCATTCACTTCGATGTAAATGGTAAGTATTCATCCTTTCTGATGGCTGAGTAATATTACATTGTGTGTGTGGGCTCTTTCCACAGTTTGGCTAGTGTGGACATTGCTGTTGTAAACATTGAATGCCCTTGTCTCCTGAACATGAATGCCCAGTCCATGGAGAGTAACCTACTTACCTGGAAGACAGGAGGAGTTTTCAATCTATCTTTTAGTACTTTTAGTGTCTTAAAGGTGACGTTCCTCCCAGATCATCTTGGGAGATAAAATACCATTGCTGGCATGGTAGTAGGTACACAATAAATATTTGTTGGATAAATGAATGACAGGTTCTCTGCAGAATAATTTCTTTAAAAAATATAAACATATATAGGAAATCACATATTTGTTTTTATTCAACTCTTCCTAAACAGTTGCATACAAGAGATAAATGAGTACACACTAGAGTCAACAAATTATCATTTCACCTATCTTTAGAAATCACAGCAAACAAGTTGCTATTCAGAACTTACAGGAGAGACAGCATCTTTCCATAGGACCTGCAAACATAAGAGATGAAAAGGCTTTTCTCTTCTGGATTATTAGTATTAAAAATAAGATAAAACAGGAGTGCCTAGGTGGCTCAGTCAAGTAAGCATCTGCCTTCGGCACAGGTAATGATCTCTGGGTCTTGGGATCAGGCTCCCTCTTCAGCAGGGAGTCTGCTTCTCCCTCTCCCTTTGCCCCTTCCCCCTGCTTGTGCATGCTGTTGAGCACATGCTCTCTCAAATAAATAAGTAATTAATCTTTAAAAAATACGATAAAACATTTTTCCATTTAATTGAAGTATTTTATCTTTCCCTTGAGTAAGACGGTCATCTTTGAGAAGGGATTTGATGGTGGTGTTGAAGTTTATCAATGGCTTGACTATGAAATAAGGGATAGAAGAGTTCTGAAGGCCTGTTTAGAAGGATTTAAGGAAGAAAGCAGGAGAAACTTGAGTAAAAGAAACAAAGGAATTTTTTTTTTTTTTAAGGATAGTTAGGTAAACTGTAATCTTTGGGGGAGGCTGGATAAAGAGTATATGGAATTTCTGTGTACTATATTTGCAAATAATTGACTCTATATTTCAAACTAAAAAGTTAAAACAAATTTTTTAAAAAGAAAAAGAAATGAAAGTTGAGATGGAGAAATAAATGTCTTAAGACACATTCCCTGTAATTTGAATATGCTAGAGGACATATAGTGAACCTTTTGGCATTCTTTTCAGTGAATATTTTTTGAGCATTCTTCTCCATAACAATAATTCTTCTAAATGTTGAAGATGTTGTGGTTAACAAGACAAAGTTCCTGTTCTCATAGAGTTTAAATCCCCACTGCTTATTATATATATATTAAGAAAATAATGGTCAGATAGATAGGGGCGCCTGGGTGGCTCAGTCGTTAAGCGTCTGCCTTCCGCTCAGGTCATGATCCCAGGGTGCTGGGATTGAGCCCCACATCGGGCTCCCTGCTTGGCGGGGAAGCCTGCTTCTCCCTCTCCTACTCCCCCTGCTTGTGTTCCCTCTCTCGCTATCTCTCTCTCTGTCAAATAAATAAATAAAATCTTTTTTAAAAATTTTATAAAAAAAAAGAATGGTCAGATAGATAATATAATGCTTCAGATTATGGTAATTGTTCAGAAGAAAAACAGAGCAGAGTAAAGGGACAGAGTAAGTGAGAAAAGTGCTATTCTAAAGGGTTCAAGGAAGGCGCTCTGATAAGGTGACATTTGGACAGATTGAAGGGAGAGAACTGAGCCATGTGGATATCGGAGAAAAGAGCATTCCAGACAGATACTACATACAGCAAATGCAAAGTCCCTGAGGTAGGAGCATTCTTGATATGTTCAAAAACCAGGAAGGAGGTCAATGTAGCATGAGAACAATGAAGGGGCAGTGATAGAGGATGAGAGCAGAGATGTAGCGTGAGTACAGAGAGAACATTATTGATTTCGAAGTCCATAGTAAGGATTTTGGATTTCACTGAGAGTGAGATGAGAGCCATTGTAGGGTTTTGAGCAGAGCATTGACCTGCTCTCATTTATATATTTTTTAAGGTTTTTAAAAATATTTTTTATTCTTTTTTTAGAGAAGCTTTAGGTTCGCAGAAAAGTTGAGGGGAAGTTACAGAGATTTTTCATATACCCTCTGCCCACACTGCACATGCACAGCCTCACCGTTATCAACATCCCTCACCAGAGTGGTACATTTGTTACAACTGATGAACCTACATTGACACATAATCATCCAAAACATTACTGAGCTAATACAAGTGAGTGATACTGAGGCTTGGACCAGGGCTTTAATGGTGGCAGTAGTGAAAGTAATCAGATTCAGGACTTATCTTGAAAGTAGAGTTTCAATTGAGTTGCCATTTACTGATAAGGAAAGGATGGTGGGGGATGTTAGGTCTATCTGTTTCATACATGCTAAATTTGAGATGCCTGATAAAAGGCTAAATAGTGGTGTCAAGAAGACAAGGGGTTTGTAATTTAGGGCCAGGTTAGGGTTTGGACGTAAAACTTGAAAGACATCAGTATGGAAATGGAATTCAAAGTCAAGGGGCTAGATGAGATTGCCAGGGGAAGGAATTTAAATAGAGAAGCCAGGTGGCTCAAGAACTGAGCATTGAACAGTACTGATATTTCAAGATGAAGAGGATAAAGAAGAAACTAAGAAGAAACAGATTGAGGTCAAAGGAGATCCAAGAGAGAGGTGCACAGAAGGCCAAGGGAGAAAGTGTTTCAAGACAGAGAAAGAGATCAGCTGCAACCAATGAATTAAGAGGTATCAGAGATGAAGATGGAAAATTACCACTGGATTTGGCAAGTAAATACCCTAAGTCATCTTGGCAAGGCAGAGAGTGGTAGGACTGAAGGAGGAGTGGTTTTCAAAATGAATGGGAGATGGAGTGTCTGGGTGGCTCAGTTGGTTGCATCTGCCTTCAGCTCAGGTCATGATCTCTGGGTCCTGGGATCGAGCCCCACGTCAGGCTCCCCGCTCAGAAGGGAGTCTACTTCTCCCTCTCCCTCTGGTCCCCGCCCCCCCCCCAGCTCATGCTCACTCTCTCTCAAATAAATAAGTTTCATTTTTTTAAAAGATTTTATTATTTATTTGACAGAGAGAGACAGCAAGAGAGGGAACACAAGCCGGGGGGGGGGGGGGGGGGGAAGGGAGGGAGAAGCAGGCTCCTCACTGAGCAGGGAGCCAGATGCAGGGCTCGATCCCAGGAACCTGGGATCATGACCTGAGCCAAAGGCAGCTGCATAACAACTGAGCCACCCAGGTGCCCCACAAACAAATAAGTTTTTTAAAAATGAATGGGGGCAGGGAGAGGAAGTGTCTACAAAAGTAAGTCCAGCTTTCTTGAGGAAAATTGCTGTAAAGTTCAGAGAAGTGGGATGGTATTTGGAGGGGTGTGGAGTTCAGAGAGGTTAAGTGCAGTTTTCACCACTAAAACTTAACAAACCAGATTGGAACTATGCTGATAGGAATGATCCACAAAGCATAGAAATTGTTTTGAAAGAGGTAGACAGATTTAACCCTGGTTGAAGTCTCCAAAGTAGGAATGAGGATTTCAGTTGCATAATTCTGGATTGATTAAAGGGAAAGAAGTTGAGAGAGGAACTGTCAGTAGGATTACCATGATTTCTTGGTCATGATCTTGGCTGGGCCCTATTGATAAAGGGGGATGTAGGAAAGCAAAGACAAAGGAACAAAAAGTTCAGGAAGCTTCAGAAAAGAGGTTAAGAAGATGTGAAGTGAGTATTTGAGATATAAAAAACAAAACATGGCTGATCAGAAAAGCTGATCTGGGAAATTTTGTTTATAGGTGCGTAGAAGTCAAGTGCAGTCCTTTGGTTGGGTTTGCGTTTTAGGAGTTATTTATTGTGAATTAGTATGTGCTTTTCATAAAAAAAAATCAGACAATATAAAAATATATTAAAAAAGGATATAAAATAAAAGCTCATACACACACACACACACACACACACACAATATGTTCTCATATTGTACTCCCTAGGGGGAACCACTGTTAACAATTTGGTGCATATCCTTACAGATGTATATGTGTGTGTATATGTACACACATATATGTATGTACAATTACTTTACAAAAATAAAATCATATACTATTCATACTATTCTGCAACTTGCTTTTTATACCTGACAATATGTCCTTTGTATTTTTCCATCTCATTAAAAATAGCTCTACTTCCTTCTTTATAAAAAAAAATGAATAGGTAGTACATGAACGTGATACACTATAAAAGGGACAACAGCATATATATAGACTCTCCCTCCAATCTCCCAGCAGTCACTTTCTCCCCAGAGGCAACCACTATTACCAGTTCCTTAAATGTCCTTCTACAGCTAGGGAATGTATATAAACAGATACATTTATATTTATATAAATGGAATCTTACCATACATGCTGTTCTATATCTTGCTTTTTAAATTTTAACTATATGTCTTGGAGATCATCCATATAGGGCTGCCTGGTTCTTCTAAATAGCAATATTATATTCTATTATATTTTTATTTAATCAAATCTGTATATTTCTAATTTTTCACAAGTAGCTATATATTTTTAATTTTTCACAAGTAGCTAAATGCAACCATATGGAGCAAGAATTTAGAATTTATTTAGCAAAAGGAAAGAGAAGAAACCAAAACAAAGAAAGAAGACCAAATGCATTTTAGATTGTAAAGAATCATGAATTAAGACTAAACCTAGGGCCTTTCTGTGTGGCATTAAAATAAATTATTGAAAAGCAATTTCAAATTCTCAATGCCAGCAATTCTTATTTACAAAAAAAATGAATTCTTTATATTACTTTCAAAGAATATGAACAATGAAGAGCCCCTCTCAGTTATGGGCACCTAAACACTCTTAATGACCTTAATGATGCACTTTTCTGGGACCAGTCAGTAAACTTTAGAAAGTCATTTTTTGTTCATAGAAATGCCTGGTTAAGAAACCCTTCTCCTCCATTTGGTATTTGTCAATGGCATTGCAGCTGGTACTATTCAGAGATGCTTGCTGGTTTTACAGAAATTCCAAATAAGACAATGTCACCAAAATAATACATCTACTAGGAAACTCCAGGGGGGAACAAAATGACATATTTCCTTTATATAAAATATATTATTAATTAAATTGGCTAAAAGACAACGTCTTGTGGTGGCTGGAGTCTTAAGGTGTGAATCTTCATGTCAATTCTGTGACCACTGGGTACATGAAGTTGCATTAATCAATTCTCTTTGTTTCAATTTCCCATTTGGTTTCCAGATTTTTTTTTTTTAAGATTTCATCTATTTATTTGACAGAGAGAAACACAGCGAGAAAGGGAACACAAGCAGGGGGAGTGGGAGAACGAGAAGCAGGCTCCCCACTGAGCAGGGAGCCCGATGTGGGGCTCGATCCCAGGACCCTGGGACCATGACCTGAGCCGAAGGCAGACGCTTAACAACTGAGCCACCCAGGCACCCCTCAATTCCCCATTTGGAAGACAGGAGAAATAATTTTGTCCGATTCCCTTGCCTACCTCAAAGCCACGTTAAGAGAAACAGAAATTAGAACTGCAAGTGGCAGGGGCGCCTGGGTGGCTCAGTCGTTAAGCATCTGCCTTCGGCTCAGGTCATGATCCCAGGGTCCTGGGATCGAGCCCTGCATCGGGCTCCCTGCTCAGCAGGAGGCCTGCTTCTCCTTCTCCCAACTCCCCCTGCTTGTGTTCCTTCTCTCACTAGGTCTCTGTCTGTCAAATAAAGAAATAAAATCTTAAAAAAAAAAAAAACCTGCATGTGGCAGAAAGTTTTCCAGGAAGGTACTGTTTATGTAATTATGTTGGTATGACTCTGCCTAGGTGAGGTCTCAAAGTGGATATAGAGGCAGAAAGATGTGTGTATCAGAATCAACTGGGGACATTTTTCAGACAGCTCCCTACCTCGCTCTTCCGTCCATCCCCAGTTAAGAACAACTTGTGACTGAAGAAAACTTCAGTGCCATCAGGTATGGTACGTAAGTATTGAGTTCTAAACTGAGGGGGATACACACAGTGGTGATTAAGGTCAAAAGTTTCCATTTCAGGGAGACCTGGGTTGGAATGTTGGCTCCACCCCCTTATTAACCATATGATCTTGAATGCCCCTATTTCACTTTTTGAAACCTTTGTTTGCTCATCTGTAAAGCACCTGCCTTCAAGGTTGGCATGTGGCTGCCACATAGTTAGTGTTCAATAAACAGTTCTGCTATTGGTTCATTGGTAACCTCAACCTTTATTGTTCACACGGAACCACGGATTTAAGGCAATATTTATCATCCTATGAGTTTACCAATTGCTTCCCTCATAAAGATTTAATAGATATAGGATTCTTACAAACATATATGCATAAGGATAGAATTTGAAGGCTGGAAATGGCTATAAAACCATAAAGATTACCCTTACCAACCCTACATTTTATATATACAGGGAAGCTGAGGCTCACAAAAGCGAGAGATTTACCCAGGGTTACAGGGCTGATATGGATAAGGGTCAGGACTAGAGGTACACCTTCTGTCTTCCAGTCCAGTGCTTTTCACTTCTTGCCACTCTCAAACCACACATTTAATAAAAATAAAATATATTTCCTTTATTTTTATTTAAAGATTTTATTTATTTATTTGAGAGAGAGAGAGCACATGAGAGGGGAGAGGGTCAGAGGGAGAAGCAGACTTCCTACCGAGCAGGGAGCCCAGTGCAGGATTCGATCCAGGGACTCCAGGATCATGACCTGAGCTGAAGGCAGTCGCTTAACCAACTGAGCCACCCAGGTGCCCTAAAATATACTTGCTTTAAAAAGTTAATAATGAGAATGTTATTTCCTTTCTATGGCAGAATCAGTGACATCATCACATAGAACAAGAAAAGTCCTATAAAATGGCCCTCGTCTGGCTAATAAAATTAGTAGCACAGAAAAGTGTGGAAAACCACCCCCATCATTGCAAATGTGGTATCCCCAGACCCGGAGAGAAGTGAGTGTTGGCGTAGGGTGTAGGATCCAGATCAAGACCCACATGGTGAGGGGAAAGACGATGAATAAGAAGGTAGTTTCAAGGTCTTTCCTGGGCTGCAAATCTGCTCCCCCAGCCTGGTCCTGGATTTCAAGTTTCTATGCCTCCCTTAAGGACTCACAAGATTTCCAAAAGCTCCTTGTTTTTTCACATGGCTGTTTGTTCCTCACATTCTAGACCCCTGCCATGTGATTAATACAGATGGTATATCTGCAATGAACTGATCCTACAATTCCCCTGCCCTGGGTGAACATGCAGGTGCCCAGACCCACAGAGAATTTAGGAAGCAGAGTGGAGGCAGATGAACACCAAGCAACCTTAAATTCAAATTAGCAGATGACAGATCTGTGCCTCTACAAACAGGACCAGAGGATCTTCTGGATTCCCCCAATAGGGCAGGGCTCCAGCACTGATTGAAGAGTTGCACCACGGGTCTGATTCACAGGACTGAGTGGAGTGAAAAGGGAAGGGCCGCCCAGCCCAGTTCTGGACACCTGCCTGTCTGCCCACGAATGGCCACTGTGGAATCTAAGGCAAGCAGACTGCCCCCAAAAATCAGCCTGGAATCTCTGCCTCCATGCCTGGCCTGGCCTTCAACCACAGCAATGTCCACTCCAGCCCAGGGCCACCTCAGGAAGGCATCTGTTACCTCCTGCTTGGCCTCTAGTTCTGCGGTCACCAGGATAACCCAACGGGCATAAATTTCCAACTCTGCTAAATGTTGCCCTACTTCTAAGTCTAGCTGACTGCATCTTGCCCTTTGGGAAAATAGCTTTACTCCTGAGTGCTCTCTGCTAAATGAGTGCCACCTTGTCTCTTTCCTCCACATCATCACTGTAATTAATAAGCAACAATATCATCCCTCGTGGTTATGTTCTTATTAGGTGTTAACTGGCCTTAGCATCATTATCTCATTAGGCCTTTCCACGTAAATTACTTTATCAGCTTCCCTCCAAAGGGGGTCTGGTACTGTCTGGCTGAAAGGAATCCCCTGCACAAACACAAGAAAGCAAAAGGATAATCACAGGCATTTAGATCTGCTCCAGATATTAGTCGTCTTGAAAAATTAATGTTATTTCTACTATTGGGAATACTTGAATTGCCATAAATTCTCTCCTCCAAAGTGTTTAAAGCAATACCCAGAAGCTTTTAACTTAATCTCACTCATTTCTATGAGAAAAAAAATGTGTGGAAGGATATATTCTAAAATATTTACAACAGTTAAAACTTCCTCCCTCGTCACTGCCCACATTTCTATTTGAATCGGTTATCTCCAGTTCTTTCATTAAGTGGCCGAATTTCAAATTTTTTTGCTTGCTTAGTCCCCACTTCAGTTGTTCTACATGCAGTCTTTTTTTCAACTTCTAATAATACTTAGCTTTTATTTCCTTTAATAGCACTCATTTTATAATCCAACCTTTTGTAAAAGGTAGATGAAGATGATTCTGCTCATAAAAGAATGGAGAACATAGACTAATACAATTCTCCAGAAATGCTTTTGTTCTTGAGGACTGATGATGCACATTTCTTCCTTTATTGTCCTCACAATTTCATGTTAACTTTCCATCTTTTCCTCTTTTATTTCTAGATCATGTATGCTCTCCAAAGATTAGGGAACATGCCATTAAGAGTCCAAACTTGCCCTTTACAGCCATTAGTCACGTTTTGTTTCCCATTCCAATTACTTCCTCCCTTCCTCACCTTCCCACATTACTTCCTCATTCATCCTCACTTTCCCTAGTAATTTCCTAATGTTTAAATGTCTTGTTATCTCTTGAAGCACCTGGGTGTCATTTAAGCTTCCAACTCTTGATTTTGGTTCACGTCATGATCTTGGGGTTGTGGGATCAATCCTGGCATGGAGGGCTGCATGGAGCCCTGCATGGAGCATCACCAGCTCTGGCTCTGCACTCAGCAGGGAATCTGCTTGGGATTTGCTTGGGATTCTCTCTCTCCCTTTCCCTCTGCCCATCCCCCTGCTTGAGCTCTCTCTCTCTAAAATAAATAACTAAACCTTTAAATGTCTTATTATCTCATATTCCTCATTTTCTGCTTATCCTTCAAACTCTGTTGTTCATTTCATTTGCCCACAAACTGTGTAGTCTTTTTTATTATATTAATCACCATACATTACATCATTAGTTTTTGATGTAGTGTTCCATGATTCATTGTTTGCATTCTTATTGGGTTTGCAGTATTCATTTCTCCTTCTTGCTCACCCATCCATCAGTCATCTCTTTCCCCTCTCCTCCCTACTTTCTGAGTTCCAACTTCTTTTTTTCCAAAGGAGCAGATCATGATTTGAAATGATGGAGATGAATCTTAATGTCCCCAGACTCTCTATTTACTTAATTTTTAATAGCAAATTCTCACTCCAAGGGAGAAATCAGAGTTTGTAATTCTCAAGTCTTCCCACAGAGGCAATCAAATACACTAGGTCTCTCTCCTTTTTTTTTTTAAACTTAATTGGGGATAATACAAATCTCAAATGAAATCTTGCACAATTGGTTGGTATTTATCTGAGATGCGTTGACCACTCTTTTTTCCCTTTGCAACTGAAGCCCTGAATGATGGCCAAAAAAACATGTTGTCTTTTGAATCTCTGTCACATAACACTTCTCTTAGAGACTGAAAGTAAATCCCTAACTACAAACCCTGCTGTCATCAAACTTTCTGTTAATGTTCAGCCTCTTTTCCTAGAAGAGTATGATTTTAGTTTTAAAAAATTTTATTTGTGTTTTGTTTTTGAAACTTCACAGGCTTCAGGGACTTCTCTTTTTCTTGATCTTCCTTTCTTCCTCCTGAAATCTCAGGATAATTAATTTTAACAAACTCTGGAAACATTCTTCTCTTTATTTTCTCTACTTTAGTGGCCTTCCTTACCTCCTCCTTTTCCAATGGATACCTTCCTATTCAAGTGTCTGACAGGAATGAATTCCCACCTTTGCACAGTCTCATCTTCACATTCTCTATCACTTTAATTTACTCCATACAGTCAGTCCCTGACCATATTTAACAATTTGTGTGGCTGCTGAAGTTCTCCCAGCCTGTGTCCCTGGCTTAGAAGGCAGCCATCTTGCTCCCACAATGCCTTTCAAATGCTGGCAAGAGAAGGGTATCCTGATCATCAACTTTATGAGTAGTAACACCAAGGGAATGGAAGTAAACATACTAATCAAGGGACAGCCTCATTGCATCATGCTAAAGGGAAGGACTGGGGCAGTTTCTCAAACTCTATCTCCCTACTCCTCTGGAGATCTGTGTTCATTTTTCAGGCTTATTGATTTTCCTATTCCATCACAAGTATGTTATGTGATGCCTTACACTGGGATAAGGTTAGTAAATTGTAACCATTGAAACCTAGCATTCATTGCCATATGATTATGACTTTACTCTCATTCGAAGCTAGCCAAAGGATAGATCACTTGTGCAGTGGGAAATCCTGCTCATTAAATTACTAGTGGATTTCTCTGAGTAATCCTTTCTTATATGATCCAAATCATCTACTCTTTTTTTCTAAAATATGACCCTCTACCCCCCTCACTATTCTATTACAGTTCATACATAGTGTCTCTGGAGGGTAGAGTATAGTCTAATTTTCTTCATTATTCAATTTAGATCCTGTTAAGTGAGACAGGCATTCACTCATAAGAAGGAACATTTAAGTTTTGGCAAATAAGTTCATTAGTATTCAGAAAGCTTTGCACCCCTCATATTTAATAAACCTTTCCATTACAGAGTAAGAAATGCTGGAAAATAGTCAAACAAATTAGCAATGGAGCCACCAAGAGAGTACATTCAACCCTGATTCAGAGATGTCTTTTATCAGTTTTCTGTCAATCATTAAACAACAAAGATGAAACATGCAATTATATACAAGGAGACAGAACTCCTAATTCTTTCATCCTAGCTGAAGCAGAAGAGTTTTAATTGCTTGGAAAAATAAGATTTTTATTTTCTCTCCAAAGGGATAAAGAAAACAAATGTAAATTGGCTTTGAGTCAATGGCTGGAGCTACAAGACTTCAGGTTATGCAAATGGGAGTTGGAACTACCAGCCCATCATCTGTAGTTTTTGTCCTTCACAAGGACCAGTATCCACATACTTGGAAATCTGAGATGGTCCACAGAATATTTTCTTTTCTGCTACAGCTCCTTTAACACATAAGGGAAAAAAAAAAGAATGTGCCCTTTTCATTAGAATGTTTAGAATCATGAAAATTTACTGATACCACTTCTGCTTAATGGGAGTAACACTCACTGAAATATTTGAATATGCTGTCAATTATTGCAGGGTCAACTTTCCACTTATGTGAGTTGCCAAGACCTTTATTTCTCTTCTAAGTCATATCAGCCATCTGATACTGAGGAATATAAAATATATGTATTTATTTAAAGAGGCCACCTGCCATAAGGAATATATGAAGCACAGTATGCATGAAAGATGTCTGTTTATTGAAAGAAGTTTTTTTAAAGTTTAGTAAGTAGTCATCTAGATTCTCCCCACCTGGGCAGAGATGGTTGCAGGAGATAGGGTAGACAGTGGCTATCACTGTATAGAGGACTGTCCCTCTACAGATTTATCCCAAGAAGTAAATGATTATCTCTTCCTTATATCTGGACATAGATCTTTTCGTGGTAACCCTGGGCCTAAGTGAGTACCTACATGTGGATATTAAGGCACCTCAAAATTGCTTGAGCAGAATGGGACCTCTGCCTGTAACTGGTTGCCCCGGTAGGACCGACAGCACACTCCCCTGGGACATGGCTGATTCTCACCAAAAGAAAAGCTGGTAGATGAAAGGAAGGAGGGTTTTGTACCCTCTCCTGTGAAAGCTTCTGGACCCTGGGAAACTGTCAGGTTTAGCTTGTATCTCCAAACCTAGCACATACCTGGTACGTTTCACATGGTATATGCTCGGTGGAAGTGTGATCAGGGAAAGGAGAGGGAGAAAGGCACAGATGGGAGAAAGGGTACAGGAGGGCAGAGCCTCTGTGAGCCCTATGGGGAATTTTTCTAGAACCTGCTCAACTCCTAAGGGGAGAAGCAGATTCATTGTATCCTATAAGGTTGAGAAATACTCCTCCAAAAAAAAACAAAAACAAAAACAAAACAGTCAAGTGATTATGGCAAGTCTACCTGACCTAACAGTTTAAGAAAAGTTGAGTTAGAAACTGGCCACTTGTCCAGTAGACTGGGGCCTGATGTTAGCATTTTTAGAGCTGGAAGGCATCTTGGATCATCTAAGAGGCCTCCAAGTGGAATGTGATATGACTTGCCCACAGTCACATAGCTCGTTAGTATTAGAATAGAAATCCGGGTCTCAGAGTTCCCAGCCTAGCATTTTTCAGCCTGCAATTTCCCCACATAAAACAGAAGCAATAGCTGCTTCCCGAATTCTATCCCTTCATATTGCCTGACCCATGTCACTTGGTATCTCTCTCCCCCAGAAGTCCTAACTAAACCTAATCCCTTCCTCTGGCACCATGGGATTTTATACAGCTTGCTAGGGAAACAGTCTAGGCAGGTTCACAGAGCAGTTATAGAATGCAGATTTATAAGTCTTATAAATGCATGTTCACTAGGCTTGATTAAGGCCATTAAGAATTGCTATACTAATTAGAATCCTGGACTCGAGAATATTCTTGTGTCCATTTGTTTGCTGTGGCCACTGCTCTTCACATCCAAGAGAAAGCTAGAATGTAAGCTCCATGATGTAGGAAACATGTTTATCTTATTTATTTATTTACTTATTTAGAGCGAGCGAGTGAGCTCAATGGGGGGCAGAGGGAAAGGGAGAAAGAGAATCCCAAGCAGGCTCCATGCTCAGTGCAGAGCCTGATGCGGGGCTTGATCTCACAATGCTGAGATCATGACATGAGCCAAAATCAAGAGTCAGATGCTCAACTGACTGAGCCACCCAGGTGCCCTGGAACCATGTCTATCTGACACCTAAGTCTCCAGTGTCCACTAGGTACTTAACTATTTGTTGAATTTTTTAATATGACCACCAGTTCCATATTTCATGATTCTAAGAATGTTCCTTGACATCCTTATCTACAAATAATCAGTAATATTGCCCTTCAGCCAAATATTTTTAAAGATCTCAACTCTACCTAGTGTCTCCATTGATCAAATTAACTCAATACAGAGTCTGATCACCCCTCCCATAGGCAGGGAGTTCAAGCTCTATTTGACTTGATCTACTGTGTTAGTTAACCTTTACCCTAAAGTGAATGAAGACATACTAAGGGCTAACATCCTAGAACTGAAAGATAGTCTATGACTATGTTTTCATTTTCAAGCCCTAGGGTGTGGAGAAGTGTAGGCTAATAAATTATGTGTCCTTCAAACCACTACTTGCCAGATCTTTATTCAAGGACAGGCTGAGTTCTGTGTGAGGAAGAACCAAGCAGGAGGACCAGCGGGGTAGTCTGCCTACCCTCCATGGTCACAAACAATCCAGACGGGGCACCCAAATTATGTATCTCGGTAGGACAAACAGCAGCCCTGTAGTAAAACATCCCTGTGCTCCTCTACATTTGATTACGCCTTACTTTCTACCCCTAAGGAATTTATCAAACCATTCCTTCCAATTCCATACAGAATTCTTCCTAAATAAGTGCTAGTATTATTTCCTTCTCTTTATATTTCCGTAGATGTTTTAGCACTCTATGGTTATTTTGGTGCCCTTCTAGGTTAGTCCTGCAAGCAGTTGTCCAGCTGGTCTGTCTTTAATCTGATTCTGATGGCAGCCATTACTTGAAATGAAGAAGGCAATCTAGTTAGAAACTGCAGTTGATGTTCCTCCTCTCTCAGGGGATAGGTAGCCCATCTGGAAGGTCTTCTTGACGATGGTGCCTGGGGCCAGGATTCAGGAAGTTCAGTGGCAGTGATGGGAAGCAATGTAGGAAAAGGTCATGCTCCTCTAAAGAAGTGCATTTTCCTTCTGTCTCAGCAACTGTAAAATTATAAATCAAAGATTAAAAAGTTAAGCCACTGCTCAAGTGAAGATCTTGGTAAATACACCACTTAAGCAAACCCTGATGACGGATACACTGGCATCTAGATGAAGTCTGTGGTTTTCCAAACAATGGGGCAGAGACTACAGGGACATACAAAGTATGCCTAAGGATTCTCTATTTCTTCATTTATTTTGCTTTATCAAAGAAAGAGGAAAAACTGTAATTGCCGTTAAATACAAGTGAATCTGCCTGCAGAAAGGATGTAGAATGAGTGAGCTTAGGAGGGACATACTAGGGAAAAAGGAAAGAGAGCCCACAGAATCCAAAAACAGCTGCTGTTTCTTCACAGCATTTCACGGAGTTGACCTGAATGGAGTTGTGATTCTGTGACCTAAGAGAGAGATGAATAAATAATAATATTTGGGGACAAATGATTTAAGACCCTATGAAAAATTAGAAGCACAGTCACCCAAGCTTTACTCGGTTCCTGGCATCCAAAATGACTAATTCTCACAGTTGTTAACAAAATAAGACAGAATGATAAGAACCTCATGCAAAGACAGTCTAGATGAAGAATCACTAGTTTAGGGCATCTCCACTAAAAGCATCACAGGAGATGTATTAGAGTGCCACTACATCCTCTCCTTTGCTGTACCACTCTGTCCCCTTCCTCAGGCTCCAGGAACCCAGTGTGCACGTGCCATTATCTATCCACTCAAATGCCTTTAATATGACAGAGACTAGCTTAAACCTAAGGTCTTCCAATTGTTAGATCTGAATATTTTATACTAGAGTATTAACACGTGGTGGCTTTAGCATTCCCATGGGCTATTTGTAATTTTAAATTACTTGTAATCTTAATTACTGGAATATGGGAAGAAGAGAGAAGAAGGGAAAGTGAGCAAGGAAAGAGGAGGGGCTTCCTATACTTCTCATTTAATCTCAACACGATTCCATACCAACCATCAAAACTCCAAACAGTGGGCTTCGGCAACTTTGCCTCCATGTCACAAAGATCTGAACAGCTGCTAAACCCAGACTGAGAAAGTAGTTCTGTACTCAGAGCACATGAAGAGGATTCTTTAGAACTGATGTCTAAGCCTATAGAGAAGCCTCCTACAGATACCAGTGATCATGTCTGCAATCCAGGTATCTGCCCTGCTCCAAATCCCTCACCTGAGAAGCAAACTAAAAAGGTGAGTGGCTTACCCAGTGTCACATAGGGACTGACTGAAAGGTAGTCCCAGTCCACAGCCCAAGTAAATCTTCATGAGCAGAACACGTTGTCTTTGCTCTAGACAGGAGGATCATGTTCTTCAAACTCTAAAGCAGTATTTGGGTAGTACCTGAGTAGTAATTTCCCCTTCCTGGACAACAGTCTGGTTCAGTGGGTCCAGGGGAGGCACAGGAATGTTAACAGTTCCCTGGGGGAGCCTGATTTGTGGGGTGTTGGAAACACCCCCATGCTTTGCTTATCACCCCTCTACTTATCAGCACCATGGAGCCAGCTGGAAGGTCCCCCTGAAAGGCTGCTCTGAGGACATCCTCACAAGCCTGACTATCAAAGGGCTCTTGACAATTAGGGCACAAGTCAGAGTCCTGAAGACAAACACCAGCAAATCCATGGAAACAGAAAGTGGATTAGTGGTTGCCAAGGGCTGGGGGGTAGGCTTGAGGGATGACAGCTAATGGGTATGGGAGTTGATGAAAACCTTCTGGAATTAGTTGTGATGATTATACAACTTGGTGCAATCTTGATTATACATTTTAAGAGAGTGAATTTTATGGTATGCAAATTATATTTCAATTTTTGAAAAGCCCATATAGATGTGTGGGTACCACATATCACATGCAGGTGGATCACCAGGTTCCCTGC
This sequence comes from Callorhinus ursinus, assembly GCF_003265705.2. Lineage (NCBI taxonomy): Eukaryota > Metazoa > Chordata > Mammalia > Carnivora > Otariidae > Callorhinus > Callorhinus ursinus. Next base: position 24,062,146 of record NW_027397074.1, read on the forward strand.
GTCCTCATAACTATTGGGCGACATCCCCTGGGCAACAGAGGCAAAATGTTGCCAGGGCAGCTGATGACTATAATGGCTACCATTTGCTGCATACTTCTTATGTGGCAGACACCTGTGATACACAGCACATGGTTATCTCAAATGATAAAATCATAACCAAAGATGTGGATACCATTATTATACTGTTCTTGTTAACATTTTACAGATTATAAAATGGAGGTATAGTGAGGTTAAACAACTTGACTAGGCCCATAGCCAGTAAGTGACAAAAGTAATAGTTAGAAAGGTGTGGCTAAATAGGCACCAAAAGAATCTGCCCCAAATCATGTCCCTCATGATTCTGATATTCCCACTATTAGATTTTGGGAAAATAGAATAATAATAATAATAATAATAATAACAACATAGCTAAGATTTATTAATTCTTTCCATGTCCCAATCTTCCTGCTAAATTCTCTATACAGATTATCTCACATAATCTTCACAAAAACTCTGTGAGGTACATATTATCATGGTGGAAGGTTAGGCAGAGAATCCTTACATAACTTGCCCAAGGCCACACAGCTAGCAAGCGATGGAACCAGGATTTGAACACAGACCCTACTGCTAAGCCACTTTGTCAGAGAGCCAAATTCAGATGCCTGCAGGGTCCAGAATGATGAAAGAGTAAAGTAGGCCCCATATGTTTCTTAAAATACAAAATAGCATCTGCCCATCTTTTACTTATCCATAGAGATGGTACGATTTTCTCATAATACTATAAGGCAAACAAAACACAAGAGCAATGATAACTGACACTTTGCCTCAACGTTGAGGATACAAAACAGAGTGGCAGAAACTGACAAATTGGAGAAAAGCCTATTTTCATCTAAAGGAGCAGCCACCATTCAACTCCCAACACTCTGTTGCCAGGTGGGTATATGATGCAGTATTGTCATATTTTCTGAGAGAAACCAGAAAGATTTTTACATGAAATCTTTTGGTTTTAAAAAAAATGGCAAAATGGGATGCCTGGGTGGCTCAGTCAGTTGAGTGTCTGACTCTTGGTTTCAACTCAGGGTCATGGTTTCAGGGTCATGGGATCAGGTTCCATGTTTGACTCTGCGTGGAGCACAGAATCTGCTTGGTATTCTCTGCCTCTCCCTTTGCCCCTCCCCCCACTAGATGCACTCTTTCTCCCCCCCGCCTCTAAAATAAATGAATAAATAAAGTCTTTGGGGGAAAAAAAGGAAAACGGAAAAAAGGTAGATATTATTAGTTCCAGTTTATTATTTTTTAAAAAATGGCAAAGAATTCTGAAGCCTGAATTTGGTCTGTAGCATTTCACTCTCAACCTCTGTATATAGTAAATTGCCTCCTCAAACAGTTCCATGTGACGAATTTAGGATTTGGGGTAAAAAGTGACAGGCAGAATCTGGAATGGTGAGGAGGGGCCATGGTATGAAGATTCTTGGTGCACACCTAAGGAAGGTAAATCTCATTCCACAGGCCAGGGAAAGCCAGAAGCTGTGTTGTTTTGCTCTGTTTTATTTAAGAAAAGAAAGACACCAGATCAGAAAGACATCCTGAGAATGATGGTAAGTGCATAATAGCCAGGAGAGAGAGCTAAGGCAGTGAGACTAAATGGGAGGTGACTATCAACCTCAGGGTAGTGGCAATGGAAGGGAGAGAATGGACATAAGTCAATTAATAGCAGAGACCTTCCTTAGAAAATAATAGATCTGCTTATATCAAAAGAGCATATACACTCTATTATATAGCAATGGCATCACTTGATAAAGAAAAGGCCATCATCATGAAGAGGGAGACATTAGCAAATAAGGAAGAAAGCTATGAGAAAAACAAGCGAGGGGTTTCAGGATACGACTTGTTCAAGGCTGGGTTTGGCATGTAAAAAAGGAAAGAAAATGTCCTTGGCTAGGGTAGGGAGGAGACAGCTTGAAAACTGCCTAAGAAAACAAAAAAGTGAATGAGAAAAATAAAAAGAACACATATAAGGAGGTCAGGTATTAAGAAATTAAGAAGAAATATAAGAAACCAGGAGGGAAAAAAATAGGCAAGGACGAGCAGTGCACGTCCCTAAAGTCCAGATTTAATGCAGATGAGAGAAACTGGGGAGAGCATTTTAAAAAGATGTTGTAATGAAGGCACCAAAGAGATCGCTTTAACAGAGACAGAACTCAAGAATAGAGACCACAATGGAGGTATTTATAAGGAGAAGAAGAAAAAGAGGTCCAAAATACGGGAAAGGATTTTAGGTATTGAAGACCAGAGGGAAAAGATGAGTTTTAGAGATGTCAGAAAGGAAAATATGACAGGATTTTGGAATATTCTCCGAGTGAAAATAAGGTCTATTCTGTAAAAAAAAAATACAAAGTTCTCTCTCCACAAGTGCTTAAGAAGCAGCCCTGAGGACAGCCAAAGATAATACCAAAGCTGCATTCCGAGGATATGAGGAGGAGAATGCAGTTACCAGAAAGTTCCAAAAGGGAAGGAAGCAAAGATTTTCATCTTTATCACGCTTGGTTTTCATTGGTTGTAACATCACACAGACCAGAATGAAGTGTTCCACAGAAGCAACTTCAGAGGTGACCTTGTGATGGCCCAGAACACTCTGGGAGAACTACAATAGTCACAAGGGCAGAAGGAAAAGGAGGGCCCTTTTCCATACACATGGACCAGGAGTAAAAAGACCAACAACAGTAACAAAAGATCCTGTTTAAAAGCACAAAGCTGGGTGCCTGGGTGGCTCAGTTGGTTAAGCGACTGCCTTCGGCTCAGGTCATGATCCTGGAGTCCCGGGATCGAGTCCTGCATCAGACTCCCTGCTCAGCAGGGAGTCTGCTTCTCCCTCTGACCTTCCTCCTTCTCATGCTCTCTCTCTACCATTCTCTCTCTCTCTCAATAAATAAATAAAAATATTTAAAAAAAATAAAATAAAAGCACAAAGCTGGGGGTGGCTGGCTGGCTCAGTTGATGGAACTTGTGATGCTTGATCTTGGGGACTGTGAGTTCGAGCCCCATACTGGGTGTAGAGATTACTTCAAAATAAAATCTTGAAAAAGAATAAAAGCACACAGTTGTACATTAAAGGAGAAGAAATACAAGTGAAGAGGAAGGAGGACTATTACAGTCTGGCTTTCCCTTTCTATCATTTAAGTGTACTTCATATGCAACCTAGTTACAGTATCCGATTTAAGTTCCTCATCAGATAGGCAAAATTAATCCATTTTGCAGAAGAAAGTGTGGGAGTTATGTAAAATAATTACTTGGTAAAAAGTCACAAAGATAGTTAAGTTTTAGAGGCAACTCTTATTGGATTCTCAAGCTTAAGCATTTTCCACAATACCTCAGTCACTAAGGGCCATCTTCTACCTGGATTTCTGCAAGAGCCTTCCTAACTAGTATGTCTCTCACCGCCTCCATCCTCCATCCAATATGTAGCCCAAGCAATAGATCAAAAATGCAAATTTCATTGTGGCACTGCCTGTTTAAAATCCCTTCAATAAATTCCCTTTAGTCTTCAGTGGCATCCAGACACTTAGCACTCCCTACAAAGGCCATTCAAGGTCTGGCTCCACTCACCTCCCTAGCTTCATCTCAAGCTCCTCTCCTTGCAGGTGACAATTCAATGACTCTGAATATATATTTAAGTCCTTGGAATGCAACATGATCATTTTCACCTCCAGGACTTGACACATTGTCCCTATGGGCTGGAGGAATCATCTCCCTGACCATCGAACCCCTCCCTTTGGCAGTCACCAAGGATGACTCCTGGGCAACAGTAGGACTCCTTTCTCACAAAAATTAACACACCTTACTGGAATTCTCTTTATCTGTTCTGAGATCCCCATACCCCCTCTACCATGAGCTACATGAGGAAAGATCCTGTTTCCATTTTGTTCACTCTTGAATCCACAACACCGAGCACGTGCACTGACATATCACAGGTGTTAAGTACCCATTTAGTTTTGAAATGGACAAATAAATCTGATGGGGTGAGAGCCATTACTGTTTACTAAGTGAAGCTGGATCAGTAGAGGCCAAACTCCTAGCTGACCCCAAAGCCCCTACTCTTGGCATCTGCAGTTTACTGTCCATTGTTGAAGATTCTTTTCCAAATACCAAAATTCAATTCCAATTTCAAAATTCCAAAAAATTCAACAACATTTTCTAGAACATAGGCTCTGTGTCCTTTCTGCACTCAGAGCCATAAATAATTCCAAGGACAGACTTGCTTCTTTCCCTAAACAAGCTTATAGTCTAGTGGAAGAGCTTTCATTTTGTCAACATGTTGCAACTCACATTCTCTTTAAAATCTTTCAGAACTGAGCTGACAAGGGAACCTTGATAGTCTCTTAAGCATTTGGTAATAGGCAATTGACTCCTACAGGATAACAAGGGGCTTGAGAGCTGAAGCCAAATCTTACTCATCATTATCATCCTGGTGGTTAGCATAGTGCCTGGTATATAACAATGGGTTTAAGACTGTCACCAAATGGGTGAAAGCAGAAACAAATGAATGAAGAAACAAGCAAACAAGTCAAGTCTTGGAATCTAGCTTTTTCTTTTTTTAAGATTTTTACCACAAGCAGGGGGAGTGGGAGAGGGAGAAGCAGGCTTCCCGCGGAGCAGGGAGCCCAATGCGGGGCTCGATCCGAGGACCCCGGGATCATGACCTGAGCCGAAGGCAGACGCTTAACGACTGAGCCACCCAGGCGCCCCAGGAATCTAGCTTTGGAATCTGGGTCAGAGTCTCAGCAGGAATTCTCCTGTATCACTAAACAGATCAATGACTTGGTGACAGGTCCCTGTAGAGAAGAACGGGCCCATTAGACACACACATACTGGCCAAACTGAAGCCAGTGGAGCATGGGGGCAGGGAAAGAGAGGAGCAGGCTACGATTTTCAGTGGTTTTCCATTTTTCCATCACTGGACAGGTTCTCTTCTCTGTCCTCAGGTTTAGAGGGGAGACACCTTGGGAGAGTCATACCCACGGAAGAGTATTGAGATGGCCTCACCTGGCTCTCTAGAGCCACAAACCTGCTCATTGAGACAGACTGGAGAGGTAGGTCAAAAGATAATAGGAAAATACATCAGTAAATATAGTGTTCACCACAGGTCTTCACTCCCTAGGAAGAAAACCCTTCAGTGACATGATTTAAAATGTGCATTAATAATCACCAACATGAATAAATATCTAATTGAAACAAAGATATTTGCTAGTTTCTATACCTTTCAAAATTAGAACCAAAAATCTGTCCAGAAAGAGCTATCAAATAGCATCATTTTCACACACACACACACACACACACACACACACACACACACACACATTCCTGAAATTTCCCCTGCTGCCAACTTGTTAGTTATTTGAATAAACATTATTTCTGCCACATGCTTTAGCACCAAATAGTACCTTGTAGTCAGTTAAAAAACCTTTATCAAAGTTAGACTCTGGTATTATTTTGACACCAGACAGTCCTTTGCTTTTGTGTGGAATCACAGTGTTGCCTGAACAGTGTACGATTACGCCTTTGTGCAGACAATCAGCAGGTCATTAGCGTACCGTACAAATCACCTTGGACTCAGGATGGAACCCTGGGGACCTGAAGCTGCAATAGACTGCAGAGAAGACATGGTGTTGCTGACAGTTACCTCTGATGGCAGTTAAAAAGGTATGATTGCAACCACATGACAGCTTAATACAACAGATCCCTGAGCTGTTCTCATGGCACATTCTGATTAATGGTATCAGTAATCATTATGAATTTTTAAGTTTTGGTGGGGCGCTCCATTACATCCTACTATTAGAATACAAGACTAACAGGCCCTTTATGAAATTACCATATTTTATCATTACTTTACTGCTGCTGGTTTTACATTTTGGTGAACACGATCTGACCCATAACATATTCTGATGCGACAGGGAGAGTCCTGCTGCACATTTGAAAGGCTCAAGAAGAAATTTTTGTGTAAGAAAGTGAAAGTGACATGAACTGAAACTTGTTATGGGAACCAGAATTTGCCACTTTTACACACACACACGTGTGTGCACACACACACAGAGGATAAAGTCTATTTCCCTATACTCACATCTGGCAATGATGTGCACATAGTGAAAAGATTTCAGATTCCCTCCAGAAAGCCCTTAGGCTACAAGAAAAATCATCCTACATCTAATAAAGCCATCTGAGATATATCTACCATATGGGAAAGCCCCGTTCTGCTTTATTCCAACAAATTGGCCCTTGGATTCCTCTCGCAGCTGTTGCTGCTATTTTTGAAGATGTCCGGAGTCCTGGCAGTGAGCAGGATGCTGTGCACAATAGTCAGGGTCCCCACATCTCTGGGCTGTGTAAGAGTTAAGCGGTATCACCTGTGACGAGTACTGAGCACCCCCCCCCACTCAGGACAGTTAAAGGCCTGACTCAGGAGAAGTGCTCATTAAATGGGGACCAAAAAAAATGTCTGAATTAGAATATGCTGAGAGTTTAGTCTCACGAGAAAAATGGAAGTGGATTTCTAAATCAGATCCCACCAAGACAACAAGGATGCTAAAATAAGCAAACAAACAAATAACTTTTCCTTAGAATTTCCCCTTCAGGGACGCCTCAGTGGCTCAGTCAGTTAAGCGTCTGCCTTCGACTCAGGTCATGATCCCAGAGTCTGGGATGGAGCCCCGCATCGGGCTCCCTGCTCAGCGGAGAGCCTGCTTCTCTCTCTACATCTGCCTGCCGCTAGGCCTGCGTTTTCTCTCTCCTTCCTGCTCTCTCTCTCTCTGACGAATAAATAAATAAAATCTTAAAAAAAAAGAATTTCCCCTTCATTATTCTCCCCCAGTTTGGTTGAGCTCAGGAAACACTGGTATGTGCCCAGCACTGTCCTAGCATGGGAGGCATGAAGACACACGTGGCCACTTGCTGGCTTCGGGCAACAGCCCCTCTGCTGGGGAAATGAGACACCTAGGAGTCTTTCAAAGCCGGGTCCTTTACATTGCAATAGCATTTTGAAAGTTTATTATACAAATAATATAATCCTGTAAAAGGAAAACATTTACTCTTCTTAATAATTTTTTAGCTCAATAATTTATTGAAATATAATTGACAAAATAAAATTGTAAGACATTTAAAGTGTACCTCACGGTGATTTGCTATACATGTACATGATGAAAGTATCCCCCATCTACTTAACTAACACATCCATCACCTCACATATTTATCTTTTCTTTTGCTGAGAATTTGTATGTTTAATTATACAATATAGTGTTATCAACTATAGTCACCATGTTATACATTAAATCCTCAGAACTTACTAGTCTTATAGCTGGAAGTTTATACCCTTTTATTATCTTTCCGTATTTCTCTCATACTCATTATGATTAAAGTTAGTTGGCTTTTTCATATTTCCTACCTTATATATAAAATATACATAGCAATCATCACACACACACACACACACACACACACACACACACACACACACACCCAACATCAGGAGATAATTCTAATCCTCTTAGTCTATCTGGATAGGTCATCTGCAGGCACATGGCCAGACTTCCTCAACACGTTGAGTGGTTTAATATCATCACTGGTCTTGCGGGGGGGGTCCCCTCTTGGATTTTCCTTTCCAATTTTATCAAATTTCAGCAAATTCCTTTCTGTAGTTTAAATAAGACAGAAAGCCTTGCCAGTTCCGTATTAACTCAGGACCATTTCCTGTTAACTTGGGATGGAGAGGCTCACCACCCCCTTCCTCTTCCTATCTTCCTTACTTTACTGCCTGATTTCCTTCTCTTTTGTTTTTTCTCTGATCTTCTTCTGAAAAGTTCCCTTGTCCTATGTTCTAAAAAAGAATAGCAAAGAGAATGGAAGATAGGACTGGAAGGGTGAACAAAGATGAAAACAAGAATTTTGAGGTTCCCTCGGCTTTTTAACCTCAGCTTCTATTTCTGTGGATAGCCAGAAGTGAAAAGACTAAAAAGGACAAAAATGCTAGGAAGAGCGAGAACGTTAGAGAGATGCTAGAAGAGACTCTGCTGAAGGGAGGACTCATCTCAACTTCTTCCTTCTTCTAATCTCTTTTCACAGCTCCCCTGCAGTGCCCTTTACACTCCTGGTGGGATGGAACCCTTGGGAAGCTCAGAAGAGGTAGAAGGGACAAATGGCGTAAAGTAAAATTCCACTTAAAAACCAAAAACCAAAACAAAACCAAAAAAACTTCCCCAGGGCCTCTAGACACATTGCTCAAGTATGTTCCACTGCACCCCACCCACTCTCCCGGGCCAACACACACCACCAGCCACCCCACACCTGAACTTCTGGTTGAGCCAGAAGAGCACTGGAAGTTTGGGGGCAGGGCCAGAAACCCAGCACAGCCCCAGGCAGTGGGCTCAGCTGCCACCTCTACAGTGCTGGGAATGTACTGTCCCCAAAACACACCCCCCCATCGGTAGAGAGAAACAGCCAGGAATTTCAGAAGCGACTGGGATTGGCACCAATGCTCACCCACCTTCCTGCTGGGCTCTAGTCTTGGCTACAAAAGGGGGTGCAAGACTCTCCTGATCCCGTGTCCTAACTCCCAGTTAAACCAGAAGCTGTACCATTCAGGGCAAGAGCCAGGAATGTGGCCGACCAGGTGTGGGGACATTACTGCCACAGTTTCCAACATGGCCCACAAGCAGAATCCAGGCCACACAGGTGTGTCTGTTGAACAGAAACATTCTGAGATTCTGTTTAAAAAGAAAATCTTCTGTTCCAGACTTTGAACAATAATTGCTGTCATTTGTTGAGCGCTTACTATGTACAGGCTAACTCTCCATGTAATAGATCATTTAGTTCTAATAATCCTATGCAGTAGATACTATAATTATCTCCCTTTTCCATACTAGGAAACAAGAATTTAGAAGAGTAGGGCAACTGGATTCAAGCTACTGAAGAGACAGATCCAGGATTCCATTCCAGGTAGATTTGACTCCAAAACCCATATCTTTAAAAATATCTCGTCATTTTCTTTTTCGTTATTGTTGAACTATAGTTGACACATAATGTTACATTAGTTTCAGGTGTACAACATAGTGAGTCCACAATTCTATATGTTATGCTATGTTTACCACAAGTATAATTACCATCTGTCACCATACAATCCTATTACATTACCATTGACTATATGCCCTATGCTGTACTTTTCATCCTCCTGACTTATTCATTCCATAACTGGAAGTCTCTACCTCCCACTCCCCTTCACCCATTTGCCCATCCCCTTCCCCACCTCCCCTCTGGCAACCACCAGTTTGTTCTCTGTATTTATGGGGCTGTTTCTGCTTTTGTTTGTTTATTCATTTGCAAAACCCACATTTTTAACCATCAAGCATAGAAAACCAAAATTCTACACCTTTGAGAACACTCTTCCTGGATGAGACTTTTAAGTCATTTTGACCTTGTTTTGTTAGAGGAACAGATTTCAGTAGCCAGACAGCACATAGTTTTCCTCTATCTGACAATGTGCCTGAGGATAGCACTAGACTCTAGAAATCAGATAAACGAGCATCAGAGATAATCTACTCACGAAACAGAACTTGGAGGAATATGTGGGTGGAAATGTGAATTCTGGGTTCAGTCTGGCTCAGAGTTGATTTGTCTCAAAGTTAAAGTATTTCCGTTGTCTTTCAGCAGCCGCTAATATAGAAAGACAGCTCTGCTGTGAGCTTTAGTCACAGTTCTAAATACACAGGCAACATGCTAATATCTGATATATTCAGGAGGTCCCTGAAGAACAAGCACTTTACTCACCAATTTCTTAACTTTCCAAGCCACATTTTTAGGAGAGATACTGACTGACCAACACCAAGGAGAAGCACAATAAAGTGCTGGGAAATGTTCTAGAAACTTCCTGAAGAAAACAGTAGATGCAATAAAGGAAGAAAAAGTCAACACTGCCTTTATATCCAGTGGCCCCTCACTCTTAAGGAGCACCCTTATGATTTACAGCAGTTTCAGCAATAAATGTAATTGATAATTTAACATAATTATAAAATAAACATGTTGAGACAGTATTCCCCCTTCCACGGAGGCCTTAAGAATTCTCATGATGATGACTTTGGGAGCACTAGGACTATTTATAAAAGATTCTAGTCAGCCCAAACTACTATTAATACTTCCCCTCCCAGTACCTGTGAACTCCCAGGAGGCTCCTATTTGTATATTTGTGGTTATAAAGGGAGATCCCACTTCGGTAAGAAAAGAATGACAGCAAGAAGCTTCCCTACTCTCTCAAGCTCTTCCAACTCAATTGTTTGGGATTGCTCTTTTGTAGTGAAGTAGGAGTTAACAGCACGTATTCCTTTCCTCACCCCTTTCTAACCCACTGGCTCCAAGGAAGAAGGATGTCCTTCAAGAAAAATAGTCACACAAAATGCAGAATTGGCCTACCTCAATCTCCATCCAAAATACAGAGGCCTGAGATCATATACAATAGCTCCAGTCCTACATGGTAAGCCAACTCCCTATGCGATATAATTTAGGACAAATCAAAAGATATATACACCCCCACTACTTTCATTCAGTCATTCAGTCAACCATTATTTATTGAGCACCTGCTGTGTGGGGGTTTCTAGAAGATGGAAACACAATGGTCATAGGATTGCCAGATTTAGCAAATAAAAATCTTGTATGTGATCTAGCAACTCTAAATGGTCAGCAAGAGACCATGCCTGCCCACAAGAACCTTACAATCTAGTGCTCTATGCATTCCATAAGAATTTTTAAATCTGTTAACCTTAGCAAAAACGGTTTCATCTGACTAGCTGCAAAGTGCACAACCTGAGGGAATAATACACAGAAATAAGTTTTGAAGGAAAGAGTAAGGTCCGAGGCAAGGCAAGCATCAGTAGAATGTCACAGAGGAAGTAACAATGATTGACCCAGGACAATGCAATAGCTCTGGGTCCCTAGTTGGGTGGCAGGGGAGTGGGGGTGGGATTGTCAAGTAAAGGGATCCAAATGAAGAAATTATTGCTGAGAACTCAGCTTGCTTCACCTGCATTCCAAATTAGTGACAAGTTAGCCAAAAATGTTGTCAAGGTTGGTAAACATCTCAATTAGACCTGAACAGAGCATCTAATGGAATCTCATGCCAACTTATGGTTTGGGGTGGAAACCATACAAAATGTGGTGGTTTTATAGGGTTTGAACCTGAAAGCAAGCAAAATGTGGTGGTTTGAGCTATATTTTTCTTGGAGTATTTTAGGTACTCAGGCATAAAAATTCACAGTCAGGCTTGGGAGGTCCGATCTAAAACAATAAAAAGTTTTCACACTATCCTTTCAGCAACCACAAGGAATAGGCTTCCAAGAGAAGTTGTAGACACATGTTTGAAAATATGGTTGATAGGTAGACCAGTTAGGCCATGTTAATGTGGCAAAAACTGATTTTGATATTTGGAGGGAGGGAAAAAAGGCTGTCTTTTTCTGGACCAATATTATCTACATAGGAAAAAGAAAGCAAGGGATTCTTATGCATGTTATTGTGTTAATCATAAAACTAGTAAAAGATTAGTTCTATTGCCAGAAATTTCTTGCTGTGAGGAACTCCATAGCTTGAGTCTGGAGTGAGAGTGAGAGGAGTAAACGAATTCGTTTTGTTTTACATGTCACAGTTATTAAAGCCACTTCAAAGCCTTCATGGAAAGATGTGGGGGCATATATTAATAGGAAGAGGCACAAAAGAAGTGGCAGAAATGGAAAGATCCATTTGCACAGCAAACTTTACCACCTCCCTTACTAGATATTTACCGTTTCCTAATCTTATGATCCCATACTCCATATTGGCTTATGCCAGTTGCAGAATACAAATTCCTGTCTCTCCATTCCTTCCCTTTCCTTGACCTTCTTTGTCTGAGCAGGGAACTGAAATACCTCATGGGAGCATGTAAGTGCTGGGTTAGAGCTGTACTGGGCTTTGAATAATATAGATTCTATGATAGCTTAGGAGTGCTCTGCCTAGGTACAAAAAAGTAGACTGCATGACCTTTCCCAAGATCTCCTTGCAGTTTCTGTGAGGTCCATTCTCTGGACCTGCAACCAAATCAAAATATTTACTTCATTCTTTAGTACAAAGAATATGTTTCTTCATCATCAATGGAAATTCTATTGTTCTCACAATGAAGTGGAATTTTTTAAAAATTTTTTATTGCTCTGTTTTATTTTCAAGGGGGCTAGAAGAAAAATTACAAAATCAATTATGATTTACAGGAGCAGAACAGTAGGAATCAGGGCGCCTGGGTGGCTCAGCTGTTGGGCGTCTGCCTTCGGCTCAGGTCACGATCCCAGGGTCCTGGGATGGAGCCCCGCACTGGGCTCCCTGCTCCACGGGAAGCCTGCTTCTCCCTCTCCCACTCCCCCTGCTTGTGTTCCTGCTCTCACTAACTCTCTCTCTGTCAAATAAATACATAAAATCTTTTAAAAAAAGAACAGTAGGAATAGTCGTTATTATCACTTAACTCATATATATATATATATTAAGTTGTTCCAGGAAAATCTGGTTAATTTGAACCTTGTACCTTTGAAACATTTGATAATTCCAAGATGGGGAACTGGCTTAACTTTTCCTTTGGTGGAAGTGAGAGTTTACAAATCTAATTAAGTGAGCTTTGCAGGGGGTGATTAATCTTAAGAAAACAAACTGCTTTCAAACACTCCAGTAATAACTGTTTCTGACAATTAATGAAACGATTGCAAAGAATCCTGGCCTACTCATTAAAGCAGAGCCTGTTATGAGGTCTTGGCCACAGAGTATTGGTCGCTGGCTTATGTAAACATATTATGGTAGGTTACATAAAATATTCTATAATTCTGGCATATCATGGTTTATACTGATCTTCCCTCAAACTAGCCTGCCATATGAAGGTTTCCCTGTATTTTTATTCCAAAGTTGTATGAACCCAAGATAACAGTGAAACAAGCCTAAATGGTCTTGAATATACTTATGATCCATGGAATCTCTGTTAATGACTTTTTCGTATACATATGTCCTTTAAACCAGTGGCATAATTGGATTAATTGGAAGCCCACTTGGCCAGCACACTGGGATAGTTGAAACCTAACTATTAACACTCGTACAGATAATCTAAATCACTATCCAAGGAATATGCATAAGCCATATGTTGAACAGTATGGTCAAATGTCTACAGATTTGACAAGTCACCCAACTTGTTCATGAGCTCTTCAATTAAATTGGGAAACTCACTGAAGATATTTTGTCCTGAAAATACCAACAATTCCTTACAGAGCCCACAATCAAAACTCTTTATAACGTTACTTAGGGGACGGATAGGTCCCTTTTAGTACTCTCCTTGAGGCATACTAAGTAGAGAAAACTAAATGTAGAAGAATACATCTAATTACAACTGATTTATAAATGCAAACAAAACAGAAAGACCAAATATTTATTCATCCAGCATACATATATTGAATATTTACTATCCATCAGTCTCAGTTATAAGCTCTGAGAAAGGAAGATAAATAATACATGGCACTTAGGACAGCTTATCGTCAAATTAGGGAGACAGATAACAATGACAAAAAAAATATGACAAAAACCCTACAAAATACTAGAAAAGCAATAAGCAGTGGGTACTATGGAGTCATAAGGACAGACACCTAATTTCAAGCATCAGAGAAGACTTCCCGGGGTGGTATTACTTGAGCAGAGCTGGAGAGGTGAGAAGTTAGCCAGGTGGGCAGTGAGCCAGGGAGGGCTTTCTAGAATAAGGAGATGGCATATGCAGAAGGAGGAACCAAAAGGCTTTGTTAAGCATTATATTAATGTTAATGGTAAGCATTAGCTAGTGTTTTTTGAACACTTATTTTTCACAAAGCACCTTACTATGAACCTTTTACAGGCATTTATCTCATTTAATTCCACTATTACCAAGTAGGTCAAATTGTCATTCCAGTTGTCCAAAAAGAAAACTGAGACACAGAGAAGAAAAACAATTTGTTCAAGATTCTGCAGCAATCTGACTCAAGAACCCACGGTCCTCACCCCTAAGCTCTAAGCCTCCCCAGATATGCAAAACCGTGAAGCTTATCTTTGCTCTATATAGGCAATGGGGAGCCCCTAAAAACTTTAGGTGAATCCCCTTAAAGTAAGCCTAACTTTTTTTTTTTAGAAAAAGACCCCCATTGTTTGCCAGGTGGTTTTTTTTTGTTTTTTTTTTTGTTTGTTTGTTTGTTTGTTTAATCCTTTAGTCCAATACTTTGATTACTTTCTGCTTAAATTTGATTTACAACTTGAGAAAAAGAACAGTGACTGAAGAAAGCCCTTTGTGCATGTGAATTATAACCCCTAGAATCAGGACAAGCAGAGATGGAAATTGCTGTCTATCACTCCGATAAGTCATAAAGAAACCAGTGTGGGTTGTCACGCCATGCATACATGGTAGAATCCTTCATTTATACCTACTCTCATGGAGACAGGGTCAGATTGTGAAATCTGAATACTTTAAATTCAGAATACTTCTTCAGTATTTTTTGCCTTATAATTGATGGTTTTTAAAGGGCAAGATTTGCTTAGAACCATGGTTAAGATAGTAGAGTTGGAACTATAGTGATCTAAAATGATCTAATTTTCTAGAAAATTACTACTTTCTACAAGCTGCATAAACTTTAATTAAAAAGACAAGGAGGCCTATTCTCTCTCCTTACACACATGCAACATACTAGGCTCTTGGGATCCTGGTAAAAGGAAAAGCGCAGATTGAAGAGATTAGAATTTTTAGCAAAACTCTAAAGCTAATTAAGATATAATGCTTATTTCCATTGTTAAGGACCAACATGTATCCAACATTTGTTGCTTTTCTAGAGAGAAAATATTTTTTATTTCAAAATATGTATAAAGTTAGCTTATAAAATCAACTGTAGAAGCAGGTTAAGTCACAAGTAAAACAACACACAAATTAGCTCATATGAACACGACAATAACATTTTCAGTTAAATATCCCCAAAATGAGCATTCCTAAGAGGTTTAATGCAATGCTTTATGTATCTATATCCATTAAAATATCCCCAAATATCCTATAAAGAAATATTTTGGCAGCTTCCACTACAAAGTCTCCAGATTTTAATGGTAGCATATTTAGAAGAGTAGATCAGGGAAAAGGGAGGCCACTAAGGGTGAGAACAGACACTGAGTCTGAAAATAACCTCAGCAATTCACAGGATAGGATCTATGGCCAAGAAAGGTCTCTCTGCCTAAGTCATCACTCATGGGTTTTTTTCTCCCTTCACCTGCTTCCTCTCTTTGCTCTCTTCCTTCCTGTACGCTCTCTTTCCATGGTAGTCCGCCTTCCAGGCAGTGCTCCGAAACTCATCTAAGATCACTTTAAAAGGACATGTTTGATGCGAAGCAGCTTAATGTACTTTCTCCAACATGTAGAAGCATTTGGGTAGCTTCAGTGTCAGTGTGAATTGGGCTCCGTGGAGGCTGGCCCACTGAGATTAAATGAAAATCAACTTTAATATGGATGATGTGAAGCAGAAGAGCATTTTTTTAAACAAATTCAGATATCTGCCTGTATTCCTCCCATTCAACAAGTTCTGAAAAAAGCTGGTGGCAGCTACAGCTTCACAAGCAGCTTCTTGCAATGTAATGTTGATGCACTGACAGAAAATTGAGAAGTGAGGGGAAGGATGTGTACACAGCACAAATGTTTATGATTATGTACACATCACTTATGTGGAGTATGTGGCTCAGCTGTACTAACTGATTAACTGTATTTATGTATACAGGAGGTGGCTTGAGATGCACTGTAGAATTTGTGTGTGTGTATGCAAGCACAGTGAAATACTGCATTGTGTGTATAAATATCAGGTAGTATAAAATGAAATACCCTATAGTTGTTTGTTTAGGGACACATTTGGATTGAGTGAGCATTATAACAATCATTTCTTTCAAAACCACAAAAACATCACACTTTTTAGTTTTAATAAAGTCTAGTTTTTGGCAGTTCTTTTATTGCATCTGTCATCTCCTAAGCTTTGCTTAGCCAAAGCACTCAGAGTTGAATTTTGAAATTGTCAATATAGGCCTTCTAATCTTTAAATCTTAAATTATCTAAGCAGATTAACTACTATTATTCTCTGCCTACAGGATGCAGGGGTAAAGAAAGGCAGAGGAAATATATAACTTTTTTTCAGGCAATTAAGTTCCTGTGGAGGTTGTATTTGGGGCACGTATTTGGAAAATGGTCCAATGTATTTATGCAAATAACCAGGTAGACAAGATGAGGACATGAACTCCAGTATCTATATCTGTAAGATCAAAAAAAAGGGGGGGACTCCATGTAAGATATTTCATCCTCCAGCTTTTAAATAAAAAGTTATTTATAGTTCATATTGACACTTTCCAGTTTGCCAACTGGCAATGGATGTCCTGAAGCCAAGAAAAGATATCTTGGAGAAACAAACACGCACACAAAGAAAAGCAAAAAAAGAAAAAAGGGGGGAGGAGGCTCCTTTTCACAGCAGCATCTATCTGTGTGGTGACCTGATTTGTGCTATGATTTCCCTTTGGTGATCAAAGCAGGATTAATGTGATTCTTTACTGTTTGCACTGCACATCTCAAAGCTCTGGAGATGTAAGAAATAACTACAAATGCAGCCCTGGGACACAGGGGAAACGGAATATGAATGTGGTGGGTTAATAGTCCAAAGGCTAACTATGAAAAGTTATTTGGGATTTGGGAGGCAATGCAGAATTTAAAGTACTTGGTATTTTAAAGCACCTTGGCTTTCTCTTTTCTCATTTTCTGGGGTGAGGCTTTTGGCTGGTTGATGAGGCCAGCACTGAATGTCATACTAATGTCTCCACAATGACCTTCTAGCTCATTTGGTATGTTTTGCAGCTGCTAGTACACATAAAAAAAAAAAAAAAAGAAGGGAACCCTGCAGCATGTTTTCACACTAAAGCACTTTCCCGTTACAACCAGGCATTTACGCAGAGGATTTAAAAGAAGGGAAAATCTTCTAAAATATCAAAATGTTGAGCTTTTGTGTTTTCACCGCGTGTGACATTCCTGGATGCCGGAACCCCTAAAGAGTGAGTGTTTCTGCAGCCTTTCAGAGGTGCTTGTTCTTTTGTTGAGAAAAAAGGCAAGTCCTATATTCCTGGGATCTCAAAAAGTGAAGGAAAAATCACTTCTATTTTTAATGCTTAGTGTATACACCTCTTGGAGGGGTAGAAAAAGCTCCCCTCCGCCAAACTTGACTGTGATTTCAGCTGCATTACCTAGAAGAGGGCGCGCCAGAGTGTAGCTCAACCTGCAGTGTTTAGGGACTCGGAACTGCCAGGGAGAACCGGATTGCGGGGGTGGGGGACGGAGGTTCTCTCCGTCCGCGACGTGATCCCATGGTCTCCACTCTTGGTTTACACAATTCCACCCCAAACTCACCTTTTCCACAACTCTGCACGCCTAGCCGCACAAAGACCCCAGCACAAGAAGTCCCAATCCCGACAGCCCATTCACCCCGCTGAGCCCTGCTTTTTCCTGAGAGCACCTTCGTCTTGTTCGCTCTTCCAAGTTCCTTTAGGTCAGCGCTCGAAGACCATTTTTTTCCTTTCACCACTTCCCTTTCACCCTCCAAACCCAGCCACACTACGTGGCCAAAGCCCAGGAAGTGACTGGAGAAGAAGACTCGGCAGAATAGACCCCGGGATAAAGGTCTAGATAGGACCCGACCCGGGGTCCTTCCCGCGCGTATCCCCGCCCTGACACCCAAGGAGGTTCCACCTCTTTTTGCGTAACGTCCATTACGCCCGTCCCGTGCGGAACGGTGGGGAGCTTGAAGTCAGGCTCTTTCCAGGGGAAGGGGTGCAGGGATGGGGTCCCCTCTGCTGCAGTCCCCGCAGCCCCGCCCCAGCGCTCCAGCCTTCGCCTCTGCGTCCTGGCGGCGCCGGACTCCCGCTGCCCGCCCCCAAGCTCTTACCTGGAGGGGGAATTCATTGAGGAACCTGGTGAATTGCCTCAACTGGAAAAGCAGCCTGCTGGTGAAGCTTTTTTGTCCCGAACACAATTCCCAGGGCCAAGATAAGGAAGGGGAGGATTCTCCTTCAGTGCCTAAACACGCTACACTCACCTCCAGTTGTTTTAATCACAACAAACACTAGCAAAGTGGACTTTCCTAGGCGTTTCCTCGTTTTATTTAGCTAGATCTGACGGTATTGATCATTGTTTTCTCATTATCATGCTAATTTGTTAACAAGGACATTTTCATTTGAGTAAGGATTGTTCGGGAATGGTAACTAGGAATCCTGGCTGGCTGAGGGAATTGCCCGAAAATTCTACTGGAAAAGTCCGGAACATCAGTATCAACTCACCCTCCGCCTCTCACTCTCTGTTTTTACAGTATTATTCTCTCTGCAGCCCTGGTCCGCACAGCGGTGGCCTATCACTCGCAAACCACCCTGTAGCTAAAAGGATAGTAGTTAGAGACCCACATTCATTTTTAAAATGTTGTTTTAAAATATTGCAGGGTGGTTTTTTTTCCCGAAGCATAAAGTACCAGCTGAAATCTCAAATACAATTAGTCCCGGCATTTTAAGACTTTATATTAATGAAAATTTTCTAACCGCAGTATTTGACTTTGAAACAAAACATTCGAGTTAGATAGAATTCAGTAAAAGTTATTTAGTTATTAAAACGCAGTGGGAGCCCTACAAGTTTTACAGTTTCTGTCAAGACATTGCTAATGTTTATGTACATATTCTCATGGGCTGTTTTTTAAATTCTCATTTTTAAAATTTCATATTTTGAACATGATTCCTTAAGTTCCTATTAATATGTGATCTTTTAAAGCAGAAAATCGAAATTCTAAGGATGGGAAGTGCAGGTTCCAGCCTTTCTTTTCACATCGGTTAGAAGTTCGGTGCACCAACTCTTCTGACTTGTATTTGCTAACTTAGAAAACTTTAAAGGTAAATTTGGAAAATTAACTTGAGAGAAGCCCGTAACAAAGGGTGACTTTTATCAATTTTTTGGGAGGGGAGGGTGCTTAAATCAGTTAAGACCTACAGGGTAATTAAACTATATGGCATTCTGAAATATATAACATGGGGGAGGGCTTTAAAAATGATCCCATCTAACAATTCCTATATCTACACGAGTAAGAAGCCCGTAACTACCAACAGCTAGCATTGCTTGCAAATTATATTCGATTGAAACTCTGCTGAAAGAGTGTATCTTCCATTGTGTTTTGGAATTGTGTGAAGGTATGTGTGTACGGGATATATGTATATATAATCCTTATACTTTATATATGTTTAGACATGCATTTTTTAAATGTTTATGTGGTTAGTCACTTTAAGAACATCAAAATAAATTGTACGTTGGCTTACACTATCTCCCAAGTATTCCCAAACACTGATGAACAAAAATCTTTATATCGGAAATGAAGAGCTACCCATTTAAAGGAAAGAATGGAAAGGGGAACTCGATTTATTCTCATTTGTTTATCGCTAGATGTCCCCCCCCCACACACACAAATTCATTTGAATAGCTTTCAAGCCGGAAAATGGAAATGTGGCTCCTGCCCTCTATTTCAGCGGCAAGCAGCAGCGTCCTGGCAACAGCGCAATTTTCTATCATCAAGGATAAATGGCATCGAACAGAACATTCTGATAAAAAAAAAAAAAGAAAGAAAGAAAGAAAGAAAAAAAGCTTCAGCCCAAGGAGCCCATGATTGCTGGCCTTCCTGTCTGTCATCCCTTTACAAAATCCTCTCCGCAAACCTGAGCGGCATGCTGTCAGAGCTAATAATGTCTTCTGAACCGGGTGGGGGGGTGCATAGTCTTCCCTGCACAATGTTCCCATTTATTAAATCGAGTGCTTATTTTAAAATTGCAAATATCTTTGTTTGGTTCACTGCAAATTAAAACCAAGATGCAGGAAGTTACATGATGCAACAATTATTTGTGTCATATCAAAGAATCAAACAGCTATCTCGCCCTTCTTTGGGCTGAGGTCGATTGAGGGGGAAGGGGGAATCTGGGGGAATCCAGGGCAAGAGGTTTTTTTGGTGGAAAAATACAAATCTGTTCGCCCTGCAGGTAAGCTGAGAGTAATTGAAAGCCGGAGGAGCGGTGCCTGTTTCTGCCAGGGAGAACGAGCTGACTGCGATTCCGGGAGCGCGTGTGGGCGCGGTCCTCCGCGCGACGCCGCACGCGGGTCGGCCAGAGCTCTGAGCACAGTCACGGAGCTTTCCCGCGGGAGGCTCTGAACGTAATGGTGGCTATTTCTCGCCCACTGAGATCCCTTTCCAGAAAAGGCCATTCTGTTCCAAGGAGCTGGATCCCTGGGGTCCCCGTGCCCGCATAGGGGGTCTTGGAGAGGCTTAGAGGACACCCCTGCAGGCGTTCCCTGAGTCACGCGCTTCTCGCGAGAGGTGGGGGCTCGGAGCCGCAGAGCAGCAGCCCACACGCACGCAGGCGGGCTCGCAGGTGCTGGCCTTGAGCTTCTTAGCGGCCCGGACTGGTGCCTGGGGGTGTGCAGTCCAGCTTGACTGGTGACTGGCACTAGTGCCCATCAAGTTCTTGGTCCATCCGCGCTCCTGCACTTTGGACGGAAACCCACATGGCGGGGGGGGGGTGGAATGGGGGTGGAGACGGTCGAAGCCGAAAGGAATGGGGAGCGGCGATGTTGACACTCTTCCTGTTAGACCAACCGCTAGGGAATTTTCTATCTCGTTGAGAGGGAGAGATGAGGGAGGGGACCTAAAATGAAGAGAGAATCAGATCTTAATATCCTTTAAAGTTGGCCTTTGCAAAGAAAAAGAATAATGGAGAGGTATGTAAAGGACCCTACAATGCGGGGAGACCCTAACAGGTAGAAGGAGTAGACCGAAGTCTGGATATCAGAGATTGGGGCGTGCGGGGCGGGGCGGACGGGGACGGGTAATCAGCTTGGTTTGTAAGGAGTTCTGGCGGCTGAGAACGGTGGGAGGAGGGGAATGATGGGGAAACCTTTGTTTAATGAGGAAATCTAATTATTGCGCATCTGGAAGTCTTGGTCCCAACTAAGAGAAGAAGGCGGGTACTCCCGCCACCCCCACCCCCACCCCCACCCTCATCCTCATGCAGTGCGCATGCCCCAGCCTTCGGCTTTGCATGATAAGGCTCACACGTGAGCCAACGGTGGCAGAGCCTGGGCCCTGCCTTGGCAGCCAATAGAATCCCGATCTCAACTGCGCCTCCGGGTCACATTGACATCTCGGTTCCCCCACAATAGGCCTTTAAAACCCACTTTAAAAATAAAAAGGGATTTTAGAATCGATTCTCGCCTTGGCACGCTAGATTTCTGTGGGAAATAGACACATTTTAGAACTACAAATACATTTACTACAAGCAAGGGTTAAAGTATTCAGAATTTAAGAGAAAGTTAGAAGACAGGAGAAAGGAGTCTGTTCAAAGAACACTGGCGGGAAGTCAAGAAATCCTGAGACTGCTGCCTTCAGAGCCCGCAGATTTGCCCGACGTTGAATCTCTCGAGCCTTTTCTGTCACATGAAAATCCCACCTACTTTATTGGCCGAATGAGCCTCAGAAACAGAAACATTACCTACCCTGTACAGGCCTGGCTTGGGAAGACAACCCCAAACCCAACTCCTTCACTCCCATCGCCAGCCCCCACGCTTGCCTGGGAGGTGGGAAGCTAGAACACCTGCATGCCATCCTTCTCCCTTTCCCAGACACCAAAGTGGTCTGTGTACTGAGGTCCGTGTGTTAGCTCCCACATCTGCGAAATGGGGCTAATTATAGAAGGGTAGAGGGAACTAGAAAGGCAAAGAAGTGACATAAATCTCCTGCCCCTCTGGGCCTCCCTCACCTCCACCCAACCTGGAAACGATGAGGTTGATTCTCTGGGGCTGCAGAAGGGGTGGGCCAGCTGGGAAATATTACCTATCTTGCCCCTTCTGCACACCAACACTGCTGCCTGCCCTCTCTGCAGCACCCTCCTGACAGTTACCAACCACGCTGTATTCTTCCCACCATGTATCCCTGCCAGAATTACTGCCCACAAATGGGCCTCCAACACCCCTGAGAGCGCTCCTGTCTGTGACAGGAAAACTGCTTGTTCCTGCCACTGAAATAAAACAGGTGGGGATCATTATGTGCAGTTCCTCTCCCCTTTTGTGTAATTCACAAGTCTCCAACATAGGATTAGGCTTCAAATGCATTGGGTCAGGTACATATTTTTTAGTGCTCAGCTCAAACAATGGTAAAACCATTCCAGCCGTGCCTCTGTTTGTCTCTTAGGTCTTTCTTTCTCATCCTCCAGGCCTACAATCAACACATAACTTTTTTTTTTTTGAGCGTGTGAACCAGAGTCCCACCCCAACCAACCCTCCAAACTGCAAGGTGCTAGAGTGACTTCAAGGTCTGACTTGTTCACCTAAGATCAATATTATTTGACCAATAAGTATTAAGTTGGCAAACTGTTAAGCATTTAAGCTGCCAGCATCATGTCTCTTTTCTGAGATACTCACTGAAACCAGAAATGCCAGTTTGGTAGTCCCTGTAAAGAGCAAAAAACTTTATCACGATTGTGTATGGGGATTGTCTTTGCAAAAATGAAGCTTTCGCCTAAGCTGACCCAATAAAACCAAGAGGTTTCAAGATGGGATAGCCATGTTGTTTACAATCCTTCTTGAACATTAGATTTTAGGCTTTTTCTTATAATTGACTTATCTTTGTGCTTTATGGAAAATAAGGGTGCATTTGAAAGGAACTATAGGCCTAAAAGAAAGTCCATCAGCCAATCAATAATTTTCACTGTCCTCAGTTGAAACAAAATCCTCCTTCCCTGTCTTGGGAGGGGCTGCAATAAAAGGTTTTTCTTCTTGAGCATGTTGAGTAAAACTGAACCAACATAAGTCTCAAATTCATGTCCCAGCTTCTTTCTTGAGACAGGTTTCAGATCAGCCATGAGTCTAACTTCAATGACAACTCACTGTCACCTCTAAGAGAAGAAAAGACCAGCAGGCTGTAGGTCAGGAGGGAAACACCCAGTTGTAGACCCAGGACAATGACCTGGAACCCTGCCTGGGCCACAGCTTCAGCCTCTGGAGTTGCAGTTTACAGGCATCCTCAGTTCTAACCCAGGCTATCTTACAGTCGCTTTGTCTCCCATCAGTGTGTACCTTAGGGTACCTACTGGCTCCTGCCCTCCCAACAGACACTGTTGGCCATTAGCACCCTGTGCCAGTAGGGCTTGCTGGTAAACCAGCTGAGCTAGGAGCATGTCCTTCCCACATGGGGTCATACCACTCTTTTTTTATTTAAAGATTTTATTTATTTATTTGAGAGATTGAGAATGAGAGATAGAGAGCACGAGAGGGAGGAGGGTCAGAGGGAGAAGCAGACTCCCCGCTGAGCAGGGAGCCCGATGTGGGACTCGATCCCGGGACTCCAGGATCATGACCTGAGCCAAAGGCAGTCGCTCAACCGACTGAGCCACCCAGGCGCCCGGGGTCATACCACTCTTAATTAAGTTGGGACTGGTCAATTTATGGGGAAATGGCAAAGGAGGATAAGGAGGAAGATTATTGAGACTACAAAAATGCAATTGACACTGTGAAGGCTTCCAGAAGCCAATACTACCTCCTCTGTGAGGACTCTGAGGGAGATGCCCCATAGATCAGCTGAAGTAGGACAAACCTACCCTTTTGTGTTTTGGGTCATCAGAAATGGAGATTTGGCCGGGTGTGGGGGGCAGGGAGGATTTCCTTTTCTCTAGCAGGTCAGTCCCGGAGGCGAGGGGGGACTCTCAATTCCACTGAGACTTCTTGAGGCGCCTTGACTCCAGGTCTGCCCCTGCCTACTCCCCGGTGTAGTCTCCCGGGTCTCGGACCACTCCCACCCCACAACCCCCACCACCACTATCAGGCAGTGGTTATTCTAAGGACACTGAGGGTGCTCCAGGAAGCTTTCCTCTATCTTCTCCAGACCAGGCAGCGAGACCAAGCCAGTCCGCAGGAGAGCTGCTTAGCGTGAGAGGCTCTGGACCAAGCGCAGGACTCTGGAGTCCTCGGGCCCTTGGGCAGGTAGCGAGCAGATCCAGCGCGCGCTGCAAGCTGGCGCTTTCAAACAACGTGGATTACAGGCTGCATCTTGAATATGAATTAGCCTTCTGCGCTGGTGTGAATTCTCTTTGAAACTCAACTTGTCAAAGTATGGTTTTAATTAAACGTCTTCGGCCCGAAAGATTACATGTTTTGTAAAATACATCCTAGCATGAAATTTACTTCCACAATCTGAAATTAGATTTCTTGTAAATGTTTTCATAAAAAAAAAAAAAAGAAATAGGAAGGGGGTGTGTGAGAATGGAGCAGTTCATACTCGCGGCGTTCTTTTAAAACGTCCTGCCAAGCCGGCCAGGCGCCCGCCAGGTCCCGGGCCGGCCCGCCAGCCCCGGCCGGGACACGGAAGAGACAGTGCGCCCAGGACGCGCGAGTAACCCGAACCCGCCCGGGCAGGCGCGGCTCGCGCAGCTCGTGCAGTTGGAGACAATTCAGCAGACAGACAAGTTAATCTCGCACTGATTTGTTTCGGATCCCTCTGCAGGACGCCAGATACCCCCTTCGGCTGCTGCTACAGACACCTGCCTCCCTCCCCACCCCGGACCGCTGCGTCGGTCCCAGCAAAGACAGTGAAGAGGCGCTGGGTGCAGGATGGCCTTAACACCATTCAAGACCACACTTCATCTCGGAATTTAAAGTTCGCCTCTGAGAATTCCTGGCTAATATTTACAACAACAGCAATGTTGATCGATAGCCGTCCTAACAGACTGTCCAAAACTGCTCCAACCCAACCTCAAAGCTTCTCTAGACGGGGAAGGACCCCTGGGGGGTTCTCTATAACCTACCTGGGGGCATCTATCACTGGTGTAGCCCTCAGAGAAAAAGGACCCCGTTTCCCTGCCTGGGGGCGGGGAAGGTGCCTGCGCACGCTGCGTCTTTCTATTCAGTACCGAATTAAGAGCTGGGTCCCTGTGGAATTCTCTTTTCCTAACTACTCTCCGAGGAACCCGCCAATTCTGGCGGGATTTGCTGGATTCTAGTAAAACTTGGCTCACATGGGGTGGGGTGTGATGCGGAGGAGGAGGGGGGGAGGCGCATCTCCTCTCTTCTAGATAATTAGGACCCAAGAAACTAGGAGGGGGTGGCGCGGTAGGGAGAGTTATTTACCGCCCTCCACCTGAAATAAGCAAGACCAATAACGCGCTTCCCTTTTCTCCCTGTTTACTCCGTCCCCATTCAATGATTGGCAAAGCAGGCCCCGAAGGCAAAGGCAATAATTGCTCTGCTCTCTCCTTACTAGGGATATGTGTAGGCATTTGAAGTGTACTAAAAATAAACGAAGGAGCGAGAAAATAAAAAGGGGACAGAGTGACAATTTGCGGCAATTAAAGCGTCTGCGCATGTTGCCGGAGGAGCAGGGACCCACAGCGGTTTTTGTTTTCTCAGACCTGATGATATGACTAACTCGTTAGGGAATTTTCGTCCCAGGTTGTGTGTGTGTGTGTGTGTGTGTGCACGCGCCCGCGCTTTGGCAAGTCCTTGGGGGAAGGAGGCAACCGGGACCATTTCTGCGCCCCTGAAAACCGGGTTGTTCTCGGGAAAGCGCGGGGTCCAGCTCCCTCAGCCCTCCCCTCCTCCCCCCCCCCCCCCCCCGCCCGCACTCCTGCAGGTCTGATGTGAGAGCTTCTCCGTTAGCACTCAGCCGCCACTTCTTCTAGGAACTTTGGCGCAAGTTTTCAGCTCTAAGGTGTCTAACCTTAAAGGGGAAAAGCTTAATAATACTAACGTTTATTTCTCAACCACTGAGACGCAAAGGATAAGGGGTGGGAAGGGAGAAAGGGGGGGCGGCAAGCCAAATCAAAGCTTGGGAGACATTTTGACAGCGCGCTTGAAATATTACTCTTAATTTTTGGAAGACTTTCAAGAAGTGAAAGGGGAATGGGGGTGGGGGTGAGTGGAAAGAACCACAACTTTCTCCTGTCACTCCAGCGTCCAAACAGGGAGGGCTCCAACCTCTGCCACACGAGGGAACACGCAGTGGGAAATTGCTTCAAGATACAGCAGGGCTCTCTTCTTTCCCGGGACCCTACCTGAGCCGAAAACTTCGCGAAAGGGTGGGGAGGAGGAGTCCCGGGTGTCAAAAGTCTGCAGAGCCCCGAAACCGGCGATCAGAGGGGTAACCGCAGGCCCTGAGCTGCGTCTGGGCCTGGCTCGGGCCTCCCAGGATGGAGCCCAAACTGGCACCCCTTGTCGATCAGCCCCCACCCCCCGCCCCCACCTCCACCTCCCTCCATCCCACCCCAGTCTCGGGCCTCTGAAGGGGGAGGGGGCGACACTGTGCATGCAGCCACCGCCAAAGTCTAGCTCGGGCTGGCTTCAATGAAAGCTGGCAAATCCAGCGAGTCTCGCAGAAATTTTCTTCGACCCTAATTCAATTTTAAAGCGGATTTTTACTATTAAAAACGCTGCCGAGCAACACATTGAATTAATCTGACTGTACGGTTTTAATTACAGTGAGGGTTTCTCTACAAATCTGTACAAGACAGTGGCTGGCTCTTGGAGGATCTCTGCCTCCTGAATTCCATTATCCGCCCCCCCCGTTCCCCGCAGAGAGCGGCGCGTGGGAGCCAGCTGCGGACGCGGGCGTTCCTGTCGCCCTCGGCTGCTGCCCGCCCTCCCGGCTCCTGCTCTCCCCCGTCCTTTCTTTCACCCCAGCCCCAAAGAGAGCCCTGGACGCCTGCCTGTCTGTTTGGGACTGCTGCACTGAAATCCTGAAACACTATGCTCGCTTTTTAACTCTTGGGCCCAAGACCTTTGAGCCTCCAGAGGCTCGTTCTTAAAAGGGTTCATTTGTCGGGGGAGGGTGACCTCCTTTGTAATTTTTAAAGGGTCCTCCTCCTTCGGCTTTGCAGCTGTTAGAGGGAGCGACGTGATGCCCTAGGCGTTTGAGGGGAAAGCAGGCTAAGGGGTGGGGAGGAGATGGGGAGAAAGGTCTAGTGGAGAGCACCGACCGTGGGCGCTAGGTATTTGAGTCCAGCCAGTCCCCAGCCCCCAGAGCAGAGCCAGCTGCTTGTGTCAGACTTGTGTTTATTAGCTGTGCAACTAACATCATGGGGCAGCGGTCTCTAGAGAATTCGATGGAGAAGAAAACGAAGAGTGGTACTCTCCAAATGAAGCAGATGTACACACATTCTCTCTTGTTCACTCTCTTGTATCTCTCTTCAACTCCCTTTGTATTTTCCCTGCTTCTCAACTCTCTCTGTCTCCCTCTCCACAAAGGGTGTGGGAAGCAAAATGGCCAATTCAAATATGAACCCAAATATGTATCCAAAATGGACACAACTCGCAGTGAGTATTTAAAGAAGCAAAGGCTTTGAGCTCTGTGGGGCAGGGAGCCTCACTTGGCAGAGATGGGGCGGGGAGGGGGACTCTCTGCACAAAATTACTGAAGCCTACAGAAGAATACTATTTCATTCCCCTGGGTAGGATGGAAAGGGGGCTTTCTTTCTCCTAGAGTTGTGTAAGAAAGGATTTGCTCTGCACAAAAGAAAAGAGAAAGGGCACAGATGAGAGAATGGGTTCAAACAAACAAATAAACAACCTCCTCATGTCTAAGGGCTTTCCATTAGGTTGCCCCCTAAGGAAAGTTCTGCTAAAAATCTAATAAATTACCTTTCCCTTTATTGGGAGGTTATGAAATAAAGGGGATATGAAGTGCCTATGACTAGGCATGAATATGAAAATCACAAGGTAGTCAGGTACAACTAGAGAGAGCTCTAATGAGAAATGGTTTTGATTTCTTTTTCTGTTGTAACAAGAGAAGCTTCTAAGAGTTCACATGATAGCAAGAGGATGTTTTCCACCCCAGGTTTTCCTCAAGAGCTGTCCTAAGCCCTGGCTCTCCCTTCACGTTGAGGCGTTTGCTGTGACTTTGTTATGTTACTGCTGATGAAGGGATGAAGAAATTAAAACAGAGGATGCTTCGAGGCATTTAGGATGAGGCTTGGCCAGCTATATTAACTCCTTATTATCCTGAAAATAGTCTGCCATTTCCTGTTGCTGCTTGTTCCTGGCCTCTCCAGGGCCACACTGATCCTCCAATGGTCAGGAGGTCCTAGTTTCCAAAGACAGACTTGATTAAAGCTGACTTCTAACACCCTATCCCTTCCCCTTTTGCCCTGCTAGATTTCCCAGCAGGGCAAATATGGGGGGGGGGGTGTCAGCCTTGGTTTATCCAACAGGTTAAAAAGATAAATACCACTACTTATTTTTGTGTTAATCTAAATGTTTAAACATTATTGAGTTCTTTTTTTTTTTCCTGGACTGACAGAAAGAAGAGTATCTGTGTATTAAGGAGTGGGGTCCTATGCTTGATAAAAGAGAAATAAACGGTGGAGGGGGGAGGAAGGGAGGAAGGGAGGGAGGGGAGGGAGGGAGGGAGGGAAGACTTCTGTATACAATCCCCAAAGCTTTGGATGCTCTCACAGTCTGAGAATGGGGTCCCGGAGAGGCAAAGGTGTTGAATTTGAGAACCTGGTTGGCTTTGCTTTTGTAACTTCCCTGGAGCCCAGGTTTGAAAAGACCTAGAGCAGGAGCCTCTAGGCTAGAACATGCTTAATTTTCTCCAACAAGAACGGTCTAGAAAAAGTCTGTGAAGCTCCCAGTGAGCATCACTGACCCTGGTGGGCCAGTGCCATCCATGTTGGAGCATCCTAGCCACCTGTTCTTGGGACTCTGGACTGGAGAGATGAGGGAGATTTTGTTTCCAGACTTTAGTGAGTTTCTTTCTGGGTGTGGAGTAAACAGGGCCCACTTTTTAGCTCGCTTTTGGGGAGCCTGGGAGGGGAGGGTGTTGATCTGGGCAATATGTTTTGTAACTAGAGAAAATAATGCCACAATCTTAGTGCTTTCTTGCATAGTCTGATACTTTTGCCTACCCCTGAACATAACATCACTGACTTGGGCTAAGAAAGGGAAAGAGGAAGCTCTCTTGCTCACTCCCAAGCTTTCCCAGGTGTGTGGGTTGGGGGAGGGGAAAAGAGTGCCGGGGTTTCCAGGATATCAAGCACCCTTTCCCTACACAAGTACACAAACAGAATTTTACATTGAATGGGGAAAAGACTAGCAGGAATTTTTTTCCACCAATGTCTCCGCTTGAGACGGGGGTTCTTAGCATGGCTATGTAAATCAATACCGAGTTATTTCTTTGAATTCAAAGGCTATTTATTGAGGTCTAATTTCCTTAGAATTAATGTGATAACTGAGCCCAACTTAGCAACCAAACCCAACCAGGCTCTGCCCGGGTTGAATGCACGTCTACAGGGCGCAGAAGCTGCAAACCGTCGCCAGGACCCAACCCATTCCCTGGTCAAAGGGAGCAGGCTAACACCGCTCCAGGGAGAGAACCGCACGGGAATTTCCGTCGCAGAGACCCCACCCCTCCCACAATGGCCTTTGGCGCCTTGACCCACACGGCCTTATATTGACAATCGTTATTTTTCTCTAAATAACGTTGACAGCTAGAATACAAGCCCCCAAACCTCGACTCCTGTAAAAGCAAAAAGCAGTTTAGGCCTCAAAGTCGGCCTTCTAACACTCCTTAGTGAATATGACCCTCACCTATTAAAGGATCTAAAAAAGCCTTCGGCCTTCTACCCCTCCAGATTGCCGGCTCGACTTCTATTTTGAATGATAAAGACGGCGCGGGACTGGCCTGCCCACCTCCTCCCACCCCCAAGGGCTGGCCGGGGATCCCCAGCCAGCAAGACAAAGAGGTAGGAGCCAGGGCCCGGCGGGCGGCTGGAGCCCCTGAAGCGTGCGCCTTCGAGGCGAGGCCCTGAAGAATCCGAGGATTCTTGCCTCTCACAAGCGCCGGAGGTGCGCGCTGGCCTAGAACAAACTAGGTGTGACTCGCCTCGGCTCATGACCGCCGCCCACGACACCGGGCGAAGGACTCGGCATCTCGATGCAGGGTTCAGCGGGAGAGAAACGCCTGCGGGGAGCGGCCCCTGCGGCACACAGCCACTGCGCACCGAACTCCTCGAGCGGAGGAGGCTGGTGGCAGAGGCCACACGTGGCAGCCACTAGCTGCGCGCCACCTTGGCACACTGTGTGGGGCCGTTCTAGCTCTCTGGCCGGGTATTCCCGGGACCCGCCCGAAAGCCGGACGCTCAGGCAGTGGGGGATTCTATCCAGCCACTGGCACGGAGAACTCAACCAAGGCGGGAGGGACCCCTCGCCGGCTCCGCTCCGCTCCCCAGCCCCTGACTGACTGAGCTCAGTCTGGCTCAGCAGGACCTGGCCCATTGGCGACAACTGCTACTTCGGTGTAGCTGCACACTTGCTCCTCTGCAACACAGTGCGGGGGGTTTGTCCTCTAATGGGAGTGGGATGAGAGTCCTGCAGCTACAACCCCGACAATTCCAGCCCTTCAGGCTTTCTTGGGAATTAACAAGGGGAGGGGGACCCAGTGCAAATAGGGGCTGCTGAACCCTGGATCTGGTGTTCAGTGCGGGGTCCTTCTCCGGTCCCGCCACGACCCCCACCCGCTCCGGGTGCGGCCAGAGTTGGGGAAGCCAGCGAGGAAAGCGGTGCACCTGCGAGCATAAAGAGAGAAACAGAGACATGCACGGGGTTGGGGGGCGGGGGGAGAGAAACGCCTTCACCGTGTTAACAGCAAGCTGCAGGGTATAAAGCAATAAAACTGCCACGTCTACCTGCTCCTTTGAGGACATTACAAACAAGCTCGGCGCGAAGCCCGGGTGCACCGAGAGCCCGCTGGGGAAGGGGGGGACCTTTTCTTCTTCTGACCTCTCCTCTGCCCCCCCCATACACACACCCTACACACATCTCCCCCTTACCCAGCCCACCTTTCATTTTCCTTGAAGCTTTTGTTGTTGTTGTTTTAATTCACTGCCGATTTGTAAACGCGTGGATCGGGTTACTGGTTCGCGTGTTAAAGTGCACCTCTTGTTAAAAGAAGGGGAACAAGGCACGCCACTTAAAAATGAATTCAGAGTTACTGAACCGGCTCCCGAGGCTCAAGAAGTTAAGCGCGGCGGGCTGGGGAAGGGAGGGGAGAGGAGAGTAAAGGCTGTTGCCCTGAGAACCCTGGAGAAAACCCACGGACAGCGAGCTTCAGGTTCTGTGATAAAACGGAGGAAGGAAGGAAAGAAAAAGAAAAAGGCAAACTAGCCTGACGACGCCTGGAGACCCCGGGCTGGGAGCTGGGAAAATCAATTAGCATAAGCCGCCGCTGCAGAGCTTCGCACAGTGTGTAAATAGAGTCCAAGCTGCTACTTCTGCAGCCACCTTTCCTGGAGTTCCGGGGGCGAGCGGAACCAATAAACTGTCAATTTCTCGGGTTCCTTAGGTTGCATAACTTACGGAGTCCAAGCGAACAGGGTGCATACAAGTCCCAGTAGTTTCCCCAAAGAAAGACCCAGACTCGTCCCTGCAACCTCTAGACACGTTGACCTGGAGATGTTAGATTGTGCATTTCTCCGTGTGGTCAGAGGCTCGCGGCTTGGGTCTAGTCGCGGACTGAACGCTGGCGCCGAGCCCATGGGGGTCGGCTGGTCGTGTCCACCCAGTCCCGACCCACTGACGGTGCAGACTTCCTGCGCCTCCCCGCAGTCCCGGGACCCGACTCCTGGCGCGGCCCCGGCCTGCCCTCTTCGGCGCCTGCTCCCGGGTCCGGCTCTCCTACCTGGTGGCCGGGCCTGAGCTGCGCTCCAGGACTCCGCTGTCTCTGCTGGCTGCCTGGATCTGAGTGGGTCTGGAGACTAGAGGGAGAAAGGCTAGATCCGCAGCCTGGGCTGCTCTGAACTTAATGTCTTTCCCCAGTCCATCTTTGAAAGAGAAGTGGTTCTACCACCTGGATGTGCGGATATAAATCCCCTTGCAAATAATAAATGGATTAATAATAACAAGGTATGAAGTTCTTTTTATAGAAAAAAAGGAGAGAATTGAAACTAAATGCGGCAGTTAGACAACCATTTTGATAAGAGGATAATTGAGGCGACACTGGTGTATAATTAGAGGATAATTTATGCTATATCCACTTTTATTCCACCTCCCAAAATAAACCCAGTCCATAATCATTACAGGCAAATTGTTCTGAATTTTATAGCAGCAATTTGAACAAAGTACTGCAGTTAATCATGGGAGATTTTTGTGTATTCCTGATTAGAACCCTAATTACCTCCTTCCAGAAAGTAAAAATAACTGTAAAACGACTCTATTTTTATCATTAACAATGTTGACAATAAAATAAAATCAATTGGAATTGTAATCGAGAGACAAATTTAGGACGAAGGCACTTTTACTTGGGTAGTTTATATTGTAATCAAGATTTGCCAAACCACTAACCGCATGTATCATTTGCATATATTTGAAAGCATTACAGTAGCTTCTGTTTTCAATAGGAAAAAATGCATTACTGTCAGTCCTCCAACGATTCGCTTTCAGAACAGGCTGCTGCGTTCTGAGGGAAAAAAATATTCTCCCCCTTTCTTGTTCAATATATAGGAACTACGGCCTGAAACGTCAGGAACCCCGCCAAAACAGGGTCTGATTTTTCTTTTTCTTTACACCCACCCCAACCAAGGGATGGGGCCCAGGTGTGGGGGTCTTCTTCCCTGTGTGGTTTCAATAAAGTACATCTAGAAAAATACACGGTGACAGGGCGCTCCCGCGGGACTACAGTGGGACTGAGGGAGGGGGATGTGGAGGGGAGGTCAAGGGAGGGGGGCCTCGCTTTAAAAGCAGAGGGCACTGCTTCTGAGAACAGGCAGCCTGCTGGGGTGCAAGGGGACTGAGAGAGAGAGCGGCCTCCGGCCGGGCTGTTCCAGGGCTGCGGTACTGGGACCTGAGGCTCCGGGTTCGGGGGCGCGATCTGCGGCGGGAGGCGTCGGCGGCCGCCGGGCGGAGGCACCTCCCTCCCCGGCAGCCCTGCGCGCAGAGCCGCGCGGCCCCCGGCTGCAGCTCGAGGCTGGGATTGGAGTTGCCGAAGGTAGGCGAAGAACTCGGCGAGCCGCGCGCACACCAGTAGAAGCCGTGCGCCTGTGACGTCAGCGGGCGACTGACCAATGGGGAGGCGCTGCCCTTTGGAGACAAACCATTCGACTCGTGGCGTCTGCATCAAGTCTGAAAGCAGACGCGCAACTTTCGCAGAATCCACCTTAAAATCTCTGCCTTAAACTGCACCAGCCCCCAAAAATCCAAGGGGGGAAAGAAGGGGGGGAGAGCAGATTCCCCCCTCCCCCCTCTCCTCTCCCATCCCTCCCCCTTCCTCCTCCCTTTGAGTTAACAAGGCCCTGCTCACTATATCTCTTTATATTAAAAAATATATATATTAGAGAAGAGCGAGGGAGAGGGCGAACCACCTCCACCCCCTCTTTTAAAAATTTTTTTATTTATTTTTTTTTCAAGAATCCCAAGAGCTAAGGTGGCTGCAGAGGGGAGAGCGGCGCGAGCCAAGTGGGGGGAGGGTGGAGGAAACCCGGGAGAAGGCTTTCTCCAGCCCCCAAAGTTTTGATGATGACCATGACTACGATGGCTGACGGCTTGGAAGGCCAGGACTCGTCCAAATCCGCCTTCATGGAGTTCGGGCAGCAGCAGCAGCAGCAGCAGCAGCAGCAGCAGCAGCAGCAACAGCAGCCGCCGCCGCCGCCGCCGCCGCCGCCACAGCCGCACTCGCAGCAGAGCTCCCCGGCCATGGCAGGCGCGCATTACCCTCTGCACTGCCTGCACTCGGCGGCGGCGGCGGCGGCGGCGGCCGGCTCGCACCACCACCACCACCAGCACCACCACCACGGCTCGCCCTACGCGTCGGGCGGCGGCAACTCCTACAACCACCGCTCGCTCGCCGCCTACCCGTACATGAGCCACTCGCAGCACAGCCCTTACCTCCAGTCCTACCACAACAGCAGCGCGGCCGCCCAGACGCGAGGGGACGACACAGGTGAGAGGCCGCTGGGGCAGCTCGCTTCTCCCGCCTCCCGCCTCCCCGACTGCCCCCCACCCCGCCCGCCTCGCGCACTTCCTCACCGCCGGGGCCTCCGCCGGCCCCCTCCCCCAGGCGGCCCGGCGCGCCCCCGGCCAGGCCTCGTGCGCGCCCGCTCGCCTGGCGCCTGCTTGCCGGCCTCCGCCCAGCCGGGCCCCTTCTCGCCGCAGCCGACCCTCGGCTTCCTCGCGGAGCGGCCCGCCTCGCTCGCTGGTCTGCGGCGCGCCACTCGAGCCGCGCCGCCGGCTCCGCGCTGGCTTCGCTCTACGAGTTGGTCCGCACTGCGCGCCCCGGCTTGCTGGGTCTGTGCGCCCTTTGCCTCCCTCCTCCCCTCCGGGCTGTGACCGGCGTTTGGCAGGACTGGGGACATCTCTGGGCCGGAACTGGGGAGCGTGTTTTGCTCCCCAACCCAATTTGGGCGGCCAGTGGCCTACTTTGCGGGTGGCGCCCGGTGCGCTTCGGTGACCCGAAGGGAAGCTGACGTTGCCTCTAGCTCTGGTTAAGCTGGTGACAATTGGGCTCTTTGCTGCGGGCTTTTAGATGTCCCCCACCCCCCACCTCTGACCAGGCCCCCCTCCCTCTGGGTTTTCGATCCAGTGTTGGTTGCGCCTTTGTTCCCAGAGGCGAAGCAGAGGGCCGCGGGCGGACGGTTCTCAGCCCCCGAGGGGTTCCAAGTTGCCAGGCGATGCTCAGCCCGTTCCGGAGCTGGTCTGAGCGGCTGGTTGTGTTGTGTTTTGGGTTTCGGTCCCTCTCAGCAGAATCATTTCGAACACGCCGAGGGTCTTGATGCACCGGGCTTGGAGCTAGTGACAGCAAGTCAACTGTCCGCATCAACATCAGGGTGGTTCACGCACAGCCTAAGGCACTCTAAAGCCAGGCCGAGGGCCCCCCCGCTCGGCGACGAGGGCAGCCGCCCCGCAGCGCCACGCGCCACCGAGAGCGGCCGGCGCCGCCTCCGCTGCGGCAGAGCGAGGCTCTTGGCCCTGGCGTCCAGGGCGCTCCCGCGGTCCCGTCCCCGCACTTTATTAGGGCCGGAGTTAAGGTCAGGAAGACGCTTTCGCCCCCACAGGAAGCTCCCGGGCACTGTGAACCCAGAGAGGTCAGGGTGGCGTGGGGACGCTTTGAAGAAATCCTTTCTGGGCTTTGGGGCGACCCGGCGCAGGCCAGGCCAAGCTCTGGGAGGCTGCGGCAGTGGGCCTCACGGGTGACTGCTCCTCTCTATTTTTTGCTTGCAGATCAACAAAAAACCACAGTGATTGAAAACGGGGAAATCCGGTTCAATGGAAAAGGGAAAAAGATTCGGAAGCCTCGGACCATTTATTCCAGCCTGCAGCTCCAGGCTTTAAACCATCGCTTTCAGCAAACTCAGTACCTGGCCCTTCCCGAGAGAGCTGAACTGGCAGCTTCCTTAGGACTGACACAAACACAGGTAATTCCCGAGAAGCCCAGGTATCCCTGAAATGCTGACCCTGCTTACAGATCGGGCAGGGAGCGCATCAGGAGGAATTCTGGGCCTAGTCAACTAAGGACGGAAGGAGCTTATTGACAAATCCCTTTGCTCCGTTACGCACTTTCCGGGACAACACGGTTTGGAATAAGTGACCTGGTATTCAATGCTGGATTGGATTTGCACATCCTCCCAACCCTCGGCGACCCCACTCCAGCCTAGTGTCCTTTGGTGACCAAACTCATAAATTAATCGAGGCCTATTGCAGAGCAGAACAACAAGAAAGAGAACAAACATGTAGGAGGAAAAGATGTTGAGGCCAGGAGGCAGAATAAGAACCTATGTTTCTTAAGGATCCATTTGTGGGTCCTGGGACTTAATAAGGATTTCAACTCATTGACATAGAATTATGAAATGAAATGTTGGGGGGGGGCAGCAGATGGGTATGGGCTCCAAGAAGATTTAGTAAACGGACCAAGGTGCAACCTCTCTGTCCTATATATCCGTCATAGGCTAGGTGAGGTGGGTTTTTCTGAAGATAGCCCTGTGCTCAATGTTTTAAATCATCCTGGGGGACTGGCTGGTGCAGGCTGAGGTACATCCCTGGAGTACAGGACTTGGGAGCAATGGCAGAGTTGGAGATCAAAGAGGAATGCTCACCAAATTACAGCAGGTGAAGCCTCAGTTAAGTACAGTTGCTGAATTCTCCTCTTCCACTAATTTGAAAGACATATGGGGCATTTTAGACTTCACAGGAAGGGGCTTAAGTAGGTATATTAAGACCCTGGTCATAAAGCCAGGCTGCAATCACCTGTGGTTTTTGTCTTTGTCAATTAACTTAGCTGCATGGGTTGGTAGGCCTCATGTGAGGTGGGTGATCTTCAGCATGGGGACTCCAGGGTTTACGAGACTCTTGCTGGTAGGTGATTGTGTGGTGCCTTAGAACGGATGCCCCTTAAGCTCTTCTTTTCAATTCAGCCTGCTTTCTCTTGCCATATTGCCACTGGAAATATTTAGGATTTTATGTGAAGGGATTCCTGCTACTCAGTAACTTATATCCTTCTTGGAAAAGCAGCTTCCTATGGCTAAGGAATTTTAAAGGTGAAAGAAGCGGCACCATAGAATTTCCTTCTTCAAATAAAGTCGATCTGGGATGTTAGCTTAGATATGCTGCCATCCCAGAGTGCTGATTCGCATTTAATTTTCAGGAGCCCTTTGACTTTTAGCGACTGCACTAACAATCATGTCGGGATTATTGACCACAATTTGACTAAAGCAACATACAAAGTAGGGAAGTAGGGAGGCACCATCCCTATTCCCTACAGGATTATGAGGCTATATTTCCTTCAGGAGAGAGATGCTCCATGCACGTGCAGTATATGCAGAGGTATATTCAAGGCATTTGGTTATAAATGTACAGGCTTGTCTCTGTTCACAGTCATTTGCTCACTGTACATGCATAGAGATGCCAGGTTTGGGGGTTAGTAAATACAAAAACAGACTAGCAGAGGAAGTGTGTTCAACTGGCTTTCACCTGCAAAGTTCTCTGTTTAAAGATTCTCCTTCTGACTTTAAACCTGGCTATCTTACTTGCCTTTCTTCTTATTTATACTGCTGTTTTAAACCCAGGCTTGCATCCAACTGAAGAAAGAGTTGCAAGGACTTCAGGTATCCAGACAAGATACCTGGTAAATTGGGGCGGGGTGGGGGACAGGAGGCTAGAAAGAGCTGGAGGAAGGCGGGAAGTTGGCATTTGTGGTTTTGTTTGTTTTGGTTTTTGGATATTGCTTCCAGAGCCTCGAATAGAGGCACCGGCTGGATGCTTTTTCATGCCTAATGATCACTGCTCCATTTCGTTCCAGGTGAAGATATGGTTTCAGAACAAACGCTCTAAGTTTAAGAAGTTGCTGAAGCAGGGCAGTAACCCGCATGAGAGCGACCCTCTCCCGGGCTCAGCGGCCCTGTCGCCGCGCTCTCCGGCACTGCCTCCAGTGTGGGACGTTTCTGCCTCAGCTAAGGGCGTCAGTATGCCCCCCAACAGCTACATGCCCGGCTATTCGCATTGGTACTCCTCTCCACACCAGGACACGATGCAGAGACCACAGATGATGTGAGTTGTCTGGGGGAAATTGATACCCTAGGGAAACGTCTGAACAAGGCAAGGAGTCATCCAGGACCTGCTTGCATCTGCCAAACCCAGCCAACGGAGCAGGCTCGGGAGAACTCTTCTGGGTAGCAAGACAGTCTGGGCGCTTGCTCACTCTCTTGCTCTCTCTCTCTCCTCTCCTCTCTTTCTTTTCTTTTTTTTTTTTTTCTTTTTTTCCTTCCCTCATCTGCTTTTTCCTTTGAGCAGCCTCAGTAACTGATCTTGCATTCTAGGGAGAGAGACAGAGAGAGAGAGAGAGAGAGACTGGTTTCTATGCCAGCGCTCCTGAAACCCCTCACTGCAAGGACATTTTCCCTTACCCTTTGGGATCCAGGCTCTGAGCCTCCTCTTCTCTTTGGGAGTATCCATCAAAACGACTTTTTTTTTAACAGACATTTCCCCCACCAGAAGAATCTGCGCAAACGTGGCAGCATTTTTACTTGTTTAATGAGCTTAAGACATTACATGATGAAAAAGAAGCATTTTGGGCTCCTGCATTTTTATTTACCAATCCCAGACTGACAAAAAAAGAAAAAGAAAAAAAAAACAAGAAAAAGAAAAGAGAAAGCAAGCAAAAGAAAAAACCCTCACATAACAGTCCTTCTCTAAAGAAAAAGGAAAAATCAGCTGTAAGATTAGAACATTGCCACAAAGGGAACGCTGCATGTTTTATCAAAATGCAATGAGCAAGAATGATGATGTTTAAAAACAACAACAACAACAACAACAAAACCAAACCACTCTTTCCCCACCGCACCCCCAAACCCTGAACTGGAATCAGGAAAGACAGAAGAAACAACCAAAATCACCATTCTATTGCTTTGATACCTTTACTAGGTGAATTGGTGGCATTCACTAAGCTAATAGGGACGTTTATATTGAGAAACATTTCTGTATATATTGTTGAATTTTAGTTGTACATATACTTTGTATGGTTTTGTCTTCTTTCATATATGGAGTAAAAGCCACAAAATGCTGGGAGTGTCCTGTATGTTTCTCTCTGTGTGTCTCTATCTCACCACCCCCTCCTCCTGCCCTCCCAGTATATTTTCTATCACTCTTAAAAGAATTCCTATTTCCTAATATGGGAAGCCCTATATATAAACATCAAGTGCCTGCAAAGATGTCAGTTTGCAGCACAAGCCTTTGTCTTAAAGTACTCTAACATTAAACATGGATGTTTTCTCAGCTTCCTCTAATATTATATTTTATTGTAATTTCTACATATTTATTTATTTAAAAAAAAAAAAACATTAGAATGATCTATCCCCAGGTTAGCCTCTAGACATCCAGTAGTTCCCAGTGCTGAAACTGAGTGTTCTCCTTTTCCTTTCCTCAGCCAAAATAATACAGCTGTATTTGTCTTTGTTTGAAGCAGGTTTTTTTTTTAAACAAGAGAAAAGAATACAAGAAAAAACACAAAGTAAATGCACAATTATAACTACTTAATGTTTACACCTTTTGCAAGCTAGCTAGGTAGGAAAATGCATGATCCTGGATGAAATACATCCTTCCGATCTTGTGGAAAGCACAGAAATAATGAAAATGAAAAGCCCTTTCGTCATACAAGCAGGAAGCCCCATACTGCGAGAATTAATGGCTACAGACCTGGGCATCCTTCAAATTATGAACCTTGAAACCACTGAGCCATTTATCAGAAGTCAATAGAGATACTCAGAGTGCTCCATATAATGACAGCGACATACAGTTGTGCAAAAGGACAGTCACTATAATTAGACACAAAGCAAAGACTACTTACCAATATACCCGTTCCTTTTTTTGTTGAGCAACTTCCACGCTCAGTCAGTCTCAGAATGGTTTAAAACCGATCAGTCTTGTCATTTTCTAGCATTCGCATTGTTACATTAGGAAAAATGTTTTCTTTTCTTTTTTCCCCCTTCCTACTGTGAAACTTTGGGTTCGTAGCTCCCCAGGATCAATTCTGAACAAAGCCTCCAGCTGCAGTGCCATCCAATTTGAAGCAGACATTGGGGACAATTTAAGGTTTTTATCCACAAGAAGGTTTTTTTCCATTCTCTTAAATGCAGCCATAATTAGAGTAATTTTTCATGTAGCCCGCTGATTACAGCGTTTTTACCGTCAAAGATAATTACCTGTAATTTTCTTCCACTTTTAATACTAAAAAGCCATCTTTATTTAGATTCAGGAACAGGAAAGGCGAAACAAAAGAGGGAAATTATTCTGTTATTCATACACAAATTGCAGAGACGTAGGACCTAAAATTGAAAATTAACCAAAATTATAATGCTGAAAAGAATGGAAGAGGCTGCAGAAGTACAGCTGGTAGTGGGGCTTTGCTGAATTATTCAAATTACGTTAGAGAAAAAGCTACCATACATCGAAACCAACACTAATTTTTCTTAAAAAAAAAAAAAAAAGGCTACCAGACGCATGCCAAACCACTGTGAGTGCATGGAATTCTGAAACCCAGCAAATGCATTTTAACACATTGGAGGTGTCCTCATGATGCGCCTATAACGATCTCTCTATCTTTTAACTTGAGCTTAATTAAACAAGAAATTCTGCGAAGGGGTCCTCCCAAGAACTATCCTTGGAACTGGGCTTTCTCCGGGTCCTCTGAACCTAAA
The DNA here is from genome assembly GCF_003265705.2 of Callorhinus ursinus. Lineage (NCBI taxonomy): Eukaryota > Metazoa > Chordata > Mammalia > Carnivora > Otariidae > Callorhinus > Callorhinus ursinus. The sequence continues at coordinate 24,102,424 of NW_027397074.1, forward strand.
GGGTTAACATCTTCGCTCTTTAGAAAGTATTGACCCCATAGTAAACTGATGAGAGAGAGAGAGAGATTGAGAGAGGGAGAGAGACTGGTAGGAGGGGCGTGGGTAAAAGGCATCGCCCAGTTGCGGTGTCTACAACGCCTCCCCACGTTCGAACTTCCCCGGAGTTGGCGTTCTAGAGCCTCGTTCTGACCGTATTTTCCAGGTAAAAAAAGAACGAGAGAACAATAGCTGCGGGGGTGAGGGGAAGGGGGGAAATTTCTTCTTGGCGCCAATAAGCATCTCATTATCTTTTAACACAATTTAGTCCAAAGGTTCCCGCCGCCAGAGAAAGGCCTTTCTGTACACGGGTGAGGGAGCCAGAGACTTCTCAGGATCCTGCACTTAACATCTCTAGCTGCATCCAGTGTCTACAGGGTCAGGAAACAGCGTCATCTATAGATAGAACAGCACCGCTTCTTGCGAGAGTCTTCCTTGGTGCGTTCCTAAATCGGACTCGTTCCTTGGCTCCACAGCTCGGTTCTGTGTCTCAGCCAATCATGCCCCTCCAACCCCAAGGTCGCAGCGTTCGGGCCCCGGGGGCAATAGCTGTACGAACCGCATCCCGCCCCCCTTCCCCTCCCCCATCAGCTGGAGGCAAAGGCCTTGCAAAGCAACCCTGAAGGGTTTCAGGGGCCAGTTATTCCGGAAACTTTCTCCCAAGTGGAGGAAAATGTCGAAGGGGTTATGCAGTCGTCGAGAGATGCAGACTACACCTGCCTGCCGTTGCAAATGCCCGCGTACCTGTGATACTAAAGGAGCGTTGTGCCGAGTTCCGTTTGCTCTCTCGATGCCCCACGACTTAAAATCATCGGCACATGTAAAGATCTTAAATTCGCCTAGGACTAGCTTTGAGTAACAATTTCCAAATAGATTTTAGCTTGGAATCTCCAGCCGGCTCCCTCCACACCTTACAGAAACCTGGTCTTTTTCGCAGTCTCCAGTCACAAGCTGCACCAAATACATCAATACCACAGAAGGCAAAAAAGACATATCGAGTTCTTAAGGATCCCAATCTCCCCCGAATCCTTTTACTCACCAGAACGACAACCCTTTTACTGTTAAAGGGGGGATAAAAGGTCAGAATTGAAAAATCTATAAAGCAAAGTTGCAGTCTATAATAAATCACAACAGCAACACATATAGCTTGGAAAGTGTGAGAAGAGAAATATGAACTGTGCCTTGAAGTATGGAAGAAATAAAAACTTACCATCAGTGAATATCTCTTAAGCAATGATCAGGGTCTAGAAATCTATACTGAACAGAAGCAGAGGAGAATATTTGTCTGAGTCTCAGGGCAGAAGCTCTTTCTCTATATTCTTGGTTGAGTGAGCACATCCAGGTGTGAAATTGTTTGCACACCCCAGCACCTCTTATATTGCCAGCAAAATTAGCTGTTATTACTGTCACTGTTTAGTGATGGTTAGCGTGATACAAAAAAAAAAAAAACTGCTGTAATCAAGACCTGGCGCATCTTTGCAAATTACAGATAATTGTAAACGTCCAGATTATGATAATAGCATCCTAATCCAGCCTGCAATATAATTATTACAGAGTGTTACATCTGAAACTGTCCAGTAGGGCTAATTCAGCCATTATTTAGACCCTATTTTTGCACTGCAAATGGGTTGCTGAGTTGAAAATGTACGATTGTAATTTCACAGGGCACTCAATGAGTAATAGTATAGGAAGAGGAAAATACAAAAGTGAAATGTGAACAGTAGCGATCAAATCAAACCCTGAAGGACAAAAGACTGTTTGATTCATATGGAAAAAGAAGAGCAGGAATTAAGAAAATAGCAAATCAGTGGTCTGAAGCATTATGTGTACAAATCTTCAATATGTGTAGGGCTGATTCAGTGTTTGCAAGGGCTGCTGCATGTGCTTCTGCCTGGAGTCTGAAATAATTTTGCTTGTTTGCTTTCTTTCTTTCTTTCTTTCTTTCTTTCTTTCTTTCTTTCTTTCTTTCTTTCTTTCTTTTTCTTTCCTTTCTATGGCTCCTGTCTTTGTTTTCCCTCTCTGCTAAAGCATTTCCTTGCTTAAAAAAGAAAAGTGCCCTTCCCCCAAGCAAAGAACGTTTGACAGTTTCACCATTGTTTCCACCAAGGCTGCCTCAGAGTGTGCCTGTCACTTGTTTATGAACATTTGCTTAAATGAGTTTGCAATCTCTCTTGTCATCAGAGCAAAGTGCCCTGGGTGCTTGTAAGTATTCCTGAGCTCCATCTCCGTTCTCTTTCACAGCGAACAAGTCATTGAGAGTCCTGAAGGATATTAGCCGAAAACGTATTAATTGCTGCTAATTAAATAAAGCTGGCTGGGAAGCTGTCTCCTCCACTCGGCTAGGCTGACTATTGGCTTTAATCCTATCATTAACTTTTGTTAATTAACACCCCGCATATAAACTAGTCCGGCTGCTTCTATTGCTATAAGTCACTGATGTGTTTCTTTCTAGATTCCAGAAAGTCCAGTATTTTTGATAAAGGACTGTTTCTGCTCCCAGACATGGTTGTAAAAGAGCAAGGTCAGTCTCTTTAAAATATGGAAGGACCCTAGAGAAAGGGAGTCAGAGTTAGAGCAAGAATCTGGAGGGAGGCTGGGGTACTCTGCTGGTCCCAGAGAGAAAGTGAACCTTGGGTTCTAGCTGTTGCTTCCAGTAGGGTTAGCCCTGCCCTGGTTGAAATTTTTGGAGTCTAGTTCTGGTTCCTGGTGTGTGTGTATGTGTGTGTGGAGTAGGGGATGTCCTGGTCAGATACCTAAAACCCTTACATCCCCAGACCTCAATTTTCCACCATGACTACAGAGAATTTCCTGGGCATCTTTTTCAGGCTCAGAACAGTATGTGATGATTCTCCCTCCTCCCAACACCTCACAGACCTGGGAGCTGCCCAACCAGGGCCATCCCGCAAGGTGGCAAGCAGGCTTCCTGGCTCCTATGACTTTAAGGGCAATAATGAAATGTTCCCTGTTCAGTGATCCCTGTTTATAGATGAAAGTTGAGTCCATCCTGCCTCCTCCCCAACCCCTATATCCCACCTTGCAAGTGGTTAAGTGGCAGAAATAGTCCTTGGATGACAGTAAAGCTTCCAGTGGCAGATTTCTGTCTTCTCACCTTTGCAAGAAAAAAAGAATGTTTAAAAAAAATCATAGCTGGGGAACTGTTTATTGCCTTTCACCCCCACCCACTTCTTTAAAAAAAAAAATACACTAGACTGTGTATGGTGGAGATAGAATCATCACTGAAACTTGGAGGGTGTGTGCGTGTGTGTGGAATGATGTTATAAAGCCGTTTTTTTTCCTTCCTGTGGGAAAGGTCGAAACGTGTGGTATTTCACGGTTCTATATAAATCTTGATTTAGCGTGTGAACAGACTCGATGATACATGCACTTTTGGCAGAGACTCCTCCGGACCTCCCCAAATCAGAAGTAAATACGAAGTCCCAAAGAACAAAAGAACAGAAACATTAATTGCTGCAAAACAAGACTCTAATCTCCTTTAAAAACAGATTCATGTAAATCCCCCTGGTTCCTATCTTCACTGTTAGAGCTCGACCCATAAAACAGGTTATTGCATTTCAGCTGGCAACCCTGGATGATTGAAGGGGAAGGCTCCCCCCGCCCCTCCGCAGTAGATGCGATGTTTTTTTCCTCCCCTAAACAAGGGGGAAACAAAATTTTGGCAAAATAAAAAAAAGGGGGGGGGGGGGGGGGGGGGCGGCAGGGCTGCGTGGAAAAATCTTTAGCCAATCCCACATGTGCTACCGCTATTTGGGCTGTTTTCGAGGCCCAGAGTTCGCTGTGCATCTGAAAAAACCGAGTACAGTATGCAAGGACCGAAGGCAACCTGGGAACGAGAGCGGAGGGCGGGAGCGAGCCACAGCGCCCCCTCCAACCTCACGCGAGGCGGAAACCTCCACCCAGCCGCTGTGGGGCGGGGGGTGCTTAAGGGTGGAGGAGGGGGGTGACCGCAGGCGGATCCGTCGTCGTGGCGCGCTTCCCAGAGGTGCCGGAGGGCGTCTGTCCTCAGGGCGTGCCTCTGGAGAGGGCTGGAGAGCTCCGGGTTGGCGAGATCCCAGTGGCCAGTGGGAGGCGCGCGATCCAAGGGCGTGCGGGGATGAGGCGGGGAGGGTGGTGGTTGGGTAGCCCTAAAGATCCTCTCCTCGAATAAAAGGGAGCGCTGACGGAGGGCGGGGGGTCAGGGGGCAAATGTTCCAGGAGGCATCCCTTGCGCTTCGGGCGGGGGAGTTCGGGAGACCGAGTGGTGTCAGGCCCGAGTAAGCTGTTGGGCGCGCCGGGAGGAGGCGAGCACCGCCAGGCCTTGGCGCGCTGTGGGCGACTCCCGGGACGGCGCGGCCAGGGCGCCGCAAGCCGTGGGGCGTCCGGTGGGATCAAAGGAGCCAAGGGAGGCCAGCCGGCGCGTCTGGGATTGTGGGACACGGGGCGGGAGAGAAAGGATTGGCATGGCGGGGAGATCCTGGCCTGGCCGATGTCCCCAGGAGGGGGTGTGTGCGTGTGTTTGGTGTGCGGGTCAACACGCTCCTGCCCGAGGCCGAGACCTGGGTGGATCTGAGTGTGGGTTGACAGGCTCCCGGGTGGGTGCCCCAACGGGACGGAGAGAGAGAGAGAGAGAGAGAGAGAGATCAAGGACAGCGAGGTCTGCGGGTTCCTCTGTGTGTGTGTCTCAGGCCCTGCGGCTCAGCACTGGAGCCGCCTGGCACCCACAGGAATGCGGCTTCTCTCGGCTCCCCAGGCCGCCCCCTGTTCCACAAGGAGGTGGCCGCCAGGAAAAAAAAGGGGGGGGGAAAGGGCAGAAATCCGCCTAACCCAACACGAGCTTCAAACAAAGACCAATTTATCTGATCTTTTACAGGAGGGCCCAGGAGGCGGGCAGGGCATCAAGGAATCGCACTGGCTCTGCCGGCAAGCCCCAGACCTCCTGGGCTTTGTGAGGAGGTCTGAAAATAGGGGTAGAGGCTTGGGAGTATGGTGGGGGATGGCGAAGAGGCCCACAGTAAAGAAAATTAAACTTTGGGGTGGGCTTAACATCTTGGGAACACTAGATTGAAAGCCAGGCAAGTGGGGACAGGAAGGGGCAAACGGAGACCCAGGAGAGTGGTGTCAGACAGACTGCAAATATGCTGGGGAGTAGTACACGTTTATATTAGATACATGAATAAACAATGGAGGGAAAGAGGGAAGGTGGGAGGAAGGACAAGGGAGAGAAACATCACACAGATATTTTTAGACTTTGCTGAAGATCTGTTATTTTTACATCCTTGGGCGCAGGACTGCAGGGAGTTAAATTCTGGGAGAATCCCCATGGTGCCAGGGAAAACCCAATGCAGAATGGTTTGCCAGAATGTTTTTGTCCATGGCTCTCAGACCAAGTTAAAAAACAAACAAACAAACAAAAAACAAAGCAACAACAACAACAACAAAACAAAAAACAACCGCGCGAGAGAAGAGATCATTGCGAGGGGAAGAAGTGAGGTTAGCACAAGCAAAGGAATCCTGAAACCGAGTCTGTCCGCGCGGCGTGATGACCAGTGTCCTTAACAACAGGCAGCGTCAAGGCTGGGGGTGGGAAAGGCGGTCATGAAAGAAGAGCGTCTCTCTCCTTTCCCGGGAAAAATCCGAACTCGCCCTTCCTTCAGCTGGACCGCGTCCGGCGGGGGTGGTAGACTGGGGGTGGTAGAGAAAGGATCCCCTTTTCAAAGCCAGGAATGGAGATGGGGAGATGACAGGGACGGCTGGAAAAATATCTGCCCTCTGCGTATGCAGAAAGGTAAAGAGCATGTTCCAAGGGCATTCCTGCTACTCTCAGGCGGCCAGTGGATGGGAAATGTTAGAGGCGTCCAGTGGGTGCGCCCCCGCCAGCTCTCCAGACGCGCAGCTGGGGGCCGCAGGGTGTCTCGAAGCCGGATTACCCAGATATAAAGCGCTGGCTTCGGTCGCTGTAAAGAAAACTCCCCAAATCTTTAGAAGCGAAGAAAGAAAAGCAGAAAGTAGATTCCTCCACTTTTTCCCTACGGTCTTCCCATTCTCTGTCAGTGCAAAAAAAAAAAGGGGGGGGGTGTTCACACGGCTTGTGCCGGAGCGCATCGCCACCCGGAACTTCTTGCGAGAAAGGAGGAGCTGGAGGTGAACGGAGAGGAGGAAAGCTGCGACCCGAGAAGCGGCAGCTTGAGCTTTGGGGGTGGGGGGGAGGAGGGGTCCACAGCCCAGGCCCGACCTTGTGTTGCCCCGGGGCCTGGCAGGGTGCGCCGGGGACCAGAGAAATCCCCCCCGCCCCCCCCCCCCCCCCAAGGCCCAAGCCGTTAGGAGCGGGCTGGCTAGAAAGGAAGGGAATCAGGAGGAGGGGAAGGGAGAGGGAGAGAGGAGAAAGAGCGAACACACTGGTAAATTCCCCTCCGGGCACGCAGCATGCCTTTTCAGGTCTAGTTTCCCAACCCTGGAAGAACCTTCTCAGAAATCCTCAGATGACAGGATGTAATTTTTTATGTGCTAATCTCCAATCCCCCCCCCAACTTAAGAAGACTCTTTTGTCACATTTATTGCTGCCGACTTCCTAGCTGTAAAATATATCTCACGCATCTTGTAATTTCCAACATAGGATTTCCCTTGGTGTCCCAAGGAAACAGAATCAGGTGCACGAAACGACAATTAAAGAGACGCCCACATGTCAGGCCCGAGAGCATAGCTCTGGACCAGGCTGTAGCTCTGGTCACAGTGTTGATATCTCTGTGCAGGGGCGAAGGGAGAAGGATGGGACACCGGCCAAGGTTGCTGCAAGTCCTTCCTCTCTGCCCCAGAGAAGGCTTCACAAGGCAGAGATCCCTACAAACATTCAATTTCCCATCCTTTGGAACCACTTTGCCACTCTTTTAGGTAAAAGCAAAGCAGAAAGACCTACTTCCTGAAAAAACCAGAGTGGTAAAGAGGATGGAGGAGAAAAATATATATAATATTATGTCACACAAGATGAAATCAAAACTGAGTCCAGACGCTTTCATTCCTGTCCTCCACCCCACAGTTCCCTCTCTTGGCAGGAGAAGGAATGCCCCCTACCCATCATGCCCTGCTTGCCCAACTGATTTCGGTTTATCATCCTTCTCAAGTCCTGTGATCCTTTCCTCTCTCCAAAAGACCTCAAATAAATTTACAATCATATACCAAGGAGTCGGAGACACTACCACTGGCCATGCTGCAAACATTTCAGATTTTTAAAAAAATGTAATGGGAAGGAAAATTTTCTTCTTTTTCTTCTTCCTCCTCCTCTACTTCTTTTTCTTCCCCTTCTTCTTCTGATCTCTGGAAGCTCCTATGTGAAGGGAGTGTAATTTGTCTAATTGCTCTGTCAATACACAGAGGTTGTTGGGAGTTGGGGGGAGAGTTGTCCATGATAATTGCTTTGAGCTGAGAATTTGGAGCGGTTATTGATGGATTTCTGCGGCTTTTTTACTCACACACAGGGCGGGAGGACCGGATTTAGATTCCAGCATTACTTTCTACCTGAAACAATCTGGGGTTAAACTTAAAATTATCTAAATGTTTTTGTGGTTAGGCCAAAAACCAACAACCCTAAATATATATTTTATGGCGGTACTATAAACAGGCCACATATGTAGATAGACACATAAAGTGCAGCATCCAGCACACACGTGTACAGTTTTGTATCCATGCAGCCCCCAATTTCTGTTTTCCTTTTTGCCCTGTTGGATCTCTGCAGAGCTTGTCTTCCTTTAATTGCCTGCATAAAACGTCACTAGCCCATTATAAGGCCAGCAAAAGGAGTATTTTTTAGAAACATTTGGCTTTCATGGTCGAAATAATTTTATTTATCCAGAATATACAGTTTAATTCCTCTATCTACACTTATTTACATGGTTAAAATAACATTGAAAAAAAGTCTTTTGAAAAGTTGAGGTCATAGATTTCAAGGCACCATTGATAGTGTCCACAGTTGCGCAAAAAAGTTCGTCTGTAAAAAAAGGGGGGACGGGGGTCCTTTGAAATGCAATAACTTACATGCAAAAAAGCTTTACACATGAATCTTTTTTGTTTCCGTTTTCCAAACTTCCCCAAATGAATTCCTTTCTTTATGATTTTCTAAAACAGCAAAACACAGCAGTCCCAAAAAAGAGAGCAAGAGAAAGCCGCCTGTCTAATAAAGCGTCCCGGAGGCCAGCGCCAGCGGGTGCTGTAAGGAGCCGGGCGGCGGCAGGTGGGAATTGATCGAGCTGGCTGCGCTCGGGTACCAGGAAGCCGAGTTCTCCAGGTAGCTGGACGCGGGGGACTGGTTGGAGGTCGGAGGGTGGGCATGAGGGTGGTGGCCGAGCGAGCGGGACGAGCCCTGGGGCTCCCACACCGCCGGAGACTGCGGCGAGTTACACGCCATAGGGTCGCTGGAGCTGGGGCTGTGCTCCGGGGGCATCTCCCCGTTTTTCATGATCTTCTTGATCTTGGATCTTTTGTTCTGAAACCAGATTTTCACCTGGGTGGGGGAACAAAGGCACACGTTACCAGGTCATTCAGAGGCCGCCCGCGCCTGCCCCAGAGCGGCGACTGGAGGCATCTTGGGCCCCCAGGTGGCGCGGACCTGGCGTCTCCCCGCAGCTCGCGGCCTAAGGTCAGGAGGACACCCTGACCGGCCAGGCGCTCACCTGCCCCTGCGAGGGCAGGACTCCGAGGTTTTAGTGTCTTCTTTGGGCTGGGGGAGGAGGGCGCTAGTGTCCCGGGCGGCGCGCGCCCACGTGCAGGCCGGCGCAGGGCGCACGAAACGCGGCGCAGCAAGCGACTCCAAAACAATGGCCCAAGCGCCGCGCGCGAGGGCTTGGGGCTGGCCGTGCGCGCGCCAGTGTGGAGGGAAAGGAGCAGCGTCCCAATCTCCCGCCCGACTCCCTCCACTCCCTCCTCAGCTTCCAAAGGTCAGAAGGCGCCTGCAGCCCTGGGCGGCGTTCGAACATTCTTTTTTTTTTTTTTCTTATAGGCCCCAGCAGGGCTGGAGAGGGAGTGAAGGGAATGGGACGACCCAGGGATGATTTCCTCGCACAGCAGCGCCCCCCACTTCGCGACCCTCAGGCTGCTACGGCCTAAAGCTGCGCAGGAGCAGGGCGTGACCCTTCAGCGTTCCAGCCGGAGGCGACCTTCGCAGTCCGAGACCACCGCGAGGCCGCCGGGCCCTGCTCTCCCCGAAAGGCTCTGCGTTGTGCAGAGAACCAATTTCTCCAGGCTTCGAGAGTGTCCTAGAAATGACCCTCCCCTTGTTTCCAATGTAGGAAATTGGCCCCTCGCCCCTGGAGGTCCGAAGCGGGGGATGAACGGCGTCTCCATCCCCAGCCCCACCGTCGCACGGCGGCGACACCCGGCCTGATTCATGGAGGTAAGGGCGCGGGGTCCCTGTCCTTCTGTGAGTTTCTCGCGGTGCTCTCCGATCGGTTCCAGCCGGTCGGGACGGAACCGCTCGGCCCAGCCTACCTTGCAGCCGAGGCGGGGCTCGGGCCGCACCGCTGCCGGATTTACCTGTGTTTGCGTCAGTCCCAGCGAGGCGGCCAGCTCGGCGCGTTCCGGCAGGGCGAGGTACTGAGTCTTCTGAAACCTTCTCTGCAATGCGGCCAGCTGAAAGCTGGAATAAATAGTCCTGGGTTTACGAACTTTCTTTGGTTTGCCATTCACCATCCTCACCTCGGGCTCGGCCACTTCTTTCTCTAAATAATCAAAATAGACCCGGTTAGAGTTTGTCCGCAGTGTTTCTTTTGCAGAACCCTGAGATACAGTCCTTGAGTTTTGTTTTGTTTTGTTTTTACCCACGCAGTCTTCAGTCTCTTTCACCATATCACCTCCTTTGCTTAACAAGACCCAGAGAAATATGCCCCTACCTCAAGTCGTGGAAAAGCCAGGTAGTTTGATTAATTCCCTACTTAGTTCATTCAGGTTCTGGTGGGCTTGTGCAAAGCTCTTTGTACGGCACAGCTCCCTTGGCCTCTGGGATTTAGCCCTTGCAGCAGTTCCTGCTTCATCCTCATTTGTTTTTACACCCACCCTGTGCTCACCCCCGTTTCTGGGGCGAGCTTCGCCAGCCCCTCCTGGGGCTTCAAGGGGGAGGCTCTGGGCCCTGACACCCCCCCCCGCCCCCACTGTCGGCGTCTGTTCGGGCGCCCGCAGAGACCAGACGCATGGGCAGGGAAGACGCTAACCGAGGTCTCCAAAGTTCAAAGACCCACAAGCAAACTATGCTCCTTCAATTCAGCAGCAAGAGGTCCAGGCCGCTGCAGACAGAGGGCCGATTATGCAGCCCCCATAATCTCCCTGCAGATCTGCGAGGGCACAGATGTGTCTGGTTTCTTTTACAAATAGACTTAATAAGTTCTTGGCCAAAAGAAAAAAAATCTTTCACTTATGCACGAAATACAGAGACACTGAAAGGAATGAAGACATACCATCCCCTAGGTTCTCTTTTAAAATTGATCAAGAGTCACACATTGAAAAGGACTGGGTGGTAGGGTGTTTTCGTAGGAAAGGGGCCGCAGGTCAGGACGAATTTCTCAAAGTCGTGAATATAGACGGGGAAGAGGACTTTCTGAATGCGTGCTTTACAAACATACCCTGGGGCCACAAGTCCCCTTTCCGAAAAGTACCACCTTATCAAATCTACCCATCTCTGGAAGGGGTGGAAACCTCTCCGTGGTGTGTGTGTGTGTGTGTGTGTGTGTGTGTGTGTGTGTGTGTGTGTGTATGTGTGCGCGCGCGCGCGCACTCGCGCGCCGGTGTGTGGCAAGCTCCTGGGAGAGGAAGGGTGGAGAATGAGGGCTGTGGTCTCGATTCTGCCAAAAAGGGGATGCTAATATTAGCAGGATTATTAATGTGCTAGTGGGAAGAGATCAAACCTGACCAGCAAAACCTCTCCAAGGAGACCTCATGCCTCTCTTTTACCGCCCAAGCTCACTGACCCTCTTAAACTCTCCAACTAACTTTCAAGGAGGGCGAAAAGAGAGGAGGTGGGGAAGAGGAAGACAAAATTTAGGCACCCCTCAGCAACCCTCCTCCACCCTTAAATGGCTTTTTGTTTCTGGAAATGCCCTGGACAAACCGCAAGACTCTCCCCGCGTTCTTCCTCTGGCCGGCTCCCGCTCCCCAGCCCTCCACCCCCACCCCGCGCGCCCGGGACAACGACACCACGCTGGCTCGTGGCTGCTCTCAGACTAATCCCGACAGAATCTTTGAGGCAGCCTTCCACTTCCACTCGCACCAACGGAGCACGCTCACCAAAAACTCCCAACAACTAACCTCTCCTTTATTAAGCAAACGCCACTCAGGCCGCTCGAGTCTTTCTTCTCTCCACCCCTACCCCCTTTTCAGCCTAGTTGGCTTTCAGACCAGGCAAGCTGGGAACCCAGAGACTTGAGGGCCCCCCACCCCCAGGTGCCCGAGGGGAGGATTCTTCCAAGAATCCCTAAAATGCTGGCCTTAGAGAACGTCCCTCGGGTGCAGAGTCCAGGCCCCCCTCCCTTCTGCCGGGTGCGCCCCCACGCTAGTGGTTGGCCCGGGCCCCCAATCTCCCAGCCCACCTCGTCGCTCCAGGATCCGGGCTCCCCCTGTATCTGCCCCCATCCCGCGCCCCCTTCCCCCTTACCTGGCTGGCTGGTGGCGCTCGGGACGCGGTTGTAGGCGCCGCCGTACTGGTGGTAGGGGCTGGAGTAGCTGTAGTCGGCGTAAGCTTTGGCGGGGTAGCTGCCGGTGGAGCCATTCACGCCATGGTACTGGTACTGGTAGGGGTTGAGCGCTTTGCCGTAGGAAGCCGAGGTAGGAGAGCAGTAGCCGTGTGGGGCTCCCCCCGTGGGACTGTAGTAGTCGGAATCGGTGGCCGACGACTCGGGCAAAGTTGGCGATTCCTGAGACGGATGGTGCATGGCTGCGGACGTCTGGAACGGAGCTTGGAAGTCGCCGGATCGGATGCTGGGGACCCTTCTGTCAAACACTCCTGTCATCGCTCACAGGCGGCGGCTGTCCTTGCTGCTGTGGCGGCGGCTGCTGCCCGAGTTGGCTGTGGGGCTGCTCTGGTCTAAGCAGACATGGCTGTGGGAGCGAGGGAGGAGGAAGAGGAGGAGGAGGAGGAGAAGGAGGAGGAGGAGGAGAGAAGGCGGCGGCGGCGGCGGCGGCGGCGAGGAGGAGGCTGGGAGTCGTGGAGGCTCTGTCTCCGGCGGGCTGACTGATGGCTGAGGCGCAGCACAGCCTTGGTTAAATCCTTAATTGCGCGCTTACGCACAGCGGGGTGGATCGGGTTCCATTGGCCAGGGCCTCGGGAGCAGCAGCAACACCCTAACTCGTCCAACTAGTTTTAGCACAACAAAGCATTGCTTAAAAAAGAGAGAGAGAGAGAGAAAATGGAGGGGTGTGTGTGTGTGTATGTGTGTGTGTTCGCGCGCGCGCGCGCGTGTGTTGTGGCTTGTTGGGGGAGGGGGTCTCAGTCAATCTGTTTTCAGTGAATACCAAAGACAACGCAGAAGCCCCAACACCCAGCTCAGTAATATCTGGAGACAATGTGTTCCAATCAGCGGCCTCGGAAAGTGCACATATTTGCGGGGTGAGGTGGGCGTCGGTCTTTCCTTGTTCCCCACTTTCCTACCCCTGTGGCTTGCGGGGGGGGGGGGGGGGGCGGTGTGGAACTGAACATTGATATTGAAATGAGGAATCAAAGCAGGGAATGGGAGGAGGGAGCAGGGATGTAGGACCCAAAGCGAGAAGGGAACGAGAACAATATTCTTAGTGGGGTGCTGGGAGCCAAGTTGTAACTTACCCGTATTGAAAATTTGTGATTTTGGGAATGACACAAATTTGCAGCAAGCACTTCTTTAGCACGAGATGAGTACTTCTCAGACAAGGGCTGGGTAAGGATGCTCAAGAATGCACGCTGCCCATTCAGCTTTTAATGGCAGAGAGTTCCTGCAACCCTAAATCTCTACAATCACTTAAAAATATAATTGTCACCAGCACAAAGAACTTAATGATGCCCAAATTGCTGGTCCCCAAGAAGAACAGGCAGCCCCACATTTTGTTCAGTATTCTTGTCTGTGTGGATGCCATTGGAATAGAGGGTCCGTAACTGTGTTCAGTCGCCAGATACTCCTGCAGAAGCGAATGGTTCACTTGTGATCTGTCATTCCTCCGGGACGGAATGGGGAAACCCTAAGAAGACTAGAAAGTAGACAGGGACAAAAACTCTTTGGGGAAGTTGCGCGAAGCCCATGAATTGCCCCCTCCTAGCTCCGTAGACGTGGCACCCGAAGGCCTGCCTTTCCGTTTCTCAAGTCCCAGTTTCTGTATCCCTCCCTTTATTTCCTGCAGCAAACACACCTTAGCTCATATTCAAAGGGCATAAAGGCTCAGTAATCAAACACTGGGAACTCGAGGTTCAGAGTTAGCTTTTCATGACACGTCACTCTTGCTGTGGTGGTGATCCAGCTGGGAGTTTAGAAAGTTAACATAAATCAAACTACCACCCCCCTTTCCACTCCCCTCAAATAGGCAACCGCAAGAGCTGGATCCTGATTTGGGCCCTCCCAGCATCTACCTCCAGGGAATCTGAGACCCTGAACCTGGGATTTCCACCCGACAACTAGGGTGGTCTAGTCGGGCCTCTCATTCCCTCGCCCACCCACCCTCAACCAAAGAAAGGTGTCCACATTAGTTATGTCTAGCGCTAGTTTAGCCTTACCTTGGCCATGGAGCTACTCTGACCCAAAACAGGCCAGCAGGGAGAGCCAGGGATCTGGAACTCGGAGCAGGATGCCAGCCTAGCTTGGGAACTGAAAATCAGAGTAGCTACCCCTGTGCCAACTGCCTGCCTCTCTGGGCTGGGTGCAGGGGAACCACATCTATTGCTGCACTGCCCTTTGGGGATAACCTCAGGGCAGGAGTGCATAGGTAAGGGGAGGTGTGTGTCATGGGGTTCCCCCGCCCCCATCTCCAACCCAGCTCAAGCCTCCTGCTTTAGGCCTGTGCAGCCCTGAACTTCTCTGACATAGTCGCCCAGGTAAACAGCCTTGGCTGTCCACTCACCCTCATCTCATGGGGTCAATTTGGGCACCACTGTTCACCCCCTAGATTTAAATTGTGAAGAACTACAGGGTGTTGGGAAAGTGTGAAAGCGGTGCCAAACCCATCAGGCTTCCAGTCCTGGTCTCTGCTCTGGAGAAGTTCTTGGCGCCCATCAAGTCACCTTAGACACATCCTGCCATTTAATTACATGAATCGCTTCCCTAGAGCAATGCTAGGGACGCTTCAAAGCACCTCCTGGCAAAGGCGAGTGGTGCAGGGAGCTGGGCTGCCTTAGCTGGTCCCGCACTCCCCCACTTTTTATTTGTTACAGATTTAAAAGTTACTACGCGAATAGTGAATAAGGTCAATAGGGCTATGCTCCCAACGGTTATGTCCTTAGACCTTGCTGAGAAGGCGGATTTCAACTCGTATGGGATTGGAAGGGGCAGAATTTGGACACAATTTAGAAGTTAGGGATCTGGTCAGGAACACAATGTTACAATGTTAAGTTAGTTTAGACCTTGTTCAATTTCACTTTTCCTTTAAAAAAAAAAAAAAGACATTCTCATATTTTATCCAAGACAAGAAGGAACCGGGCGGTGGGGAAGGATTTAACGTCTTTGTTTCAGTTCCTAAAGTGTTGGTCCTCAGGCCAGACTAGAGCCACTTGTGCAAGGAAAGGCTGAGGCTGTGTGAGACCTCCAAATCTAGGGGTGCCTCTGAAGGTCCAGGGGCTCAGTTTTCTTGATTTTGTTATGCTTTTTTTCTAGCTGGACCCCATTTTCCCCTACCCTTTCCTTATAGGCATCGGTAGGGAGTGGGAGCTCCACGTTGAAAGGAGCCTGATCACAGTCTAGTCCCATTTCATTTAACTTCATAGTCATTGTGGCTCTTTGCACGAACGGCACCCGGGCATGGCCCCCTCTTCGGATCCACACTCTGGGTGCTCACGCTCTGGGCGTCTCGGCTCTCGGGGTAGCAACTTTTGCTGGTACTGTGGGTGGTTCTGACACCAAGGCCTGGAACTTCGTTTTCAGGCCAGCGGGCCGGATGCTGTTGCCTCTTTCAAAACTCACCGACAGGCCCGGTCGTGGAGAAACAGCCCCACGGCATCAAAATTATCCAGAAGTGCTGTCCCCACTGCGACATGTAGGAAGAATGTGAGTAATTTCATCTCCCGGTAGCCGAAATTTACACGGGGCGAAGAGGGGCAGGAGTGGGGGGCGGGCAGGACCCTAAGAGAAGTGCAAGTCTTTACCACGAGCGCCACCCAGTGTCCGCAAGAAACGGCGCGCTGAGGGCAAACGTGTCCCAAGCCCAGAGTCCCTGGCTGGACAACGCTGGCTGGTCTTTGGGGGTCGAGGGCACTACTACGTGGCTTTCCTTCTTTCCGCTTTCAGCAGATCTTTCTTTCCATCTCATTCCCTTTTGTTCGTTTCCTTGACTCCTTATATATTCATACTCTTGCTCCTCCCACCGGATCACCATTTTCTGGGATTCAGGACAAAATCAGGAGATTTGGGGGAATAACAGGCTGTGTTCAATCTGCTGACCTAGAGTGACTGGGACTAGTCGAGGGGGATCCTTATCTCCTGGACAGTTCTGAAGAAGCAGGCCCTCCTCTAACTAGATGAGATGCTGGAGAGGCTGCTGGTGATTCACTACTCTCATGAACTGGAAAGAGAGTGCCCCTGAGTTTGTGGGAGGAGTGGGAAAGATAATTTTAATAGCCACATTAAACTCAGTTTTCTCCCCCTAGCCCATTTGGAAATCTGTTTACTCATAGGCATGTGAAAAGCAGAACATCCTTTCATTTGGGCTTGAAGCTCAGACAAATCAGTGCATCTGAAAATATTTAATTTATGTACTTCAGGTCGTTTTAATATGGAAACTTTTTTTTTCATTTATTTAAAATGTTGTGCATGCACATCAATCAGATGCGCATAATTCAGGTAGATAAAGGACTCCATAGTATGATACTAGCATGATATATACAAACTTGATACAAACAGTGCTTTTTGACTTTAGAATTTTTATCAGACTACCTGTCTTTTAAAAATCCCATTTTAGGCTGAGGTTTATTTTACTTTTTATTTGCAGTGCTTTACCCATTACTTTTCTTTACCTGTCCAGTGAAAAATGCTCTCAGAGCAGTTTGCTCTTATTATGTCTTTACTGATCATGATCCATCTAGAGTGCTTTCCAATCTCAGAAATTTTGAACACAAAAAAGCTGGTTATGTCATACATTTCACGGAGATAGATCTGAGTAATTTTATTCACAACGGAGCTTCATTTTTTCTCTGAGTTAGGGCTCTAAGACCATTTAATAACTTAAGGTAACAGCCCTGAAATATTCAGTTTGATGTTTGTTTAGAAGAGATACATTTCTATGAACTGGGATGAGGTGAAAAGACAGGAATGATTGTTTCAAAAGTGGTGAAGGCTTTCAAAAATATCACAAGTTGTTGGTCATTGGTTTTGGCAACTCAGCTGAATGGCCTTTGTGTCCCCCAACAGAGAGCTGGGCACACGGGCTTGGGACTGACATTCAGAGGTGGCTCATCCTCTGAGTTAGCGAAACTGTTTAATTCCTCACCTAAGTTTTAAGTTCTTCCCATGTATTCATGAGGCTGAACTAACCAGGCCCAAGCTAAAATGCTTTGAAGCCCTTATAAATTGACAGTGAGCTCACCCAGGGAGGGAGGTGAGGGAAAGCGTATGGGAGGTGATGGGAAGGATAAGTAGAAGGTAAGATTCCTCCCATGCTGAAATTAATTACAGTACCCCTTTGTCCTCAAGGAAAATGTGTTTGGAGTTCAAGAGTGTCTCCACCAAAGTAATCTCAAAGTATTCACTAGCAAACACTTATAGAAGTATCCTGAATAAATTAAAAATCCCCATAGGGGGAAACTATTTTCCACTTAATTCCAACCTAATAGGATTTCTGTTTATTTCCAAATGATAGTGCAGATCATAGACTTCTGCACATTTTATTTTTATAATTAAGACATTAAAATGTTTATTCATTTAACTTAAACATAACTGGCTAGGAAAAGACCTTAACTATTTAAGTATCCACTCAAATCTATTCTCTATGAGGCGAATTTAACACACCACAGCTGAAAACACTTCAAGTTCATCTAAGTAGGAAGTAAATAGGATTATATTATTATATGTCTTTGCAGACTGAATTGAGTCATATTCTTCATCCTAAACTCAGATTTCATCTTCTTGAAAGGAAGGTTTGGCTGTGATACTATTTACAAAAACTTTATTCTTCTTAAAGATATATAAATATTCCAATTAAAAAAATACCCCTTGTGGAGTTAAAAGAAAAGGAATCGGCAGACAGGAATTCAGAGCAATGATCCAACTCTGGCAAGGAAATAGCAAGAGTGAAGCTTAAGTCATCTTTAATAACATCCTAATTCCAAGATCAATTTAGAATTTTAAAGTTCATTGATCCTAAGCCACTATATTTTTATGATCTGACAACACCGTAGGCAAAGATGTAAAAAACCACTTCTAAAAGTCAAATCCATTCAGATTATTCAAACACTGTGATCTGGGTAAAACTTGGCGCATAACATACGTGCACATGGGCAGATAGTATAATTCTATAGATATTTTTGTGCTCTCTCTTAATTATATTATTTTAATAGTTTAAAACAAACAGCAAGAAAATGCAAAAATCTTTATCTACAGCTGTGTTTACTACCTTATACCGTTTATAAAGAAAAAGCTTCTTAAACAGGCAACCCCAGCCTGAGATGAGAGGTTTCCCTGCTGTGGTACATGGCATAATCAGTCGAAGGCACGGTGCCCACCTGGACTTGCATCCCTCTGTGCTCCCACAGAAGAAAATTAAGGCAACAGAAAGGAAAAGTCAATAGCTTTCCAAGTGAAGTGTAGCTGACACAGCAATGGAGTCACTTTTATTTTTTTAAGATTTTATTTATTTATTTATTTGACAGAGAGAGACACAGCGAGAGAGGGAACACAAGCAGGGGGAGTGGGAGAGGGAGAAGCAGACTCCCCGCTGAGCAGGGAGTCTGATGCGGGGCTCGACCCAGGACCCTGGGATCATGACCTGAGCTGAAGGCAGATGCTTAACCACTGAGCCACCCAGGCGCCCCAACAATGGAATAACTTCCAAAAGTTGTGGGCAGAAAAGAGACATTACCATCCAGAATCTTAGTTATGGTCAACCTATTTAGCCCACAGGCATTTAAGTCAAATTTTGCTTTTGCAACATTAAGTCTTCAGTTTTTTTTTTTTAAGATTTATTTATTTATTTGAGAGAGCGAGAATGAGAGAGAGAGTACATGAGATGGGAGGAGGGTCAGAGGGAGAAGCAGGCTCCCCGCTGAGCAGGGAGCCTGATGCGGGACTCGATCCCGGGACTCCAGGATCATGACCTGAGCCGAAGGCAGTTGCTTAACCAACTGAGCCACCCAGGCGCCCCTAAGTCTTCAGTTTTATTTCACTGTTTCAACATGGTCTCTACAGGCTCTTGGATGGTGCATTTAGCCAAGTATTATATGAACATATACATTCATATAATTTATTGCTCCATCCTGGTTTACAGTTTTGGGTACGTGACTTCATGCACTAACAACAGTTTGCGTGCACTCTCACAGTTTTAACCCCGATGGTTGTATGCATTTCAGTTGGTTACTTAGGAAATCAGGGAACACTTTGGTTGCTGTTGTAACTTTTTGCAGGCAGTGTATTATGTGTCTGCATGCACTATGGTGACTCTAAAATGGGATAGGGGCAGCCAAAATGGGTGAAGGGGATCAAAAGGTACAAACTTACAGTTATAAAATAAGTAAGTCATGGGGAAGTGATGTATAGCATGGTGACTGGTTAATAATGTTGTATTGCATATTTGAAGGTCACTGAGAGTAGATCTTAAACATTCTCATGACAAGAAGAAAAACCTTTGTAAGTATATATGGGGACAGACGTCAACTAGACTTAGTGTGATCATTTGACAATATATACAAATATCGATTCATTATGTTGTACACTTGAAACTAATATAGTGTTATATGTCAATTATACCGCAACAGGAAAAGTAAAATAAATGGGGTTTAGAGATAGTTGGGATTTTTCTTGTAAGTTCCGGGAATCCCTGGAAATAGAGAGGAAAAAGATCATTCTGTTTATGAAACTCTGGACTTCAGCTAGCCGCACAGAATATATTCAGACATTGCATTAAATCCTCTCCTAGGAAAAACAAGTGAAGATGGAAATCAACAAATTAAATAAACAAAGAACGGATACAGGTGAGTGTAGCTGCATTCATACATGGAAAAATTGAAAATATCCTATGGATATACCATTCTTTCTCTACACTTTGTTATTTGAGTCTCTCGTGGCTGCAGGGGTGTCCTGACTTACAGCTTTTTCATACTTGCTGTTCAAGAGTTGCAGACACATCATAGAAATCACCGCGCTAGGTCTCTGATAGGTAATCTACATGGTAAACTTGGAGACACTAGGGAGAAATGTTTAGCATTGAGAAAAAGAAGTGAACCAATCATCTTTGTACAGTGAAAGTGTTTTTTAAAAATATTTTATTTATTCATTTGTTAGAGAAAGAGAGAACAGGAGGAGGGGCAGAGGGAGAGAGAGAGAGAGAGAGAGGGAGAAGAGCCTTGATCTCAGGACCCTGAGATCATGACCTGAGCCGAGATCAAGAGTGAGATGCTTAACTGACTGAGCCACCCAGGTGCCCCTGGTGATAGTATCTTTAATAGAAGCCAGTGAATTAGGTGTGAAACTGGGGGAAAAAAGTATTCAGTAATTAAAATCATCTGGTACAATTTCTCTAACTTATGAGAGCAATGGAAAAGATTGGCAGAGAAATAGGTGGAAGACTAGAAAGCAAAAAGATCAAAACAGCCAGGCATTAAGAACCATCCTGTTCTCTCCAAATTAGAATCATCACTGGGGTGGCATTTAGGAAAAAGCACTTGTCTACCCAAGGTTTGTCTTTTGGGAATACTTCCCAGAGAAGTTGGAATCTATGAGATAGAAGGTGCTAATGACTGTTCTTTTGACTTTCTTTTAGTAAGGTCATTAAATTCCTAATGTGGCCCTAAATAGCACACTTCAGGAAAAAAGTGCTCAAAGTTTTTCCAATATATTGCTGGGCTCCATTCTTCATAGTGTTATAGCAAACATTTGGCATGTCTTGCAAATTTTATGGACCTTTAAATGGTTTTTCCCCGAAGGGATGTCATACATAATTCACTTTACTTTCATAGTAGCCTAAAGAAGTAGCTATGCCAGGTTGTTATGGGTGGTCTTCAACTTTTATATATTTGCCTTCCATTTAACTTGAACTTGCTCATATTCCATGTTGGCACTCCTACCCCACCCTTTATTGGTGGTTGCAAGCCATGATGTGGTAGCACTTCCTGCCAACCTCTACCGTTGGGAGTAAAGCGCCTGGCCTTTGAGGGCTGACATGAACATTGCCAAGTGAGTGTCCCTTTCATGCCACACCATGCCCAGGAACATCCGGGCATCGAATTACTGGCCCAGGAAGGGCTCCCATCCCTGGGAGCCTGTTTCCTCTTTTCCTCCTACCACCATCTTTGCAATCCTTACCCTCTCTGTGGGCACTGAGTTTGCCTAAGTTTCTGTAGGTCCCTGTAGGGTGGTGGGCACCTCCCATGCCTGTGAAAGACAAGCTGCCGCCTCCTCTGTGCTCCAGGTGGTTGGGCCAGAGGGAGAGAGCACCAGTAGGAACCATAGTTAGGGACCTTATATTTGTTTATCTCTTTAGAAATAAATAACCACTTTTAAATACATGTATTTTGGATAAAAGGTACTCCTTGAATAACTTTAAAATTTTATTTATTTATTTTTATTTATTTTTAAAGATTTTATTTACTTTTTGACTGAGAGAGAGAACACAAGCAGGGGGTATGGGAGAGGGAGAAGCAGGCCTCCTGCGGAGCAGGGAGCCGGATGTGGGGCTCGATCCCAGGACCCTGGGATCATGACCTGAGCTGAAGGCAGACCCTCAACCGACTGAGCCACTCAGGCACCCCCTTGAATATCTATTTGACAGATTAATAAACTGAAGCCCAAAGAGTCCACTTTCATAATAATACTACTTGACTTTGCTTAGAGTTTTAAACTTAAAAAAAACAAAAACAAAACCAACCAGAGGGCTTTCATATACTTTAATATTTACCTGTACAGTAGGCTTGAGAGGAAAGTAAGGCCAGGAGAAATCTGACTTCCTAACTTCCTATTTGGCATACACTTCATTATAAGACTGTACTACTACCTAAGACTAGTAAAAATTTCCCATGCTTAAAATGCTATCTGTATACACACGTGCACGCACGCACACACACACACGCACACAGGTGGCCATAGATTGAAGCAGATTTGCTACTCTTTTAATATAAAAAATAACATCCATGAGACATTACCTCTGTACTAACTGCTTTGTGTGTATTATTTTATTTCATCTCTACAACAGCTCATAAGGAGGTGCCATTGTTAATCCATTTGTATTGAGGAATGTGAGACAGAGAGGATAAGAAATTAAATTATGTTCCCATAGCTAGTAAGTTTATTGCATGGGGAAATCTCCAAAACCAGAAATCCTTTACCCTGTGGAAAATAAAAACAAACAGCTGTGGCTTTAGATACCAGAATACCATTTCTGTTGCTATTCTCCTTCCCTTTGTATTCTTTCTCTAAAGACACAGGCAATAATTCTTTTAGTTGTAATGGTTTGTTTGTGTCAACAATTTCCTTTTCCTTTAATGAAGCATGCTTTTCTTTAGGATCCAGTTGCTGGATGTTAGTATCCGCAACTTAGGAAATTGAATTGAGATATGAGGTATATCTGGGGTTAGGGAGAATTTTTAGCATTGGAGCCAGAAAATTCAGGTTAAGTTGCTCTAATAGAAAGCTTAATTCCATAACTTATGTTAAATGTCAATGAGCAATTGGTGACTGGAGCTAACTAATGGCAAACCCACATAAAACTGAGCCAGAGATCCTATTCTATCGTTTGCCTCCGTTCATTCCTTTCTCCCACCCCACGTTCACATAGGTATCTCACACATCCATCTATAGACAATTCCTGCAAAATTTTCAGCTTATCAAAGTTATGTGTAGGGTGACTATATGTTGTATCATTCAAACCAGGACACTTTTGAAAGTGAAAAGGGTATGGTAATAATTACCCTACCATAACAGGAATAAGCTGGAATTGTTCTGGCCAAACCTTGATTTTATGGTATATTTCTAACACTCCTCAAAGTCTTTCAGGAGGCCATCTTGGGAAGTTCCGTCCAGTAGCGTGGCATCATGGGAATTTGCATGTAGAGCAGAAATTTTTCTAGATGCCTTGGGTCTGAGCTTCTCAGCCTGGTGCCAGGAGGTTAGGGATGGTCAGGACCACCTTCTTCTTTTTTTTTTTTTTAGATTTTATTTATTTATTTGAGAGATAGAATGAGATAGAGAGAGAGAGAGCATGAGACGGGGGAGGGTCAGAGGGAGAAGCAGACTCCCCGCTGAGCAGGGAGCCCGATGCGGGACTCGATCCTGGGACTCCAGGATCATGACCTGAGCCGCAGTCGCTTAACCAACTGAGCCACCCAGGCGCCCCAGGACCACCTTCTGTAGTAGTATAGGTTGTGTACTGCACAAGGGTGCCATGATGAAAGAAAAATGGGAACTGAAATCCAGCCTGTACCTTACTTGCCCAGGCATGTGTCCAGGCAAGGGGCTGTATCTGCCTCAAGAAAAGTGCATCTGTTTCTAATTCACACAAACTCACTAGACTCTAGCTCTAACTCACTCCATAGACTGGTGGATTCCCTGAGTACAACAGAGTTCAGTCCTTTGTCTAACTTTTCTTATGTGTTGACTCTAAATCCCTTATTTCATTTTGATTATTATCTTTTTAATAGTCCTGGCAGAAATCACGCCTCTATATTTTTAAAAATGCTTAATCTGAATCCCTCACATAATAGAAAACTTCAGAGAACTGAAACCCAAGGCTCCCAAATGCACAAAAGTATACTGAAAGGCTTTGTTTTCTTTACAGCTTGGACCTTCCTAAGGCTTATCAAAATCTGGTATATAGAGAGGATAAATGCCATACCTCAACTGGCCATTTATCAAGGGCCGTGTTCCTTGCCTTCTGTGAGGTGTGCCATGTGTAACAAAGACATTTCTCTCACTGCCAAGGTTTCTTCAAAAAGCGAAACATGGAGAACTGTTACCTTTCACAAAACTTTTAAAATGTACTCCCTGCCCTTGCAAAAGATATGACGATCTGGAGCAATTAATGTTGGACCATTGACCCCAAGAACAATGAATGTTTCAAACACAAATTGCTTTTGAGAATCAGAGTCCTATTCTGGGCTTGAAGATATTCATGTAGGAAATTAACAGAGAATTTTAATAAAAACTCTTTGGATAAAGAAAATTAGATGAGGAGTGCCAGTTTGTCTTTTAAGTTGCTTGAGCACATCTGTCATAACAGACGTTGCTCCAGATTGTGGAACCCTTTCCTTCTAACATCTTTTAATGGTAGTAGAACTTACAACGCCATAATTTCCTTTCATTTTTGACAGTGTTATACTATCTTTATAGACTTACACTGACAGCATTTCATCTTGACATCATTAGATCATCTCACCTGACTTTTGCATGGCGCACATCATTACCGTATGGTGATGGCGCTACACAATTACCAGTGAAATGAATAGGGTATTAACATGATCACTGAAAAAAAGTTAGCACATACAGAGATAGTATTCTGCATTTGAAAGCATTTTATAGCTATTAATTAGTCTGCCCAACGCTCCTGGGATCCCACTGAAACTTACTATTCTTTTTCTTCACCAGGTAAGATAATGAAAGAGACTGACTTTCATTAGACAATATATATAGGACCAGGTAGTGGCTGAACTTTTCTTAACTTCTTTGACTTTTTTAAGCCTAAAAAAAAAGTTGGATATAAAGATGTATGGTAACTAGTCACTGTCTTGAAAGGCTAGGCATGTAAGAAAATTTCATTTCATTTAGGAATTCCACTTTTCCTCTCATCTACATGATTATCAGGGCAATTAATGAGAGTCACTTCTTCTAGGTTTTGTGAATATTGGTCAATATATAATCTGGGCTTATTTAAAGGTTTAATTTAACAAGATGGCATTGATTTGGTCTGAGAAAAATCACTCAGGTTTTAATCACTACTCAGGAAATCATGTGATTAAAAATTAAGTAATTTTTCTTTTTAAAAAAATTTTTTATTAACATATAATGTATTATATGTTTCAGGGGTGCAGGTCTGTGATTCATCAGTCTTACACAATTCACAGCGCTCACCATAGCACATACCCTCCCCAATGTCCATCACCCAGCCACCCCATCCCTCCCACCCGCCTCCACTCCAGCAACACTCAGTTTGTTTCCTGAGATTAAGAGTCTCTTATGGTTTGTCTCCCTCTCTGGTTTTGTCTTGTTTCATTTTTCCCTCCCTTCCCCTATGATCCTCTGTCTTGTTTCTCAAATTCCTCATGTCAGTGAGATCATGCTATAAAATCAACTCTAGGACCATAGAAATCTTGATAATGGAAAATTATCAATTGTTCCTTCATATTTTTTCTAAAATATCTAATAATGATAATGCCTGACCAATGACATCCCAGATATGAGAGTTTATGTTTTATCTGGGTAGGAGATGGTGGGCCAATTATCTTTTCCTTAGTCCCATAATTCACCCTCATTTGCAGTTTTAAGGTAGTGGTATACATTGATTGTATGAATTAGTCAAAAATTTTATACACTTTCTGAGCCTCATTTTCTCATTTGTGTAATTATGAACAAAGTGTTTATTGTAAAGATTGTCACGGCGATAAGATGAGATGCCGGGGGCACCTGGGCGGCTCAGATCATTAAGCGTCTGCCTTCAGCTCGGGTCATGATCCCAGGGTCCTGGGATCGAGCCCCACATCGGGCCCCCTGATCAGCAGGAGTCTGCTTCTCCCTCTCCCTCTGTCTCTCCCCCTGCTCATGCTCTCTCTCTGTCTCAAATGAATAAATAAAATCTTTAAAAAACATGAGATGCCAAATGTAAATCTCTTGGCTCAGTGCTTGGGCATAGTAGGCTCTTCGTAAAGAGGAACAATTACTATGGCTTGAGAGACCTTGACTAGCCTGGGAACTAGGGCAGAAACTTCGGTGGCTTGGGAGCAGGACTTCTCAGGGGACATTTCTTCACTCTTGGCCTTTCTTTGGCTAGGTTTACACTGCCAGGATAGGGCAACATTCCAGAATCTCAGGGATTATTATTTTACTTGGACACTCTCTGCAATGATTCAGTGGTGAAAGGGAGCAGTGTCAGCAGATGGAGCCTGCAGACGGATCAGAACCAATTTGTCTAACTTCGACTAATATTATTTTACCAAATCTATCCCTACCCGCCTGTAAAAGGAAGAAACCATATGAGAAGAATATACATTTTCACCTTAATTGAATAAAGTCATAACTCCTGGGGTTATACAGATGTCCATGTATGTTGATCTCTTTAGAGTTACATCGATTTTGTGACAAATTCATATTTTTAATCAAATGTACTTCTGCGGTCAGGAATATCACTTCTTTTATATCTTATCCACACCTTCAGTCTTTCCTTGTACCTTTGAATTTACTTTTTCCTCATCACTCCAGCCTGTCTAACTTTATTCTAGGCCCTCCTCATCTCAGACCCTGCTATTGCAAAAGCTTCCAGTTGGTCTTCCTACTGACAGCCTCTCCGTGTTCTGCTCCATCAACTCCAACCCCATTCTGCTTCCCCAGTGATAGCTATTTCCTATGAGATCTAGTCTGAACCCCACATTGTGGCAGGAAATGCTCCAGAGTCTAGCTCTCACCCCATTGTTCCCATATAGCTCCATCTCCTTGAGCTCCCGAAACAATCCCATTTCTTCAGTCAAGCTGATTTCCTCCTCGTGCTCTGTTATACGATAAACCTTTTCACCTCTACATCTTTGACCGTTCTCCCGTATGTTGAGGCTCAGTGTGGAAAGCAGAAGTCATTTTAGGTGTTTCAGGCAGCAAGGGACCTAACAGAGGCAGTTGGGTGCTTGCAAAAGTGTCAGAAGGGCTGGAGGAAGAGTCTAGGCCAGGAGGCCAAGGATGACTCCTGGAGCACCATGGAGCCGGCTACCAGAGAGATTTCATTCGCCCACACACTGCAGCAATGCAAGCATCAGAAGCTGCTGCCATCACTGCAATTGCCTCTCGACCAAAGAAGCTGAAGAAGAAACAGAACACTGAAATGGGATTGCGGGGGGGGGGGGGGAGCGCAGAATCCCAAACTCCTTTTCATACCCTGTAGCTAGCAGTAGAGAGCTAAAAGTGTCATGAAAATGACCTGTCCTTCACTTCTGCTTTCTACATGGAACATAGTGCCTATCATTGCAGCCAGAATCCGAGCTGCAAAGAAATCTTGGTGTACATGACAGCAACTAGAGAGGTGAATGGAGGTTGAGAGAGCCAGTGCATGGTTTTAACACCTGTACTTGCTCACCATCCCTGCATATATGGTATATGATGTATATATATGTATGTGGCATAACACCAGGGTCTGCCCTCTTCCTTGTCTACCAAAATTTACCCATCTCAAGGCTTGGTTCAAAGGTCTCCTCTAGGAGATAGCAAACAGCGTCACTGGTAGACTTTTATACTTCCTAATTATCCTTAATGCACTTTGCAGAAATGGTAAATATGGGGTTCACACAGCCACATCCTGCCTCCTTGCACCTCTGACAGTTATCCCACTTAAGTAGCGAGATTAAAGCACAAGATTTCCTCAGCCTGGCATTGGCCTCAGAGTCCTTCTTATCTGAGTACTCAAGTCAGCTTCAGTCAGCTGATAGACAGTGATGCTTCAGATGAACCTTGTTTGCCATCCGTGATGTCTCTGCTGCAGGCATCTGGACAGATTCTGATTTTATTGGATTGTAATTCTGACTTGATTGTTCCCTAATCTCAAAGTACGATGACCCGTAGGAAGGTACCTGCGGATGTGTTGGGAGAAGTAAGTAGTCCCTAAATCATAGATTTTTGATCCCAAAAGGGCTTCAAAAAAAAAAAAATAACCTGGTAGAGCTCCTTGCCTATAAGTAAGATGAGTATTGTATCTGTTTTTTTTAAAGATTTTATTTTATTTTTTTAAAGATTTTATTTATTTATTTGAGAGAGAGAATGAGAGATAGAGCACGAGAGGGAAGAGGGTCAGAGAGAGAAGCAGACTCCCTGCTGAGCAAGGAGCCCGATGTGGGACTCGATCCCGGGACTCCAGGATCATGACCTGAGCCGAAGGCAGTCGCTTAACCAACTGAGCCACTCAGGTGCCCTATATCTGGTTTTTTAAAAAATGACTAAACTGAGGCCCAGAGAAATTAAGTACATTTCTAAGATTATACAGATAAATTACAGAGTTTTATCTGATAATAAAACATTGCACTGCGAGATGGATTATAAATGAATCACTTCTCCCAATTTTTATACTTTAAAAATGTTTGATAATTACCATGTATAAAGTATAACCTTAGTTACTGAGTCTTTTCCTTTTTTGCTTTTTTTTGTCTGCCAGGAAAAAATCACAAATAACAAATAGCACCTAGGATAAGATTGGAGGCTACTGAGTTGTTTTGCAATGTTTGACCTTAAGAAAAAAAATTTGCAAAATAGGTGAAATTTATCTAACTTAACACCTGTCTTTAAGTGCTCGTTTTTTTCTTTCCCTTGGCTTCCCAGGACTCTCTTATGGATACTTAGGGTTTCCCACAGCCCTTTCCTCTCTGGAGAATTGCCCTATACTCTAGAGCTTTTTCATTAATCCGCACACTAGTTACCTCTATAGTGCTATTAACCTAAAACTGATAGTTTTATGTGCCCTTGCCTTCCCACAATCTGTATCTTATTGACTTCTCCTTACTTGCCTTTGCCTGCTATATTCATTTTCTATTGCTGCCATAACAAACTAGCACAAACCTAGTGGCACGAAGTAACACAATTTATTATCTTACGGTTCTGTAGGTTAGAAGTCTGGAATGGGTTTCACCCGACTATAATTAAAGTATGTGCAGAGTGTGCTCCTTTCTGGAGGCTCTGGGGTAGAATCTATTTACTGCTTCGGGGGGATGATGGTCAATTTCAGTTCCTGGTGGTGGCAGGGCTGAGGTCCCAGTTTCCTTGCAGGCTATCAGCGTAAAGCTGTTCCATTTTCTAGAGGCTTCTGGGCTCCTTAGCTCACTCCTCAGCTCTGTCTGCAAAGCCAACAACAGTGAATGGAGTCCTCATGCCGTAGCTCTCTGACCCACTCTTTTACTTTAAAGGGCTCAACTGATTAGATGGGACATACTCAGAGGATCCAGGATAACCTCCCCATTTCTGGGTTGTAAACTTAATTACATCTGCAAAGTCCCTTTTCCCATGAAGGTAACATAGTTTACAGGTTTCAGGGACTAAGTAAGACAAGGTCACCTTTGGGTGGCCATCCTGTCTGTCACACCTGGCTTCTGTGGCGTTACCTCATTCTGATCCAGGCTTCCCTCTGTATGTCTTGCTTGCCTTCTTTCTTTTCTTTTGGTCTTTCTTCTTACTACACTACTGAGCATCTCCTGTAATAGTAGGTACTTCTATGTTAGTGATACAAAGATGACAAAGGCATGGCCCCTGCCCTCAACTATCTGGTGGTTCTTCTCTTACTCCTCCTCCTCTTCTTCTTTTTGTAAAGTAGGCTCCATGCCCAGCGTGGAGCCCAACACGGAGCTTGAACTCACGACCCTGAGATCAAGACTTGAGCCGAGATCAAGAGTCAGACACTTAACTGACTTGAGTCACCCAGGCGCCCCTTCTCTTACTCTTCCGATTGTTCCTTTTGTTTATTTATTTTTAATCATCCATCATTCTGTCCACACATGGAGCCCGTCAGTGTCTGAAATTTTCAGCACATGAGCCTTGATTCTACTTCCCTTTTTCAAATCTCTCTCCTGAATTCCAGTGATACATCTGCAAGTCGACACTTCAACTGATTCCCTAATTACCTCCAACTCAGGCAGGATGGACTTCATCATCAAGCTTCTGATTTTCCTCTTTCTTCAGTGAGTCCAAAATTCTCCCAGTCACCACGGTAGAAAACTTTGCAACAACCTCGATTGCTCCTTCTCTCTTATTCCTGTAACAGAGATGATATTTCTGGGGGGAGGATATCAAGTTCGTGTATTTTATTCCTGGCAAACCCTAATTCCTGGCTGTCCCACAGTTTTCACATCCAGCTCTAGCCAACTTATGCTACTGAGGTTTTGTCATAGTATAAGGAAGATTTACCTTTTTGCCTGGGATGGCTAGGCTGTGAAATTCTGCCCTGTGGTAGAAGAGAGATGCAACATTGAAGAGTTTGAACTGAGAGAAAGAGGAAAGCCCTCTTTATTTTTATTTTTTTAAAAGATTTTATTTATTTGACAGAGAGAGCCACAGTGAGAGAGGGAACACAAGCAGGGGGAATGGCAGAGGGAGAAGCAGGCCTCCCGCGGAGCAGGGAGCCCAATGCAGGGCTCGATCCCAGGACCCTGGGATCATCATGACCTGAGCTGAAGGCAGACACTTAACTGACTGAGCCACCCAGGTGCCCCGGAAAGCCCTCTTTAAAGCCAAATAAGTTTCCATTGTAGATATACTATATTTTCTTTATCCATTCATCCGTCAATGGATATTTAGGTTGTTTTCACATCCTGCCTCCAAGTTGTTTTCTCCGTCATTGCCGTGATGTTACATGACTCTTGCTAGCCTTGAGATGCATCTTGGGAGGAACAAGGAGAGAGAAAAAAATCTGAAAGATTAAGCAGCTTTCAAAAAGAGGGGCACCTGACATGCTCAGTCAGAAGAGCATGTGACTCTTGATCTCTAGGTTGTGAGTTTGAGTCCCACATTGGGGGTAGAGATTACTTAATGAATATATAAATAACCTAAAAGAAAGACTGAGTTATTGCAAAGTGACTTTAAAGCAGGGAGACCAAGACACTTGAAGTGTAAATTTTCTTGACCCTAGATTCATACATATGGCAGTGAGGTCTCATGAGAAAGATAAGATTGGTTATAGAAAATGAAGAAGCGTGATTTTTTTCTTGCATTTTTTTTCATAATTTGTGACTATGAAGTCCTCCTACATTTCTCCTTCTGTGAAAATATAGCTTGCAAAAATCGACTTCTCCATCCCTCTCTGGATCCACTCCCTTTGCAACATGAAACTGACGCTGCTCCCATCAAGAAGTAGAGTATACTTTTTGATTCTGGGCTGGACTTAAAACTTTCTTTGTCCAAAATAACATGGTAGAAATCGTGACATGCCAGCTTCAAGTCTAGGCTTCAAGATTCTGCTCATTCTCCTGGGCCTCTGCTTTTACCCTGAGAACAAACCCTGGCTAGCTTGCTGGAGAAGAAAACCACATGAAGACTCAGGTCATCTCAGATGTCATCCTAGATCAGCCAGCCCCATCTGACAGAACAAATAACTCATTCCTGCCCCAGCTGAGAAGAATCCTGCAGCCAACTCATAGATTCACAAGAAATAATACAGTTATTTGAAGCCACTAAATTTTGGGGTGGTTTGTTATGCCGCAGTAGCTAACCGATATACCTCTAGAAAAAATAATATGCCCTACTGCCTCTTTTCTTTCTGTCACTGTATCACAATAACCTTATTGTCTTACTGTTCAGCTCTCTCATTTTCTAACCATCTGGTAACTCTAAACCAGATCAAGCCTCTGCACACCTCTTTCTTTACCCTTAAGTCCCGGGGATCAAAATCACAATAGTACTTGACACCAAATCCCTCCCTGATTTTATTTTCGGGGATAAAATTCCTTCCCCTTGCTGCAGCCGTCAGTACTTCTTAGTCTTCCTCAGTCACTGTGGT
Source organism: Callorhinus ursinus (assembly GCF_003265705.2). Lineage (NCBI taxonomy): Eukaryota > Metazoa > Chordata > Mammalia > Carnivora > Otariidae > Callorhinus > Callorhinus ursinus. The sequence continues at coordinate 24,133,474 of NW_027397074.1, forward strand.
AGCTGCCACCCTGCAGCTCTTCTGGGAGCAGCTTCCCCAGCTGGGCCAGGGATGCAGGTTGCTGTTGTGGCATCCTCTGTGTGCTCTGCTCTGTATCACTCCCCAAAGTCCTGTTTCTGGAGGGGAGTTTTCCTGACAGTGTTTCTATCTACCCTTGGTTGGAGAGTCTTTCAGTGACGACAGATCAATCTGGAATAATCTGGCCTCCCCGTGGTTGTCAAAGGCCTTCAAAAGGATGCCTACATTTTTGTTTTTTAGCTTCAATTTTCAAAAAAGTTGGAGCAAGAAGGAACTGCTTGATACAATGGAATATTATTCAGCCTTAAAAAAGAATGGAATTCTGATACTGGCTACAACATGGATGAACCTTGAAGACGTTATATACTGAATGAAATAAGCCAGACACAGAAGAACAAAAATGGTATGATTCCACTTCTAGGAGGTACCCAGAACAATCAAATACATAAGGACGGAATGTAGAACAGTGGTTATCAAGGGTCAGGAGAAGAGGGGGTAGCCAGTTACAGAGTTTCAGCATGGCATGGTGAAAAGTCCTGGAGATGGATAGTAGTGATGGTTGCACGACCATGTGGATGTACATAATGCCACTTAACTGCCCACTTGAAAATGGTTAAAATGGCAAATTTTGTGATATGTATATTTTACTAAATAAAAAATGTGAAATAAAAAAAAACACTCAAGGAGATACCACTTCACATACACAAAGAAGCCTAGCATAAATTAAAAAGAAAGAAAAAAAGGTCCCAATGAGCTTTCAGACTGGCCTAAACTTGGCGTAGTCTCTAAACTCTTTCTAGATCCCTTGAGACTTTATTTTCCTTCTGGGCTCGAAAGTCTTACTGTGTTGTGTTCTGCTGCAAGTCCTCAGCCCAAAGCCGCTTTCTTGTTCGGGTACTTTCCCATCTCATCTCTGTTGAGTCAGACCCCTCCCATTCTGGGGTCCAGTTCACATCCCACTTGCTGTATGAAATCCTCCCTGACTACCACCCCGATCATCCTTCGAGCTCCCCTTGACCTTATTGTTTGTAGTTATTTAGCCCTTTTCACAAACTGTTTCTCATTATTAAAAACATTCTAATCAGTTCTTGACATGTTCAAATATGTCCATATCAGCATCTATTTACCCTGTGAAGAGTCTCATCCAACTAATCTATACATACTTTTTAAAAAAAAGATCAAATTTTGTATCTCTCTGGTTCTCTTATAATAGCTGACATAGAACGCTGTGTATATTGTTGCTCAATAATTGTAGGTCAGTCATTTGATTCTGTGTTGTTCTTGCTAACATAATCATGACAGAACTTTTCCGAGGAAAATGCCCGAATCCAGTGTTTCTCAACCTGTTTTTCACCGTGACACCCTCCTCCCTCTGGGAGCCTTTACAGATATGTTTTCCTAATCTCCTTCCCCCCCCCCCTGAAATTTTAACACCACAGATAAACAGTATATCCCTTTATGGAACATCTGTGTACCCATACTTAAAGAGTAAGATTTTTTTCTTTTGCTTAGGAGTGATATTCTACCATTGAGAATGTATGCCTTAGCCCAAAGAGGACATGAGCTCTTAATGTTCTGCAGCAAGGCAGTGTGGATGGCTGGCCAGGTATTTCAGATTCCTCTAAGCACAGTGTCATGGAGAACTTCTTCTTCTTTTCTTTTTTTTTTTTTTTTAAGATTTTATTTATTTATTTGACAGAGAGAGAGATAGCGAGAGCAGGAACACAAGCAGGGGGAGTGGGAGAGGGAGAAGCAGGCTTCCTGCCGAGTAGGGAGCCTGATATGGGACTCGATCCCAGGACCCTGGGATCATGACCTGAGCCGAAGGCAGATGCTTAACGACTGAGCCACCCACGCGCCCGAAGTTCTTCTTTTTCTTAAAAATTTTTAAAAAGATTTTATCTATTTATTTGACAGAGACACAACGAGAGAGGGAACACAAGCAGGGGGAGAGGGAGAGGGAGAAGCAGGCTTCCCGCCCAGCAGGGAGCCCGATGCGGGGCTACGATCGATTGCAGGACCCTGGGATCATGACCCGAGCCAAAGGCAGATGCATAACGACTGAGCCACCCAGGCACCCCATGGAGAAGTTCTTTTACTCCAGCCCCTGAGTTCCTAAAAAGCTCAGTTCTTTTTTTGCCTCTCTGAGTACCTTGGTACTAGTCTCCTGCATTCCCAGGTGAGGAAAGAGATTGAAAATAGCTCTTCAGAATGAACCAATTTCTCTAAATCTCATTGTTGTTCAGTTATTTTCACTTATTTTCAAGGGAAATGAGCTGTTGACACAAGGAAATATACGAGGTTGTCTCTCTCTCTTTTTTTTTAAAGATTTTATTTATTTGAGAGAGAGAGAATTAGAGACAGAAAGCACGAGAGGGAAGAGGGTCAGAGGGAGAAGCAGACTCCCTGCCGAGCAGGGAGCCCGATGTGGGACTCAATCCCGGGACTCCAGGATCATGACCTGAGCCGAAGGCAGTCGCTTAACCAACTGAGCCACCCAGGTGCCCTACCTCTTCTCTTAAAATGAGTGAGACCAATTAGAAAGTCTAGAGCCCTGTTGTGCCTTGCGTGAATGAGAGCAAGGAGCCCTTCCTTCGGGTACCATAGCTCTGGCCAGCACTCAGCTGTCCCTCCCCTGAGCACCCTTGTCTTGGTGTCTTTACGGAGAGCACTAACTGTGCACCCTCAAGCAGTAACACCTGAAAGGATAAACAGATGTGAATATAGAAATTAATCTATTTAAGAGTGTCTGGGTGGCTCAGTTGTTAAGTGTCTGCCTTCGGCTCAGGTCATGATCCCGGCGTCCTGGGATCAAGCCCCGCATCAGGCTCCCTGCTGGGCGGGAAGCCTGCTTCTCCCTCTCCCACTCCCCCTGCTTGTGTTCCCTCTCTCGCTGTGTCTCTCTGTGTCAAATAAATAAATAAAATCTTTAAAAGAAAGAAAAATAAATTAATCTATTTAAAATATATCTTAAATGCTATGAAACAGTTTATGAAATATGCCTTGTGTAGCCACAAGCTCCTCCTTCCCTCTTACTGACTGCTCGGGGTTTGGAATTGGGAAAGTCAAGCCAAACTCTTGATTTCACATCCCTTCTCTTTGCTTGGATGTGGTGTGCAGCTGGCACGGGTCCCACACCGGAGTGTGGGAGCATCCGGAGTGAAAGCATTTCCAAAGAGAACTCCAGACGAGTCATCATGTAGAACACATATCTCCTGGGACATTGTGCCCAGAGTTTTAATTACATTTCCCCCTCTCTTCTGGGCTTTCCATCCGAACTATTAAATTTAAGTTCAGATGAAAACAGTCCATTAATTTCAGGACCGATAACAAATTGTTAATTTGCGAAGACATTTTAACATCACCAAGCTTATTTTTTCAAGTTACCAGTGATGAAAAAGTTTTTCTGTTTCTTTAAGCTTAAGCCTAGGATTTCTGCCAAATGTCTGATTTTCTATTGTTACCACATTTGACCTCAAGTGAAAATAACCAACTACGTTACAAATGTTACTGCATCATATAAATGAGGGAAAATTTGCATGGCTTCTGGTGGAACAGAGGAATACCAGTAATTTCCTTTTTGGTTGCTCTGAGTAGCCGACAAATGAATTAACAAACTCCCCAAAGTATTATTAGTATGATTCCTAATGGAAGATATGTAAACTTATTTTATGGGTAAATATTTTACCTTATAAAATACAGATTCCAGGGCGCCTGGGTGGCTCAGATGGTTAAACGTCTGCCTTCGGCTCAGGTCATGATCCCAGGGTCCTGGGATCAAGTCCCGCATCGGGTTCCCTGCTCCTTGGGAGCCTGCTTCTCCCTCTGCTTCTCTCTCTCTCTCTCTCCCTCTGTCTCTCATGAATAAATAAATAAAATCTTAAAAAAAAATAAAATAAAATACAGATTCCACAATATCAGTTTTTTTTTTCAGATTGCTTAATTAAGCTTTCTGGACTATTTCTTACAGAAAATTTGATGAAGGTAACTGAATGTGGGCTTAATTTGAGATTTATAAATCTCTGATTTACATATACTTCATGACAAACAGAACAATCCTATTTTTACTTCAGTATCAAAATATTTTTTTTAAAAAGTTATCCATGTTGTTTCTATGTCTCCTTTTACTTGAAATGTTTCTTTCATTTTATATCTCAGTTTTTACTTGCAAGAAGAAGATGTGTTCCTTCTTTGAAAACAAATCAATGTGTAAAAATCTGAAAATAACAATCAATATGAGAACTTGTCATGGCTTATAGTGTTTTAAAGAAGTTGGTTTCCATAGGGCATTTAACATAGGGATTGATGTACTTTTTCACATCTTCTTGGTCCATAAAGAGAGGCAAAGTTTTCTTGTCCTTCAATTTCACATTGCGTGGATATGCTCAAGGAGTCTGTCAGCTTGAATCTGTCCTTTGCGGTGAGTTAGATTAAGTGGCAAGAGAAGAAAGTTTTCTTTGGAGGGGGTGGAGGAGGAGAGAGAACATCTTTCTCTTGTAAATCGTGGCGCCCTCAGAAACCTGGCTGCTTGCACACTGCTGGACCAGCACATCATGTCTGGGACCTTGAAGGGCTGTGCTGTCAGAATCCTTTGAATTCTCTACATCGCCCTGAATCTGGAATGTTTGGTGTGCTGAAATCACCATGAGATATGAATTAGAACACAGTTCACGATGAGTCTCTCTGATTTCGTGCTCTTGGGAGTCAAGCTGAGGAAGTGACCAAGAAGTTCTCCAGAGATGCAGATGCGTGGGTGTGGGGGGGGGGGAAGGTATTTTTCTCCTACAGGGCATAGAGATCTGGCTACCTATGCCTCCCAAAGTTCCTGAAAATGAATCAGGTTTGGAAGCATCAAAAATTTTAAAAAACACAGAACTTTCCAATAAAAAATCTATACTCCATCTTATGACTCTGAAGAACAATTATGCATCTTTGTCTTTAATCACCTTAATTCAATGAAATGGTATTCTGTGATAAACCCATCTTTAGCCCCTTTATGGAGTAACTATCAGAGATAGAAACAGGAGCTGGGATCACGGGTTTTTGTTACCCCCAAGAAAATGAGGTGGGAAAAAAATCCAGATGCTTAATGTGGCAGGCTTAGGAAAGTCTGGGCTTTCATTTCAGTGTGTGTCTGGCTTCCCATCACCTTAATTTAAATGGTATCTTTGGGGAGTAGGAAGAAAACCCAAGAATTTGGGTTAAATACAATTCAGTTACCATAGGGAATGGTCATTAAATATTTCATGAGGTATTTTATGTAGTATCTATTTACAAAAAGTACACACAGTGCTACTTAAAAGCCTTTATTAGGTACACAAAAGATATTGTTATAGGATGCTATGTTCAGAACATAAGCTATAGCCTAAACATCTCGAATAATTAAAATACCCGAAATATCTTTAATGGCTCAGTAATGAGGACTGTGTAAACACATGAGAAAATGTGCTTTGAGCTTCCAAATTGCCCACTGTATTAAAAGCTCCATCACAGAAGAGTGACGCAGGGGACTCTGGGATTCTGCCATAGCAGTAGACCTCTGACCCATGTGACTAAGTTGAACACTACGAGTCAGATATTTGGTGAATAAAATTTTTTAAAAAAATCACTCGAAAAAGAACTAACCGACTAAGTCAGTATGGCTGGGAACACTGTTTAAGAAGCAACAGCCAGCCCTACAGCACCCAGCATGCAACACTGCCGAGTGCCCAGTGCTAAAGAAGGAAGCTGTATTCAAAATAAGAATGCAAGAATTGCAGCCAGTTTATTTTAGAAGTTCTAATCCGCCCTCAGACAGGTAGCCTGAATTTGCCTCTTGGGAAGAGATTGGATGTGAGGGAGACCTAAGTTGGGGGACATTTTGCCTGCAAATATATGGATTTTAAATTTTTTCTCTTGCATTGAAAACTCAGTTTATTATTATTTTTTAAAGATTTTATTTGTTTATTTGACAGAGAGACACACAGAGAGAGAAGGAACACAAGCAGGGGGAGCGGGAGAGGGAGAAAGCAGGCTTCCCGCGGAACAGGGAGCCCGACGCGGGGCCGATCCCAGAACCAACCCCCCCCCCCCCCCATCATGACCTAGCCGAAGGCAGGCGCCTAACGACTGAGCCACCCAGGCGCCCGAAAACTCAGTTTATTTTAAGCCCACTGAATACTGCACTTCTAACCTTGAGGTTGGCTGGCAACAGTGACATCTAGTGGTCGTCCTAATTCCTCTTTTTTTTCTCTCTCTGTCTCGTCTCTATCTCCATTTTGCAAACCCCCCCTCCCCGAGTCTCTCCAAAGAAAGAGTGTTATCAGAGTTCAGCATTTAAAGTTGAATTTCTCTATTAATATCCACACTTAAATGGTCTTTCTGGGTCTCTAAGGTGCTTCAAATACATGTGTTGATGGATTAAGACTGAAATGTTTCACTTTGACTTTTTCTTTGACTTGTATGAAAGTCACCTAGCAGTAGAGCAAAGGGAGAATAATTGGGCTCAAATATTTAAAAGGACAAGTTTGACAGCCCCAAGCGTTCAGTGATGGATAGAACGCTCACAGGTTCTGCGTTTGCTTTAGCGCTGCCCCGCCCACTTCGTCCCATCCGCACAGAAGGCTGCCACCAGACTAATCTTCCAGAATAGTAACTCTCATCAATCCTCACTTGCCCCCCAGTGGGGGGCAATACCACAATACCACATTCAATACTACATTGAATTCATACGTGCTTGCTTGGTTTTCAAACAGCCCCTAATAATAGTCCACTTTAATTGTTTCTCACTGTTGCACAGCTCATTTCTCCATCCCAGGCAGGTCAGTTTCCTCTCCCTCCTCTGAACCCAGCATGTTCATTTCTCCTTTCCTGCCTTTGCTTCTCCTCTTCTTTCTCCCTTTCTTCTCGGCTGCCTTTTTTTCAATGCTCATTGTAAGCCCATCTTTTCTCTGAAGTCATCTCTTGTTATTTCTTTAAATCTACACTGATCTCTCCATTCTCTGAATTACCATCTTATTTATACTTAGAACCACACGGTGAAGCATTAAGCTGCTTTTTGAGTATTTCATGCTTCTTTGTCTTGTCTCATCTTTTAGAGCTTAAACCCTGCAAAAGCAATTGTTTGCCACTTAATCACTGTATGTCTTTTTTATATTTTCCTTACTTTTTTTGGGGGGGGAGGGTACCAAATTACTTTACTTGAAGGAATGGTATAAATGAAAGAACTTAAGCTGAAGTTTTGGTACGACCTTAGTTTTCTTAATGGTATAAAACAGGCAAAACATATCTTCTTCTAAACCATTCTTTAATCTTCTCTCATGTTTCAGTGGAAAAGCTCTATTTCCTTTTGTCCAACCAGCTGATGGACTATAGTTTTTGGTAACTACTAGTATAATGTTAAGCTGTGATGCAAATCAATAAAATAAGCCTTAGATCAACTTGAGTTGTTATGAAAGTTTATTCCCGGGAGATTCTCAGGCAACATAAACATAGAACAAAGTCTTTCACAAATAGCAGATCCTATACAACAGAGCAAAAAGACATATAATACTGTGGAAATCTTTCTCACTATTTGAAAGTTCTATTTATTTTCATTTAGGAAGCTCATCCGCTCTAAAAATGTGACTGTATGTCCAACTCAAGTTCTGTTCACTACTGTTTGACATCTCACTGTTTTTCAAATGCTGTGATATACTATCTCGTGGACTATTTAAAGAACACTAAGTGTCAAATGAGGATTCCTAGTTTCTATTATTTTTTAAATAAAAGAAAGTTCCATACCAGAACTTGGATAAATAATATTTAAGATTCTATTACACATCAACTAAGCATTGGCCAAGTTAATACCATGTTGGTTAAGATTCAACTGAAGGATTGAATTCTCTCCTGGGCACCACGTTTTGAAAGAGACAGACAAATTGGAGAGAGTTCAGAGGGGAAGAACAAAAATGATCAAAGGTTTGGAAAATCAGCCCTGTGAGGAAAGGTTAAGAGAATCAGGTCTGTTCTGCCTAGAGAAGAGAGGGCTGAAAAGAGCCATAATAACTCTCCAAAATACATAAAAGGATGTTTTCAGGAGGAAAGGGACCAATTATCCTCATTAGTCAACAAGAACAGGACCAGGAGTAATGGGACTTAAGCTACAGCAAAGGAAGAAAAAAAATTAAATATTATGAAAACCTTCATTTCAAGGCTGGGCCTAATGCTTTTTCTGAGTTAGGGATAAAGAAATCAGTCCTGCTGTGACTGTAGGGAAATATCAGAAAATTACCAAAGAAAACCTTGACAACTCAAGGGTTCTAAGAGATAAAAAGGAGGGAATTTTGATGTTACTTTTCAGAGTTACATAATGTCCACCACACCAGCCCCATGGAGTGATTTTCACCCAAAATCATACAAACACACATAGACACACACAAAGATGCACAGAGACGTAAATCACAAAAGAAAGACAATTACCCATTTCTATACCATCTTGGCTCAGTCTTTCATGGCATTAACACACAAAATAGTTTTATCTTAAAATAATATACTGTTAATGTCCTTTGTTCCTGGGTTAAATATAATAATTATATTAAGTGACGAGAGGACCGATAGACCTTTAGGTGTGATAAGTCAAGTGTGAATGCAATGATGACAGACTGGAAGAAAATATATCTGAAAGTAATCAAAATTTGTATGCGATTTGTTTTTATTGCCTGCCATTTACTCACTGTTTTCTTAACCTCCTACTTCAGTTAGAAGGTCAGGGTTACCCAGCTTGAGTATATAAAACCAGTGCTTTATATACATTCTATACCATTTGCATCTAGATACATTTCCTTTCTGCACAGTTCTGATACTAAACCTCCCTTTCTCCATTTCTTCCTTCTCTTGACACATATGAATGGTTACCTACTGTTTGACCAGAAACTAGGGTGGTGCTTTCACCCAGTCTCATTTAATCACTCACTCAGTCATTTGTTCAACAAATATTTATTGGATGCCTTCCGTATCCTGGGCACTATGATAAACACTCTGGCTCTAGCTGAGGACAAGACACAATGTGTTCTTGACCTTGCAGAGCATGCGGGGTTGACATAAACACACACACTGAATGTGTGATGTGTGTTGGGAAGGGAAGGAGAGAGGACTGTGGGGCAAATAGCTGGGGGACCTAAGCTAGTGTAGGGAAAACTGCCTTCCAAAGGCAGTGAGATCTGAAACACAAATATGAGTTAGCAGGTACAAGTGCGGGGAAATGTTCCAGGTTGAGGGAACAGCATGTGCCAAATTTCAGAGAGGAGAATGAGTGAGCAGTTGGGTTCACCAATTTACGTGTTTTAGGAAACTACCTTAACAGGCCTTTTTGAAAAAGTGGGATTGGACAGTAACTGTTTGCACACAGCTTCTTGCCATTTGTACGACTTGCCCATAGACACAAGACTTCCACGGGAGAGAGATCTACTTTTATTTTTTAATATTTTATTTATTTATTCATGAGAGACAGAGGGGGAGAGAGAGAGAGAGAGAGAAGCAGAGGGAGAAGCAGGCTCCCAAGGAGCAGGGAGCCCGATGCGGGACTCGATCCCAGGACCCCGGGATCATGACCCGAGCCGAAGGCAGACGCCTAACCATCTGAGCCACCCAGGCACCCGAGAGAGATCTACCTTTACAGAAAGAACCAATTCGTAGTTAAGTTCTCTCTATGAGTGTCATCTGTTCGTTTTTTTTTTACAAGCTTTTTAGTATTCTATTACATCTATATATGTAGAGAAATTGGTATTATGAATTCATCACCTAGCTTCAGTGATTATCAACATATGTCTGATCTGTTTTATGTATGCACCCCCCCCCCCCATGTCATAGTTGTTTGGAAGTAAATAAGTGGCTTTGGGTTTTGGTATGAAATAATACTTTGTAAGCCTGTTCTGGAGTGGAGGCTAAGAGACGATTATTATTGAGTTTCCTCTAGGAACTTGGGAGAGAGGATCTAAGGTGCCCTCATAGGCTTGAAAGAGGAGGAAATTGGAAAAAGATGTATGCATCCAAGAGAAATAGATCCTTCAAAACATGATGGAGTGTCAAGCCCAGGGAGAAAAGACTTACATTGAGAAATTCCCTAGGTCTGGGATGGGTAAGAATATTTTAGATTTATAAATTCCACTTACCGTTCTTTATTATATGATGCTGACTTGTAATTTGTCTCCATTTCCCTCAAATTCTAGTAAAAATGTGAATGTCCATAGAACTTTGGTTGCAAGTAGCAAACAAAAATCAACTCTGGATAATTTATTTATTTTTATTAAAAAAATTTTTAAAGATTTTATTTATTTATTTGTCAGAGAGAGAGAGAGAGAGAGAGACCACACAAGCAGGGAGGGGCAGGCAGAGGGAGAAGCAGGCTCCCTGCTGAGCAAGGAGCCCGATACAGGACTCGATCCCAGGACCCTGGGATCAGGACTTGAGCCGAAGGTAGACACTTAACCGACTGAGCCACCCAGGTGTCCCCAACTCTGGATAATTTAAACGAAAAAGGAAATTAGTAGAAGGATATTGTTACCAGAACTAAAAAAACCCTGGCCCCCAAAAGGATGGGAATTAGAATAGCTCAAGGAATATATGTAGCAAGAATCAGTGGACTGTTCTTAAGGTTACTGCCATTAGGGTGAATAACTTCAATTTATTTTTGTCATAGTTACTAGCTCATGGTTCAGATTCCAGCAAGAGAGCTTCAGATTGACCTAGCCTGGATCACATGCTCATTGCCTTGATTTAAGTCCTCTCAGAGGCATATCCAATGGATGAGGCTTGGTCTCCTGGAGAAGAACAGTTAGTGGATGCTGAGCGGGCAAAAACAACAGATGTGTGCTTCTCAGAAGCATTTTCTTTTACAAAAATATAAAGTGCCACATAAGTAGCATTTCCGTTGTACCATGCACAGTGATTCTTGAGCTTGAAATTTTGATTAGGATTCATGAATGTGAAGCTACGATCTTCATGGCTTTTGTTGTTGTTGTTGTTAATTCAACAGAACTTAGTTCGAGATTCTAATTAATATGGCCCAGAATGCAGATACCCAAACATAGAGACACTTCTATATCAAACAATAGTTTCGTATAAATGTAAGTCATACGCCTACCTTGAAAACCAAAAAAAGCAAACAGTTTTCCAGAGTCCCATTTAATCTTTTAAAACAGATACCCCACTTGTAGTCAAATTACCTATTGGGGTAGGAGAGGAGAGGGAACCATTATCTTTTCGGGATTTGGGGTCAGCCCTCAGCACGAAAGGAGGCAGAGTTATGAGTTGGGGGAGGGTGGAGGCCATCCTGATATAAGATCATGTCATTTTTAGATTAGGGTAATGATGGTGGAAATGAAGACAAATATGTAGACTCGAGATATTTTGGAAGTGACATTTGTATAATTCTACATTGTAAATACTTTTTAGAAGTGAGAATCCAAAATGGCTGTAATACTACTACTGTTTGCTTTTCAAGTCCTCTTATCTGGTAACCACAAAATGTCCCTCTGAGTCTGAGTAACATTATTCTTCCAACTCTGCAAATACAGGAAGAAGACCTGCACATGTTTAGTGATTTATCCAAGATGAAAAACGAATCCTGTCACTTTGTTGATTTCCAACTTGTTTTATATTATATTATAGCACACGTAGCATCTCATTTTCTTAACTATAGGTTTTCAAGGCACTTCCAGGTACCTTGATATCTTCAAAATCAGGATATCTTCTATCTGTCTAAAAGCCCCCATTTTTTATGTTCATTTTGGAATGGATGACAACTGTATATGTGTTTTGAATAAGGAAACGGACAGCATATCACAGAAATCAGGACCTTTTCAAAAACCTACTTGGAAATTCTACTCCTTTTATATCTATTTTGTCGTATTTTGTTCATTCTGACAGCAGTTAAGATGATGACAATTTCTGTGAAGAACGTTTGTTAGGGGAGAAACCAATCATGATTTCTTTTTACCACATCTACTATGTGGAGACTTTACAATTGCAAAAAGACAGATGGCAAAAACCATGTCTGCTCCACTGAAAACATGAGGTTTCTTAGCATTTGTTTAATTAAATACGGCTGCTTCCACAGCTTCTGAGTCGATGTTTTGAAGAAATAAATTCTCAAAAAAGAAAAACTTATTCATTTCATTTTATTTGCACAGTTCATGCCAAGTTTTCCAACCAACTCTCTTTCTAGAGCTATAATAATATCCAAGAGAACTCAGGAAAATATGTGAAAAATGGATTGACTCGCGAGTGTTTAGAGGAGGGATTTGGGTTCAGCTCTGGGTGCTCACTAGTTCATATTTAGCACTTACTGGTGGCATTTACAGTTTGCCTGATCTCTAGCCATTGGAATGCACACCCAGAAAAATCCAATTGCTAAGGTTATGATGCTTGTTGGAAGGATTTAGGAATTAGACTGGAGGAAACAGGATTTTGGTTTCTGACTCTGTTAATGATTGTCTGTGGGACTTTAGACGAGTTCCTCAGCTTCTTTGTGCATTCCCCCTGCCCCACCCCACACCTTTCTTTCCCCCCAGCAATGAAAGGAGCAGTGAAAAAGAGAGATGAAGACATTTCAGGGCCAACATAAGTAAATCTGAACTCATGCTTCATGACACTTGGTCTCTTTGTGATCAAAATGTAAATGCAAAAGAGTATGATTAAGAAGACCAAATAACTAACAAGTGATCTTATGTGACATGGTCCTTTTGTTTACACTTTCAGAGAAGTCTTTTTTTGTTCTATTTTGACATACACTGTTAGTTTCAGGTGTACAACATAGTGATTTGACATTGTATACCTTGTGAAATGGTCACCACAGTTAAGTCTCATTACCGTCTGTCTCCATACAAAGTTGATACAGTGTTAGCGATTACATTCCCCATGCTGTACATTACACCCCCATGACTGACTTATAACTGGAAGTTTGTACTTCTTGATCCCCTTCACCCATTTTGCTCCCTCCCTCAACCCCTCCACTCTGGCAACCACCAATCTGTTCTCTGTATCTATGAGTCTGGGTTTGGTTTTGTTTGGTTCTTTTAGATTCTGCATATAAGTGAAATCATGTGGTATTTGTCTTTCTCTGACTTATTTCATTTAGCGTAATACTCTCAAGGTCCATCCATGTTGTTGCAAATGGCAAGATAGATTTCATTCTTTTTTATAGCTGAGTAGTATTCCTGTGTGTGTGTGTGTGTGTGTATGTGTGTATATATATATGTATATATATATATATCAAACACATCTTTTTTTTTTTCAAACACATCTTTATCCATTCATCCACTGATGGACACTGTGGTTGTTGTGGTTGTTTCTATCTCTTGGCTGTTGTAAATAATGCTGTAATGAAAGTAAGGGTGCATATATCTCTTCAAAGCAGTGTTTTGTTTTCTTCAGATGGATACTCAGAAGTGGAATTGTTGTTGTATCCTCTGATAGCTCTACTATTAATTTTTTGAGGAACCGCCACGCTGTTTTTTATAGTGTCTGCACCAAATTACATTGCCACCAACAGTGCAGGATGGTTGGTTCTCTTTTCTCCATATCCTTAACAGCATTTGTTATTTCTTGTTATTTTGATAATAGCCACTCTGACAGGTGTGAGGTGATATCTCACTGTGGGTTCGATTTTATTGTCCTGATGATGAGTGATGCTGAGCATCTTTCATGTGTCTGTTGGCCATCTGTATGTCTTTTTGGGAAAATGTCTATTCAGAATCTCTGTCCATTTTTTTAAAAAGATTTATTTAATGGAGGGGGAAGGGGCAGAGAGAGAGGGAGAGAGAGAATCTCAGGCAGAGTCCCCCAACTTGGGGCTCGATCCCAGGATACTGAGATGATGGCTGCAGCTGGCCATGTAACCAACTAAGGCACCCAGGCATCCCTCCGTCCATTTTTAAATTGGATTATTTGGTTTTTGGTTATTTAATTGTATGAATTCTTAAATATTTTGGATATTTAAATGATTTGCCTTCTCTCATTCAGTAGGTTGCCTTTTTCTTTTGTTGATTGTTTCAACTTCATTTTGCAGAAGCTTTTAAATTTGGTGTAGTCCCAATAGTCTATTTTTGCTTTTGTTTCCCTTGCCTTTGGAGTGAGATCGAGATCCCCAAAAATATCACTAAGACTGATACCAAGGAGCTTATCGCCTGTGTTTTCTTCTAGGATTTTTATAGATTCAGGTCTCACATTTAGGTCTTTAATCAATTTTGAGTTGATTTTTGTGTGTGGTGTAATAAAGTGGTCCAGTTTCATTCTTTTTTCTTTTTAAGTTTGTTTATTTACTTATCTTTAGTAATCTCTACACCCAATGTGGGGCTTGAACTCACCATCCCGAGATCAAGAGTCACGTGCTCTTCTGACTGAGCCGGCCGGGCACCCTGGTGTGGCTTCATTCTTTTGTACGTAGCTGTCCAGCTTCCCCAGTACCATTTACTGAAGAGACTGTCCTTTCCCTACTGTATATCTTTGCCTCCTTTGTTGTAAATTAATTGACCATATATATACTTGGGTTTATTTTTGGGCGCTCATTTCTGTCCCATTGATCTATGTGTTTCTTTTTATGTCAATACCATACTGTTTTGATTACCATAGCTTTGTAGATGGTGGGAAACCAGGGAGTGTGATACCTTCAGCTTTGTTCTGTCTTTTTCAGGATTGTTTTGGCTATTTGGAATCTTCTGTGGTTCCGGATACATTTTAGAATTATTTGGTCTAGTTGTGTGAAAAATGCCATTGGAATTTTGATAGGGATTGCACTAAATCTGTAGATTGCTTTGGGTAGTATGGGCATTTTAACAATATGAATTCTTCCAATCCATGAGCATAGAATATCTTTTTTTAAATTTGCACCTTTTTCAGTTTCTTCATCAAGGTCTTATAGTTTTCAGAGCACAGGTCCTTCACCTTCTTTGGTTAAATTTATTCCTAGGTATTTCATATTCATAGAAGTTTTTCATTGCATACTTCTGTGCATTGTTGAACTTCTAGATTTCAAAATTTAGTTCGCTCAGCTTCTAATGGTTTATATCTATCTGAACCCTACAAGCTGAAAATGTATCTCTAAAAAGATATACTTTTCTGTTATTATTTTTTACAAAGGTTTTTATTGTTCTATTTCACTCCAGAGAAATTTCACTCAGAGGAAAAGATAATAATGACTGCTGTGTCAAGGGAAGGTTTGTTTAGACGTGCATTAAGGATACAACTTGATGTTGTCATAATATACTGTGTACAGTAGATCTAGTCCAATTCTTGCTTTTAGCAGATGCCTAGTTCTAAAAGGGAGCATTAGTTTTGTCTGTGGGAAGTTAAGTACTTGATAATTGATCACCTGCAAGTACATTCTGCCTTTTAGAAATGATTACTTTGTGATGATTTGTTCTTCAATTCCTTTTAGCCCAGGAGAATTTACACCCAGTCGAAGCGTGGAAATACACTAACACCATATGGCATGATGTGTCTAAAGTTAGGGACTGTGTGGTTTTCCTTGGCTTGGCTCAAGGGCTTGTGCCAGGCAATCTTGGTTGCTCCCAGCTCAACTGGGCTGACTCCATCCCCTTACATTTGGTTGGCACATGACCTAGGCCTCACAAATGGAAGTACAACTCTACCCTTTGCCCATGGTGACTGGGTCAGGACTGTGTGTGTTATCCTCTCGAGGCCAGTGATAGTTTGGGAAAGAGAAGTTCTTTTGGGCTGTTGTGCTGGTAGGATGTAAGCCCAGAGCTATCTTGCCCATCTTTGCCATCATAGCCTATTCAGTCTGGTAAAAGGACATCAAAAGACAATTTGCTAAAAAGGTAGTAAAAATGAGTAATAAATATTCAGTCTTATTAGTAATCAAAGCAATGCAAATTAAAACAACAATAAAACATGATTTACTTTTTGAATTGGAAGGTGACTACTTAATTGATTAATTAGATGATGAGTGTTGGACAGGATGCTATAAATGCTCAAGTTTTTAGGTAGGGGTAGAAATTTCTATGATTTTTTTGAAAGCAATTTGAATGTGTATCAGTATTCTTTTTTTAAAAGATTTTATTTATTCATTTGAGAGAGAGAGCGCGCAAGCAGAGGGAGCGGCAGGGGCAGAGGGAGAGGGAGAAGCAGGGTCCCCGATGAGCAGGGAACCTGATGTGGGGCTCGATCCCAGGACCCTGAGATCACGACCTGAGCCCAAGACAGACGCTTAACCAACTGAGCCACCCAGGGGTGGTGTGTACTGATACACCCCTGTATCAGTATTCTTTATCAATATCATATTCTTTGTAGCAATAACTGGGAATCTATTTTAAGGAAATAATTCTAAATACAGAAGAGTTTGAGGCACAAAACCAGAAACAATATCTAAAGGTATGAAATGTTAAGTAAATTATAGTAGATACATTTGGGGTATTTTAAGATCAAATGAATCAAGCAGAATACAAAATTATAGGTTCATAGTCTCTTAATACCATCTATAATATAATCGATTTGTTATATATAATATGATTTGTCTCTATGATATTTTCCTTTGAAATAAATATATTAACCAATCACTGTTGTCCACTTTTAAAATCTTTTTCCTCCTGCTGCAAGTACTCTTGTACTCTCTCAGCGGGTGAGACCTAGGGAAGTCTCTCAGGCCAAAGGTCATTAGCTTCCACTAGCAGATCAGGCCGCAGGTTCTATTTATACTCTGAGGATCCCTCTTCATATAGTTTGTACTGAGTGAAAAGTTTTGCCTCAAAATGGTTGACATAATGTATGCAAGTACTCTTGGAACAAGTGCTTGCAAGCATCGGGTATTAAAGCTCAACTTTTCTGGAAACTTGAGGAGTCTTCAAGGAAATGGCAGAGGAAATAAAAAGTAAAATAAAATAAAATAAGTAAAGAGGATTAGGAGATTAGGGATTGGTGGAAATCCTTCAACCTTTTGAAAGCATGTAAACATCACTGCAAATCAGTAAACTTTTTTAGGACAGAATTTCTCTTTTTGCTAATGGAAAATAACTCTTTCTGACCATAAAATTTGTAACACATAGGAAAAATGTAATAAAGACTCTACATAATACATACATAATACTCTACATAATAAAAACTCTTTCTGACTACATAATTTGTCTCAGTGCAAAAATAAAAGTACGGAGCCCTTGTTTAAAAGGCAGGGGAAAAAATAAATAAAAAGCAGGGGGAAAAGTGCTGTTAAAGGTACACATAAAGCTTTTTCCTTTTTGCCGTGGTCTCTCTCTCTCTCGACCTTGTCAATGTGTTTTATTTGCTATTTCATGTCGTTCTAAGTAAAGAAAAATTTAGATACTAAATGTTTGCATGGAATTTCCCATTTATTTTTATATTGTGCAATGCCAATTTTAAATGCAAATATCAGGACACAATATAACATTTTTTTGAAAAGATCTTATTTATTTGACAGAGAGAGCACAAGCAGGCAGAGAGGCAGGCAGGCAGAGAAGCAGGCTCCCCACAGAGCAGGGAGCCCGACATGGGGCTCAATCCCAGGACCCTGGGATCATGACCTGAACCCAAGGCAGATGCTTAACTGACTGAACCACCCAGGCGCCCCTCAGGACACAGTATAAAAAACAAAGGGGAAATCTGCCTGCGGGGGTTCAGAAGAGAAACATAAGCCCTGCTGAGGCAGGGTGGAAGAAGTGCGGGAGCAGGGCATAGCCGAGCGGGGAGCGCCGACCCTCACAGCTGTTCAAGGGAAAGCGTGGCTTGTGTGCAGGGGCCCAATGGTTACCAGCCTCTGCTCCCGCCAGCTGCTGAGCCCCGGCAAGGTGCCTCAGCACGGGGTGGGAGGAGATCTAAGGAAGTTGAGGCTGATGCTCCAATCTACAGCCGATGGGTGACTCCTAAATTTCTTTAACCCTCAGGGCTGGAATGTGCTTATAGTTTGAATGGGAATAGGGAAGCGAACTCTGGCTCACTGCCCACGGGATGTGCGGGGCCGGGGGGGGGGGGGGGGTTGGTTCTCTCTATACACTGCACCCAGGCTTCTGCCGCAGCGGAGGGCGGCAGCCGTTGTGGGGTAGGCGAGGGGGAGGCTGGTGTGGGGTGTCTGGGAATGGAGAAGCAGGCCACTGACAGCCCACCCGTAGTGAGGAGATGGACGGAGGCGGGATCATACGACAGCTGAGGCGCCGAGATCCTGGGGCATGCGCCATTGTCCCATTGGGCTTCACTCACAAAATCCAGATTCCAAGATAACATTATTAAGAATTTCAAGGCGGTGATCACCGAGCATTAAACCCCAGTGTGGGGCCCTTCCGAGCACCTGGTCCCATGACTGCCCTGGTCTCCTGGCCCCTATGAAGGACACACCCACAGTGGCTCATCTTGCTGCCGACTCACAGTTTCAGGATCTGTGGGTCCAGTCTAGGTCACGTTACTCTCTCCCTGGGTGCAAATGGAGCTTAAGATTATATAACCAAATTCAGTGCTTATTAAAAAACATTACCCACGGCCGCCTGGGTGGCTCGGTAGGCTAAGCGTCAGACTTTTTTTTTTCTTGTTAGAATGGCTATTGCTATTTTTAAAAAAACTTAAATTCAATTATCCAAGGTATAGTCCATCATTAGTTTCAAATGTAGTGTTCAATAATTTATCAGTTGCTTATAACACCCAGTTAAGTGTCGGACTCTTCATTTCAGCTCAGGTCATGATCTCAGGGTTACCAGATTGAGCCCAGCCTCAGGCTTCACATTCAGATTGAGATTCCCTCCCTCTCCCTGTGCCCCTCCCCTCTCTCAAATGAATAAATAAGCCTTAAAGACAAAACATTACCCAAATAAAACCACTGGACACTAATCAGACCCTTAGTGTGACAAGACCAATGTGAACCTTACTTACTTTCTTACAGTGAGAGTTCTGTCTCCCCAGCTGGTCTGCGAAAGCGCTTAAGGGCAGAGACCCTGTTTTATACTTCCGGAATCCCCTTGTCTCCATCATCACCTCCTCATTGCCTAACATGTGACTGGAGTCTTCTATTTATGATGGTGATAACTTGGTGTGTTAAGGTTGCTCTCTCCAAATGAGGTAATTACCTTCTTTAGAACAATAAACACGTGCCTAGTCCTAGGTACAGTTCTGTAAGTATTTGCAACTTCATTAAGAAAGCATATTGAATCATATGATTTTAAAGCTGGAAGGAGGAGGGGGCTCACCAGCGGGTTTGCACTCCTGGTCTGAAGTCATACAGCTCATTACTGACAAAGCCAGGACTAGAAACCACGTCTCCAAATTCTCAGGTCAAATGCTCTTCGTAATACGTGAAACTCCTGCTAAAATTTTAATTAGCAACCTAATTTGAATCCTCAGAGCTAGTTGTACGACACACAATGGGGGAGATGGTTGATATCTGAGAATGAGAAGAATAAGAATGAATGAGAACTGATAGAGTTATACATGTTAGAATGATTCATTAGCAGCTTGAGAAGGATAATGAGAAAAAAGGAATGGCTTCTTCACATGATTTAAAAAAATACAGCTGTTTGTATTTTCCCGTTGAGTCTCTATTGCCACCATGTAGTTTATCCTTTGTGGTATAGAAATGGAAAATGTAACCTCCAGACCAGCTCCCCCATCGTTCTCCACTTGGCTGGCAGCTTTCCTTCTCTGTCCACAGTGCTAATAACATCAGTCTGCTGTTCCTCTAAAGATACATCCATCAGTTTCCTGCAGTTATTCGGTGCATTTAACTCATCTCTGCTGCAAATCTAAGCTGTTGGATACTGCGGAGGATATAAAGGTAATTAAATAAACAACAAAACAAGACAATCCTATTTTCAAGGAGCTCAGAAACAAGGACAGGAGACACCAGGTTTCTTTGCTGTTTTGTTTAATCCAAGTCACTGCTACCTGTTATTATGACTAATCAAAAGTTGAGGTGTAATAGAAAAAAACAAACAGCAGATGGGGAAGCTGGAGACACTGAATCTAGTTCTTACTCAGCTTTTAATTAGCTGTATGACTTTGGGCAGGTCACTTAATCACACTGGATATCCAGTTTTGTTTTTTCATCTCTAAAATGAGAGGTTTAGATGGGAAATAATTTCAAAGCGTCCTTCGAAGTCTAAAATCCCAATTTATGGTTATAATATATTTATGTGAGCTAAGCAATCACCTAATTTATTCCAGATTATGCCAAAATTAACTTATAATTAACTGATATTACCCTCACTTTCATTCAGAGTACTGAATAAAATCGAAGTTACAAATCGAAGTCAAAAGGAAACCAAGCTTTTTAGTGTTGGTGATGTTGGCAAGAAAGTCAGCAGTGAAGGTCTAAATGCCGATTATATTATATTCTTTTTGCTTAGCTTTTGCCTAATCCATAGTTGCTGAGGGGAAAGCCCTGCGGTGTCATGACTTTTTATTTTAAGGTACAAAGTGCACACGTGTGTGTGCGTGCACGCACACACACATCTTATTTAAGGGCAGAGGAAGGTAAAAGAAGGTATTTTGGCCCAGGGCTTACAATTCACCTTTTCTTTGTGCCAAGTGAGGGTTTCCTTTTTCAGCTGTGGTTAGTCTTGATTTCTGTGTGAAGCGCTGGGCAGGCTGGTACATATGCATATACAGCTTTGCTACAGATCATGCCCAGAAGCCCTAATAGCTACAAACTGTATATTGGTGGTCCTGACCCTGAGAACTCCCATTTGACAGGGCGCAGTATAGAACTTGCATTCTTGTACGTGTCCTCAAGGTTGGCTTTTTTTTTTTTCTTAACATTTCAGCGTATCTTTGCTTTCCTTTGATTCTTCTGAGGCTTTAGGGTGGTCACTGGCAGAATTACACAAATAGAGTGTTCACAGCTCAGCAGTCCTTGGATCCACATTGGGAGTTCTACGTGGGTGGCACAGGAATAAATGCCAAGAAGAAGCCAGGACAGATCTGTTAACAGAAATTAAATGACTCAGGATATGGCTCTGAAAGCTTCCATTAAAAGGCCGGTGACACTTAAAAATTATAATAGTAGGAAAAAAAGTCGATTTAAAAATTGCTAATAGTTTGAATGTATGGACCTTTTAAAAATATAACTTTTCACATGTCTACCAGTTGATATTTTTAATACTTTTAAAGTTAAGAGGCAAGGTAGCCTTTAGGGTTGAGTTTAGCTTTGCATTGGATTTTTAAAAATTGAAGTCAGCAACAAAATTTCTTTGTTTCTACTCTGGCAAAAATAGTGTTGTGGAAACAGATTGGAAGGTGAGGAAAATATCAGCAAAATGTCACCCTAAACATAGCCTATTCTTCTACATTTATATCTTCTAGGGGATGCTATCAGTTACCTTGATGCAAGCAAAATCAATTTCACTGAATTCAATGTAATTATTTAATTAAATTTCCAAAATTCTAATAACTGCAATATCAATGATCTGTGCTCATCTTTCTTTTTTAAGATTAATGATCTTACTATTAGTGCATAACCTGCTCAAGATTTCCATTCAAAAATTACAATGATTGAGCAGTTCATATTGCCTATATGTAAAAATATAGGCATATTTTTTTTTCAGAAAACAGTCTCAATTTTAGTTTTTTTGGGTAGCAGTTATTTCAAATTCTGTTTTTGTCTGGTTAGAGGCAGGATACATATCTGAATATACAGCGAAATAATTAATTTTCATTATTTTCCTTTAACTCTTGGACATTAGAAGTCACCCAGGTTAAGGACTGTTCCTGCAGTTGCTTCCCCCTGGGTGTTAGGCTACCCATGGCCTAACCTGAACAGCCACAGAGCCTGCTTTCTATACCAGAGCCAGTCTTTGCCTCCAGGAGGCACCATACTGTGCTATGGCCTCGGATGAGGCTTTCCTGGGACACAGTTATGTGTTCTTCCCTGCTTCATTGCCAGGGCGATTATTCTCAGGGAAAAGCTATTTCCAGAGAGATTATAAGAGACTTTCTGGCTGCCAAGGGGAGGAATTTTGAAAAGAGCTGTGGGGCTGGAAGAAATGATTTTGACCACATATGTTCCCTGGGAGCTCAGAGAGAGCAAAGCTCATAAAAAAAGAAGACTTCGACTGCTTCTCCTTCCTGAAGAGCAAGGGGGCCTGCCCTGTGGAGTAACAATAGAGATTTAGGATGGGAAGTGGCCTTCCCCTCTACGATCAAGGAAGGGCTAACATCTTTCATCTGTAATGTAACAAGTCAGAAGATAACTGACATTTAATTGGAGTCAGTCGACTCTACTGAGTCTGTTGGAGTTGCAGTAGAGGGAAGTCCGCGCATCAAATTGTTATCCATTTATGCAGCTTTGGCTTCTTACAAGACCTTCACGAAGATGAGTGGGCATGAGGCAATCAAGTAACAGGTAACATTTCCTGAACACTTCCTTTGGGAGGATTGTTCCTATGGTATCCTGTTGTTCTTTACAGCCTTCCTAAGAGCCTCTGTAGATGCAAAAATCTGAAAAACTCAAATGAATTACTTAAAGTTATCCTTTATAAGCAAGTTGGAACAAAGGGTAAAGATAAGACTCTTGAATCCAAACTCTGTGGTCTCTATGCTAAAATTCTCTCAGACTGCAAAGCTGTGGTCAGAAATACCCCTTTTCCCTCATGGTCCCAGCAAAATTGGGTAGTGGGTTCTATGCTTTTGGTGACTATTGTAGTTGTCTAGGGTGTGTAACAAACTACCCCAAAACTTAGTGGTTTAAAATAACAATATATTTTATAGTATTTCTTTTTTTTTTATGGTATAGCAATTTAAGAAGGGCTCAGCTGGGTAGTTCTGGCTCTGAATTTCTCATCTGATTGTAGTCAGACAGTGGTTGGAGCTGGAATAGTAGATGGCTAGAACATCTGAGAGCTGGCTAGTCATCCCTCTCTTTATATAGTATCCCAGGCCTCTCCCTGTGGATTCTCTCTATAGGTTTAGTTTGGGCTTCCTCACAGCATGGCAGCCCTAGGGTAGGACTTCTTAACGTGGTATCTGAGGGCTCCAGCACAAGTGTTTCAGCAAATTAGGTGGAAGTTGTGTCTGAGATTGAGAGTTAAGAGGTATGCAGCTTCTGACTTCTCTGATTGGAACCCTCCTTCTAGGACTCCAGTTTTTAGACATAATGTATTCCTGGAGAATATGCCATATGGTAGAGTTCTTCCTTGGACTACTAGGGCATTGTTGAAAAACCTCAAATGCATGCATTCATGTAACAAAAAGTTGACACTTAAGTCTGTGTTTGGCAAAAGAAAGACAAAATGAGAAAAGGCCAAAATTTGGTGGACTCATCCTAGAAAAACCACACTCTGTAACTCAAATAAAGCAATAGTTGGTAAAGGTGATGTGCCATGTCTCTATTATATTCTTAAATAGGTTTGTATATTGAAATCAATCCAGCCGGAAGCCAGATCCTGTACATAAGCTTCTGGAAAATGAAGTATGTGGTATAATCAAGGGACAGAGGTTTATTTTAACAAGTCTTATTTATCTGGAAAAGTGTCTATATTAATTAGGGTAAAGGCTAAGTGACTCTCATAAAGAGATTTGAAAATACCATGGTTCAAATGAGATAGAATATTATATTTCCTTTATATATCAGTCTAGAATTAATTGGCAATTTAGGGTATGTGGGTTATTAAGCTTCATGAAGTAACTTAGGGACTTAGGGTTCCTTCTGTCTTGTTAGGCCATCCTTTTGTGTGTTGGTATGTTCAAAATTGGTTCATTAGTTTTATGCTCTGCATTTGAGCCTGGGCAAGGGAAGGGGAAATAAATTAGATAGAAAAGAATTCAATTCTTTTTTGATGAATCTGACTCAGAATATGCACACATCACTTTTGTTTGCACCCCACAGGTTAGGACTGAGTCATATGTCTCTGCCTAGATACAAGGAAGACCGGACAATATGATGTCAGCTTGGCAGCCATGTGTTTAGTTAAAATGTGAGATTTCTGTCTCTAAAAGGAAGAAGTGGGAATACTATTAGGGAACCATGAACAATCTCTGCCACAAAATTATCATGGAGTTACAGAGCCTACATGGAATTGTTAGTAGAAGAGATAATTATGCTGAAGACATTATGCTCTGTTCATTCCCACTTTTCTCCTCGGAACCACTGCAACCATATCTAGTTTGAGTATTGTTGAAGAATACTCAGTCTATAAAAGGGGTCTGGCTGAGGGTCCAAAAGGAATGGAGCCAGATAGCTCATCAGCTCCAGACTACAAGGCAAGTTTGTTTACTTGTGGTATTTCTATGGGGCCATTTTGGCATTGGTAGTGTTGAATAAGAAATCAAGAAACACATATCTGTTGAGCACCTAACATATGCACAGTATTGTTTTGGGAGCTCTATTAGGTAAAAGGAGTATGAGATGATCCTTGCCTCCACAGAGCACAACATCTACTTGGGTGGACTCAATCTTGAAAAGTTGAAGAGCAATGAGATCATAAATAATAGTTTAACATTTCTTTGATTACTCATTGTGTGCTCTATAACCCAAAAGGACCCTATGGCCTGTTAAAGATCCATCTAAGCTCTCGGTTAGGTGGGCTGCCTTATGCAGGCAAAAGACAAAACAACATTACTGAATGGTAAGGAGCTAGAGAGAGAAGGTACTCCAGGAGTGGACTGGGGATTGACAGTGCCATTCAACCCAAACCATCTGCCCCCTTATACCAACTCATGGCCTAAGTAGCACAATGGAGTCTGAGGATGAAGGGCGTTCTTGGAGTTGAAGTTCTCTTAGGGAATTTCCTGAAGAAGTAAATGTCACCTATCCCTGGAGAATGGATAAAATGGAGAAAAGAAAGGGGATCTTTGAGGATAAAGAGACAAAAATGGGAAAGGAAGAGGCATGTCCTAGAACTAGCCAGTTACGCCAATTGCCTGGACTGAAAGGTTACACAGAAACAGACTGGGAGGAACAAGGGCTGGGATCAGTTTATGAAGGACTTTAAATGCCTAGTGAAGAAATCTTTTTTAATGTGCTGTCTATTGTGGAAAGCAACAGGGTGGGCTTGGTGGCAGATGTTTTTATTTTTTTAATTTTTTATTTTAAAGATTTTATTTATTTTTCAACAGAGAGGGAGAGAGACAGCGAGAGAGGGAACACAAGCAGGGGGAGTGGGAGAGGGAGAAGCAGGCTTCCCGCTGAGCAGGGAGCCCGATGCAGGACTCGATCCCAGGACCCTGGAAACATGACCTGAGCCAAAGGCAGACGCTTAACGACTGAGCCACCCAGGCGCCCAGCAGCAGATGTTTTTAAATAACATGCTACACCTAGACAGTGAAGGAACATGACTTAGCTACATTAGAATTTAAATGTTAGCTGGAAGTTGCTAATCACAGTGGTTTCTTCTGGAACCTGGAGCAAACACAAAAGTTCCATTTTGGAGATCTATATTTAACTAGCTAAGCATCTTTTGCAGACTTTGGTCTTTGAGTGTTTGATCAGTTTTTGTTTATTGTGTTTCATGAGCCTGGTCTCACACAGCCTCCTTTGGGGCTTCCTAAATATGAGCGTCTTCAAGGGGAGAGGAGCAGGGGTTCACTGAGGCCTCCCCAGGCCTCCCCCTCCCTCAGAGGAGTGTGGAGGTTGTGATATCATTACTGGTTGTTGGCACAAAGACATGAAAAGACGGACGCAGGGCCTATACATGTGTGCTTTCATGGCCAAAGTCAGGTACTCCTGTAACATCTGGTGACATCACCTTAAAGATCCAAACGAAGTGATAAAAAAGCTTGCTTGGAGTAATTCAACTCTGCTGACATTACAGAAAGGTGGAAAATAAGGAGAAATTTAGTAGAGGAGCAGGTGTAACCTGGTGCCTGCATTTCTAGCACCTTTCCATAGGTCAATGAAGAGCATTTGGCTGGACATTTGTTTGAGAAAAACATGTAATGTATGTATATTAGCACATTCCCAATGCCAAGCACAGTGCCTGGCACATAGGAGATTCTTAATGAATTATGGTGGATGATTGAATTAGTGATCATGTAAAATAGTTGAGGGACAAATATCAACAAGAAAAATCATTGATTATGTGCCTGCTTGTGGAATAGCCTTTTTGTTTGTTTTGTTTTAAAAGGCTCAGAAAGTTTGGGGGGAGGGAGAAGTAAAGCATAAAGAAAAAAATGAAAAATTACTTCTCATTTCACTTTTCCAAGATAATCACTTTTAACATTTAGGTGTATTTCTTCCATTCTTCTTTCTTTGTATGTCTTTGTTCATATATAAATTTTAGCTAATTTAAACCAAGTACGTAACCTGGAAAACAGAGGCATAGGTTAGAGAATACTGCGTGGACTTACTAAGTTTTTTCTCTGCTGCCATAAGACATAAAAAAGATATGCAAATATATACCTATGTCTTATATGAGTCATGAAATTAGCATTTTTTGTGAAATGAATTTTATCAAAAATCATTTAAACATTAATTACTATTTAAACAATGATTGACATTTTTACACCCTTTTTACATTTTATTGTGTTAGGTCTGAGATATCTGGTGTGTGCAGCTGATCCTTGAACGACATGGGCTTGAACGGCGTGGGTCCACTTGTATGCAGATTCTTTTCGATAAACACAGTACAGGATTATAAATATATTTTCTCTTCCTTATAATTTTCTTCATAACATTTTCTTTTCTCTAGCTTTACTTTATTATAAAAATACAGATATAATACATATAACATACAAAATATGTGTTAAAATCAACTGTTTATGTTATCGGTATGGTCAACAGTAGGCTGTTATTGGTTAAGTTTTGGGGAAGTCAAAAGTTATACATGAATTTTTGACTGCTCAAGGGTTTGGCACCCCAACCCCTGTGTTATTCAAGGCTCAGCTATATTTGATTTTACATTTTTTTTTAAGATTTTATTTATTTATTTGACAGAGAGAGACACAGCGAGAGAGGGAACACAAGCAGGGGGAGTGGAAGAGGGAGAAGCAGGCCTCCCGCGGAGCAGGGAGCCCGATGCGGGGCTGGATCCCAGGACGCCAGGATCATGACCTGAGCCGAAGGCAGACGCATAACGACTGAGCCACCCAAGCGCCCTGATTTTACATTTAATTCAGACCTGCCACATCCATATTTCAAAGTGCTCCAAAACTGTGCGTGTCACCATTAGCTTCATTCCACACGTTTGGAGCCCTACTGTATCAAAACACATACTTCACGATGTGCATATGCTTCTTTTTCCTCTAGATTTTTAGCAGCATTCAATTAAGGTCTAATTGATATTAAACTAAAAGAAAGCAAAATCCAAGAAAAAAAAAGCAGACAAAAATTTAAAAGGTTTTGAAGCCACTCAGTAGTGTGTGTGCATTAGTCAAACTTGACTTTCTTTGCCGAAACTTTAACAAAATGAAGAGGGACGTTAGAGGCGTGTATCCTGATTGCCCCCATACTGGTTATTTTGCTAGGACATGATTGCAGCCTCTAAAAATTGGCTTCTAGAGGAGCCTTCAGTCCAGAGATCTATGGTGAAGATAGCACTCAGGCCAGCAAAGTGTTTGAATACATTGGCATTATATAAATTGGATGCTATTCTTGTTTTCCGTAAGCCCTGGAAGGCTGTCCACATACTTGAAGTTCAATGTTTTGAGTGTCCTCTGCTCTATCAGTATGCCAGGAAAATAATGGGCTTTTCTTAAGTACGATATAAGGCGGCTTCTGTGAAAGGCATTTATTGTGCAGTTGGGATGTTTTCCCCTCTTCTTTCTTCGGCTTTCCTATCTACTGCACAGGAGGTACGATTAGGCGCCTGGGAGGCACGGGGGAGGCTGGTATGTGCTCTCCCAAACCTTCACCACAAACCCGGGCTGCCTAAGCTGAAGCAGCCACACAGAGAGCTAAGGAAACTTTAAAAACTTAATTAAGGGAAAAAAGGCAAACAAAATAATACTATAGTGGATTTACTTAGTGCTGTAGCCTTGCCAGGGAAACCGCAGAGCCTGCATTTATATGTTTCTTATATAAGACATATTTAATTAAAACAGGAGACGAGACAACAAGCTTTCTTCTAAGTTCATTTAAATACATGTTTATGTTTGTGTTTAAATTCCCTGTGGGGTAAAGTAACGCTGATCCAAAGGCATAAAAGCAATTTGATTAGGCAACTGTAGGCCGTCCCGAATACTTTTAGCCTTAAGTACTTAAGACTTAATCCCTCCCATACCCCACACAAAAGCTATCTACTGAGGCTGGGCAAGCCCCAGACCTGAAGATAATACTTCCCGGTTTGGACTGATTCACCTTCACCTTCGTAGTATCCTTTCTCTCCTGCCTTTGCCTTATTAACTCAAAGATTATACCTGAGCCTTATTTTTGTTTTTTTTTTGCTCTCAATTATTTATGTTACCCTTTCAGATGAGGCTTTTCTTTAAAAAAAGATTATTTCTCTTTTCTTTTTCTTCTCTCTTTCTCTTTTTAAAGATTTTATTTATTTATTTGTCAGAGAGAGATAGCACGAGCAGGGGGAGGGACAGAGGGAGAGAGAGAAGCAGACTCCCCACTGAGCAGGGAACCCGATGCGGGACTCTATCCCAAGACCCTGGGATCATGACCTGAGCCAAAGGCAGATGCTTAATGACTAAGCCACCCAGGGGCCCCTTCTTTTTCTTCTCATACCACTTTTTTTTTTTTTTGAGAGCGATGAAAATATTTTAAATTGGACTTCAGTTTGGAAAAATTTTAGATAATGGCAAGTCATCCAAAATATCCACATTATACATATCTGAATAAGAAGATGCAGTTTGGGGGAGTAAGATGTCATTCTCTATTAGCTGAAGTTATGGATTATGTTTTAGGACCTCACTTCTTCAAGTGTGGTCCGTGGTCCAGCAACATCGTCATCACCTGTCATCATCATCATCGCTTGTTAGAGATGCAGAATCTCAGGATCCTCCCCAGACCAACTGGATCAGAATGTGCATCTTAGTAAGTTACCCAGATGATTAATGAGCACATTATAGTTTGAGAAGCACCAATGTAGGGTAAATGTTCTTTCTGGACAAATCATTCTTCCCGCAGGCTCATCTTCTTGAGACATTATATAGGTTCTTCAGTAAGAGGACTATGGAAAACATTGTGTGTGCTCAGATTAAGCATCTCAAGTGGCCTTTTATGGACCCATTAGGAGCCTGTTAAATAGAGTAAAAAATGAAAAAATTCCTGCGTAAGTTTTTAAGTCTTCCCTTTAATTATGTCTTAATTTATAATGGTGCTGGACTATAATTAGGTATCTTAAAAACTGATTTATTTTACATTTGTGAACACATTTAAATTGGGTACTTGTGAACAAATAAATTTCTTTATTTTTATTTTTATTTATTTATTTTTAAAAGATTTTATTTTTAAGTAATCTCTTCAGCTCATGTGGGGCTCAAACTTACAACCCCGAGATCAAGAGTCTTATGCTCTACCACCTGAGCAAGCCAGATGCACCCCACAAACTTTTCTTTAATATCATGCATGTATACATAGCAAAGTAGATTCTCTATAAAATGTTTCTTCTGCCACAGTACTTGAGAGAGGCTGTAATTCCAACATATATCCATAAAGGAAGATTGGATTTACGTTCTTTTTCTTTTAAACAATTTTTTAATAATTTGATTATATTAAATATATTATTAAATATTTGATCTAATTTTGAAATGTATATTTCATTACCAGTTGCATATGTTGTGACATACTTGAGAAAGGCTATGATTCCATCATATATCCATTTTAAAATAATCTCATCTGCTTAAGAACATTATTGTGTACTATCCAAAAGGCCTTTTGAGATCCAATTAAATAAAGTAATTTAAAAAAATTATGATTTGGGGGCGCCTGGGTGGCTCAGTCGTTAGGCGTCTGCCTTCGGCTCGGGTCATGATCCCGGGATCCTGGGATTGAGCCCCGCATCGGGCTCCCTGCTCGGCGGGAAGCCTGCTTCTCCCTCTCCCACTCCCCCTGCTTGTGTTCCCTCTCTCGCTGTGTCTCTCTCTGTCAAATAAATAAGTGGAATCTTTAAAGAAAAAAAATAAAAAATTATGATTTGTTCTAAAATTGAGCCTAATTCTAAGACATCTGTGATATATGCTGTTATATTTTTAAAGAAATCCTGTAAACATTCACTGCCAAAGTCTTATTTTATGAAGGAAGAACAAATGTTACTTTGCTTAAACACTCTTAATGCAACCTTGAAAACAATTTCTAAGAAGTTACTGGTTCAGAATAATGTAGTCTCTAGAATTATCCAAACTCCCCTCTTCATTCCCTAGATAAATGATCCTCTTTCATCATCATGACTATAGAATGGTAGACAGAGACTAACCACTAATTTTCACTTAATTTGTCATTCTCAGCCAGCATGAAGAGTAGCAATTCAAGTGATTTGACAACACAAGTCCAAGACTAAAACGTTCTGTTCCTATCATTGATGCTGAGAGTCTGTCAGATATTGCAGTATTTTTTAAAATTTTTATGTTAATCACCATACATTACATCATTAGTTTTTGATGTAGTGTTCCATGATTCATTGTTTGCGTATAACACCCAGTGCTCCATGCAGAACGTGCCCTCTTTAATACCCATCACCAGGCTAACCCATCCCCCCACCCTCCTCCCCTCTAGAACCCTCAGTTTGTTTTTCAGAGTCCATCG
This sequence comes from Callorhinus ursinus, assembly GCF_003265705.2. Lineage (NCBI taxonomy): Eukaryota > Metazoa > Chordata > Mammalia > Carnivora > Otariidae > Callorhinus > Callorhinus ursinus. Next base: position 24,164,087 of record NW_027397074.1, read on the forward strand.
TCTCTCATGGTTCGTCTCCCCCTCCGATATCCCCCCCTTCATTCTTCCCCTCCTGCTATCTTCTTCTTTTTTTTTTAACATATATTGTTGAATCACAGATTTGTACCTCTGAAACAAATAATACAATATATGATATTGCAGTATTGAATCAGTGAACTCGGTGCAGATTTATAAGAGATTATCTCTTTAAGAACAACTGTTTTTGTTGCTTAAAGGAAAGTTATCATGTGTTTGTATAGTAGGGGCCAAGGGATAAGCTCTGGTTTAAGAATTTAGGTAGTAATCAGGGGCGCCTGGGTGGCTCAGTCGTTAGGTGTCTGCCTTCGGCTCAGGTCATGATCCCAGGGTCCTGGGATCGAGCCCCACATCGGGCTCCCTGCTTAGCGGGAAGCCGGCCTTCTCCCTCTCCCACTCCCCCTGCTTGTGTTCCCTCTCTTGCTGTCTCTGTCAAATAAATAAATAAAACCTTAAAAAAAAAAGAATTTAGGTAGTCATCTAAATTGCATTACATTTCAGTTAATTTAAGTTTCATACATCTAAGATTAATGTTACGTCTAAAGTGTGGTAAGTTTAGGGGTGCCTGGGTGGCTCAGTCGGTTAAATGTCTGCCTTCAACTCAGGTCATGATCCTGGCATCCGGGGAGTCTGTTTCTCCCTCTCCTTCTGCCCCTCTCCCCTGGGCTCGTGTGCTCTCTCTCTCTTGTTTACTCTCTCTCAAATGAATAAATAAAATCTTAATAAAAATACAGTGAGATGTTTAAAAAGACCCACTTCTTAAAATAAGAAGTGCAGTTTCTACTGGCCATCAATTTACATCATCATCATCATTGCTAACACTAATCAGCACTTTCTTTTTTTTTTTCCTAAAGATTTTATTCATCTATCTGACAGTGAGATAGGGAGAGAGAGCACAAGCAGGGGGAGCAGCAGGCAGGGAGCCTGACGCGGGGCTCGATCCCAGGACTCTAGGATCATGACCTGAGCCAAAGGCAGCCACTTAACCAACTGAGCCACCCAGGCGCCCCTAATCAGTGCTTTCTATGTGCTATGGACTAGCTAGTCTAAGTCCTTTTTGCATATTAAATCGTTAAAACACAGAAGAGGCTTTTGAGGTACAAAATTTCATTCTCATTTTAAGAGGTGGAAACAGACCCAGAGAGCTTCAACATTAGTCCAAGATCACATAATTAAAAAATGGCAGAGCTGGAATCTAGCTGAATATAAATATGATTTAGTCACTTTAAATTTGTGAGTATGAATAACACATATTGTGAACTTACTCTAATTTGGGGGCTTGGGGAAGAGGAATGACTTCCCTCGTCAGACAATTATTTTTTGCATTTGTTTATATATTTGCTCACTTTTGCTTTCTGTAGGTTAAAAGCATAATGGCATTATGAAGTTGAAATCTTTGTCTAAATTTATCATTTAGAATTTTCTTCTTCAGTTTTAAAGAAAATTGTATAATATACACTTGTACATTATAATGTATATTATAATAAAGTTATATTGTATATTATAATAAAAATACTTTTATACATATATAATATAATGAGAAAGTAGATTAATAATAGTTTAGCTGCAAGTCTTGCCTTTGGTTTCAATGTGATTTTTAAATCTAATTTTATATTCTGTGGGCACGGACTTTACCCTGAAGACAATGAGAAAGCTTTGAAGGCTTTGAAGAAATTAGATGACTGTGTGTGATCATTTAAATGAGGGAAAGAGTCTAGGTAGGTGGGTCAATGACATGGGAAAAAAGTGAGTGATTTACGAAAGAAGTTTCAACAGGAATTCTTCAATAACAAGATAGATGACAAGAGTGAAAGTTGTTTTAGATGTCTCTCCAGTCTTGAGTCTAGGTAAACTGAAGAATGGTAGAGAAAGAGGTCTTTGGAGAAAAATGATGAGTTTCATTGGGACATAAACTCTAAAGAATTGATGGGCCATCCAGTTTGAACTTATCCCATGGTTAGGTAGAGGGGAAGCCTGAAATTGTAGAGAGGTCAGTGGTGTGTGTGATTGGATAAAGTGTCCTGGCACTTTTCCAGGTGAGGGTACAGTGAGAACCCCCAAAGTGGTTAGGGGGCAGGTGGGGCAGGTGGGGGCAGCAGAGCACCAATCGCTGGGGACAGCTGGCCAGGACAAGGGCGCTGACTCAAAGCTGATATTTGGACTGAGCCTTTGGGTGTATTCACATTTAGGGATGGGAAGAAGAACCACAGCTAGCGAAGGACACAGAGGAAATGGGACCCTACAGGTGGGGTCATCTGGACAGTACAGATGTATGGGAGCCAAAAGATTCGATTTCTAGAAAGATTTCTAGAAGGTCAGGAGACAGTAGGAATATAAACCTAAACCGAATGACTAGTGACTTTGAAGGAAGTGATTTTAGAAGAGTAATGGGGCCAGTAATAGATTAAAAGGGATTAAGTGGGGGGATAGGAATGGAGATAGAGAAATATGTAATTTTTTCAAGTTTGTCAATGAAGGAAGCAGAGTAATAGGATGGTAGTTTGAGGGGGAGGCAGAATAGATGGAGGGTTGTTGTTGTTGTTGTTTTTTTATGTGAAGTATTCTCATAAATGTTTCTGAGCCACACAGAATAATCTCATAAAGAGAATAATTGAAGATACCAGTGAGAGAAAGAATGAGTGGATAATTATGAAGCCACTTCTCAGAAGGATTGGGATATAATCAAGAATGCTGGTGGAAGTCTTGGGTTGGAGGAGAGGAGGAAGGAAGACGATCAGATAATGGAGATCCTGTGGATCTTTATCAAGGGTGCCAACTTTGTATAGGTAAGCTGTGTTCTGAATGTTCATTAGTTATTTGGAAAGCTTACACCATGTTCTGAGAGAAACACTCCGGCATGGTGGATGTGGCATGTGGAAAGTGGGACAGTTCTGGACTGAGCTCTCCACCTTCTGCTTTATCATTGTGGATACAACCCAGAGTTATATCAATCTCTTTTCACTCTTACTTCTCTTCCTCAGATACAATTTTTCCTTTTATGGTTTAAAATATTGTTAGCTATATAAAAAATCTCCATTTCTATCATCGTAGAAACTCTTCGATATTGAAGTACTGGTTCAATACCAAGTGATATTTAGGAACCAGTTTTTAACACAATGTCTTAATATCTTGGGTACTTTTCCCAGAACCCACGTGTCTCCAAATTGGAAATTTAGACCATTGGTTCTCAATCCTGCCTGCACATTGGAATCATTGGAGGTGCTTCTAAGCAATATCAATGCCTCACCCCACTCTCAGAGATTCTGATTCAAGTGGTTTGGAGTGGGGCTTGGTTATCAGATTTTTTTTTTTTTTTTACTAGTTTTCCAGGTGATTGTAGTATACAGCCGAAGTTGAGAAGCACTGACACAGACCAATAGCAAATTCTACTGGTAGAAAAAGCAACTTTTCAATGCATCACGTAGGGCTGGGCTGTCCCTTCAAACTCAATGTGACTGAAGTATAATGCATTTCCAAAAGCAGTCCCCCCCCCGACTTTTCTTTGTTAGATGTACCACCCAAGGGAGACTGGAGATACTCTTTCATTCAGCCAAGTTTCCCATTTCCCCCCTATCTGGTTGGTCCCTAAATCTGGTGTCTTCCAAAGTCCCATGCCTCTACTCTTAGATCTCTCCCTACCTCCAGCCGTCACCTCCTGGCTAGCTCTTTCTCTCTTTTTTGACTCAAGTGCAGACAGTTGAGTTAATCATATTCTTCTGTGAGTGGCACTTTGTAGTCATGGGGTCACCACAAGGCCCTTCTTTCCTTCAAATGAAAGTAGGTATTAATTTATTCTTTTAACAGCCTATTTTGCACATGGCTGTTAGATTATTCTTTTTCAAGCACTGTTCTCACCATGTCCTTCTGGTTCAAAGTTTCTAGTAACTCCTCATTTCTTACCCTCTAAATAGTGAACAACTGTGGGGGCGTCTGGCTGACTCAGTCAGTAGAGCATGTGACTCTTGATCTCGGGTTTGGGGCTCAAGCTCCACGTTGGGTGTAGAACTTACTTTAAAAAAATGGTGAACTGTGTTGTATGCCTTTTAAGGCTCTCCATATTCTAAACCCATTCAAATTGCAAAGTCACCTCTCTGGTCCCAGTTTCACCAACTATAATCAGATGTTAAAAAAAAATATATATGTATAAAATATATGTATTATATATATGTATATAGATATATGTGCATATATATATATATCAAAACATATGTATATTCTCTTTAGCTCCAAACATTTTATTTTTTGACAATTTTCTACTACTGTCTAGACTATTCACAGTAAGACTATTCACAATTCTAATTAAGTTTGGCTCCTTCACTCTTTTAATGACACAAGTACAATGTTGCTTCTCATGTTGGTTTTCTCTTTTGAAGAGCTCTCAGTCTTTTCTTCCTGCCCATACTATATCTGGCATTCAAGGCCCGGCTGAAATGCCACTCATCTATAATGTCTTAGATGAGCAACTGAGTATATGTATATAATATAAGATTTTATTTATTTATTTGAGAGAGAGAGTGCAAACAGGGGGAGAGTGGTTGGCGGGGGGGGAGAAGGACAAGCAGACTCTGCACTGAGTGAGAAGCCCAATGCAGGGCTTGATCCCAGGACCCTGAGATTATGACCTGAGCTGAAACCAAGAGTTGGATGCTTAACCAACGGAGCCACCCAGGCACCCCATGATCTAGTTTTTGATAGTTTTTGTAAAGATTTTATACAAGCTTGAAAATAATATAAACCCTTTTTTCCAATAGCTTTTAAAAATAGTAATGTAAAATAAAATAAATTTTGTATATAAAAGAGATAGAACTTGTTCAGAATTGGAAAGTACATCAGCAATCCTCCCAGAAACAACAGTGCTGCTAATATTTTAAATATGTATTTCTAGGTTTCCTTTTTACCTTAAAAAAATTTACTATCTCTCTACCTATCTCCTGTTTTTGGTACTTAACAATAATTAAGATGCACTTTCTCAGACCAAATATCGTCATAAGCATCATTTTCAAAAGCGTATTAGATATTCCATTGCATATATATATCATAATTTACTTAATCAATTCCCTGATGTCAGACATTTCAATTTGATTCTGATTTTTACAATGATAAATAATGCTTTGTAGTTCAAATGTTAAGATAATAGACTGGAAAAACAGTATAGTCACCCATTCCTGCTAATTCTTAGAAACGTGCTAAAAGGTATATTTTAAAAAGCTGCAACTGGATTGGGGGACGCCTGGGTGGCTCAGTCGGTTAAGTGGCTGCCTTCGGCCCAGGTCATGGTCCCAGGGCCCTGGGATCGAGTCCCGTGTCGGGCTCCTTGCTCAGCAGGGAGCCTGCTTCTCCCTCTCTCTCCCTCTGCTTGTGCTCTCTCTGTCAAATAAATAAAATCTTAAAAAAAAAAGCTGCAACTGGATTGGAAAAATAAAGGAAATTCATGATGTTCTAGGAAGTGTGAGGCATCCCTGAGACAAGGAGAGTAGATGGAATCTCCTTTAAAAAGGAAATTCAGCTCAAAAGGTGAGTAGAAGAGTAGTGCTAGCAGCAGATGAGAGTGATTCCAAGAACAGGTCATGCTTGGGGAGATAGAACTGGGAGCAGTGAGGGTCCTGGCAGCTAAGAAGGTGACTGGTTTGGGTGCTACAGCAGGAACGGCCAGGTGTCTGTCTGCAGGTGAGGGCAGTGAGTACGGGAGCTTGGATCAGAGAGAGAGGTGAGTGCCTTTGGTGGCTAGACAAGGACCCAAGGGGAAAGGAATTTTTAAAAGTGGAAGACTGCCCACTGAGATACCCAAACCGGCATGACAGCCTACTGGCACATCCTTTCTGTGCCCCTACTCTCACTGAAAATAGATGGGCAGACTATCCTTAGTAGCTTATCTTGCCTGTACCTCGAATAAAGCAGAGAGAATAGAAGCACGAATAGGGCATCTGAATACAAAAGTAAATCCCCAATGAGAATCATCCACATTTGAGGAGAACCAATATCAGGAAAGATAATGAACTTAAACCAAAGAACCTACACCTCAGGAAACAGTTACAGATAAGCAGAACAGGGCTTTAGAATAAGTACACAAGGACTTTGGGATAAGAGTATCCAAGAAGAGAAGAGAGGATAGTTCATTATTAACTAAGAATAGTGAATGAGACAGAAAACTTAATGAGTAAGCTGTAGGGTAGATGAACACATCGGGATAGTCAAGGAATTCTTCCAGAAGAGAGTACCAAGGGATACACATATGTAAAGTAGAGATCTTAGTGAATGATGTAAAGTTTCAGCATCCATTCAGTGTAAATTCCAGAAGGCAACAATGGAGATAAGAGAGAGAAGGTAAATTTTAAAGAAATACGATAGACTAGAATGTCCCAGACTTGAAAATCACGTGCCCTCAGTTTGAAATAGATCAGAATTAAACCAAACCACAGCAAACCAAATAAACCCAAACCACCAGAAGCCTAGTCCAAGGTTCTAAAATAAACCGAGGAAGAAGAAATGGAATACAGAAGTAGTGGTAAGGCAAGAAATCCATAAAAATTAATGTTTAAATACGTATTGATTGTTAAGGAAGAGTACTTTTAAGCAATATTCTGAACCCACAATTCCAACTGATAACCACGGGGGACTTTGCAGAAGGTAGGCAGGCAGGGAAACAGAATCATGCCAATGTTCTTATCTTATTTAGAGGAGGACATGGCTACTGATTAACTTTAAATATTGTTTGAACAATGTAGCACTATGGATACACATTTAAAATGCAAGAATTATAACCAGAAATACAGAAATAGAGTGTAAAACTTTCCAATTAATAGTTCAATAAAAGGAAATACAGTAGAAATAATCTGGACTTTGTGGTAAGCAGAAAACAAAATATGACAGCAGGGACTAGTTCAAAAAGGCCATTAAACACAATCAATATGAATAGGCTAAACTCATCTACTGAGTTAATAAAAATAAAATCTAGCTATAAATAGTGAAGAGGGGACAAAAGAGAATGACAGATGGTGGTTGACAATAAAAAGGTACCTGAAGCAAATGCTAACAAAAGGAAAGCAATTGTAATTATATATTAATATCAGACAAAATAGAATTTAAAACAAAATTTAAAGGGCCCAGAAGAACTCTTGCTGAAAGGTACAAGAAGATAGAACAATCATAAATCTTAATATGTCTAACATAACTGACTTTCAAACTAACTTTTATGTCTAATATAACTGTCAAAACATAGAAAGCAAAACCAGATATAACCAAATAGAGAAACTGACAAATCCACAATCATACTTGGCAACTCCAATGCTCTACTTTCTGAAATTGAGAGATCAAGGAGGCAAAAACTTAAAAAATAGAAAATTGGAATAATTCAGATTGATCTAAGATCTATTTCACATATGTATTTTGGACCTGCAAAGTAGAAATGACATATTCTTTTTTAATTTATTTTTTATTTTTTAGTGTTTTTAATTTTAACTCCAGTATAGTTTACATACAGTGTAATATTAATCTCAGGTGTACATTACAGTAATTCAACACTTCTATAAACGGCTGGTGCTCATCACCTATTTCATCCAACTCCCTGTCCCCCCCGAAACCACCGGTTTGTTCTCTGTAGTTAAGAGTCTGTTTCTTGGTTTCTGTCTCTCTCTTTTTTCCCCTTTTGTTTTGTTTTTTAAATTCCACATATGAGTGAAAGTATATGGTATTTATGTTTCTCTGATTGGCTTATTTTGCTTAGCATTGTACTGTCTAGATCCATCCATGTTGTTGCAAATGGCAAGATTTCATTCTTTTTTTTTTAAGATTTTATTGATTTATTTGAGAGAGAGAGCACAAGTGGGGAGGAGGAGCAGAGGGAAAAGGAGAAGCAGGCTCCCTGCTGAGTGGGGAGGCCAATGAGGGGCTCGATCCCAGGACCCTAAGATCATGACCTGAGGCCAAGGCAGACACTTAACTGACTGAGCCACCCAGGTGCCCCAAGATTTCATTCTTTTTTAAGGGCCGAGTAATATTCCATTTTATATATGAATCACATCTTCTTTATCCATTAATTTACTGATGGACACTTGGGCTGCTTCCATAGTTTGGCTATTGTTGATAATGCTGCTATAAACATAGGGGTGCATGTATCCCCTTGAATTAGTGTTTTTGTATTCTTTTGGCAAATACCCAGTAGTGGAATTACTGGAACATAGGGTAGTTCTATTTTCAACTTTTTGAGGAATCTCCATACTGCACCAGTTTGTATTTCCACCAACAGTGCAAGACGGTTCCTTTTTCTCCACATCTTCACCAACACCTGTTGTTTCTTGTGAAACAACATATTCTTTTAAGCATACTTAGAACCTCAAAAAATTGTGTAGAAGGGCTAAAGGAAATTTGAAGAAATTCCTTTTCCTGACAAGTTGATAAGTTACAACTTTTTCTTTGATCACAATGCAGTAAAATTAGAGAACATTTATGAAAGAGAAGTAAACATCAATTTTTACATCAACTAAATAACTTTTGGGAAATGAGGATATAAGTGTAAGTGATGAACTATTTTGAACAAAACTCACAGTGTATGGCCAAAGCAGTGTTCAGCGATCATTCTTAAGGTTTGCTTTCTATATTAGTGTTAGCTTCTAAAAATTTTAATGTGACTTTTTTTCCTATGTAAGATATTTTCACTGCTCAAAAGTTGAAACTATATAAAAATATAAACCTAGAAGCATCTCATTTCCATTCCTATCTTTTCTGCCTTGCCCCTCACCAAAACTCATCCCCATAGGTAACTTTAAGAAAAAATAGTTTTTGGTTTATCTTTTTGTATGAAGGAAATATTATATATGTTCTTTTCCCATTCCCTTTTATGCAAAAGTTTGCCGACTATATTAGATGTTTTCCTGTTAACTAAGATGATGGATTTTGTGTTGAGAAATCTATTGATTTCTGGGGCACCTGGGTGACTCAGTCAGTTAAGCATCCGACTCTTGATTTCAGCTCAGGGTCATGAAATCAAGCCCGGCGTTGGGTTCCATGATGGGCATAGAGCCTGCTTAGGAGTCTCTCTCTCCCTCTCCCTCTGCCCCTCCCCACCTCTCTGAAAAGAAAAAAAAAAGAAATCCATTGATTTTTATTATTTTGAAATCAGAAATGGGTGTTGAATTTGTTTTCAGCCTCTGCAGCAATGGTCAGTTTTTTTCCTTTTAGAAAAAATTAGTATCATTAGTACTTTAAATTATTATACATGGCAGTGTATGTATCTCAACTTCGGTTGATTTTCTATCCTCGTCTATCAACAACTGTAAACATTTAAAACATTCCTTATAGTTAGATCTTTCTGTACAGGTATAAACACATTTAGTGCCTCTTTGATATTTCTTATGTAACATATTTCAAAAACTTAGGAATATACTAAAGGAAGACTAATATGTTTTCCAAAGTGACTTTCAAAGAATAGACTCTCCATGAATTTATTTGCTTCTCCCATTCTTTGAACTGTTATGTTTAAGCTTGAAATTTTGACTTTCAAGAAGATCTGCTTCCTGGGCGCCTGGGTGGCTCAGTTGGTTAAGCGACTGCCTTCGGCTCAGGTCATGATCCTGGAGTCCCGGGATCGAGTCCCACATCGGGCTCCCTGCTCAGCAGGGAGTCTGCTTCTCCCTCTGACCCTCTTCCCTCTCGTGCTCTCTATCTCTCATTCTCTCTCAAATAAATAAAAATAAAAATCTTAAAAAAAAAAAAAAAAGATCTGCTTCCTTACCATTGCATTTCAGTAGTTAGAGATACTCAGACACCAAGTAAAAATGTTTAAAGGAGCCCTCCTTCTTACATTTTCACCTCAATGTAGTGACACTCCTGTTTAGGACTCCAAGGTAAAATGGAAAATGAAAGACCCTTTGTGGTGTTGTTTGGGGGACTATAGGAACTGACTGTGGTTAAATCTAGCTTATTCATCTCTCCAGGTCTCTAAGCATGTGAAGGTTGTTTGAGTCAAAGATATATCTTGTTCCAGGCATTTGCTTTTTCATTATTCTCAAAGATTGAAAATTTGGAATTTAGTAGCTGTAAATTAAAAAATGAGCCACTTATGCAGCCAAATCCAAGCCTGTGGGTGTGTTTCCATGACTAACAACATAGAGCAGTTTCCAGATCTTTCACCACCAGCCTCTCCCATTCACCAGCCCTCTCTCATGCCACTGTAGAGGACAAGGCTTTAACCTTATTGGCAAGTAAGAATTATTTTCATACTTCATGTAAACACTAGAGCATAATACAAAGTAACAATGCAGTATGCTCCACACAGGTGTTTCCTGTCTTTTTCTTTCAGTTTAGTTTTTCTTTTTTTAAATTAAAAATTAAAAAAAAATTTTTAGTACATTTTTTATTGATCACTAGAAAAAACTGAATAGCTTTTTCTGATGCATGTAAGTGCACAATTAAAATCTAAAAAAAAAAAAATCCAGCGACACAAGTAATAGAAAGCTATATCCTAATACATATAAATAGGAAAGGCCAATGTTTGGGGCACCTGGCTGGCTCAGTCGGAAGAGCATGTGACTCTTGTTCTTGGGGTTGTGGGTTCAAACCCCACATTGGGTGTAGAGATTACTTAAAAGTAAAATCCTTTTTTTTTTCAGTTTATTTTTTCTTACTCACTGATTTTTCTCTATCTCCTTTGACCTCAAAGTTCTCTATCTGCTTGTCAAAAAACTTCTCTAGCAGCCTCTTCTATGTCTGTCTGTGTGGGAGTTGGTCTGCACAGGTACCACACTACATAGAGCAATTGCTACATTGATCTTCTTTATGGGTATGGGTATATTGTGGTGGTTATATTTTGTGTGCCCTGAAAGGCTTACATGATGTGTTCCACACAGAGTTTGGAGGAGTTTCCCCTTTCTCTTAAAAGTCCTTTCAGAGCAGGGGTGCCTGGCTCTTTTTTTTAAAGATTTTATTTAAGAGAGAGAGATAGAGAGAGAGAGAAACAGCCTTCCTGCTGAGCAGGGAGCTGGATGCAGGGGTCAGTCCCAGGACCCCGGGATCATGACCGGGGCCGAAGGCTGACGCTTAACCGACTGAGCCACCCAGGCGCTCCGGAGCTGACTCTTGATCTCAGCTCAGGTCTCTATCTCACCATCATGAGTTTGAGCCCTGCTCAAACACTGGGCTCCAGTTGGGTGTGGAGCCTACTTTAAAAAAAAAAAAAAAAAGTCTTTTCAAAGCAATTAGTTGTGTGTATAGGTGTCTCCTTCTCTTTTTACAAAAAATTTTGGAGGAAATCTGAGAGAAATCATGATTAGATTAGTAGAAGTAGAAGGTACTGAGATTACCTAACCCAGCATTTGGCATATTAGGTAATTTCAGGCATAGAGTGGTTGAGTGACTTGCTTAATAACACACAGGAAAAAGAAACACATGGAGGAAAGATAAAAGAAAGGCCTACATGAAGTGTACAGATCCAGATTAATGGCCAGGAATATAACTCAGATGTTATTTTCAATTCATGGCTATTTTGACCACAAGAGGAAAACTGGTCAGCCTAAATTGGAAGGTCAAGGAATCAGAGAAAATTTTGTCCTCAAAACATACCTCACTGTCCAGCTCATTGTAAAAGAAATAAATAAATAAAGGCCATCTATCATTATAGATGTTATTCCTTGATTCCTCTTCCCAAGGCCTAACCGCTATGTCTTGGCTTCTCTCTCACCCATCTGCCATTTCTGAGTATTGATTGCCCAATGTTCTGTGGACCTTTTCTGCTCCCTTTAGGCTGAATTAAGTCTTTTATTGTTATTTTTTATTAATTCATTGGCAGAATGTTTTTTCCACATTTTTATAAGAGCTCTGGCTCTGAAAGAAGTATTTATTATACATGTAATTTAGCCCCAAAGGAAACCAGAAAAAAAGTAAACTGGAACAAGAAATTAATTTTCAATTTATAGGGATATTAACACGTGAAGTATGGTTCAAAAAAATTTCCTGAAGTAAAATAACCACGCTGCCATTCAATTCTTGCCATTAATGTGGTTTGTCATAATACCAAATTAAATCCATTAAAAAAAATGTTCTTTGCTCTTTTAAACAAATATTTTTTTCTAAATTTTAAGCAGAAGGAAAAAGTCTCTTCAAGGTAATCAATATTAGAGTACTTACTATTTGTCAGGCACTGTGGTGGGCCCTGAAAAGGACACTAAAAATAAGTCCCTGCCCTTGTTAGCAGGGTGTGTGTCTTCTTTGTCTTTCAAAAAGTCTTTGCACAGAAAAAAATCTGTGAGGGAAGCACATAAATTCTTATACTCTTGCCCCTTCATCACCAGCGGGTCATCTGAGTCATTTGACACCCCCAAAATCACAAAATGCCCGCGCTATGGAATCTGTATTCTAGGGTGTGTGTGGGTGAGGGGGGGGACAGACAATCAGCAAGTAAGCAAAATTTGTGTTTTAGAGAAAAATAAAGCAGAGAGGGGGCTTAGGGAGTTCTTGGCATGGTGATGTTGTAATTTCAAATATAGTCGCCAGGGAGGGTCTTAGAAGGAGACCTGAAGTAAGGAGCTGGGTGAAATGAAGGTGTTAGATAAGAAGATATATATGTGGCAGAGCATTCCAAGCATAGGGAACAGCAAGTACCAAGGTCTTTAGCTGGGAGTGTCCCTGGCCTATTCAAAGATGACTAGTGTGTCTGGAACTGGCCAACTAGGGAGAGAGCAGTAGGAGAAAATCTAGAGAGCTAAGAAGTGAAGAGACCTTGGGTTTTACTGAAGGATTTTGTTGAGCAGAGGAATAACATGATCTAATTTACAGTTTAGGTGGATCATGACCAAAGTTGATCATGGCCGGAAGCAGGAACACAAGCTACCACAGTATCAGGAGGTGTTGACTGGAGAGAGAGATGGTTGTGGTTGCCGGCATGGTGAGAAATGGTTGAGTTCTGCATATATTTTGTTGGTGGAGCCATCAGGATTTGCTGAAGGACCAAAGGTGTGATGGGGGAGAAGGAAAGAGGCCAAATTGCTGCCAGCTTTAGAAAGCAGTCACACTCTCAGTATCACCTTTGCTAAAGGTGGGGATTTTTTAAATGTCTCGATTTTATGTTTTCAGCTCAATTTAACCAGCATCTCCAGGATCGTGGCCCTGGAAACAATACATTTAAAATGTTTCTAGGGGCCCCTGGTTGGCTCAGTTGGTTAAGCCTTCCACTCTGGATTTCCACTCAGGTCATGATCTCAGGGTGTGAGATCAGACGGGTGTTGGGCTCTGCACTCAGAGGGAGTAGGCTTGAGATTCTTTCTCCCTCTCCTTCTGCCCCTCCCCCTGCTCACTTTCTCTCAAATAGATAAATCTTTAAAAAAAAGTAAACAAAATGTTTCTCTATGATTCTTCTGCAGCCAGTTTGACTTGAGCTAATGAAACCTGCTGGCTCCTGAGATTAAGAATTCCTCATATCAGTGAAGTCATATGATACATGTCTTTCTCTGATTGACTTATTTCGCTCAGCATAATGCCCTCCAGTTCCATCCACGTCGTTGCAAATGGCAAGATTTCATTCTTTTTTTTTAATCTCAGGAAACAAACTGAGGGTTGCTGGAGTGGTGGGGGGTGGGAGGGATGGGGTGGCTGGGTGATAGACATTGGGGAGGGTATGTGCTATGGTGAGCGCTGTGAAGTGTGCAAGACTGTTGAATCACAGATCTGTACCTCTGAAGCAAATAATACATTATATGTTAAAAGAAGAAGAAGAACAATCTAGCAGGAGGGGAAAAATGAAGGGTGGAAATCAGAGGGGGAGCCGCACCATGGGAGACTATGGACTCTGAGAAACAAACTGAGGGTTCTAGAGGGGAGGGAGGCGGGGGGGGGGATGGGTTAGCTCGGTGATGGGTATTAAAGAGGGCACGTTCTGCATGGAGAACTGGGTGTTATACGCAAACAATGAATCATGGAATACTACATCAAAAACTAATGATGTTAATGTATGGTGACTAACATAAAAAAAAAAAAAGAGACCTGCTGGCTCACAGCTCACTTGAGTTATATGAAAGACGCTGCACCTTCAAAGGTACAAATTAGGAGCACAGCACTGTGCAGAGTACGTGGGTAGGTGCTCCTGAATGGAGAGATTAATCCTAATCCCACTCTGATCCCCCTCGAGAAGACAGGAACACTGTTAAGACACTCAGGTGTCTTAAGTAGGTCTAGCCAACGAAGACTCCGGAGGAGCCCGATTTTGACGAAGGCTTTTTCAGGCCTTTATCAGGAGAGAAGGGTAAGATGAATGGAAAGGAAGATGCGGTGTGCCTGAGGGGGTGACAAAAGGCCCACGCCAGACCTCTGGTTGGCTGCCTCTCTCGCTGGGACAAGTTAGGCTTTAGCAGTAGGGCCGGACCGCAGGCCCATCTCCACCAAGGCCACGCCCCCTCCAGGCAAGAACCCGCCCATTTTCGCGTCAGCCACAGCTTCCCGGTTTCCGGAAGGTCCTGATTTTAGAGCGGACCAAACCGGATGAAGGTCGCGCGCCCTCCTCCGCTCGTGTTCCGGTTTACTAACACCCGGCTTCTCAGTGCGGTGGGCACGCTTCGTTCCATTGCGCAGGCGCGGTGTGCGGTCCACGCGCGCGGCTATGCTGGCTCCGCACGTGTCGCGGGTCCGGGCCTTGTATCGGCGCATCTTGCTGTTGCACCGGGCTCTGCCCCCAGATCTCAAAGCCCTTGGCGACCAATACGTGAAGGACGAATTTAGGAGACATAAGACCGTTGGTTCTGACGAGGCCCAGCGTTTCTTGCAGGAATGGGAGGCAAGTGAATGCCACCTTTTCTTCGCCCCAGACCCTCAGAGGTTTCCCTGTTTGTCCCTGTGAGAGAGAGACAGCCTGTCCCTGCTGGTTTCCCCGGGCGCTACGCAGGATCCAATAGCTGCAGCCTGTTCCGTTTGAATTAAACAGCGCAAAGCTGTTCAAACAGTACTTCCCAAAGTTACATCCCGAGCGGGTCTGTTTCTCTCACCGGTTCCTGGCTGGAGCTGATCCCGTTACCTGGGCGTCTCCGATACAATTCACCCTTTTGAGCTCCTGCGCGTGCCAGGCGCTGGAGGGGTGAGGAGGGGAGGTTACAAAATTGAATAAATCACCTCAAGTAGCTTTTTGCCCCTCCCAGTGCCTTGCACGTAGCAAGCGCCTGTTAATAAGTTAATGGTTTTCTCATTACCTAGTTTTCAGACTTAGAGGATTGTTTCCATAATTACCGTTTTTTAAATTTCCGTGCTCTTTCTTGGGTCTTAATGTTCTCAGTTGACCGAGGCAGATATCGGATACGACCACAAGCGGTGGTGGAGAAAAATGCTGAGTTAAATCAGGTGAAAGTTGGATTTCTCCGGAGTCTCAGGTTCCGTTACTTTGTTACATTGCTCTGTCTCGTTGCACTAAATCTCAGACACATGCATTAGGGATTAGCCCTTTTACTACCCACTCCCCCCACCTTTTTTTTTTTTTTTTTTGAGTGAGGGAAAAAGATTTAGAGTATTTCGTGGGGTTGGGGGCCTAGCAGCATTGCTCTTAGTTATGATTTGCAAATATCAAGATATGAATGGAATTGGAAATTAGAGCGACATCTCAGGTATTTGAAAGCATGAACCAGTGTTGGTAAAAGAACAGAGGTAAGCGATTATTGGAAAGCCTAAATTGATGGCTAGACTGTCTTTTTTTTTAATTATAAAGTTTATGGTTAGGGTGAACACAGACCTTTTTCACTGAATCTTAGAATTCTTGATTGTAGCTTTCAAGAGGGTTATTTAAGACAGTCTTGAAATTTAGAACTTTAAAATCGTGTGTTAGCGGTAAGTAGCCTCCATGGAGCCAGGGAAGTTGAATCTTAAGTGCAAATTGCTTTCTTTTAATATGGTAAGTTAGTTTTAGAGCTAGAAGAACTGGATTCAAATTCAGATTCTGGAATTTGTTAAATGTCATATCACTTAATTTTTCCTAGTCTTATTTTCTAATCTGTGAAATAATAACAGTATTTATGGACGTCTAAATTAGTGTATGTAAATTCATTTCAAAGCGCTTTGTAAATTGCTAATTGCAGTGAATCTGTAAGAAGTTAGAGTGTTTAAGTGACGTCTTTTAAGCCAGGTCAGTTTGTGGCAGGACAAGAAGGAGGGTCTCTAGCTCTGTTTGAGAAGAAATAAGGGCACTTTGAGAGTTCCTAAAGTGTGAGAACTTGGAAGCTTTAGCAAGGGTAGAAACTCAGAATAAATTGATAAAACGCTGGAGGAGAGAGATGCATAAAAAAACAACCGGGTAAATATGTTGATCGAACGAGGAGGCTTGGTATCAGGAATTCAGCTTTTTTTTTAATTAAATAATTTTAGACTTACAGAAGAGTTACAGAGACAGTACTGAGGTGCCCCCATACATCCTACATCCAGCTTCCCCATATGTTAACATGGTACATAACCATGGTGCAGTTATCAAAAATAAGACATTGACATAAAAAAGAAATTAACATTGCTGCAGTGATGTTAACTACAAGCTTTATTCACATTTTGCCAGTATATCCACTAATGTTCTTATTCTGTTGCAGGATCCAATTCAAGATCCCACATTGCATTTAGTCATTCTGTCCCCTTAATTTTCTCTGGTCTATGACAGTTCTTCAATCTTATCTTTCATGTGTTTGACACTTTTTGAAAAGTATTGGTAAATTACTTTGTAGACTATCAATTTGGATTTGTTAATTTTTTTTTTCCTCATGATTAGATTGATGTTGTGCATTAGTGGGAAGGATACCTCAAGGGTGATGAGTTTTTCTCAGCACATCAGAGGGCACATGATATCAATATGATTTACTACTCATGATGTTAACTGTGATCACTTGGTTAAGTTTCTCCACTGTAAAGTGACTATTTTCCTTTTTGAAATTAGTATATATTTTGGGGAGGTACTGTGAATCTATGCAAATATTTTGTTTCTCAAATTTTGCCAACTAGTTTAGCATCATTGATGGATCTTGCCATTGTGTTCTCATGGTGATTTTTCTGTTTCCCTCATTCCTTTTGAATTTATTTATTGGAAAGTTTCAATAGGTAAGCCTTGTCCCTTCTTCCCCATTATTGATCTAACATTTCCACTTATTTTTTGGAATGAAGAAAAGTGTATTCCGTGGGGCTAGGGCTCTGTAATTAATAAGTTAGCAGCTGGGTAAAGTTTAGTTTAAACCTAGTAATTTAACTATTTGGATAAAGTAACAATTCTCACAGTTGCAAGGCAGCTCAGTCTAAGCCTGGAGTTGGAAGGGGTGGTGTGGATGCTGCCAAGAGAGTAGTTTCTCTTTTTCAAGGATGACTGATAGAGAAGATTCTAATGACTTTGAGGGGAGAACATGTTGGCTACGGCAGTGATACTGCAAAGTAATATCCTTCAGTCTTCTGGGCTTTTCCCTGCTATGTGTTCTTCAAAACATCTAATTTATGATTGTGTTATACATGTTGCGACTAGTTATGGCCTGGATTTCTGTTGTTTTGGTTAATGATGATTACATATTTGGCACACATGAGTATCACTAGCTTGATGCTTATGTTTCTGTCAAGCTAATTGAGAGTAACACAGTTGTGGACTTCCTGTGCTTTGTGGACTTTGGCTTTTCATACTCTCTCACTTCTAAAATTACTTACAGACTGGAATGGATTCTGAATTTGTTTTACTTTACGGGGCAAACTCAGGTATGGGTCCCACTGGAGAAAAGAGAAGGGAAAGCTCAGGCATTTTAGAGGCCCCAGCATTAGGAGGAAAGTTCTCTGTTCTTTTCATTTGTAATCACGGCAAACCATGGCAAATGATAGAGGGAATTCAGCTGGGGAAGTTTCTGTTCCAGGACCATTTAGGGGAAGGTAGGAGAAAAGTATTTCATTTTATCTTAAGGATAAAAATGTATATGCTTATTTACAGAGTAAATACTGGATTTATATAGTATTTTACCATAAAAGAAAAAAATGTAGGTTCATAAAGAGATGTTGGGAATATTTGAAGGAGAATGTTTAATATCTGGTTGGGTAAAATATTTATTGTAATCTTAAGTCCTTCAGGAGGCAACTGTTAGAAGTGGAATGGGGTCTGGGTAGATCAGGAGTCTTATTTATTATGGCATATTTAAAGTTTTGAAGAATAGCTGATTAGGTAATACTTTCCATATTTTTTTTCTTTGCCTGCCCAGTTGTGGAGAGAAGAACTTCTTGCCACTTATTTTCTGGGAAATTAGAATAAGCATTGAAGATTAAATAGCAAGTAAAACATGTTTGTAATAGAACCTGAGATGAAGGTTAAAAAGCAGCTCTCAGGAGCCATTCTAAAGAGACTCTGTGCGTTTAATTTTTCCTTTTCTGCCCCATTTGTCTCCTTTCTTGCCTGGTTTCTTTTGCTTTTCTTAAGGAGCTGCTTTGCTCTGTGTCTGTTGGGGGATGTTTATAGTAGAACTTGTTTCTGGAAAAAGCCAAATGGCTTACACATTCTGTAAGTAGTTACTGATCACTTATTATTGCCAGGCTAAGTGCTAGGCGTTATGGGACACACAAATGAATAATAATTGTATTTTACTTTCACAGTGTCCAAAATTTAGTAGTGTATATTAGACAATTATAATACAGTATGAATGTGTGTCTGTTAAATGCGATGGGAGCAGGTAGAGAATGGAGGAAGTTGAGGGCCACATACAATGTCTGAGTTGAGCCTTGAGCAAGTCTAAGTTACCATGTCATGAAAAAGACTTTCTAGGTAGCAGGAGTAACATATGCAGAGGTATTGAAGTAAGAGACAGTATGACTTTTTCCAGGATCTTCAGTGATGTGTTTAAAATTTAGTGTCTTAGAGATTAGGAAGAGATAAAGCTAGAGAGGTGGCAAGAGACAGGATATTCTACTAAGAATTTTAGGTTTTTATTTGGAATCACTGAAAGATTTTAAGCAGTGGTGAAATGATTCAAATTATATTCTAGAAAGATCACTTTAGCAGCAATATAAAGGAATGAGGGAAGAATGAGTCAGATTGAAGGTAGGGAGGACTGTTGGGAGAGATGTAGTAGAGATGTTATATATATGTGTTGAGAGCGCAGGGTATGGATGTGTTATCTTTTATAAGGTAGAATGGGACTTAACTTGAGGACCCACAGAGGATTAGTGAAGGGGGGGAAATAGAATGGAAAACTCTCAGTTTTAAGAACATAATACCAGTAACCAGACTAGGTATTAGAAGAAGTAGGTGGAGAATGCGTACAGTATAGTATATTTTGTGGTAAGCATCCTGGTGGGACAGTCAGGTGGACATGTTCTGAGGTATATATTAGTCTCATACTCAGGAGAGAGATTGTGGCTGGAGGTAGAGAATTGAAATTCCTTATCTGTAGTTAGTTGCTGGTTCAAAGTTATGGCTGAAAGTGCCCAGGTTGGGTAAAATGTGGGGGAAGGTAGTCGAAGATAGACCACTAACATTCAGGAGTTAAGAGAATGAAGGTAGTAGTACAGTGCTGGAACTGTTCTGTTCTTTTCTTCCGTATCTGGTTGTTTCTGGCTACTTCTGCAAAGGAACATCCTTTTGTCCTTCTCATGTTTAATTCTTTAGATTTGTATGGCAGTCTAGGTATCATATATAACATTTGATGTTTTGTTTTCTTGTATTTGTTGGAGAAGAGGAAGTGCTTCATATTTCATGTAACCATCCATTTGTAACTCACATGGGATATCTTTGTCTTATTTAGGACTTTGAAGTAGATCATCAGATAAAACATGTATGATTAAGTTGCCTGTCACCTATATTTAAAGTTTCCTTAACTTAGGATAATTAGGCTTGGATGGGTATTTTGCAGTTTTTATAATTGTATGCTTTTCTTACCTAATTTGGGGACGTCATTTGGTTGCTTTTGAACATCCTGATTTGTAGTTTGTATTTTAGCTTGCAGAAGAAAAGGAATGAATTACCTCTCTGTTCCGTAGACGGATCATATATGTTGGGGATGCATCTACCAAGTATGAGGGAGTCGTTTGTGAATCTCTCAGTTGTACTGTTTATTCAGCATGTTACTCAATGTAGTGTTTTTTGTGATGGTTTATTGGATGGTGAGGGTTTACTGAATGGTGATGTATGTTTTCTACATTAAGCTTTACCTCTTAAAAATTTTTTTAGCCATATTCTGGTCCTTATCTGGTGGTTGAAAAGGGGGTAAAGGAGAGGATATGAAACTGTCTATCATTGGAACATAAAACATCTTTGTTTTTCCATTTCTGAAGCATTTGGCTTTTTAGTGATACTTTTAAGATATTGTTTTTATTTAGGAATATTTAACTTTTATTGATGTCATGAGATGTGTTCTGACAGTGCTTGTGTTATAAAGGTATTTTAAAAATCCTAATTTGATCAATATTGTCTATATTGATGTTGTTACCAAAACATAGAGCTCTGTTTCTTTTATTTAAATGATATTAAAATTTAGGGCACCTGGGTGGCTCAGTTGGTTAAGCGACTGCCTTTGGCTCAGGTCATGATCCTGGAGTCCCGGGATCGAGTCCCACATCGGGCTCCCTGCTCAGCGGGGAGTCTGCTTCTCCCTCTGACCCTCTTCCCTCTGGTGCTCTCTCTCATTCTCTCTCTCAAATAAATAAATAAAATCTTTAAAAAAAAATGATTTAAAATTTATTTGAATTTACAGATTTAAAATAATGGTGATAGTATAATAATATTAATATGCTAGTAGTTATGGTTCTAAAATAGATCTCTACACCCAGTGTAGGGCTTGAACTCAAAACCCTGAGATCAAGAGGTGCATGCTCTACTGACTGAGCCAGCCAGGAGCCCCTAAAAAAATAAAATAAAATAAAATAGATCTGTACATATTTATTTATGTTACATAACACAGTCTTAAAAATTTGAAATAAGGTTTTGCATAGACTTTAAGAAGATAAAGGATTGTATATGCGCACTTTTACTGGTTTTTACCTACTATTTGAAATATATTTTACAGTTGCTTCATAAGAATAAATGTCTGAAATTTTACATAGAGAGTATTAGAATTGAAAGGGAGCTTCAGATTGCTATAGTACACTCTTATTTTTTTCAGTTAATGTACTTAAACTTGAAAAAGAATCAAAATAATGTTATGTGATTAAAAAATTAGTGCAATATTATTATTATTATTAGAGCAATATTTTCTATTCCTTATTTATCTATTTTTGAGGGGACTTCTCATTTTATTTTGATGTCTTTTATGTTTCAAATATCTTGTGAATTTTGGTTATCTTCCTTATATACATGTAAGGCAGTAAGAAACAGAACTCTGTTTACAGCTAGGCTTGTTGATTGGAAAATTACTTTTAGGCTTAGAGTTTCCACTATCTGCCTTAGATTTGCTTCTCACTCCTGATTTCCTTACCTACATGGTATTTGTGTTCAGTTGGCTCTGGCAGTTTGGCTTGATCTTCAGCTGTTTTCTCTTTTCTGTTCTAAGCTGTGGATCCCTATATCTGCACTGTTTTTTGAGTTCACTCCTCTACCTGCTTTCTGTCTTCGCTGAAATCTCTTGGCTGGTAATGGCTCTATTCTTGTTCTCGGTCATTATGGATTACTTCTTTTAAAAATCCTTTACTGTCAGTTCAAAGGGGTTTTGGGAGGGGAGGAAATAAGAAATATGCTGCTATGATTTCTCCAGTCTGTCATCTTAAACTGAAACCCCAGTTCTATCATTTTAAAGAGAAAGTAACTGGGACTTACCTAAGTAAAATGACTTGTTTGGCATCACACAGCTAGATAGGACAAAAATCTTGTGTTCTTAGCTCGTGAAATTAATGTTTCCAAAAAACTATTAAACTTTTGCAGCATAAAATGGTTATCAGTATTTTTCTTTTGAATTTTGCTTGTTTGCTTACTACAATTTGTGTATTGCTTCTCCATTTTTTGTATTTTTCCTAAGGGAAAGAGAAGCTTCTTAATCATGTTTTTATCCTCTACACCTCTAGCATAATAAACAAATGTTTAATTATCGTTTAAAGAATGATTTAAGTTTATTAGCCCAAGATGCTAATTGCCAAAATTTTTTCAGTAATGAAATGAGAATGGAAGTTGCTGTGATATAACTGTTAAACTCTAGTTAGTCAAGCACGTATGTTTTCTGTGTAATTTTTGGAAGGTTTATTTAGGCCTCAGTGGTCTCAGTTGGAAAAATAATATTTTATCCTTGAAGACAGGAATGAACCGGTAAGTTCTTTTACCTCTAAGATACGGTTATATTAGATGAGTTAAAACTGTATCAAATGGCTTAACCTATTTTACACTTTTCATTGGTAACACTGATTTTTCTCTTTCACCTTTTCTGTTAGTTTTAGGGTGATATGTTTTTATAGTAATAGAATGGGTAAAAAAAAATATTTTGTTTGTTTTTGTAATACGAATACAATTAACATAAAATTAATAACTCCTGAGTTTTAAAAAGTTAAAAAAACAAATGGAATATATTTTGAATTAATGTGATATATGCTTAATAGAATTAATATAAAAGGTTTATTAGCTTGGATTGGGAAAACACAGTTTTTAAAAAGAATGGGCAAAAGGGACTCTAGTAAAAGATCATTCTATGATTTATTTACAAGGATATTCATTGTGCTGCATGTATATGGTAATAATGACAAATCAAAAACAGCATAGATATCCAATGAGGGCAGAAGAATGAAATGATAGCATAGCCATACGATGGATGGGTTAGTATGCAACTAGAAATAGTGTTTCAGAAGAATTAATCCCTGGGAAAACTGTTCATGTTATAATTAAATGTAAACAGTGTTTATCTTTGGGTGATATGGTAAAGGATGATTGTAATTTTCCTCCTTGAACCACCTATTTTCCAGATTCTCTGCAAAGATCAGGGCTACTTTAGTAATTATAAGAAAAGCCAGTAAATGTTATTTTTAAAAAATGCAGTTGGATATACTCAATATTTTTGTTACCAGTCTCATGTCCTAAAGCACTTGAGGCAAACATTAAAAGAGTCAAATACCAGCACCTTATAAATACATTTCCTAATTTTGCCCTTTAAATTTTGTAAGTTAGGGGCGCCTGGGTGGCTCCGCATCACATCAGGCTCCCTGCTCAGTGGGGAGCCTGCTTCTCACTCTCTCTCTGACCCTCCTCCCCTACTTGTGCACTCTCTTTCTCTCTGTCTCAAATAAATAAATAAAATCTTTAGAAAAAATAAATTTTGTAAGTTAAACTTAGACTTCTTCATGTTTAATAATGTCAGCTATATATTTTATGCTTCTTGCTGAGTTTTGTAAATGAAATGAAAAAAATCTAAACATGTATTCAACATTGTAAATGGCCACTGAAATGAGACAGAAGAAATAAAAGGTACCCAGATTGGAAAGAAAGAAATAAAGCTGTGTTTATTCACAGACAATGTGATTATGTAGAAAATTGGATGGAATTTACAAAAAAAATCTAAAATTAGTATAGCAGGGTTGTATGATACATGATCATTATACAAAAATTAACTGTACTTTTATATACTAGCAATGCAAACTTGGAAATTAAAATTTAAAAATACGACTTACCATAAAAAATATTAAATACTCATGGATGATGCAAACAAAGGATGTACAAACCTGCACACTAAAAACTATAAAGCTTTGCTGAAAAAAAATGTATAGACTCAAAATAAAACTTTATCTAGTTATTCTCTTTTACCTAACCACTGGAAGACATATTTTGAATCTTTAGTGCTCTAAACCGAGATCGGAAAAGAATCATCAGGACCATTTTCTGGTATAGTTGAATAGTTTGTTTATTTATTTTTAAAAGATTTTATTAGTGCGCATGTGCACACAAGCAGGGAGAAAGGCAGAGGGAAAGGGAGAAGCTCCCACTGAGCAGGGAGCTCAATGTAGGCTGGATCCCAGGACCCTGAGATCATGACCTGAGCCGAAGGCAGCCGCTTAACCGACTGAGCCACCCAGGCTCCCCATATTAAGTTTTTTTTTTAACAACATGAAGAATCTTCTCTTGCTTAATTTCCTACAAATTGTACTTAGTCATTGATTCTCCAGTAACTTAATTTGATCAAATTAAATTGCTACTTAATAACTTAAAAAATATAGTATTTTAATTTTTCACATTTTCTTTTTCTAAGTATTGTAGAAGTTGTGTCAGGCTGACAGGTGGGACTGGGAGGGAGATTGGTTAACTGTCTCCTGGTAGGTTAAGTCAGAGAGGATGGAAGACCTGTAAACAGGCTGACTTGGTGGCTTAGAAGCCAGTAGGTTAGAAAGGAGATTCCAGGTGGGTATGTGCCACTCAACATTGTGATTATAATTCCTGGTAATTGATCTTGTAGCTCTGGAATTAGACTTTATATACCAATATACCAGGAGACGATCAGGTGTTGGCATCAGACTTACATTAACTAAATTTATAAATATTGAAGTATAAACCAGAATGGTGATTGAATTATAAACTAGAATATTCATTTCTGTCAGTGGGGGAGTGGGGACTGGTGAAGGGGGCTCTTCTTTTCCAGGAATCAGAATATTTATATCTAGATCCAGGGAACTCTTTTTCAGATGTGTCTCACAATTCAGAATCTTTTATATTTTTAGAAAGATAAAAAGGAATATGATTGAATTTTAAGAAATACCACCAAGGAATCTGGGGTGACACCCTGTAATCGAATACATTAATATTTCCACAGTAAAACATTTGACTTTTAATATTAAGTGGAGTAAATAAAGGGTTTATGTCCATTTAGATCAGGATTTGCTGCCAATAAGTTCTGCAAAAGCTTTTGTTTGTCGAAACTTTTTTGACTTCAGAACTGTAAATAAGGGATTATGGACCTCTATTAAGCTTTCTCAGAAACTGAATTGGTGTTTAGAAGGTTGCTGAGTAACATGGAATTAAAATAGTGGGAAGTAGGTAGGCATGAGAGATTTTTCATTAGGCTTCACTGTATCTACAGCAGAAAACATCCTGGGTTCTACTGCTTCACTGCTTCCCCCCCCCCCCCCCCCGGACAGTGCTGAACACATATTAGCAAGTTTGCCCCCTCATAATAGTTTATTATTTTATTATTTTCATTGTAAGTGCTTTCTGTCAAAGCATTATTGCCATTAATGTGTTAATAGATTAAGCTACCAAATTTCTCATCGGGGCCTGAGAGAATTCAGATACTTCCCATGGTGTGTGGATTTAATTAGCTTAATTCCCGAGGGAGGATCATATTTATCTTATTTACAAGTTTTTGCTCTTCTCAACTCCTAAATCACTACAACTCAGAAGCATTTCCAAAATAAACTGCATTTTGACTTCTCTGCTCTCAAACACTAAAATATTTATGCTTTATTTGAATAGATCTTAAATACACACACGGTTTATTTTCCTTTGAAAAGATATCGTTATTACAAATAAAAATTGTTGAATGTTGCTTATTGTATGTTTAGGCAAAGGTTTCTGGACTTTGATGCAGTGAGTCTTTGCTGAAGGTGAAGAGGTCTACAGTTTGTTTAAAGATTATTCCATTGAATAAAAAAATGCATACACTTCTCATAGAGGATTTCCCCCTTCCAAACTAAGAAAGGCAGTAGGGTGGCGTGGCAAATACACATACACACGTATCCCAAACCAGCTGCAATGACATCGGCATGTAGCATCAGTGGATACAGCTTCAGAGTGCACATTCTAAACCATGGCTCCTTCAAAAGGCCTCTTGTTCAACTGCCTCACACTTCCCAGCATGGGCCTCGATGGTTTGTGCACGTTACGTTTTCATTTTATAAGCAATGGATATATACAGTTGATAACTCAGGATTTCTAGCCAGTAACCCTGGGTAACACCACTTGTAAAAAATGCCGTGCACATCTTTAGATGCCTTTACAAGGCCAAGAGCAAGATGCACAGAATGAGAAAAACTTACTTTAAGATATTTGAAAATGTGTATAACTTTGATATAACTTTGAGCGCTCCGATACCCTTGGCTACTTCATTCATGTAAATCACTTAATATTTCTAGGATGTTCTTAGAAACTGCAGTGTGATCATATTCTAACTTTGTAATTAAATCTAATGAGGGCAGAGGCACCTCAAAAATGGTTGTAACCGTGTTTTCCTTCCTCTGGAGTTCATGTGGAGATAGAGATGCAGTTTCCTCTGTCTTCCTCCCTTCCTCAGACACCTCCCTCTCCTCCTCTCCTGTCATCCTCTTCACTTTCTTCTTCTTCTTTTCTTTTTTTCAGGCAACAAGCTCTCTCCTTTGTACCATCAAATTTTCCCAAGCTGGCTAATTTTTTTTTTCTATTTCTTTTTTAGCCTCACTACCTTATTGTGAGGCTGCTTTTTTTTTTACTGTCATATTATTCCACATATGTTTGGTCTTCAATGGCTATGCCAGGGTTTTTGGATTCGATCTCAGGGTGGAAATCTGAACAGAATGGGAAGAAATTAGCCAGTAATGACCATCTGGGGGCATTAGGATCTTTCCATCTTCCCTTAGTTGGTCCAAAATTGTCCATTTTTGGACCATAAAATTTGGATTTCCTTTTCCCAGATACTGTCTTCTACATCTCAGAGCATTTGGAACACTGCAGAGAAAAAACAAAACAAAAACTGCAATGCTGATTGGGATCTCTGGATTTTTCTTCTTTTGTACTTCTGGCTTACCTGCATGGAGAAGGCAAAACAGACTCTTTGCTCTTTGGTTTCATGGGTCACTGTTAGCCATATTGACTATTGTTTGCTAATCTCTGCATATAATTCTAAAGAAGAATTTGGTAGTTTAATGATTATTGTTAGGATAGTTACAAAAGTATATAAGAACTATTTAAGATCTACAATTCTATGCCATTTTCAGCTGTTGTATTTAATTTGTTTCACCTAGATTTGACAAGCTTTTGGGACAAAGATTGTAATAGAAGTTTCTGGAGCTTGATACTTTTGTAACTACTTTTATACTCTATTTCTGAAAAGTTGTTTATAAATTGATTTCTTTTGAAATTTAACTATATTTTAAGTGTACTCTCAAACTTACTATTAAAGGGAATTCTTTTGAGAATCCTTTTGTGAAGTGAATAATCAGCCCGTAATTTGTTTCTTTGTGTAAACCTGCATTTGCATACATCAAATTTGTTTTAAATAGGGTGTGTCTACAAATGTCGATGGCGTGTGTCTAAAAAGAATAAAATCTAATTTCTGTTTGATGTGAAGAACAAATTTAGATTTGGCACTTTTGATGAGTGAGACATACCAGATCATTTTATTTCTATTCTTTTCAACTAAATGCTATCAAAATGTGCTTCACACCCTAAATTAAGGAGGTGGCAAGTGTTCATGGATTAAGATTGAACTACAGTATATTTTAAACTATATTTTCTTAAATAGTAGCAGGACTAGTGTGAAGTTATCCAAAGTTTAAAAAGTTATTTAGTAGTTCTTTCTTTCTTAAAAGCAAACTGGATCTCAAATCCTAATGATTTGCTTTTCTTTTTGTTTTATCTTTGTAATTACAGAAGTGTATGTTGCTTTTAACTATAACACGTTTGATAGCTTTCTACTTTAGTTTGATTCCCAGCAGCTTATTGCTTTGCTTAATACTTGGAAGATTCTAATGATAATTCATCCTCCTTTTATGGATACTGAAATTCTTTTAACCAGAATTAACCAATAAACAGCTATTTAGTCCATAATACAGCATAAATATGGTATATTTATAATGAAAACATAAAATGTAACTGCTGTTGTGTAATATTCTAACTGTACTGTGGTTAAATAGACTTTTTTCTGCAGGACTATTTAGGAGCCTAACGACTATTTTACTGTTTCTCGGGGAAAGGATATACAAATCAAAGCTGAGAGCATTGGGGGGCGCCTGGATGGCTCAGTCGTTAAGCGTCTGCCTTCTGCTCAGGTCATGATCCCAGGATCCTGGGATCGAGCCCCACATCGGGCTCCCTGCTCCGCGGGAAGCCTGCTTCTCCCTCTCCCACTCCCCCTGCTTGTGTTCCCTCTCTCGCTGTGTCTCTCTCTGTCAAATAAGTAAATAAAATCTTTAAAAAAAAAAAAAGTTGAGAGCATTGGGAACTTGGCCCCATGTTTCAGATCCTGTGCACAGCCTACTGGAAAGTCCATCAAAGGAGAATCCTCTCATGATTGAACATGGGTACTGTTGGACCCCACGGAAAGTAAAGCCTTTCCTTGATAACTGAGGAGGGAGTCAGTGGGTTAGGGAACCTTTGGAAATGTCTTGGGATTTAGGAGAAATACCTCTTCTAACATAAATAGGGCTAGCCATTTGTTTTTCCATGGTTTTTACAAATTGAGGGTGTTGACGGTTTATCCAGAGGACATTCATAAGGTCAAAAACTGGAAAGGAAGCAAAGAATCAGGACAGAGTTTTCATCACATCCAAGGTAGGACATGGAGAAATTGTTCCAAATGTGGGCCTTGAATTTTGTGAAGATGTTGGTCACACTGCACCAGGGAGGACGAAACAGAAGCAGCTCACCTGAGTTGATTTCATTCAGTGTCCACTCATTCGTTCAGTGCCTACTGTATTTCAGGGGATTCAGAGGTTAATACATGGTCAGTATCTTTAAGGAGTTTATTAAGTTTGCTGCGGATCTGTATAAGATAGTATGAGACTCATTGTACTGTAAAGAATAGCGGTTGAGGGGCACCTGGGTGGCTCAGTCGTTAAGCGTCTGCCTTCGGCTCAGGTCATGATCCCAGGGTCCTGGGATCGAGCCCCACATCGGGCTCCCTGCTCGGCGGGGGAGTCTGCTTCTCCCTGTCCTTCTGCTCCTGCTCGTGTGCTCACTCTCTCAAATAAATAAAATCTTAAAAAAAAAATAGCAGTTGAGAATATTGTTCTTTTGTCAGTAGAGCAAACAATGGGTAATATGAGTCCAGGGAGAGGAAAACAACTTTTTTGCCAATTGAATTCATGATTAGGCAGTTTTCTCCTCAGTGTATCTACCTTGTCACTTGTTCCTTCATATGGATCCATTCTGTTGGATTTTGAAGATCTTTTTATCTTTGAGTTTATTTATTTATTTTTTTAAAGATTTTATTTATTTGACAGAGAGAGCGTGCGCGCACACGTAGGCAGAGTGGTAGGCAGAGGGAGAGGGAGAAGCAGGCTCCCTGCTGAGCAGAGAGCCCGATGTGGGGCTTGATCCCAGGACCCTGGGATCAGGACCTGAACTGAAAGCAGCCACTTAACCGACTGAGCCACCCGGGCGCCCCTCTTTGAGTTTGTTTTAAAAATGCGGTTTTTAAACCCTTTATGGGAGATTGCATTCTAAACTATTGTCAGTAACACTTTAATGATTATCTGACATTGGCTAACATCCAGTCACTTACCCTGTGACCTTGGGTAATTTAACCACTCCAAGTCTGTTTCTTCAACAGTAAAATGGGAATACCAGCAGTAGTTACCCCTTAAGGTTAAGGAGTCAGTAAGATAATATATTCATAACAGTTGCCTTGTACCGTAGTACTCAATAAACGCTAGCTATTTTACCTCTAGTGTAGGGGAAGAAGGAGATTAAAAGGAAGGAGGCAAGATTTCCAGGGAAGAGCTTTGAGGGTGTTGAAAACAAATTTTGTGATTTCATTATTTTTAATTCTTCCTTCTCTTGTATCTTCTCTATCCAATTAGTTGCTAAATCCTGTTGATTCTGTTTCCTTTTACCATATCAGAATCCTGACTTATTGTCTCCATTCTCATTACCTCTGTTTGTAGTAATTTCATAAATACTCTTGCCTTTAGTCTCTTGTCAATTTATAGAACACAACTTAGACCATATTACCTCTGTCAAAAATCACTGTTTTCCCATTGACCTCTCTTTAACCTAGAGTTTAAAACTGTGCAAAATCTGGCTCAAATATATTTTTCCTATCGTTCATCTCAATATTCTCTGCCATGTATCCTATGTTCCAGTTCTCTTTGAGGGCTGTTCTCTGGCTGTGGCTGTAAGTTGTTTTGGCTTTCACTATTCATTTGGCCTAAATATTTTCCTTTTTCTGTATGGCCCAATCTTAAAATGTCTTCCCAACAGCTCCAGTACTTTCCTATCAACTCTTTCTTAACTAATTATTCAGTAAAAAACAAAATTCTATCTTCTAATTTCCTAAAACAGTATTTTTTTGTATTTTTGTTTTGCTACTTAATGCTTTCAACATTGTGTTATAGTTATTTGTGTACATCCTTTTGGCACTAATAGATGATAAGTTCCTTGAGGACAAAAATTATGTTTTACCTATCTTTGTGTACTTTAAAGCTCTTAGGACAGTATTTTGCTTATAATAAATGCTCAGTAAATCTTGTTTTTTTCCCCCCCAAAAGAAAAAATGTGTGATTATATTTCAGATGAAGACCAAACATTCTGATGTCCATGGTTAGATTAAAAAGTAAACCAATTATTTGAATGTGTGAATTGTAGTCTTTATAAAGATTAATAGTTTAAGCAAAGGCTTTTACTCTGATATGAGAATTCTTAAATTGCATTTTATAAATAAGAATTCAGTGTTATATTTCATAGGGTACTAGGCTTATTCCAAGCACTTTAATTCATGTTTTTATCTAGATACATTGATAAGTCAGTAGGCATACGAATGTATGAATAGCTGGTTCAGTTTTTATTTTTTATTTTTTTTTTTGCTATGTAGCTGTTAATATGCTTCTGGTCTTTATCAAATTTATATTCAACATCTGTGGTTCCTAATTACTCAGGACAAGTTAAAGTAGCTTTATATTCCTGTTTCCTTTTCCATTGAATATAGTCTTTTAAGTGCCTAAAATGGGGAAGAGATAAGGAATGAATATTTAAGGAATTTAAGATCATGAACTGGGAGAGACCTAGGATAGCCGTGATTGCTAAGAGTCTTGGAAATAAAAAAGAGGTTGAATGTCTGTCATGCAGTTTCCTTAAGCTGCATTGAACACCATCTTAGGAAGAAGACAGGAGCTAAGAGTTCCTGTGCATGATCATTTTCACTAAATTCTTCTAAGAATATGGATCTAGCTTATAACTAGATTCTAATATTGGGAAACAAATAGTCTAATGAGATACTGGCATTTTTTTGTGTAAGTGTAATTCCAAAAATTTCCACATGATGGCAAAAGATCCTTATATCTGGAAAGGCTAGCACATAAAATTCAGAAAAGTTGGTTTCAATTTTATCTAAAATAGTATTTATCTTTTCATATTGCAACTAGTAATTTTCGTGTTTGCATTGTCTGATATAGATATGTTATTGTTATTTTAAGTGGTTTCACTAATTTTAAAATGGATTTTTTTCTATTGTATACAGTTTAAATACATTTTTAAAGGTTTCATGGGTTTCCCTTGAATAGTGTTTAAAATAATTGGTGTCTTTTTTTTTTTTGATTAGTCAGTTTAGGGGAAATTTAGTACAGTTATTTACTATTTATAAATGTATGAAACTTGAATATAGAGTTGTATTTATTTTAGAAATTGAGGAATTGCTGCAACATGCATTCTTTTATGTTAACTTGCTTAAAATTTTGAATGACTGTCTCATGCTTCCTGCTCTCTTTACTGTTTTCTTTATCATTGTCCGATCTTCTCTGAAATCGCCCTTGTTTTAATTTAAGAAATTCATTCATTCTATAAATATTTATTAAATGCTTGCTGTTTCATATACCACCGTAGACAGATGATAATTCATAGTGGTAAAAGTTTCAGATATAATCTGTTTTTTGTTTTTTTTGTTTTTTTTAAAAGATTTTATTTTATTATTTATTTGAGAGAGAGAGAATGAGAGATAGAGAGCACGAGAGGGAAGAGGGTCAGAGGGAGAAGCAGACTCCCCACAGAGCAGGGAGCCTGATGTGGGACTCGATCCCGGGACTCCAGGATCATGACCTGAGCTGAAGGCAGTTACCTAACCAACTGAGCCACCCAGGCGCCCTATAATCTGTTTTTTGGAGTTCACAGTCTTGCAAGGCAGATAGCTTCCCAAATACAGTGTTGTGTTTGAGTTAATGTTTGTGATTCTCACTAAAACAGTATACTTTTAGTAAAATTTTAAACACTGTGCAAGTTTTACATAGGTACAGCAGATTAACTGTAAAATTATGAATTACTCAAATGATGACTTGAAAAAGATCAAAATAAAGATTTGGAAAATTTGTGGAAACCTAAAATAGGCCAATTGTTTTGTTTGTTTTGAACACTAGATGATTATCTAGTTAAAAAGGGAATAACATGACTTTTTTTACTTGTAGCTAGTAACATTCTGGCCTTTTTCAGTGTGTAAGTGTTTTATCTTATATATTATCTGTATAATTTGTCAAAACTGAGATGCTTGGGAGGAAAGCACTACATGAAGTTGTACAACATACGTAAAATATAAATTTATTAACTTATGTATTTGACTTTTATTGATAGACCTATAAAATAGCTCTTTATGGGGATACCTGGGTAGCTCAGTTTGTTAAGCATCTGACTTCGGCTCAGGTCATGATCCCAGCGTCCTGGAATCGAGTCCTGCATCGAGCTCCCTGCTCAGTGGGGAGTCTGCTTCTCCCTCTCCCTCTGCCTGCCGCTCCCCCTACTTGTGCTCTTGCTCTCTCTTTCTCTGAGAAATAAATAAGATCTTTAAAAATAATAGCTCTTTGTGAAAACTTTCCAAAAATAAGTTGTCAAAATATAAAAATTATATATATGTTTACTTTAAGGCAAAAACCCCCCTTTATATGAACAGTACAAAAAAAACATAAGTAGGATAATAACTCTTGGGATATATTAATATTAGTCCTTTTTAGCTTTTTCTATAATACCGTGTCCCTTTTTTGTGAAGAATATAGTTTTGGCAATATGGTTTTGTTATTGAAAGTTTTCCCTTAAAATTGCTTGCTGTAAGCCTTTTCAAAATTATATTTTATGATTAACAGATTTCAATTGTTGACTTCTTTAATTGAGAAAACCACCTTTTTATAGGTGCTGCGATATCAAAGGAGTTAAAGGTAAATTCTGCTCAATGGAGGATATTTTCAGATCAACATTTTTTGAAATTTAAATGTATCAATATTTAAGCCCAAATATTTTAACAGGTACTATTTTTTAGTCTCCATTTAGAATGGTTTTCTTTAACAAATATTTTTATAAGACAGAACTTGTCAGATAAGTTGTCTTTATGATTATTTTGAATGTTTTGCCAAATTCAGATGCTCCAAAATCATAGGGCTTTTTAATTTTTATTCATTTTAGTATGAATATAAATACATCTAATTATAAATAGCTCCTTCAAAAGATTGCTGTCAGAAATTGTGATAGATATGTAATGATTGAATTTCAGAATTAATCTTGTATACCATTTGTGCTCTTAAAATTTGATTTGTTTCTTATTTTAGTAGCAGCAAATTTCAGTCTTCCTGCTTACAAGCTTTGTTTTTAAAAAATGCCATTTGTTGGAAGTTAAAAGCTTAAGCTTTTTGCCTCTTTGTCTCATATGTTAAGAATTCCTACTGATTTGAACAAAATGCAACCAAAATTTAAAGACTTGTTTACAAAAAAGTTCAATATTATTGTAGAGTATTTAGGTTGATTTACAAATTAGTTTTTTTAAAGCTCTGATATTTTTTAAATCTGTAGATGATAGGCAGCATAAAGAGAAAGTTCATAGTGCCATGCTGAAGTGTTGCATTCAGTGTCAGTTTTGTTACAAAATTTTGTGGATTACTCTTAATGTGTAAACTGTAGATTTTTTTTAAAACTTATTTATTTATTTATTCATGAGAGACAGAGAGAGAGAGAGAGGCAGAGGGAGAAGCAGGCTCCCAAGGAGCAGGGAGCCCGATGCGGGACTCGATCCTGAGACCCCGGGATCATGACCTGAGCCAAAGGCAGACGCCCAACCATCTGAG
Organism: Callorhinus ursinus; assembly: GCF_003265705.2. Classification (NCBI taxonomy): domain Eukaryota; kingdom Metazoa; phylum Chordata; class Mammalia; order Carnivora; family Otariidae; genus Callorhinus; species Callorhinus ursinus. Next base: position 24,197,972 of record NW_027397074.1, read on the forward strand.
CCACCCAGGCTAAACTATAGATTTTTAAAAAGTGTCAATTTTGACAACAGATTCTGTTTTGATTAGAGTATCACAGTTTGGGCACAGTTATAAATTATGTATGCACCACAACTGATTCCAAGTACATTCCTTCTCTGAGGGTCTCTAAATTTAATAATAACTGTTTCTTTGGCATTCCACCAAAATATATTCATATTATCACTGTAAAAATGATGTTGAACTTTTTTTATTTTTTTATTTTTTGCAGAATTTGCAGTAGCACTGACAATAATGTCAGATATTTCACCTTTAAGAGAGTGAATTCCTATCTAATCTAGACTGGAAAGTTAAGAATCTGGAACCACTGTGTGTGAGTGCCCTTGCTTATCAGTCAGGCCTTGCATGCTGTCTTCAGAAAGAACATGTTACTTACACTGCATCAGGAAAGGGTCAGGAAAGAGATGTGGGTTGTTAGTAGTCATCTTCTAGATTTAATGGCATCTTAAATTGAAAGCTTGTCTTTGTTGCATCTCTTACACTACTAGACTAGACTGGCAGAAGTTGGAAGTACAAAATGAAGGTATGCCAATACCAGCCCAGCTATCTTAATGCAACTGTTAATATTTTGGTAGAAATTGAAAAAATTCAGGACAAATTTTAAACTGGATGAAATGTAAAAACAATGGTAATAAACCAGGATGATCCTCTACCAACCAGAATGTGTGGTGGTTATATTTTTAGCCACTTAAAGTTTATCAGGCAATAGTTTTGATAGGGAAGTGGTTTACTATAGTTTTGGGAATAAAGTACTGAATTTAGTCAAGATTTTTAAATTCTTAACTCTGTCCACTGATTTGCTTTATCACCTTTGTCATGTTTCTTAGTTTAATTTCTCCATCTTCCAAATAGAAAGAATATTTTCTTCAGATCCATTTTGTTAGAAAGTATTACATGAACAAATTAGACCTGGCAAGACATTTGGGCCTTAAGAAATAAATCTAAACCTGAAAGAATTACTGGTCACATAAGGTGAAAAGTTAGGGCTGCCAGCAATAGCACTCCTAAGAGTATTACCAATGAAAATGTTCCACTAAGCTTAAGGGCTTAAATCCAGACCTTGCTGGAGGGGGCATAGCTATAACTCACCGGATGACAGAGAAGTTGCTGTGGTGCCATGCTGGCAGAACGTGCTAGAAATCTGCCATTTGGAGCTTGCCAGAAATTAGCACCCAAGCTGTGTCCAGGGAAGTGTCTTACTGAAGAGGGGCGCTGTTGGCTGCTGGTTGTTTGGCCACTGGGCACTGCATGAGCTGGGTGTTCTAGAGGAGCTCTGCTGCAGCAAGCCTGAGAAAGCAAAGCCGTTTACTCCTGCAGAGTCTCTCCTGTGCCCTCTCCTGACGAAGCTTAACATTGTGCCAGCTGGCAAAAGGAAATACTTAAAAGGGCCCAGGTCCGTTTCACAGAGCAGTCTTTGAGTGAATTTGGAGCTGTAAAATAATAATTGGCACAAAACCAAACAACTTCTTCATTTTGCTCTGCTTTGGTAAATTACAGTTGCCATTCATCATGAAATTTGTCATCGCTTCTTCCAGGTTTTTTTTTTTTTTTAATATTTTGGTCCTAGTTCTAGCTTTTGAATGTACTCAATTCTGCATCAATAGATCTTTCTTTTACATTTAAAGTTGTCCATACTATATTTTTAAGCTGAAACAAATTTAATTATATATAATTTAAAAAGCAGGCCTTTTGATTTAATTACCAATTAATAGGTATCCCTGTAAGTCATGCTGTCTTGCATATTCTCATATGCATGACACTGGTGCCTAGATGAACATCACTTGAGCTGAAACAGTCTGGGGACACTAACTAGACTGGTTGTGTGCCTGTGTGTAGTACTAAAGTAATGCTTGCACTTTCCTCTCTTAGTACAGCACAACAACGATATCTTACACAATGCAGTTGTTAAAGTAAAATGTTTCCTATCAAAACAAGAAGGTTGTGTTTACAGGGAAAATATTTTATGCAGCTCAAGTCTGTTTGAAAGGAATTGCCAAACTATATTCCAGAGTGACTGTACCATTTGACATACCTACCTGTAATGTATAATTGACCGGTTTCTCTACATCCTTCCCAGCGCTTATTGTCACTATGTTTTTTTTAAATTTTAGCCATTTTGATAGTTGTATAGTGGTATCTCATTATGTTTTAATTTGCACTTTCCCAGTGACTGATGATGGTGAACATCTTTGCATGTGCTTATATTTCATCTGTATGTTGTCTTTGAAATGTCTGTTCATGCCTTTTGCCCATTTTCTATTTGGATTTTTTTTTCCTATTGAGTTTTGAGAATTCTTTTTATGTATTCTAGATTTTAGGCTTTTGTCAGATATGTGGTTTGCACACATTTCTTCTAGACTGTAATTTGATTTTCATTCTCTTATAACAGTCTTTTTCAGAGCAAAGGTTTTAAATTTTGATGAAGTCCAATTTATCATTTTTTCCTTTTATGGATCATATTTTTGGTGTCAAGTCAGATGACTCCCATGTCCTGAAGATTTGCTCCTATGTTCCCCCCTCCCCCGGAAGTTTTATAGTTTTACATTTAACATTTAAGCCAAGTGAGCCATTTTGAATTAACGTATGCAAGCAGTGTAAGGTTTAGTTCAAGGTTCATTTTTTTTTTTAGCCTATGGATGTCCAATTGCTTTAGCACCATTTGTTGAAAAGACTATTTCTCTTTCATTGAATTGCTTTTGCACCTTGTTAAAAAAAAATCAGTTAGGCATGTTTGTATGTGTTTCTCAGTTCTCCAATCTGTTCCATTGATCTGTGTGGCTCCACCACAGTCTTCTTTGCTGTAATATATAGGAAGTCCTAACATGAAGAAGAGTGATTCCTTACAGTTTATTCTTCTTTTCCAAAATGGTTTTGACTATTCTAAGACCTTTTTTTCCCCTCCATATACATTTGAGGATAAGCTTGTCTATGCCTACAAAAGCATTTATGGGATTTTGATAGGAATTGTGTTAAACTTGGGGGAGAATTGATATCTTGACTATGCTGAACTGCTTCAGTCTTTAAATGAAATAAAATTAAGAATTCAGGTTCCCCGTAATCATATTTCAAGCGTTCAGTAGTCATGTTGGTTAGTAGCTCTGCTCTTGGACAACATAGCTCTAGACTCCTGTACATGCTGGTCCGTTTTTCTGGAACATCTTTCTCCTATTTAGTTTGACCACCTTACTATACTTTGAGAGTAAGTCTAGACGGCACCTTGCTTCAGGCATCTTCTTTGTTTCATGTCTCATTTCTCAGCCCAAGTGCTCCCATTGAACTCTATATTCATTTCTATTTGTGGCAGTTATTCTTTTACTGCTTTTTATGATTACATTGTGTGCTAATTACCTTTTTACTTGTCTGATCACTAAATTATAAGCTGCTTTGAATCAGAAATTGTAGGATTATCCTTGTATCTCTAACACCTGACATTTAATGCATACTCAATAAATAATTGGTGATATATTAACAGTAGTATCACATCTAATTAACCTACTCATCATTTTCTAGAATTGTGGTCTCCATGCTTTGGGGGCATAGATTTTTATATATACTTATTATTTTATAACTTCTGAGCATGTCTTATCATTAGCTAATATCTGAAACACATTATTCACTTAAGGCCAAGTGTTCATCATTAACAATAGTGAATATAAATTTGTATTGCAGGTAGTCTTGATGATTTTGAAAATTTTGGGCTGAGGTTTTTAGGCCTGAATATGTTGCCATTTTTCAAAAAGTAAGGCATATTTGTCACAACCAAAGAACTTCATTCTTTATTCATATTTGCTTAGTCTTTAAACCTGATGACCTTTTCTGTTCCAGGATCTCATCTAGGAGACCACATTACATTTAGTTGTCCTGTTTCCATACCCTCTTCTGGACTGGGAGAGTTTCTCAGACTTTCCCAGTTTTTGATGACCTTAACAGTTTTGAGGAGTGCAAGTTGGGTATTTTGTAGAATGTCCTCCAACCGGGACTTGTCTGATGTTTTCCTCATGAATAAACTGGGGTTCTGAGTTTTGGGAAGGAAGACCACAGAAGTAAACTCTATTCTTATCACATATCCAGGGGACATTTTTGCCATTGTTTTTACTTCATTAATCTGGTCGATGTACTAGTAGTACATGTACTATTAGTGTGATGTACTAGTAGTTGGAAAAGTGTTCTCTTTGCTGTATCTTCTTTGTTGGTGCTTGTGGTATTAATAATTGTGTTCAGCCAGAAGATTCTTCATAGGCATCTTTTAAAGCCACCTGTCCATTTTATGAATTAGTTTAATTAAGCTAGATAATATAAATTGAAAATCTGTTTAACTGGCTTATCAAACTAGCACATCCAAATACCGTACACCAGAAGCAGACGTAGAGTGTAGAGGGAGAGGTCTCTGTCAGCTTTGGTGGCATGGAGGAACTAGAGAACTAACCTCATGTATTACTTGAATCTTACATGATTCTGTTACACAGTTAAGAGGATGTCAATGACAGCCTGTAACTTAAATACCAATAAAACAAAATTTCCCTTATTTTTAAAATAAACTTACATGGAGATTCTGATTATTCCCTTACTCTGGTGGATGGCCTTGCTGTAATCCTGTATCCTTCAGGTGCTCACATCTCACTCTGGAGACTAATGGGCTAGTGAACTAAAAAGAATTTCAAAGATCATTTTACTGTCTCCCAAATTTCCTTCTCTATATTCTTCAGACTTCTTCAGGTTATTATTCCTTTGTGCATGATATCCTTTTTAGGACAATTTCCTTCTATTTCCTGATAACAAGACTGAATGTTTTGGTTTCTACATTCCAGTTAGTTAGAACTGGGGAACCCTTCTAGAAGTCACAGCCATTGTTAGATTCCTTGGTTTCCTTTTCAGGGTGGGTTAATGAGGAGATTATTTCTAGGAGGCTGACATTTATTTTCTCTAGGAATATAGAATTTGAATGCTGTCATTCTTTTTCCTTTTTTTCTTAAATCTGCATTTCTTTTAATCTCATAACCACTTTCCTAGTTTCTTTATTTATAAATACTTCTTTGAAATGGGAAGATACATGTGCTATAATGCTAGAAAAAAGTAATTAGAAAATAATAGAGAGCAGAATCATTTTAAGGAAACCCAGTGTGCAGAATATGAACGTAAGCTGTGATTAATAGGACTGATGATTTTATTTCCACAGGGATCTTTTAAACATTAACAGAGTTTTAGGAATAAACCCTTTCATTCTGTAGTTCATTTAATAATTCAACTTATAAAATTAGGTGCATGCAGCTTTTTCAGAAATGCCCATTACACAGTAAGGTATATATCTTTAGGCATTTTTGACAGATTCCTATTGTTAAGAAATTCCAGTTAATAGATTCTGTATAAAGCAGTATTTGGACAATCTGTGCTGCCATAGATTACAAATGTAATAGTTAATGATGCATATTTTTGGTGGGGGGGGGATTTGGGTGGGCATCTGTAATGTTTTTTTTTTGGCATCTGTAATCTTTTTAAGGAGAACATTTACCTTATGCATTTAGTCTATAATCTATTTTATATAATACTATATTTTGTACATATTAATATATTTTTACTTTTACTTATTTTAGCATTTATGGACTACATAATAATGAGAAAATTGAATGTACATTAACTGAATAATACCAAATACTAAAACTCCAAATAGGAGAGGTAAATTGGAAAATTCAGTAACTGGCATTTTGATGCTGCTGTAAGGAAAAGAAATTCATGATACTTTTAAATAAGGCATATAGCAACATGCTCAAGGAAGTTAATATTTTATGTCTATTTGACATTTTTTGAGATGCTGCTTCCAAAATTTTTTTTTGCTGTATATTTTTTAGAGCATTTTGTAAAAGTATTGTTAATTTTTTTGTTTAAAAATGAATTCAAAATGAATGCAGGCTTAGGGCTTTGGTCATTCCAGGTGAACTGTTAACAATTGCATGTTTTTCATTTGTTGCTTTGCCTTCCCATTGTTTCAAGAGATTCTCTTTTTATTATTCACAGTTGTTCTTTGTCATATAGTTCTCATCTGAAGCATTATCATTCAGAAGAATAATTGCATGGATTTGAATACATATGAATAGATTTGTATCGACTGTGTTTTTCTTCCTTTTTAGCTTGAAACTAGTTCATAGTTGTTATTTTCAGTTATTGCTCCCAGGTGTTAATGCTAAAACTCTCTGACTCAGGTGAAACTCACCTTATAAGAAAGATGTATTCTAGGGTGGGGGGATGGGTTAGCCTGGTGATGGGTATTAAAGAGGGCACATTCTGCGTGGAGCACTGGGTGTTATGCACAAACAATGCATCATGGAACACTACATCAAGAACTAATGATGATTATGGTGATTAACATAATAAAAAAATTAAAAAAAAGAAAGATGTATTCTAGCAAAGTTAAATTTGAGTACGTGAAATTCTATTTACCTAACAATATGTATTATGAAATTTAAGATGTGGGGGGCTAACATGTACTGCTAAATAACTTAGAGAAAAATATACCTGTATACACATATGAAAACAGCCTATTTTTATATTTTTCTTTTTAATGTTTGTTAGTGATTCAGCAATACAGAGATAATACATTTGCTGAGAGCCTAAGTGAACAGAACATAGTATAAAAAAGTCACTCATTTTTCTTTAAACAGATTCTTCATTTTACAGCAAAATAGCATGCATATCTTCTTGGTTCCTTAGATTCTAGGCCTTTAATATTCACATAATTAATGCCAACTTCTGTAACAATCCCAAAGCCTCGGTGGTTTATGATAAAAATTTATGTCTTGCTCTTGGAAAAGTGTGTGTGGATGTTCCTGTTCAGGCAGCCCTCCCGGAGGGCTTTCCTCAAAGCAGTAACACAGAATCCAAACTCCTTCAACATTTTAGACATGTGGCCATTGTATGTGACCTTTAAATTCCCAGAAATATGTGGGTGCTTTTCAAAACCTTTATTTTGCAAAGCATTTCATTCATAAGCCTTTTATTCCAAGTTTTTTGGTTAGTCTGTTGTTTGCCTCAACTGTTATTTCTTGCCGCAGGCATCAGTAACTAGTATGCTCGCCTGATGTATTTTTGACGTATGTTGCTGGTGGTCCCCCCCAGCACTGGGAGAGTTCTGAGAGGACAGATAAGAGCAAGCCCTTTGAGCTGCTCCTTTAAGGAGTCACCAAACAGGTCTCAACAAAAAAATCCTAATTGAGAATAAGGTCTGTTCTGTTCCCTCTGATACCTGATACCTGTACTGGGAAAGTGACCTGATATCCTCCACCACTGTTCTTCTAGAGAGCATGGGACAGGACCAGAGTGAGTTCAAGTATCACAGAGCTCCCTGACCAAGATTGGACTATTTTTTTCTTGGCTAAACGTTTACTTGGTTGCTATAAGCTTTCCATTAGTTTCCAGAGTTCTGAAAAAGTTGGTTTTGCCAGTTTTTGCCAGTATATTTGTTGCTTTTGTGGAGGGATGAACTATTGGAATTTCCTACTCTGCTATTTTTGGTGACATCTGTTTGTATGATTTTTAATGTTTGAGAAAGGTTGTATTCTGAGGACACTGGGAAAGACAAGGACATGTTACCCACTGGATGCTGATGGAAAAGTATCCAAATGGAGAAGAACTGTAGGCAGTTGTCAATACAGGATTGTAGTGAAAGGCAGAGATGTCAAGTTTTGAGATTAGGCTTTGGACTTGGTAGTGCTGAACCTTTGGAATTTAGAAGTAAATTTGTAGAAAGAATAGCAAAGGGCTGCTGAGGCCTTCGGTTTGAAGAACAGTATACAGTCATTGTGTAAAAGGAAACCTGTGAAACTGGTATAGTAGAACTTTTTTTTTTTTGAATGGGAAAATTTTTGGAATTTGGTATAAACTAACACATTGTGCCAGTTTCTTTGTCATCTCTTTTTTATTTCTGAAATTTATGTATTTATTGAATTGTGATTAAATACATTATCCTATTAGTTTCAGGTATACATCATAGTGATTCAATATGAAATGATTCCAACAATAAGTCTAGCTACCATACAAAATTATTACAATATTATTGACTATATTTCCTATGCTTTACATTATATGTCCATGACTTATTTATTTTGTAACTGGACCTTTGTACTTCTTAATCCTCTTTACTGATTTAGTCCTTCCCACCCCCTCCCTCCTCTGGTAACCAACAGTTTGTTTCCTGTATCTGTGAGTCTGTTTCTATTGTGTTTTTTTTTTTTTTTTTAGATACCACATATAAGTGAAATCATATGGTACGTCTTTGTCTGACTTATTTCACCTAGTACAGTACCTCCTAGATCCATCCATGTTGTCACAAATGGCAAGATTTCATTCTTTTTTAATGGCGGAGTAATATTTCATCACACACACACCTTCCTTATCCATATATTTATCATTGTACACTTAAGTTGCTTCCATATCTTGGCTACTGTAAATAATGCTGCAGTGAATCTAGGGTCTTTGTCATCTCTTAAAAAAATAACTAGCATATGGTCTATGGGACTCTGTAATTAGCTGCTGTTAGTTGGGATTGGAAGAAGGAATGATTACAATAGCAGTGTTTCTTTACTTAGTTTTTAATCGGAGAATCACTAATTTGTACTAAATAAGAAAGACCTAAATGCTCAGTGTCATCTTTATTTTTGTTACCTTTTTTTTTTTTTTTCCACTTTGCCAATTCTTTCTTCCTCCCAGAACTCAGGTAGCTTATTTCTAGTTACCATTAATACCAGAGCTTTTTAATCTCTGATGAGTCAAGTTGAACAACCAGTTTAACAAATACTTTCTACTATCCTGTCCTTGAAGTAATCAAACTGATCTTAGCCTGTTCTCCGTTTCTTCTCCTTCCCATCTTTACTTCTCTCATATTTAACAGTTTGTTACAAGCCTGCAGGCATTTAAGAAAAGGCAATGAGATGAAATTTATCAAAAATTCCAATATACTTTGCCAATTACCAGGGTGGAATACCAGAGGCTTTAATTACTTGGAACTGAAAAAGAAAATCCCATTAATTCTCAAAAGCATAGTTCATAAATATAATATAGACTCAATCAAAGCCCCTTGGGAATTTCAAAATAATTTCTCTCTAGTGACTTGTAAGTTATTTGTCTTTTAAAAATCAATCCATAATTAGACTGGAAAGGGAAGGATCTATCATGAAAGTTTTAATTGCTCCCAGAGTGTGTTTTACCAATGTAGTAAATTTTTTTTCTTAAATTGGAAAAGGAGGACACTATAGTATTAGACTGTGTTATTGAAATCAGAAACACCAAAAGCATCTTCCCTAGCATAGTGGTTTAGTTAGTGTTAACAATTTGTATATCTACTAATGAAGTGTAGAGATTTTAAGGAAATTCTATTTAGGGCTAAATATTTAATTATGTGCAAATGTATTCTTTAAAATATTCTTGTTCTATCATTGTATGAGGATTAGTATAAAAACTTTGTGCACTGGAGATTATGTATATGCTTTGGAAGCTGGTCTCATTACAAAGCCAGGGCCTAATTCAGTGAAATGGGGAAACTTGTTAAGGGAGGTAGGAGCATAAATCCTGTGGCATGCAGCATCTCCACTTCCCTGCATTTTTTCTTTTTTTTCTTTTTTAAAGATTTTATTTATTAATTTGACAGAGAGACACAGCGAGAGAGGGAACACAAGCGGGGGGAGTGGGAGAGGGAGAAGCAGGCTTCCCGTGGAGCAGGGAGCCAGATGTGGGGCTCGATCCCAGGACCCTGGGATCATGACCGGAGCCAAAGGCAGACGCCTAACAACTGAGCCACCCAGGCGCCCTTCCCTGCATTTTCTTACTGTCTGAATATTACCTTCCCAAAGTGGGAAATGAAAAAGATGAGAAGTAGAGCATGCTGGCTCAGTTCCCCTTGACTCAGTAGGCAGCATGGGAGACAGGTCCAACATACTCAGTCACTGTCTCATTCTTCTTGGAACCTGTAGTGATTAAGATTCTTAGTAGCTGTAGTGGTTCTGATCTCCACTTGTTTAAAACTATAGCAAGTCATACAGTTTTTGGAAAAATAGTCTAAGGTCCCGTTCAGCTGAGCAGAGTATACATCAAATTTAACCTTATGTGACTTGTATTATCTTCATTCTTGTATCTCTTTGTTATTACGGCAGTTGAGAACTATTTGTTGTGGAAATTAATAATTTTTACGTTTTATTGAGATTTTGTGGTTAAATTGTGTTTAAGAGCCTTTTAAAAATAGAGTCCTATTTCTGTTTGAGAAGTTACTTTATTTAAAAAGAATGGGTAAGACTGTATATGAAATGGCAAATTTATTTTGTAAAAGAGAATTATTTTTCTTAAATTGATTCTACTACAGTATGGTATAACAGTGAGAAATGAGCCAGAGTTTACAGTTGGTTTTACTACAGTATGGTATTATATTTATGAGAAATAAGCCAGAGCTTAGAGTTGGATGTACTGTGTAGCCAGGTGCATTATAAATGATTAGAAATTATGTCTTCATAGTTTTCACCTTGAGTCATTTTATGGATTGGCCATCATAGAAATTTGTCCAATTTTTCTTTATTTTGATTAAAGCCTAGAATTTTTAAGGTGAAATTATTTGCTATATGTAACACAATATGGACCTCTTGTTTCTAGTAAATCTAGGCTAACATGTTCTGGTTGATAAAATTTCCCAGAAATGTTACTTTGCTAAATATGATATATATAAAACGTTTTTGCAAAATATTTTCCTTAAGTTGATAATCATTTATAGGTCTGTTATTTTCATCCTGAGATCATACTGAATACATTAAATTTCCATTTTGGGGTGCCTGCGTGGCTCAGTGGGTTAAGCCTCTGACTTTTTTGTTTTTTTAAGATTTTATTTATTTATTTGACAGAGAGAGACAAAGCAAGAGAAGGAACACAAGCAGGGGGAGTGGGAGAGGGAGAAGCAGGCTTCCCGCCGAGCAGGGAGCCCAATGCGGGGCTCGATCCCAGGACCCTGAGATCATGACCTGAGCCGAGGCACGACTGAGCCACCCAGGCGCCCCAGGCCTCTGACTCTTGATTTCAGCTCAGGTCATGATCTCAGGGTCCTGGCATGGAGGCCTGGGCTCTGTGCTCAGCAGGGAGTCGGCTTCAGGATTCTCTCACTCTGTCCCTCTCCCTGCTCGTGCATGTTCTCTCTCTCCCTAAAATAAATAAATCTTTAAAAAAAATTCTATTTTAATACAATGAATAAAGGTTTTATTAAGGAAAGTAACCCTCCTCCAATTCCGTACCACCTGAATATATTAATATATTTGTGTTTGCTTGAAAGTGTTTGCAGTTTAAGATATACCAAAGTAGGATAAAATTACAAAAATTCTTGCTAAGACTCTGACCTGTATAGTCACTTTAATTTTAATACTGATTAATTTTTAGAAACTAAAACTAGCTACACATCATGGTTCCTCCTATTGAAATTTACTTTGGTACTAAGCTAAGCTCCATTTAACTATATTGTTTTTTCTTCTTCTCCAACAGACATTCAGTTGATTTCAGTTTTGTTCCAGGGTCCATATTAGCTTTTCATCATTAGAATGACAGTGACAATTGGTATTTCCAAATACTTATCACTGTGAAGAATTAATCGTTAGAAGCTTCATTTTGGTTTATTAGCATTTATGGACATGTGCTATAGAACACATTCTATTTTTTTTGATTAAGAATTAAGAGAGGATGAGTCAAAGTGATAAAAAGTGTGATATTGTAAGTACATCTTTTTTTTAATGTTATGGTAGTTGTTTTTATTGTAATTTATAGTTAAGAAAGATACTTTTATTTGGTGAAAAGGTCTTTAGGGCATCCCTTCCATATTATTTCTTTTTGTGCAACACTTAAAACATTGCAAATTTATTATTAAACACCTATCAGTTTCTGGATATTAGAGGGCAGAATAAAGAGCAGTGTTAGTGATAATTGGTCCCCTTTCCCCAGGTATTTATGTTAAATAGAACCAATCTTTTGCAGGGGCTGTGCATGTATATCTGTGTTTGTATGGAAATTGTTAGGATGTACCTTTATGAAGGAAGGAGTCAGGAAAAGAGAATGTTAAACCATTGTAGTAGTGGTTCTTAAACTTCAGGGTACAGAAGAATCATCTGGAGGGCTTCTTAAACCACAGATTATTGGATCCCACTTGAAGTTTCTGATTCTGTAGATCTGAGGTGAGACTAGAAATTTGCATATTTAACAAGTTTCCAGTGATGCTAATGCTGGCTCTTTCTGTCTTAGAGATTTAAGACCGATAAAGCTGACAGAAAAATCAGAAGACAGACTTCACTTTAGGAAATGAATGCAGATTAGAAATCTAAGAAGCAGGATATATGGTCACCTGCCAGAAAGACATAATCATCAAATATTCTTTTTTTTTTTTAATATTTTATTTATTTATTTGAGAGAGCGAGAATGAGAGAGAGAGAGAGCACATGAGAGGGTGGAGGGTCAGAGGGAGAAGCAGACTCCCTGCTGAGCAGGGAGCCCGATGTGGGACTCGATCCCGGGACTCCAGGATCATGACCTGAGCCGAAGGCAGTCGCTTAACCAACTGAGCCACCCAGGCGCCCCATCAAATATTTTTTTTATTTTTTCAAAGCTGTAAGTTTACATAGCTTCAAAAGTCAAGTGGCACCAAAACATTTATAATAACCATTGCTGTCCCATCCCATCCTTCCCATTGCTGCTTTTTTTTTTTTTTTTTTTTTTGCTTCCTAAAGGCAATCACTTTTAATTGTTAAGTCAGGTGATCTGATACTCACCAGATCTCTCTCTCTCACACATGCACACACACACAAAATGCCTTTTTAGTGTTTGCACATCACCTATACAAAACAAAATAAATTTGTAAGCATCTAGTTGGAAGTACAGAAAAGAGAAAGCATAAACATTTCTAATGTACAAATAAGTAGAATTGAACAAATTATATTAATATGTAAAATATCATTGATACTGACCTTACTCAATTTGCTGTCTAGTATTTTTTTAAATGTGATTCTTAAAATATAAAGAGCTTTTATAGCTATTAGTTTCAATGTTGGTCTACCTATAGCTTCCCTGCAAGGTTTTAGATTGATAAGAAATAGGCCATTTCAGATGGAAAGAATAGCTGGAGTAGAAGTTTAGAAGCAGGAAAAGGCAGACATAGAGATGGATCTAAGGAGAAAGGTGATTTGGTATTTCTTTTCTTAATTCATTGATCTTTCATTGTCTGTTTGAATGAAATATCTTCCCTGCTAAATAGCAGCTTCTAGTGGCCGTGATAGATACATAATTAATAAACCATGATAGATACATAATTAATAAAACTGTGGTACATGCCAGCTTAGAGTTGGATACACACACACACAGTAATATATATTACTGTGGGAGTAGGGAATACCTGTTTAAGTTGAAAATAATTTTGGGGTTGGTTGATAGAATTTAAATTTGATCCAGTGGGAAATAGGACACCATTGTGGTTTCTAACGTAAGAGAATGACTGTATTTAATGTCATTGTTTCTGAATATATAGTGGCAAGGTAATAATTATCCCCAAACTAAAGGTATGTTGATTCATGGTTCTTTTATATAGCTATGACTGTTGTGCGGCTAGTCCTCATGCTGAATTGTTTGAATAACCAGAAGTGAAGTTTTGGAGTAAAAATTGTCTACCAATTTGGGGATGGAGGAGGACAGACTAACATAATTTCTCATAATTTGCTGTACACTGAAGCCATATACTATTATCATATAAACAATTGAATAGTGAACTTAAACTATAAGGAAGATGGCAAAATAAATATATTAGGAAACATAGTTTAACTGTTGTTATATCTATGAGGAAACTCTAATGGAAAACAGTAGCTTGGAGTTCTTTTTTTATTATTTTTAACTTATTTTTATTTTATTATGTTAATCACCATACATTACATCATTAGTTTTTGATGTAGTGTTCCATGATTCATTATTTGCGTATAATACCCAGTGCTCCATTCAGTACGTGCCCTCTTTAATACCCATCACCAGGCTAACCCATCCCCTCTAAAAGCCTCAGTTTGTTCCCCAGAGTCCATCATCTCTCATGATTTGTCTCCCCTCCTGATTTCCCCCCCTTCATTTCTCCTTTCATGCTATCATCATCTTCTTCTTCTTCTTCTTAACATATAATGTATTATTTGTTTCAGAGGTACAGGTCTGTGATTCAACATTCTTGCACAATTCACAGCGCTCACCATAGCACATACCCTCCCCACTGTCTATCGCTCAGCCAACCCATCCCTCCCAGCCCCACCACTCCAGCAACCCTCAGTTTGTTTCCTGAGATTAAGAATTCCTCATATCAGTGAGATCATATGATACATGCCTTTCTCTGATTGACTTATTTTGCTCAGCATAATACCCTCCAGTTCCATCCACATCGTTGCAAATGGCAAGATTTCATTCCTTTTGATGGCTGCATAATATTCCATTGTATGTATATACCACATCTTCTTTATCCATTCATCGGTCAATGGACATCTTGGCTCTTTCCAGAGTTTGACTATTGTGGACATTGCTGCTCTAAACATTGGGGTGCACATACCCCTTCAGATCCCTACATTTGTATCTTTGGGGTAAATACCCAGTAGTGCAATTGCTGGGTCATAGGGTAGCTCTGTTTTCAACATTTTGAGGAACCTCCATGCTGTTTTCCAGAGTGGCTGCACCAGCTTGCACTCCCACCAACAGTGTAGGAGGGTTCCCCTTCCTCTGCATCCCCACCAACATCTGTGTTCCTGACTTGTTAATTGTAGCCATTCTGACAAGTGGGAGGTGGTGTCTCACTGAGGTTTTGATTTGGAGTTCCCTGATGCTGAGCAATGTTGAGCACTTTTTCATGTGTCAGTTGGCCATTTGGATGTCTTCTTTGGAAAAATGTCTGTTCATGTCTTCTGCCCATTTCTTGATTGGATCATTTGTTCTTTAGGTGTTGAGTTTGATAAGTTCTTTATAGATTTTGGATACTAGCCCTTTATCTGATATGTCATTTGCAAATATCTTCTTCCACTCTCTCGGTTGTCTTTTGGTTTTGTTGACTGTTTTCTTTGCTGTGCAGAAGCTTTTTAATTTGATGAAGTCCCAATAGTTCATTTTTGCCCTTGCTTCCCTTGCCTTTGGCAATGTTTTTAGGAAGTTGCTGTGGCTGAGGTCGAAGAGGTTGCTGCCTGTGTTCTCCTTTAGGATTTTGATGGACTCCTGTCTCATATTGAGGTCTTTCAACCATTTTGAGTCTCTTTTTGTGTGTGGTGTAAGGAAATGGTCCAGTTTCATTCTTCTGCATGTGGTTGTCCATTTTCCCAACACCATTTGTTGAAGAGACTCTTTTTTCCACTGGACATTCTTTCCTGCTTTGATGAAGATTAGTTGACCTTAGAGTTGAGGGTCCATTTCTGGGCTCTCTATTCTGTTCCATTGATTGATGTGTCTGTTTTTATGCCAGTACCATACTGTCTTGATGATGACAGCTTTGTAATAGAGCTTGAAATCCGGAATTGTGATGCCACCAGCTTTGCTTTTCTTTTTCAACATTCCTCTGGCTATTCCGGGTCTTTTCTGGTTCCATACAAATTTTAGGATTATTTGTTCCATTTCTTTGAAAAAAGTGGATGGTGTTTTGATAGGGATTGCATTAAATGTGTAGATTGCTCTAGGTAGCATTGACATCTTCACAGTGTTCTTCCAATTCATGAGCATGGAACGTTTTTCCATTTCTTTGTCTTCCCCAATTTCTTTCATGAATATTTTATAGTTTTCTGAGTACAGATTCTTTGCCTCTTTGGTTAGATTTATTCCTAGGTATCTTACGGTTTTGGGTGCAGTTGTAAGTGGGATTGACTCCTTAATTTCTCTTTCTTATGTCTTGTTGGTGGTGTATAGGAATGCCACTGATTTCTGTGCACTGATTTTATATCCTGCCACTTTACTGAATTCCTGTATGAGTTCTAGCAGTTTTGGGTTGGAGTCTTTTGGGTTTTCCACATAAAGTATCATATCATCTGCAAAGAGTGAGAGTTTCACTTCTTCTTTGCTGATTTGGATGCCTTTGATTTCTTTTTGTTGTCTGATTCCTATGGCTAGGACTTCTAGTACTATGTTGAATAGCAGTGGTGATAGTGGACATCCCTGTCGCATTCCTGACCTTAGGGGGAAAGCTCTCAGCTTTTCCCCCATTGAGAATGATATTCGCTGTAGGTTTTTCATGGATGGCTTTTATGATATTGAGGTATGTACCCTCTATCCCTACACTCTGAAGAGTTTTGATCAAGAAAGGATGCTGTACTTTGTCAAATGCTTTTTTCTGCATCTATTGAGAGGATCATATGATTCTTGTTCTTTCTTTTGTTAATGTATTGTATCACGTTGATTGATTTGTGGATGTTGAACCAATCTTGCAGCCCAGGGATAAATCCCACTTGGTCGTGGTGAATAATCCTTTTAATGTACTGTTGGATCCTATTGGCTAGTATTTTGGTGAGAATTTTTGCATCCGTGTTCATCAAGGATATTCTGTAATTCTCCTTTTTGATGGGGTCTTTGTCTGGTTTTGGGATCAAGGTAATGGTGGCCTCATAAAACGAGTTTGGAAGTTTACCTTCCATTTCTATTTTTTGGAACAGTTTCTGGAGAATAGGTATTAATTCTTCTTTAAATGTTTGGTAGAATTCCCCTGGAAAGCCATCTGGCCCTGGGCTTTTGTTTGTTGGGAGATTTTTGATGACTGCTTCCATTTCCTTAGTGGTTATAGGTCTGTTTATGTTTTCTATTTCTTCCTGGTTCAGTTTTGGTAGTTGATACATCTCTAGGAATGCATCCATTTCTTCCAGATTATCTAATATGCTGGCATAGATTTGCTCATAATATGTTCTTATAGTTGTTTGTATGTCTTTGGTGTTGGTTGTGAACTCTCCTCTTTCATTCATGATTTTGTTGATTTGGGTCATTTCTCTTTTCTTTTTGATAAGTCTGGCCAGGGGTTTATCAATCTTGTTAATTCTTTCAAAGAACCAGCTCCTAGTTTCGTTGATCTGTTCTACTGTTCTTTTGGTTTCTATTTCATTGATTTCTGCTCCGATCTTTACTATTTCTCTTCTCTTGCTGGGTTTAGGCTTTATTTGCTGTTCTTTCTCCAGCTCCTTTAGGTGTAGGGTTAGGTTGTGTATTTGAGACCTTTCTTGTTTCTTGAGAAAGGCTTGTATTGTTATATACTTTCCTCTCAGGACTGCCTTTGCTGTATCCCAAAGATTTTTGAACAGTTGTGTTTTCATTTTCATTGGTTTCCATGAATTTTTTAAATTCTTCTTTAATTTCCTGGTTGACCCATTCATTCTTTAGTAGGATGCTCTTTAGCCTCCATGTATTTGAGTTCTTTCCAACTTTCCTCTTGTGATTGAGTTTGTTTCAAAGCACTTGTGGTCTGAAAATATGCAGGGAATAATCCCAATCTTTTGGTACTGGTTGAGACCTGATTTGTGACCTAGGATGTGATCTACTCTGGAGAATGTTCCATGGGCACTAGAGAAGAATGTGTATTCCGTTGCTTTGGGATGGAATGTTCTGAATATGTCTGTGAAGTCCATTTGGTCCAGTGTGTCGTTTAAAGTCTTTATTTCCTTGTTGATCTTTTGCCTAGATGATCTGTCCATTTCAGTGAGGGGGGTGTTAAAGTCCCCCACTATTATTGTTGTCAATGTGTTTCTTTGCTTTTGTTATTAATTGCCTTACATAATTGGCTGCTCCTATGTTAGGGGCATAGATATTTAGAATTGTTAGATCTTCTTGTTGTATAGACCCTTTTTTAGGATATAGTGTCCTTCCTCATCTCTTTTTACAGTCTTTGTTTTAAAATCTAATTCGTCTGATATAAGGATTGCCACCCCAGCTTTCTTTTGGTGCCCATTAGCATGGTAAATGGTTTTCCACCCCCTCACTTTCAATGTGGGGGTGTCTCTGGGTCTAAAATGAGTCTCTTGCAGACAGCATATTGATGGGTCTTGTTTTTTAATCCATTCTGATAGCCTGTGTCTTTTGATTGGGGCATTTAGCCCATTTACATTCAGGGTAACTATTGAAAGATATGAATTTAGTGCCATTGTATTGCCTGTAAGGTGACTGTTGCTGTATATTGTCTGTATTCCTTTCTGGTCTATGCTGCTTTTAGGCTCTCTCTTTGCTTAGAGGACCCCTTTCTATATTTCTTGGAGGGCTGGTTTCGTGTTTGCAAATTCCTTTAGTTTTTGTTTGTCCTGGAAGCTTTTTATCTGTCCTTCAATTTTCAATGACAGCCTAGCTGGATATAGTATTCTTGGCTGCATATTTTTCTCGTTTAGTGCTCTGAAGATATCATGCCAGTCCTTTCTGGCCTGCCAGGTCTCTGTGGACAGGTCTGTTGCCACTCTAATGTTTCTACCATTATAGGTTACATATCCCTTCTCCTGAGCTGCTTTCAAGATTTTCTCTTTGTCTCTGAGACTCATAAGTTTTACTATTAGATGTCAGGGTGTTGACCTATTTTTACTGATTTTAAGAGGGGATCTCTTTGCCTCCTGGATTTTGATGTCTGTTTCCTTCCACACATTAGGGAAGTTCTCCGCTATAATTTGCTCCAATATACCTTCTGTCCCTCTCTCTCTTTCTTCTTCTTCTGGGATCCCAATTATTCTAATGTTGGTTCGTCTTATGGTATCGCTTATCTCTCAAATTCTGCCCTCGTGATTCAGTAGTGCTTTATCTGTCTTTTTCTCAGCTTATTTTCCATCATTTGGTCTTCTATATCACGGATTCTGTCTTCTGCCTCATTTATCCTAGCAGTTATTGCCCCCATTTTTGATTGCACTTCATTAATAGCCTTTTTGATTTCGATCTGGTTAAATTTTAGTTCTTTTATTTCTCCAGGAAGGGTTTCTCTAATAACTTCCATGCTTTTATCAAACCCAGCTAGTATCTTTAAAATCATGATTCTGAACTCTAGGTCCGACATCGTACTAATGTCCGTATTGAGTATATCCCTGGCAGACAGTACTACCTCTTGTTCTTTTTGCTGAAGTGATTTTTTTCGTCTTGTCATTTTGTCCATAGGAGAATAGATGAATGAGAGAACAAAATGGTAACAGGTTAACAACGTCCCCAGCAAATATATTTTAAACAAATCAGAAAAGACCTGAAACCTGGGGAAAAGAAAGGGAAAGAAACAAAAAAGAAAGGGGATAAAAAAAAGAAAAGGATAAAAACAAACAAAAACAGAACAAAACAAAAAAAAACAATATTATCAAATATGATCAGGCTAGTGCATAGATCATTGCCACACACTAGATTTTGGGTGTATTTTGGTCTGTTAGAAGAAAGTGCCTCCTAAAATTTTAAAGAAAGAAAGACTTATATATGTACAAAATAAGGGTTGATAAAATGAAGGGATGGAATATGACTGTAAAGATGAAAATTATAAAAGATTTTATAAAAGGAATTGGTAAAAAGTTGTTTGAAAGAAGAAGATTTAAAAAAAAAAAAGAATGTGATCAGGCAGGAGACTAGACCAAAGCCATACACTAGTGATTTAGGGTATATTTTGATCTGTTAGAAGAAACTGTATCTCAAAATTTTAAAGAGAGAACAACTTTATATATATATATGCCAAAAATAAGGGTATCTACTATGAAGGGATAGCATATGACTCTAAAAATGGAAAGTGAAAAAAAAATTTGTTTTAAAAAGGGGTTGATAAGATGTTGGTTGAAAAAGGGAAAAAGAAAAATTCAAACAAAAAACCAGTCAAAAAAAATAACTCTGAAAAACTAATGAATCATGGTAAAAAAACCATGAATTCTATGTGCAGTATTCCCCTAGCACTGGAGTTGTTTGGTTCTCCTTGATTGGTAAACTTGGTCTTGGCTGGCTGTTCGTGTTGATCTTCTGGGGGAGGGGCCTGTTGTTGTGGTTCCCAAATGTCTTTGCTGGAGGCAGAATTGCCCTGCCCTTGTCAGTCCAGGTTAAGCAATCTGCTCGGGTTTGCTCTCGGGAGCTTTTGTTCCCTGCAAGCTTTCCGTACAGCTTTGGTGGACGAGAGTGAAAATGGTGGCCTCCCAGTCTCCACTCAGAGGAGCCAAGAACTTGGGGCCCCGGTCCTCAGTGCACCCCCAGAGAAAAGCAGTCAGTCACTCCCGTGTCCCTGGTCTCCGGCCGCACTCCATGCTCACCTGGCCTTTCACCGTACGTTTCTGTCTCTGGCACCCGACTCAGTGTGGAGTCTCCAAACCCAGCAAATCCCTGCAGTGCGCTCCCGCGCCGCTCCTCCTGGGGAGGAAGGGGAGTCTCCCTGTATCTACCACTTGTTGTGTCCCTGCTGGAGAAGCAGTGGCCTGACTGTGTCGCTGGTCACAGTTTATGGCAACCCCCGAGCCGAGAGCCCGCACCTCGGCTCTGTTTCTGTAGCTGGCTTCCTCGCTCCGATACGTGGGAGCTCTGCCACACTCAGGTATCCCCGGTCTTTCTGTGACCCCGAGGGTCCTGAGACCACAGTGTTCCACGAGGGTTCCACCCCCCGCTTAGCCATTGGAGTGACGTCCCTCAGCGGAGCCGACTTCTAAAAGTTCCGATTTTGTGCTCTGTGGCTCTATCACTTGTCAGAAGCGGCCGAAGGAGGCCCCCTCCCCTGCCGTTTATCCTCCCGAATATCGCCTTGGATTCACTTCTCCGCACGTCCTACCTTCCAGTAAGTGGTCGCTTTTCTGTTCAGAGAGTTGTTGCTATTCTTCTCTTCAGTCTCCTGTTGAGTTTGTAGGTGTTCAGAATGGTTTGATCCCTATTCAGCTGAATTCCTGAGACCAGATGAAATCCAGGTCTCCTACTTCTCTGCCATCTTGCTCCGCCGATTGTCCGAGCCTCCATTTTTTATTGCACCTCATTAATAGCCTTTTTGATTTCAACTTGGTTAGATTTTAGTTCTTTTATTTCTCCTGAAAGGGTTTCTCTAATATCATCCATGCTTTTTTCAAGCCCAGCTAGAATCTTTAAAATCGTCATTCTGAACTCTAGTTCCGACATCTTACTATGTCCGTATTGATTAGGTCCCTGGCAGTTGGTACTGCCTCTTGTTCTTTTTTTTTTTGAGGTGATTTTTTCCATCTTGTCATTTTGTCCAGAGGACAATAGATGAATGAGAGAACAAAATGCTAACAGGGTAACAATGACCCCGGAAAAATATATACTAAATAAATCAGAAGAGATCTGAAACCAGGGGAAAAGAAAGGGAAAGAAAGAAAAAAGAAAAAAAAAAAGAAAAAAAAAGGAAAAAGAAAAAAAAAGAATAGAAAAATTAAAAAAAAGAATATGATCAAATATGATCAGGCTGGTGCATAGATCAGCGTCACACACTAGATTTTGGGAGTATTTTGGTCTGTTAGAAGAAAGTGCCTCCCAAAGTTTTAAAGAAAGAAAAACTTATATATGTACAAAAATAAGGGTAAGTATGATGAAGGGATGGAATATGAATGTAAAGCTGAAAATTATAAAAGATTTTAGAAAAGGAATTAAGATAAGAAGTTGGTTGAAAAAGAAGAGGAATTAAAAAAAAGGGGGGGGAGAGAATGTGATCAGGCAGGAGACTAGAACAAAGCCATACACTAGAGATTTAGGGTATATTTTGATCTGTTAGAAGAAACTGTATCCCAAAATTTTAAAGAGAGAACAAATTATATATATACCAGAAATAAGGTTAACTACTGTGGAGGGATAGAATATGACTCTAAAAATGAAAAATAAAAAAGATTTTTAAAAAAGGGATTGATAAGATGTTGGTTGAAAAAGGGAAAAAGAAAAATTCAAAAAAAAAAGAAAATTCAAAAAATTAACTTTGAAAGACTAAAGAATCAGGGGGGAAAAAGCCATGAATTCTATGTGCTGTATTTCCCTAATGCTGGAGTTCTGCCATTCTCAGTGATCAGTAAACTTGGTCTTGGCTGGCTGTTCTTCCTGATCTTCTGGGGGAGGGTCCTGTTGCCGTGGTTCCCAAATGTCTTTGCTGGAGGCGGAATTGCCCCGCCCTTGCCGGTCCCGGCTAAGTAATCTGCTCGGGTTTGCTCTCTGGAGCTTTTGTTCCCTGCAAGCTTTACATGCAGCTTTGGAGGACGAGAGTGAAGATGGCGGCCTCCCAATCTCTGCCCCAGAGGAGCTGAGAACTGGGGGCCCCACTCCTCAGTGCGCCCCCAGAGGAAAGCAGTCAATCACTCCCATCTCCCTAGTCTCTGGCTGCACTCCGTGCTCACCCGGCCTGTGACCGAGCATTTCTGTCTCTGGCACACGACTCTGTGTGGCGTCTCCAAACCCACCAGATTCCTGCGGTGAGCTCCTGTGCCATTCCTCCCTGGGGAGGAAGGGGGGTCTCCCCAGATCTGCCACTTGTTGGGTCTCTGCTGGAAGAGCAGTGGCCCGAGTGTGCCGTGGATCACGGTTTATGGCAACCCCGAGCTGAGAGCCCACTCCTCGGCTCCATCTTTGCAGCCGGCTTCCGTCCTCCCATACTTGGGAGCTCTGCCACACTCAGGCACCCCCAGTCTTTCTGTGACCTCAAGGGTCCTGAGACCACACTGTCCTAGCGAGGGTTCCACCCCCCCCCCCCCCCCCCCCCCCCCCCCCCCGCCCCGCCGTTTAGCCACTGGGGCGATGTCCGTAAGCGGAGCCGACTTCTAAAAGTCCTGATTTTGTGCTCTATCACTTGCTGCTAGTGGCTGTTGGAGGCTCCCTCCCCCCGCTGTCTATCTTCCCGAATATCACCTCGGATTCACTTCTCCGTACGTCCTACCTTCCAGAAAGTGGTCGCTTTTCTGTTCAGAGAGTTGCTGCTGTTGTTTTCTTCAGTCTCCTGTTGAGTTCATAGGTGTTCAGAATGGTTTGATCGCTATCTAGCTGAATTCCTGGGACCAGATGAAATTTAGGTCTCTTACTCCTCCGCCATCTTCTGGAGTTCTTTGATCAGTGATGGAGTAACTCACTTTTAAAAAGATTAAACTGTAGTTGGTTGAAAAAGAAAGAGATGGTATCTCAGTGAGAATCATCCTCTGAAAACAATGATTTCTATTAAGCAGTCTTTAAATTTTAATCATCATTTGAGAAACTTTACACATATATAAAATAGCTACATTTTATCCTTTAAATGAAAATGAAAAGCTAAAGGAAACTGATGTGATTAATTATTTACTGTTGAGACTATTCTTTTAAGATGCAGGTTTTACATATATAGAGAGGAAGGGGGGGAAGTTATGGATGTCCTTAGAACTGCCCTTTTTTTTTTTTAAGATTTTATTTATTTATTTGACACAGAGAGAGATAGCGAGAGCAGGAACACAAGCAGGGGGTGTGGGAGAGGGAGAAGCAGGCTTCCTGCCGAGCAGGGAGCCCGATGTGGGACTTGATCCCAGGACCCTGGGATCATGACCTGAGCTGAAGGCAGACGCTTAATGACTGAGCCACCCAGGCGCCCCTTAGAACTGCTTTTAAGATTAGTTTTAACAGACCAGGTTATACTTGTATTTGTATATTGGCAAAATACATTTCTTGATTTCAAATTAGGATATCTGAAAGAAATTTTCCTGTTTTTGTTGCTTTTCTTCATTTTGGTTACTGTTAAGTATTTCTTTGGATGGTTTTTAAAGTGTTTTATTTGAAGATTAACATTTGACTCCTAAATATAGAATTAAAGAGATTTTTCCTTTTAAATATTTTTTGATTAAAAAATTAAGATCTTAGGGGACATTTTGTGAAACAGTATAAAGGAGCCATGAAAACCACCCCTAAATAATCACATTTTTATTAATCCTCACTGAATATCTTCATTTTATTGGGATAAATTAGTGTCTGAATTCTGATATTTAGATTTGCAAGCTCATCCATTCAAATTTGTCAAGTTCTGTATGTTTTGTGAAATGTAAGTGGTAATATACGGACTGCTAAATTGGCTGTTTCCCTTGTGAGACAAAATTTGTCAGGTGATTGAGAACATAGATTTTGGTAGGTCAGCACATTTTATTTCTTTCTCCTGCCTGCTTTCTTTAATAACTATATATTGAAACTTGGTGATGCTAGACTCTGAAGGCATGAGTGCCTAGGTCTGCTCCTTTGCCTGCAGGTCTTTAACTTCAAAGTCTACATAAAGAACATAATAACATAAATAACGTGCTGTAAGATGTGTGTTAGAAGAAATGTGTATGGAGTGCCAGGGGAGCACCACAGGCACATGGGGTAGGGATACAGATGTAATGGAGAAGAAGGTGACACACGAGCTGAGTCTTGAAGTCTTATGCCGTGAAATGAGTAAGGACATTCCAAATAGAGGGAATATAAGTCTGTTGATGCATGAAGAGAATGGGATATATTTGGGTCATTTGTAATGAGTTGTTTGTAATGAGTCTGGTGACATAAGCGGGTACCAGATGATGGAGCATCTTGTAGAATAGAAATAATGGTCACCATCCTTGCAATTTGAAGAAATTGCATGTCTTCAAGTTATTAAGCATACTCAGAGTGACATATAAGGGCTTTTATGACTAAGCTTTTATAGTGGTATAACTTTCTTCACCATAAGGTCATACTTAGGGGATCAAAATACTCATTTGACTGATCCAGGTACTCTGTCACTTGAAAATGCTTGATAACATTTTATAAAATATAGTGCCCTTTTCACACCAAAGCAGTTAAAGAGGAGTGTTGAGGATGGATTTACACTTTGGCTTTGTGTTTTCCTCGTGCCTTTTGCTTTTTTTTTATTGTGTTGTTTATAAACTAATTTTTGTTTTCTCTTCCTGTTACTTCTCTTTTTGAACCTAACAGTAAATATCCTAAGTTCATTTTTTTATATGCTTAATCATATAGTCTCTTTTAGTGATTGAGTTGTGTTTTTTTCTTTTTTTCTTTTTTGGTTTGTTATAGATAAATGGTTTCTGGGTAATTCATGTAGTATCATTGTGACAGTGATAATGCCACACTCTCTTTTTTGGCTCATTAGAATAATGTTTAAATGCAGAAAATAACTTTTTAAGACCTAGTGTATTCTAATTATCTGTTAAATTCATCTTCCAGAAACTAGTATTTGGATCACGGCACATGACCCCAAATTGAAATGTAAAATTACTGTCAATTTCATATGTGATTTAAAAAATACCTTATTTAGCTTGATCAAGAGTAACTCACCTGATCTTTTGATAGATTACTTTGGAGACTGAGAATTATGTAAATTGTTTTGGATTTTTTGGATGCAAGCCAAAATATAAATTAGTAATTAGAAAACTCATTTTCTAAAAAGATTACATCAAAGTATAATTTGAATGCATCATGTTCTTCTTAAGTTAGTTTATATAATTGTTTATTTAATCTATTTTTAAAATTGGATTATCCTGCACTGTAGATGAACAAGTAGTAAAAACAGTAAAAAATTTTTGGAAAAATGTATAGAATTTAAACAGCTTTTATTTACCAAATACAGTGCTGTAGAATAAAAAAGAAAAATAATTATAAAAATGTATCAGTTTATTTTTTATAAAAAATAAAAAAGCATAAAGTTGAGCTCTGTACATTATCTTTCTAAAAGCCTGCCTTTTTTCTATTTTCTTGTTAATTATTAAACTGAAAGTAGTCCTTGATGCCTAAAAATTTTAATGGTACAGTATTTGGTAAAGAAAAGAGGGTTTTTAAAAGTGCTTTTTGAAGTCTTGTCTTAATGATATCAATGTATCACCCACATAAGCTGTTTCTGTTCCCTATGAATTATTAAATCAGTTATGTATATAAGTTCATATTTCACTGTATCCTTGCCATCTTTAGATATTTAGCTAATTTTACCTCCTTGCTGATTTCTTGGACTCTCCCTCCCCCAATGGCATTGGGTTGTGAGGAGAGAGTAAGTAAGGAGGAGGTTGGCTAGTTTTTTTTTTTTTTTTTTTTTAACAGCTTTACTGTGGTGGTATTGATGTACAGTGATTTGCACATATTAAAGTGTATATTGGATGAATTTTGACCTATGAATCCATTACCACTATCAAGGTGACAAAATATCCATCACTCCAAAAAGTTTTCTTGTGTCTCCTGTTCTGTTCTTTTTATTGCTTTCCCCCTTCCTCCTTGGCCCAGGTCAACAGTGATTGTGTCACTATGGATCAGTTTATATTTTCTAGAATTTTATATAAGTGGTATTATACAGTAAACACTTGTTTTTGCCTGGCTTCTTTCACTCAGCATAATTAGTTTTGGGATTCATGGATGATGTAGCTGTGTAATAGCTGAGTAGTGTTACATTGTATGGCCATACCAGAATTTGTTTATCTCTTGTTGAACAATTTGAGTTTCCAGTTTTGGTTATTACAAAGCTGTTTTGAACATATGGGTACAAGTCTTTGTGTGGACATATACTTTTTTCTTTGGCAAATATCTACAATTGAAATAGCAGGGTCAATTTTTTTTTTAAGATTTTATTTATTTATTTGACAGAGACAGGGCGAGAGAGGGAACACAAGCGGGGGGAGTGGGAGAGGAAGAAGCATGCTTCCTGTGGAGCAGGGAGTCTGATGCGGGGCTCGAGCCCAGGACTCCGAGATCATGATCTGAGCCAAAGGCAGATGCCCAACGACTGAGCCACCCAGGTGCCTAGCAGGGTCTTTTCTTTTATGTTTTAAGAAACTACCCAACTGTTTTATAAAGTGGTTATATCATCTTCCATTGCCACCAACAATGTTTGAGAATTTTGGTTGCTCTGCATCCTTGTCAACACTTAATATGGTTAGTACTAGTATGTATGGTTAGCTATTGTAGATGGTGTGTACTCACTGTGGCTTTAATTTGGATTTCCTTATTAATGATATTGAACATTTTTCCATGTTCTTATTGCAATCCCTATTCTCTATTCAAATCTTTTTCCCCT
This sequence comes from Callorhinus ursinus, assembly GCF_003265705.2. Lineage (NCBI taxonomy): Eukaryota > Metazoa > Chordata > Mammalia > Carnivora > Otariidae > Callorhinus > Callorhinus ursinus. The sequence goes on from NW_027397074.1 coordinate 24,224,943, forward strand.
TCCTTTTATTGTTGGTCTCTTTATTATCGAGTTATAAGACATTTTTGTATATCCTATTCAAGTTGTTTGTCAGATACATGTTTTGCACATATATTTGCCCAGTTTGTAGCTTACCTTTTCATTTTTCTAACAAATCAATTTATGAACTTTTACTTATATGGATTGTTTTTAGTGTTGTATATAATAAATTTTTACATACCCCAGGATCACAAAAATATTTCCCTATGATTTTTTTTCTAAAGTTTTATAAATTTTTGTATATGGTGTGAGGTATGGATTGAGTTTCACTTTTTTGCACTTGAATGTTCAGTTACTCCAGCACATTTTGTTGAAAAAATGACCCTTTTTCCATTTGGTTGCCTTTGCACCTAATTATTTGGCTGTGGGGGCTATTTCTGGATTCTCTATTCTATAATTCTGTGTCTTTTTGCTAATACCACATTTGTCTGGAGTATTGTAGCTTTATAGCAAGTCTTGAAATCAGGTAGTGTAAGTCTTCCAACTTTGTTCTTGTTTCTCAAAACTGTATTGACTATTCTAATTTTTCTGACTTTTCCATATAGGTTGTAGAATCAGCCTGTCAATTTCTACAAAAACTCTGCTGGAATTTTGATTGGGATTACATTGAATCTATAAATCAGTTTGGGGAAAATTGACATGGGTTTATTTCTCTAAATTATCTTTGATTTTTATGTGTGTGTGATGCTGTTAATTTAGGTATTAACTCATTTTACGGAGCACCATGTTTTTAGTCAATCTTTCAAAGTTTTCTTGATTGTTAACTCTATTATATGCAAATCATTTTGCCTGTTTTACCGTAGTTTTGTCTTATTTGTTTCATGTCTTACTGAGTTGACGATAGATTTCTTCACATTTTGACATGTTTTCTCCCAAAGAGAAATTATAACAAGTTAGTCTTGTTTTTATAGATTGTATTTTTGTTAAATCCTAATAGCAGTCAGATAATTGACAACTAGAGTGAGGATTTAATGAAAGAAAAATGCAAAGTCAAAAAGAAGAGTGACTCTTCTATGAGGCAAGTTGGAATCTTCATATTAAAGATGAAGTTTTATAGTTAGACTAATGTTTTCTCAAGTATGTGCTTTGAGATCTGTTTAATCTCTTCATTAAAGAGGTTCTGTAAATATGTTTTTGGAATATTTGTTAAACAGTTTTATAGTTTTCTTTTTTTTTTACTTTGGTACTTTTCAAATCCTAATATAAAATGAATAGAGTTAATTTCTAAGAGGGCATATAGTATGCAGCATTTTCCAAATCTAAGCAGAGAATTCTCATATCTAAGGAAGAGCATATAGTCAATGAAAGATACTTTGTGAAAGGCTGTGCTCTAAAAGTGCAACTGATCGTTTAGAACCAATGATGGGTAAAACTGCTGGCACTTGAGCACAAATTGAGGCCATTGCGCAGGTAGAATTGTATTCATCACTGCTTTGCACTTGCAGTTTTCTTTTTTATTGAAGTATAATTAATATACAATGTCATGCTGGTTTCCTGTATACAATTCTGTACGTTACTTAGTGCTTACCACAATAAGTGTAGTTACCATGCAACATTATTACAGTATTCTTGACTGTATTCCCTATGCTGTACTTTTAATCTCCATGACTTATTTTATAAATGTAAATTTGTACCTCTTAATCCCCTTTATCAGTTCCACCCATCCTCTACCCATCTCCCCTCTGGCAACCACAAGTTTGTTCTTTGTATTTAAGAGTGTTTTTTTTTTCCTTGTTCATTCTGTTTTTTAGATTCCAAGTATAAGTTAAGTCATATGATACTTATCTTTCTCTGACTTACTTCATTTAGCATAATACTCCCCTGCCCATCCATGTTGTTGCAAATAGCAAGACCTCGTTCTTTTTCATGGCCCAGTAATATTACATTGTGTGTGTGCGTGTGTATATACATATGTACGTACGTATATTCATATATATATGTGTGTATATATATACACACCATATCTTCTTTTCGTTTATTGATGAGCACTTGAGTTGCTTCCATATCTTGGCTATCGTAAATAATGCAGCAGGAAACATAGGAGTGCGTAGGTTTTTGAATTAGTGTTTTCATTTTCTTTGGATAAATACCCAGTAGTGGTTACTGAATCACGTGGTATTTCTATTTTTAATTTTTTGGGGACCCTCCATACTGTTCCACAGTGGTTGCACCAATTTACATTCTCACCAACAGTGCACAAAGATTCTTTTTTCTCTACATCTTCATCTACACTTTTTTTTTTTTTTTTTGGATACTAGCCATTCTGACTGATGTGAGGTGATATTTCACTGTGGTTTTGATTTGCATTTCCCTGATGATTAGTGATGTTGAGCATTTTTTCATGTGCCTGTTGGCCATCTGTGTGTCTTCTTTGGAAAAATGTTTATTCAGGTCCTCTGTCCATTTTTAAAATTGGATTGCTTGGTTTTTTTGGTGTTGAGTTGTAGGAGTTCTTTGTATACTTTGGATATTAGCCCCTTAGCAAATATATCATTTGCAAATATCTTCTCCCATTCACTGGATTGCCTTTTTGTTTTGTTGATGGTTTGCTTTGCTGTGCAAAAGCTTTTTTTATTTTGGTGTAGTCCCAATGGTTATTTTTTACATTTTTACAGATTTTATTTATTTGAGAGAGCATGAGCCAGGGGCCAGGGCAGCGGGAGAAGGAGCAGCAGACTCCCTGCTGAGTGTGGAGCCCAAAGCAGGGCTTGATCCCAGGATGCTGAGATCATGACCTGACCCAAGTCAGATGCTTAACCTGTTGAGCCACTCAGGCACCCCTCCCAGTAGTTTATTTTTGCTTTTGTTTCCCTTGCCTTAGGAGACATATCCATAAATAAATTGTTAAGGGTGATGTCCAAGAGATTACTGACTGCCTGTGATTTCTTTTAGGAGTTCTATGGTTTCAGGTCTCACATATAGGAGTTTACTTCATTTTGAGTTGTGTATGGTGTAAGAAAGTGGTTTAGTTTCATTTTCCATATAGCTGTCCAGGTTGCCCAGCGCAATTTATTGAAAAGACTTTTTTTCCATTGTATATTCTTGCCTCTTTTGTCATAGATTAATTGACCATATAACTTTGGGTTTATTTCTGGATTCTCTGTTCTGTTAACCTATGTATCTGTTTTTGTGTCAGTACTGTACTGTTTTGATTACTGTAGTTTGTAGTATATCATGAAATCTTGCATTGTGTTACCTCCACTTTTGTTTTTCTTTTTCAAGATTGCTTGTGGCTACCCAAAATTGTGGGTCTTCTGTGGTTCCATAGAAGTTTAGTATTATTTGTTGTAGTTCTGTGAAACAATTGATATTTTGAAAATACTGGTATTTTGATAGGGATTGCATTGAACCTATAAATTGCTTTGGGTAGTTTTGACATTTTAACAGTAGTCTTCCAATCTATGAACATGGTATACCTTTCTATTTATTTCTGTTGTCTTCAATTCCTTTTATCATGTCATATAGTTTTCAGAGTATAAGTCTTTCAACTCCTCAGTTAAATTTATTTCTAGTTATTCTTTTTGGTGCAATTGTAAATGGAATTTTCTTAATTTCTTTCTATTTCATTATTACTGTATAGAAATGCAACTGATTTATGTATGTTCATTTTGTATCTTGCAACTTTATTGAATTCATTTATTCTAATAACTTTTTTGGTGAAGTCTTTAGGGTTTTCTATATACAGTATCATGTCATCTGCAAATAGTGACAGTTTTGCTTCTTCCTAACCAATTTGGATGACTTTTGATTTCTTTTTCTTGTCTGATTGCTATAGCTAAGACTTCCAGTACTATGTTGAATAAGAGTGGTGAGAATGGACATCCTTGTCTTGCTTATGATCTTAGAGGAAAAGCTTTCTGTTTTTCACCATTGAGTATGATGTTAGCTATGGGTTTTTCATATATGGCCTTTATTATGTTAAGGTATGTTCCCTTTAAATCCAGTTTGTTGAGAGTATTTTTTTGTTTGTTTTTAATTTATCTTATTAACATACAATGTATTTGTTTCAGGGGTACAGGTCTGTGATTCATCAGTCTTAAATGATTTACAGCACTCACCATAGTACATACCCTCCCCAGTGTCCATCACCCAGCCACCCCATCCCTCCCACCTCCCTCCACTCCAGCAACCCTCAGTTTGAGTCCTGAGATTAAGAGTCTCTTACAGTTTGTCTCCCTCTCTGGTTTTGTCTTGTTTCATTTTTCCCTCCCTTCCCCTATGATCCTCTGTCTTGTTTCTCAAATTCCTCACATCAGTGAGATCATATGATAATTGTCTTTCTCTGATTTACCTATTTCTCATAGCATAATACCCTCTAATTTCATCCCCATCATTGCAAATGGCAAGATTTCATTTTTTGATGGCTGCATAATATTCCATTGTGTATATATATATATATATATACATATATATGTACATATGTATACATAGTATTCCATTGTGTGTGTGTGTATATATATGTATGTGTATATGTATGTGTGTGTATATACATGTGTGTATACATATATATGCATGTGTGTATATATGTGTGTGTGTGTGTGTGTGTATACACACATATACACACACACACACCCACCACATTCTTTATCCATTCATCTGTTGATGGACATCTTGGCTCTTTCCATAGTTTGGCTATTGTGAACATTGCTGCTATAAACATTGGGGTGCACGTGCCCCTTCGGATCCCTACATTTGTATCTTTGGGGTAAATACCCAGTAGTGCAATTGCTGGGTTGTAGGGTAGCTCTATTTTCAATGTTTTGAGGAACCTCCATACTGTTTTCCAGAGTGGTTGCACCAGCCTGCATTCCCACCAACAGTTTAGGAGGGTTCCCCTTTCTTGGCATCCCCACCAACATCTGTCATTTCCTGACTTGTTAATTTTAGCCATTCTGACTGGTGTGAGGTGGGATCGACTTGAGATTTTGATTTGGGTTTTGATTTGGATTTCCCTGATGGTGAGTGATGTTGAGCACTTTTTCAGGTGTCTGTGGGCCATTTGGATGTCTTCTTTGCAGAAATGTCTGTTCATGTCTTCTGCCCATTTCTTGATTGGATTATTTGTTCTTTGAGTGTTGAGTTTGATAAGTTCTTTATAGATTTTGGATACTAGCCCTTTATCTGATATGTCATTTGCAAATATCGTCTCCCATTCTGTCGGTTGTCTTTTGGTTTTGTTGACTGTTTCCTTTGCTGTGCAGAAGCTTTTTTTGTTGATGAAGTCCCAATAGTTCATTTTTGCCCTTGCTTCCCTTGCCTTTGGCAATGTTTCTAGGAAGAAGTTGCTATGGCTGAGGTTGAAAAGATTGCTGCCTGTGTTCTCCTCAAGGATTTTGATGGATTCCTGCCTCACATTTAGGTCTTTGATCCATTTTGAGTATTTTTGTGTGTGGTGTAAGGAAATGGTCCAGTTTCATCCTTCTGCATGTGGTTGTCCAATTTTCCCAGCACCATTTGTTGAAGAGACTTTTTTCCACTGGACATTCTTTCCTGCTTTGTCGAAGATTAGTTACCATAGAGTTGAGGGTCCATTTCTGGGCTCTCTATTCTGTTCCATTGATCGATGTGCCTGTTTTTGTGCCAGTACCATACTGTCTTGATGATGACAGCTTTGTAATAGAGCTTGAAATCCGGAATTGTGATGCCACCAGCTTTGCTTTTCTTTTTCAACATTCCTCTGGCTATTTGGGGTCTTTTCTGGTTCCATACAAATTTTAGGATTATTCCATTTCTTTGAAAAAAGTTGATGGTATTTTGATAGGGATTGCATTAAATGTGTAGATCGCTCTAGGTAGCATAGACATTTTCACAGTATTTGTTCTTCCAATTCATGAGCATGGAACGTTTTTCCATTTCTTTGTCTTCCTCAATTTCTTTCATGAGTATTTTATAGTTTTCTGAGTACAGATCCTTTGCCTCTTTGGTTAGATTTATTCCTACGTATCTTACGGTTTTGGGTGCAGTTGTAAATGGGATCGACTCCTTAATTTCTCTTTCTTCTGTCTTGTTGTTGGTGTATAGGAATGCCACTGATTTCTGTGCACTGATTTTATATCCTGCCACTTTACTGAATTCCTGTATGAGTTCTAGCAGTTTTGGGTTGGAGTCTTTTGGGTTTTCCACGTAAAGTATCATATCATCTGCAAAGAGTGAGAGTTTGACTTCCTCTTTGCTGATTTGGATGCCTTTGATTTCTTTTTGTTGTCTGATTGCTGTGACTAGGACTTCTAGTACTGTGTTGAATAGCAGTGGTGATAGTGGACATCCCTGCCGTGTTCCTGACCTTAGGGGGAAAGCTCTCAGTTTTTCCCCATTGAGTATGATACTCGCTGTGGGTTTTTCATAGATGGCTTTTATGATATTGAGGTATGTACTCTCTATCCCTACACTGTAAAGAGTTTTGATCAAGAAAGGATGCTGTACTTTGTTAAATGCTTTTCTGCATCTATTGAGAGGATCATATGGTTCTTGTTCTTGATTTTATTAATGTATTGTATCACATTGATTGATTTGCAGATGGTGAACCAACCTTGCAGCCCAGGAATAAATCCCACTTGGTCGTGGTGAATAATCGTTTTACTGTACTGTTGGATCCTATTGGCTAGTATTTTGGTGAGAAGTTTTGCATCCATGTTCATCAAGGGTATTGGTCTGTAATTCTCTTTTTTGATGGGGTCTTTGTCTGGTTTTGGGATCAAGGTAGTGCTGCCCTCGTAAAATGAGATTGGAAGTTTTCCTTCCATTTCTTTTTTTTTGGAACAGTTTCAGAAGAATAGGTATTCTTCTTTAAATGTTTGGTAGAATTCCCCTGGGAAGCCATCTGGCCGTGGGCTCTTGTTTGTTGGGAGATTTTTGATGACTGGTTCAATTTCCTTAGCGGTTATGGGTCTGTTCAGGTTTTCTATTTCTTCCTGGTTCAGTTTTGGTGTTTATATATCTCCAGGAATACATCCATTTCTTCCAGATTATCTAATTTGCTGGCATATAGTTGCTCATAATATGTTCTTACAATTGTTTGTATGTCTTTGGTGTTGGTTGTGATCTCTCCTTTTTCATTCATGATTTTATTTATTTGGGTCATTTCTCTTTTCTTTTTGATAAGTCTGTCCAGGGGTTTATCAACCTTACTTAGGCTTTCAGAGAACCAGTTCCTAGTTTCGTTGATCTGTTCTGCTGTTCTTTTGGTTTCTATTTCATTGATTTCTGCTCTGATCTTTATTATTTCTCTTCTCTTTCTGGGTTTAGGCTTTATTTCCTGTTCTTTCTCCAGCTCCTTTAGGTGTTGGTTTAGGCTGTGTATTTGAGACCTTTCTTGTTTCTTGAGAAAGGCTTGAATTGCTATGTACTTTCCTCTCAGGACCACCTTTGCTGTATCCCAAAGATTTTGAACAGTTGTGTTTTCATTTTCATATGTTTCCATGAATTTTTTTAATTCTTCTTTAATTTCGTGGTTGACCCATTCATTCATTCTTTAGTAGGATGCTCTTTAGTCTCCATGTATTTGAGTTCTTTCTGGCTTTCCTCTTGTGATTGAGTTCTAGTTTCAAAGCATTGTGGTCTGAAAATGTGCAGCAAATGATCTCAGTCTTTTTGTATCGGTTGAGACCTGATTTGTGGACCTAGGATGTGATCTACTCTGGAGAATGTTCCATGGGTACTAGAGAAGAATGTGGATTCTGTTGCTTTGGGATGGAATGTTCTGAATATATATTTGTGAAGTCCATTTGGTCCAGTGTGTGTTTTAAAGCCTTTATTTCCATGTTGATCTTTTGCGCAGATGATCTGTCCATTTCAGTGAGGGGCATGTTAAAGTCCCCTGCTATAATTGTAGTATTGTCAATGTATTTATTTGCTTTTGTTATTAATTGGTTTATATAATTGGCTGCTCCCATGTTAGGGGCATAAATATTTACAATTGTTAGATCTTCTTGTTGGATAGACCCTTTAAATATGATGTAGTGTTCTTCCTCATCTCTTATTATAGTCTTTGGTTTAAAATCCAATTTGTCCTGATATAAGGATTGCCAGCCCAGCTTTCTTTTGATGTCCATTAGCATGGTAAATGGTTTTCCACCCCCTCACTTTAAATCTGGAGGTGTCTTTGAGTCTGAAATGAGTCTCTTGCAGACAGCACATCGATGGGTCTTGTTTTTTTTTATCCAGTCTGATACCCTGTGTCTTTCGATTGGGGCATTTAGTCCATTTACATTCAGGGTAACTATTGAAAGATATGAAAATAGTGCCATTGTATTGTAAGGTGACTGTTAACTGTATATTGTCTGTGTTCCTTTCTGGTGTACGTTACTTTTGGGCTCTTTCTTTTCTTAGAGGACCCCTTTCAATATTTCTTGTAGGGCTGCTTTGGTGTTCACAAATTCTTTTAGTTTTTGTTTGTCCTGGACCCTCTTTATCTCTCCTATTTTCAATGACAGCGTAGCTGGATATAGTATTCTTGGCTGTATATTTTTCTCATTTAGTGCCCTGAATATATCATGCCACTCCTTTATGGTCTGCCTGATCTCTGTGGATAGGTCTGTTGCCATTCTAATGTTTCTACCACTGTAGGTTACAGACCTCTTGTCCCGCACTGCTTTCAGGATTTTCTCTTTGTCTCTGAGACTTGTTTTACTATTAGATGTTGGGGTGGTGACCTATTTGTATTGATTTTGAGGGGGATTCTCTGTGCCTCCTGGATTTTGATGCCCGTTTCCTTCCCCAAATTAGGAAATTTCTCTGCTATAATTGGCTTCAATATACCTTCTGCCCCTCTCTGTCTTACTTCTTCTGGGATCCCTATTATTCTAATGTTTCACTTATGTCTCTAATTCTCCCCTTGTGATCCAGTAGTTTATCTCTTTTTCTCAGCTTCTTTTTTTGTTCATCATTTGGTCTTCTATATCACTAATTCTCTCTTCTGCCTCATTTATCTTAGCAGTTAGAGCCTCCATTTTTGATTGCACCTCATTAATAGCCTTTTTTACTTCAACTTGGTTAGGTTTTAGTTTTTATTTCTCCTGAAAGGGTTTCTCTAGTATCTTCTATGCGTTTTTCAAGCCCAGCTAGCTAGTATCTTTATAATCATTATTCTGAACTTTAATTCCGACATCTTACTAATGTCTGTATCGATTAGGTCCCTGGCAGTCAGTACTGCCTCTTGTTCTTTTTTTGAGGTGAGTTTTTCCATCTTGTCATTTTGTCCAGAAGAGACTAGATGAATGAGAGAACAAAATGCTAAAAGGGTAACAATGACTGCAGAAAAATACACGCTAAACAAATCAGAAGATACCTGAAACCGGGGGGAAAGAAAAGGGGGGAAGAAAAAAGAATATGATTAGGCTGGTGAATAGAACAGAGCCACCCACTAGAGTTTGGGTGTATTTTGGTTTGTTAGAAGAAATTGCCTCCCAAAATTTTAAAGAAAGAAAAACATATATGTACAAAAATAAGGTTAGATATGATGAAGGGATGGAATATGACTGTAAAGATGAAAATTTAAAAAGATTTAAAAAAACGAATTGATAAGTTGGTTGAAAAAAATTAAAAAAAACTGTGATCAGGTGGGAGACTAGGACAATGTCATACATTAGGTTTAGGGTATATTTTGGTCTTTTAGAGGAAACCATATCCCAAAATGTTAACGAAAGGAACATATATACAAAAAAGGTTAAATACAATGAAGGAATAGAATACGATTGTAAAAATGAAAATTAAAAAAGATTAAAAAAACGAATTGATAAGATAATATGTTGGTTGAAAAAGGAAGGAAGAAAAATTCAACTAAAGAAATAGTAAAATAAAAAAATTAACTTTGAAAGACTAAGGAATCATGGGGAAAATACCATGAATTCTATGTGCTGTAGTCCCCTAGCACTGGGGTTTTGCAGTTCTCATTGATTGGTAAACTTGGTTTTGGCTGGTTGTTCTTGCTGATCTTCTGGGGGAGGGGCCTTTTGCAGTGATTCTCTAATGTCTTTGCCTTTGGTGGAATTGCACCTCCCTTGCCAGGGACCAGGCTAAATAATCTGCTCAGGTTTGCTCTCAGTAGCTTTTGTTCCCTGCAAGCTTTCTGTACAGCTTTGGAGGACGAGAGTGAAAATGGTGGCTTCCCAGTCTCTGGTACCAGAGGAGCTGAGAGCTCAGTTCCCACTCCTCAGTGGGCCCTCGGAGAAAAGCAGTCAATCACTCCTGTCTCCCCCATCTCTGGCCGCACTCCGTGCTCACCCGTCCTGTGACTGAGCATTTCTGTCTCTGGCACCTGACCCCGCTTGGAGTCTCCAATCCCAGCAAATTCCTGTGGTGCGCTCCCATGCCGCAGGGGAGTTTCCCCAGATCTGTCGCTTGTTTGGTCTCTGCTTGAGCAGTGGCCCCACTGTGCCACAGATCATGGTTTATGGCAACCCCGAGCTGAGAGCCCACTCCTCAGCTCTGCCTTTGCAGCTGGCTTCCCTGCTCTGATACCTGGGAGCTCTGCCACACTCAGGCACCCCCAGTCTTTCTGTGACCCCGAGGGTCCTGAGACCACAATGTCCCAACAAAGGTTCCACCCCCCGCTTAGCCACTGGAGTGACGTCCCTCGTGGAGCAGACTTCTAAAAGTTCTGATTTTGTGCTCCACTGCTCTATCACTTGCCAGTAGCTGGCTGACGGAGGCTCTCTCCCTGCCCCTGGTGTCTATCTTCCCAAATATTGCCTTGGATTCACTTCTCCGCACATCCTACCTTCCAGAAAGTGGTTGCTTCTCGGTTCATAGAATTGCTCCTGTTGTTTTCTTCGGTCTCCTGTTGAGTTTGTAGGTGTTCTGAATGGTTTGGTCCCTATCTAGCTGAATTTCTGGGACCAGACGAAATTTAGGTCTCCTACTCCTCCGCCATCTTGCTCCTCCCACTGGGAGTTTTTATCATAATGGATGTTGTTCTTTGTCAGATGCTTTTTCTGCATCTGTTGTGATGATCCTATAGTTTTTATGCTTTCTCTTGTGAATTTGATATATCCCATTGTGAATATTGAACCACCCTTGCATCCCTGGAATAAATCCCACTTGATCATGGGTGAATGATTTTTTAAATGTAATTTTGAATTTGGTTTGCCAGTATTTAGTTGAGGATTTTTGCATCTTTGCATACCAAGGATATTGGCCTGAAGTTTTCTTTTCTTTCTTTCTTTTTTTTTTTTTTGTAGTGTGTTTGTCCAGTTTTGATATTAGGGTAATGCTGGTTTTGTGGAAGTTTTCCTTTCTCTCTTTTTAGAAGAGTTTGAGGTGTTTGGTAGAATTCCTATGTGAAACCGTATGGTCCTAGACTTTTGTTCAGAGTTTTTTGATTGCTGATTCAATTTTGTTGCTAGTAATTGTTTCAGATTTTTTTTTCTTATTCAGTTTTTGAAGATTGTATATTTCTAGGAATTTATCCATTTCTTCCAGATTGTGCAGTTTGTTGGCATATACTTTTTCATAATATTCTTATAATTCTTTGCATCTCTATGGTGTCAGTTATTTTTCTTTCTTCATTTCAGATTTTGAGTCTTGGTTTCATCAATCTTTTTAAAATTTGTGTGTGTGTGTGTGTATATCTATATATACACATAATTATAATTTCCTTCCTTCTACTAGTTTGGGCTTTGTTTTTTCTTTTTCTGCAAAGTTAGTTCGTTTGAGATTTTTTGTTTTGGTGAAGTAGGTCTGTATTGCTATAAACTTCTTAGAACTGCTTCTGCTGTGTCTCAAAGATTTTGGATTGTGTGTTTTCCTTTTTATTTGTCCTCATGTATGTTTTGATGTCCTCTTTGATTTATTGGTTAACTCACTCATTGCTTAGTAGCATGTTGTTTAGCCTCCATGCATTTGTGTTCTTTCCAGATTTTTTAAATCTCTAATTTCATATCGTTGTGGTTGGAAAAGATGTGTGACATTTCCATCTTCTTAACTCCACTTTCTCCTCCAGGTTTTATGTATATGACCTCATATCTTACATCTTTTTGTGTCTCTTGAGTAATTTATTGAGCTTTATTTTGTGGTCTAACATGTGATCTCTCCTGGAGAATTGTCCACGTACACTTGAAAATAATGTATATTTTTGGATGGAATGTTCTGTATGTACGTTTGGTCTATTGTGTTGTTCAAAGCCACTGTTTTCTTGTTGATTTTCTGTCTGGGTTATCTATCCATTGAAATAAGTAGATGTTAAAATTCCCTAGTATTACTATATTGCTGTCAAATTTCTCCCTTTATGTCTTTTAACGTTTGCTTTATCTATCTAGATGCTCCAATGTTGGGTGTTTAGATATTTATACTTGTTATATCCTTTTGTTGGATAGATCCCTCTATTATGTGGTGTACTTCTTTGTCTTGCTGCACTCTTTGTTTTAAAATCTATTTTGTCTGATATAATTATTGCTACCCCAGCTTTGTTTTTTTTCTCCATTTGCATGGTATGTGTTTTTCCATTTTTTTCACTTTTAGCCTTATGCGTCTTTAGGTCTGAAGCAAGTCTCTGGTAGGCAGCATATAGATGGGTCTTGTTGTTATTTGTTTGTTTGACAGAGAGAGACAGCAAGAGGGTAACACAAGCAGGGGGAGTGGGAGAGGGAGAAATAGGCTTCCCACTGAGCAGGGAGCCTGATGCGGGTCTTGATCCCAGGACCCCGGGATCATGACCTGAGCTGAAGGTAGATGCTTACCAATTGAGCCATCCAGGTGCCCCATTGTTGTTTTTTAAATCTATTCAGTTACATATATTTTATGGTTGGAGCATTTAGTCCATTTACATTTAATTTTTGATAACTATGTATTTTTTGCGAGTTAATTGTTTTCTAGTAGTTCTTGTAGTTGTTTCTCTTTTCTTACTCTCTTCCCTTGTGTTTGATGGTTTTGTGTGTATCTATAGTTTTTTTATTTGTGGTTACATTATGGTAATATACATGTGTATATTTGTCTATATTAAGTTGATGGTCACTTAAGTTTGAACACATTCTAAAAGTGCTACATTTTTATCTCCCCCTCCATTTTATGTATATGATTGCATATTTTGTGTCTTTTTGTGTGTCTTGACTAATTTTATAGACATACTTCATTTTACTGCCTTTACATTTTAACCTCCATACTGTCTTTATAAGTCCCTTTAACATTTCATGTAAGGCTGATTTAGTGGTGATGAACTCCTTTAACTTTTGTCTGCCTGGGAAACTATTTCTCATTCTATTCTTAATGATAATCTTGCTAGGTAGAGTATTCTTTGTTGGAGGTTTTTTCCTCTCAGGACTTTGAATATATCATGCCACTGTCTTCTGGTCTGCAAAGTTTCTGCTGAAAAATCAACTGATAGTCTTATAGGGTTTCTCTTGTATGTAGCTTTTGCGCTTTTAAAATCTCTTTATCATTACTTTTTGCCATTTTAATTATTCTGTGTTTTGGTGTGGACTTTCTGGATTAATCTTGTTTTAGGGGCTTTCTGTATTTCCTGGATCTGGATGTCCATTTCCTTCCCCTGATTAGGAAGTTTTCAGCTATTTCTTCAAACATGTTTTCTGTCCCCCTTCTCTCTTCACTTCTCTTTTTAGGGATCCGTATAATACAGATGTTATTACACTTAATAGTGTCACTGAGTTCCCTTAACATATTCTCTGTCTTTTTTTTTTGCTGTTCAGCTTATTTGCTTTCCATTATCCTGTCTTCTACATTGCTGATCCATTCTTCTGCATCCTCTTTTCTGTGGATTCCCTTTAGTGCATTTTTTCAGTTCTTGAATTCTTTAGCTCTATGGATTCTTTTTAATATTATCTATCTGTTTAAGTTCTCACTGAGTTCTTCCACTCTTAAGTCCAGTGAATATCTATGATCTTTACTTTGAATTATCAGGCATTTTGCTTATCTCCATTTCATTTAGCTCATTTTCTGTCATTTTGTCCTATTCTTTCATTTAGGACATATTCCTCTGTCTATTCATTTTGTCTAACTCTTGTGTTTTTAACTATGTATTAGAGAAGTTGGCTCCATCTCCTGGTCTTGAAAGTAGTGGCCTTGTGTACAACAGGTCTTGTGGTGTCCTGTAGCTCAGTCCCATTTGTCACCAGAACCAGGCACTCCAGGGGTATCTTCTGTGTGGAGTGCATGCACCCTACTGTTGTGGCTGAGCTGTGTTTGCTTTCAGCCCAGTTAGCTGCAATGATCTGATCTGCCTGCTGTGGGTGCACGTGTCAGGGTTTTGTCCCTGCACTATTAAGAGGCTTTGCTGAGGCTACCACAAGTTTTAGGTGGATGGGGCCAGCAGCCAGACTAGGTGTCTGCCATTAACCTCCCTGCCACAGTTGCAGGTGAATTGAATGGAAGGGCTTGCTCCCGGTGCAACCAGCTAAGAGGCTCAGCTATACAAGAACTGCAGACATGCTGGTGTGTGGGGTTATCTTCCCCTCTCCTCAGGGCAATAGTCACTTTGGAGTGGTGGTCTCTGCTGAGGCTGCTTGCAGGGTGTTTTGGAGCTGGAGCTGCGTTGGTGGGAAGTCAGCCAAGGTGGACAGGTTAGATGGGAGGGTCCTTAGGAGAATGTAGGGGCTGGGCATGTTGTACTAGCAAGATAGATACCGTTAGGCAGACATTTTTTTTTTAAAGATTTATTTATTTGACAGATATAGACACAGCGAGAGAGGGAACACACGCAGGGGGAGTGGAAGAGGGAGAAGCAGGCTTTCCGCTGAGCAGGGAGCCCGATGTGGAGCTTGATCCAGGACTCTGGGATTATGACCTGAGCTGAAGGCAGATGCTTAACCAACTGAGCCACCCAGGTGCCCCTAGCCAGACATTTTTGAAAGTTAGAACTATCTAGTTTGGGGAAAGGAAACAACAAAATGCTAGCATTTCATTCCTAGAGAAATCTCCTGAAGATCCCTGCCCTGCCAGCACAGGTTCTGAGATTAGTAAATAAATCTCCTTTGTGTGTATCCCAGGCACTTTTCAAAATGGTGCTTCTCTTTGTGTCTCTGGCCCAGTTTATTATGCTGGCTCTTTAAGGACAGGGACTTGATTTCCTATCAACCTTGGCTTTCCCTGCTGTTAAACCCAATGAGGTTTAAAGTACCTGGAGTTAAGTCCTGCTTATTTAAAAAGCTCCTGGTGTGGTGTCTGATCTTCTGGCTTCTCTGTGCTTGGGGGTGTCCCTTCCATTTGTGTTTAGTCTTGCAGGAGTCTCTACCTCTCCTGTCTTTTCAATGTGGCCCCCTCTCTGTGAGTAACTGTGAATAACTACACATTCTGCTAGTCTTCAGGTCATTTTCAGAGCCAGTTGCATAAATGTAGTTGTTATCTTGTTGTGTCTGTGGGATAAAGGGAACTCAGGATCCTCTTCTGGATCTTTCCTGAAATCCCCTGCCTTTTTTTAAAAGCCAATTTTGTTGAATATCTTTAATGAAACAGTAAATGTTATTAATTTTATTAAATTTTTACCTTTGAGTATGTCCTTTTATTATTCTGTGTGAAGAAATAGGAAGTATCATGAAAAACTTTAGTTTCATACCAAAGTATGATGATTGTCTTGAATAAAAGCACTTATAAAGATACTTGAATTGAAAGTTACGTTACTCATTTTTTAAAATGTATAGTTTTTACCAAAAAGAATGACAACAAGTAATCATTTCTTGGACTTGGGAATTTGCAGACATTTTCTAAAAAATGAGTGGAGTGAGCCCATCACTTCATGGAAAATTATTGACATTGTTTGCTAAAGATAAAAATTGAGCTTTGGGGCAAAAATTAGGATTTTGGAAAACTATCCTCCCTCCATCCTCCAATTGGAAGACAGTTCCCAAGACAAAGACTTTGCTCATTTTATCAGTGGAGATATTAATAAATGTAATTTTTAAAATATTGTAGAGTAAAACATCAGCATTTGGGAGATCAGTATAGCTTAGTGAAAGTAGTGATTTTACAAATGACCAATGCATGGTATTATAGAACCATGTATAGATAAAAATTTCATTCAAATGGTAAAGTGGAGCAATGAATTTTCATGTAATAGAGTAGGAAAAGTTCATTGATATGGTACATTGCAACTTCCCCAAAACTACCACTTGTTTAGTTTTGGTGTAGTATCAAAGAATATCCACAATTATCAGAAAAAGTATTAAAATTGCTTCCCTTTTACAAATGTTAATCAGTGTAAGGTTAGATTTTCTTCGTATACTTCAACCAAAATTACATATCACAATAGAAAAGAGAATCCAGAGGCCTTTGTAATAAACCAGTCATTAGATTTGCAGACCTATAAAACAGTACCATTCTTCTAAGATTTTTTTAAAGTTATTTTTCATAAAAATGTGCTATTACTTTGAGTTTATTGGTAATATATTTTTAATGAATTTTAAAATGTTTTAATTTTTAATATGGTGAATATTGGTAGATATAATTCACATGAAAACCTCTTTGTATTTAAGAATATGAAATTCTGAGACCAAAATATTTGACAACCGTTGAGCAAAGATACCTTTGACAATGTCATCAGTAAGAAAAAAGATTTTATATTTTCACTTTATTAAAAATATCCATATTCCCTTCAATATCTTAAATTATGACTCCTTAAAAAAACTAGATAAAGTAAGCATATTTGAAGATTATGCATCAACCTTGTGCCTATAAATACCCTGGGTGAGTGGTTTCTGGTAGATGTTTGGACAGCATTCATTCATTCATCACAAGATGGTAATTATTGAGCACTTTCTTTGATCTAGGCACCATGTTAGATGAAGGGAATTCAGTAGTGAAAAATACACATGTATCCCTATGTTCATGGACTTTTCATTCTAGTGGGGGAAATAAAAATACCAGATTAGGCTAAGTACTGAGCAGGAAACTTAGAGTACTGAGAACAGGAGTAACAGTTATATAGGAAAGAGTCAGGAAGGCCTTTCTAAGGAAGAGACATTTAAGCTATGATGAGGGTAGGAAGCCAGGCATGATAAGAGCATTCCAGGCAGGAATACAAAGACACATAACCATGAAGAGAATTCTACGGTATTTTACAGACTGAACGCAAAGACCTTTTAAAAATATTAACTGTTTACAATTTAATTTTTACAATAATCCTATACTATACATATTTGGTAGTTCTGATTAATAAAGATGTCCAGTTAGAGAGCTTGACAAGTTTTTATCATTTTAAAATATCCTGTGTTAACTGATAATATTACTCATTTAATTCTATATCTAGAACATGAGATATTATAAAATTTAAATTATATTACAAAAGAATAAAATTGCTAAGTAAAGCATAAAATGTACATATAATGCATTTACCTTCATAGTCTTAAAAAATGACCAGGAAAAAAAGAAATTTTTTTTTTTTAATCTTATGAATGTTTTGGGGTGATGAAGAGTTGCCTTTAAGTAAGGTATCTTATGTAATAATATTTACCTTAAGTACAATGCTAATAGTAAGCTTCTAGGAGCCAGGATGAATTTCATAAACAGAAATTTACTTATTTATTTGTACTGACTTCTCATTTCTGCCATTATGAAATACTTGATTTGTATGGGACTAATGTCAAGGACATACAGAATTCACAGTAAACAAGTGTAAAGAGCATTTGTGAACCAGATCTTCTGTACATTTCCTTACTGCATCCCTAACCAGGAACCTTCCATGTTCATGTGTTCAGTCTCTTTTTTTGCTCTGCTTTGAGTAGCAACTAACACCTTTTTTGCTAATCCCTGGAGTCACAGGTGTGTCCTGAGTCTGCTTCCCTGGGCAGAGGAACCTAGGAAACTTGATTCCAAAGAGGCCCAGCTTCATGGCCACCTGAGAAATATGTATTGGTGACACTGGTGCTACTTTCTATTCTTGTTGTTTGTGTTCTGTGAATCAGTGTGATGTTTTATAACTATTTGGGTGCTGAGAAACAGCATAAGTGGTATTTGATATGTTTTGTGCTATAAAAATGGATCTGTCATCACTGATACGAAAATCATAAAATCTGTCAGCCAAAAGATCAGATTTATTATTGACAACATAGATTCCTTTTTTCTGTAATATAAAATATTCTGTATTAATGACTTGGGCAGCTGTGCTTCAAATCCCTAAGGTGTCTTTGAATTTAGTTACTATAATTCCGGTAACTTTCAGGTTTCTTACGGAGGGGGTTGTTTTTGTTGTTTTTGTTCCTCCAGGAGGCATGGCATTTTTAATCAGTTCTCCAGGGAAAGCTTGACTAAATGTTCCAAACTTTGTTGGTTCAATGTTGCTAAATAAAATCTTACAGTAATTAATTTTTGGGAGAAAGATAACTTTCCTTCTGGATCTACTAGTTTTCTTTCTCTTTGGGAGTTTACACTGAAGGAGTAACAAATAATTTAATTTAGCAAAACTCTGAAAGATTACTCTTATTTTAGCTTTCCAGGAAATTGTGGGCATGGCAGCACCATATATGCCTACAAGGGGAATTGATATGAATAATAATAATACATATAATATGTAATTCAAAAGAAAGATTAGGCTTGTTAAGCCATTTGTTTTCACTTTTCAAAGGGGCCTATGATAAATGCTTTTCTAAATATGAATATCCTCTTGTGAAGCAATTTTATTTAGGCTTTGACAATTTACATTATCATATCATGATTTCTTACAGAATTAAAAATGTTTCTGACTGCATTTTTGGGCTTTTCAGTTGTAATTTTGTTTTAAAGAACAAAGGGCAAGTAATAGATGTGTGATTAAACAAAGTGAGAATTTGAGTTTTCTTTTGTTAATCTTTCTAGCAAATTGATTTGGTCTCTGCTGTTAGGACAAATCATGAAAACCAGAGCTATAATTTCCTCCATTCTAAAATTTGTCCAGTAAAGCTTCTCTTTGCTTTGTTTTCTTTCCATTTAATTACTTTAATAATTAATATTATAAAAGATCAGAACGTTACAGAAGTGAAATGTTCAGAACAAAATATAAAAGATCACCCCCAAACTTTTGTGAGCATCCTTTCAGCTTCTTCATTTACATGTATAAATATATAAGTATTCGGTTACCTACATAATTGTGTACATATTCTAAAAACATATACAAATGACTTTTTTTTGTTTTACATAATAGTCTGCAAGTTGCTTTTTTCACTTAGGGAGCTCTTTTTAACTGTTGCATATTTTAGATGTACTATATTTAATTTGATTAATCCTTATATCTGTTTCTATATAGAGGTGAGACTTTTTAAAGATATGATGGGTCTAGTACCTTTTCTGCCCTGTTATTCCTATGATTCACAATTATAGTCGAACTGTCTGAAGTCCATAGCTTTACTTACTTGATTCCTGGCTTTTTGTGACTCTATCACTGTCCCATGTTCAAATCTTATTCTTACCAACAGTGTTCATTATTGGCATCTTAAAAAAATTGTGGCCCAGATTTGTTCATAAGAACCAGTTAGTCTCAATTTTTGTATGCCAGGTTTATAAGGAATCTTATTCCACTTTGATTCTAGCCTGGAGGGCTGGTGGTGCAAATCTAGTGATTCACATTATAAATACAAGTGGTATTTAATGGTATACTAAGTGAATTTAATCAGGGTTCACAAGCATATACTAAAGTATCAAGTTGAAATCCTATTCTTTTGGTAAGGAAGTTGTTGTGAAACCTATTTAAAATTCTTGTTATGTTTTACCTAGATTTTAAAAAATATGTATGGCTTAAAAATTATGGTCATAGTAAGGTATTTAAGAAATAGTTCCAGAAACAGAAAGAAGAAAAACTGCTGGTAAAGGTAGGGGTTTTTTCATTAAAGAACCTTAGTGTGTTCTCTAATGAACACTTACTAGAGAGGAAGGAGAAACTTAATTAATATTGTCTCATCCTCACTCTCTTGCCAATTAACCATTTCTTTAACAGGAAATAAAAAGGACAAAACTTTGTTACCCAGGTAATCATTATGACCTCATTAGAAATAAAGATCTCGGAGGGGGGGCGGTGTGCCTGGCTGGCTTAATAGGTGGAACATGCACTCTTGATCTTGGGGTTATGGGCTCGAGCCCCACGTTGGGTATAGAGGTCACTCAAGATACATTTTTTTTTTTAGTTTAACAGAAGTTTATTTCTCATTCCCATAAATTCTCATTCCCACAGGACTGTGGGACTCTCCACCTGCTCTCCACATAGGGGGCTCAGCATTCCAAGGGGCTCAGCATTCCAAACTACTTTGAGTTTCTGGCCCCTTTTTCTGTGTGGGCTTCCATGACTGAGGCAGGAAAAGCACTATAGTCTCGCACCAGCAAATAAAGGTGTAAGCCCAGAAAAATAAAATCTTTAAAAAAAATTTTTGAGGGTAGCCTCAGAGCAAACTAGTTTTCTTCTTTGAACCCTGATGACTGTATAAGAAAAAAAAACTGTTATAAGTTGACATGACAAAGAACAGTTAATATTAAATCTGAAAAAGTTTGTTTTTCTTTGATTTATAAAAATTAAATTTAGCAGTCAAAACACTTAGTATCCTTTATTCATTAAAACAAAAAGAATTAAGAGCTATGGTTTTTGGTTAGAGAAGTTAATATGAGAGCAGATTAGTCTAGATTCCACAGGCTTGTGCTTAGATTAGGCCAAGGGAGCCTTCCAGTGCTTTGGGAAGCTTTGTAGGTAAGTTTAGGAGTGATTGAAATAATGTTTTTTTGTTTTTTTTTTTAAAGATTTCATTTATTTATTTGACAGAAGAGAGAGAGAGGAGAGCAGGAACACAAGCAGGGAGAGGGAGAGGGCGAAGCAGGCTTCCTGCTTTGCAGGGAGCCTGATGCGGGGCTCGATCCCAGGACCCCAGGATCATGACCTGAGCCGAAGGCAGACACTTAACTGAGTCACCGAGGTGCCCCTGAAACAATAGTTTTAGTAGAACTGTATTTGTACATGGCTAATTCTGTTTAAATTGTGTTGTATACGTGCACGCAGTGTGTGTATATAATTTTTAGTTAATAGAAAAAATTTCAAACATATACAAAAGTAGAGAATATAACGAACCACCATATCCCTATCACTTGGCTTTAGCATTTTTCAACTATGGCCAATCTTGTTTCATTTTATACCTTCATCTACTTTGTTCCCTCACCCTCAGATTATTTTAAAGCAAATCACAAGCCGTAATTTTATTCACAAATACTTTAATATTTATCTCTAAAAGAAACTCTAAAATCGTGATCATAATACCATTACTGTACTTCCAAAATTAGCAGTAATTCTTAATATCAAACATCCAGTTTTTTAAATTAGCATTTTTGTTTGAATAAGAATGCAAATAAATTGATACATCATAATTGAGGTCTGTTAAATCTCCCTTTTCTTGAAATTAAAAGTATTTTAGCTTTTTAATTTGAATTAACTTTAGATTTATAGTGGCAAAAATAGTATAGCTCCCCTACCTGTTAACATCTGGCATAATTATAGTACAATGATCAGAACTAAGAAATTAACATCAGTACAATATTATTAACTACTTAGTATATCCAGTCTCACCAGTTTTTATGCTAATTTTCTGTTTCAGGGTCTAATCCACTGTTGTACACTGCATGTGGTTGTCATGTTATCATTGTTTCCTCTGATCTGTGACAGTTCTTTAGTCTTTGCTTTCATGACATTAAAAGGTTTGAAAACTACTGGTAGTTATTTGCTGAAGAGTCCCTTAGTTGCAGTTTGATGTTTTCTTATGATTACATTGAGGTTGTACATTAATGGGAGAAATATTACGGAGATGACATACCCTTCTCAGTGCAGTATTATCAGGGGGTACCATGCTGTCACTATCACTTATTACTGGTGATGTTAACCTCGATCATTTGGTTAAGGTGGTGTCTTAGTGGTTTCTCACTGTAAAGTTATTTTTCCTTTATTAGCTCTTAGATTGGGGTTGTTGTTGTAGCCTAGATTTTGCTGATTGCGTTCCCGTAGTGATGTTTAACATGTTATTATGTAAATTGGGTTAGATGTATAGGCTTCTTAGGTACAGGTTGATTTTTGGTATAGGTGATAAGTATCGGGGTACATCTCTCTGGTTGTTTATCTTGTTAGGTTTTCCGTTTAGTTTTATTAATTTCCAAAACTGGTAAAAAAAAAAATCCCCTACAGTTCACTTCTATTCTTTAATAAAAACCCTGTGCAATAGAAGTCAGTTTTCTAATAAGAGATAAACTGTCAGTTTAGTAAAATTATCTTTTACATATGTTAGAGTCCTATTCTAATGGATTCTATCCACTTTGTTATCAGTATTTCAGTGGTATCAACTGGATTCAAGTTTAATATGTAGAAGATACAGTGAAGGCAGAACTAGTCTCAAAATATTTTAGTTGTTTGGTCATTGATAAACTGGTACTGTAGGTCCTCTGCCTTTTCAAAAACTCTAGTGAGAAAAGGAATTAGCAAGCTACAGCAAATTCCCCTTTTGATAACAGTTTAAGTTGTTATCATAGCATGAAGGGTAGTTTTTTCTATTAGACTTTTCTAAAACTTTCAGTAGTTTCTTGCTGTCACAGTTTCCTGATGCTGCTGTAATAAATTAGCACAACCTGAGGGTTTAACACAACAAAAGTTTCTTCTCATAGTTCTAGATGCCAACTGTCCTAACCAAGGTGTTGGAGGCTCTAGGGGAGAACCTGAGCCTTGCTTCTTCCAGCTTTGGGTAGATGCAGGCATTTCTTGACTTGTGGTCACATCACTCCAAACTTTGTCTCAATTTTCACATCACCTTCTCTTCTGGTGTGTCTAATTTCTCTCCACTTCTCTCCTAGACGAACATTTCTGGTGGTATTTAGAGCCCAACAGGATAATCTCCTCATCTCAAGTATTAAACTTTTATTTACATCTGCAAATCCTTTACCATACAGAATAACACACATTCCAGGGGTTAGGACTTGATGTCTTGGGGGACACCATTAAGCCCACTATATCTGCTCTCACCACTATCATGAAGGGATGAATTTTGTCAAATGCTTTTCTTGATATGATTTTTATCCTTCATTTTGTTAATGTGTATCACACTGATTTATGGATATTGCACCATCCTGTATCCCAGGGATAAATCCCACCTGATGATGGTATATGATCCTTTCAATGTATTGTTGAATTGGGCTTGGTAATATTTTGTTGAGGATTTTTGCAGCTATGTTCATCAGGGATATTGACCTCTAATTTTCTTTTCTTGTACAGTGTTGTTGTCTAGTTTTGGTATCAGGGTAATGCTGGCTTTGTAAAATGAGCAAAATAGGAAATATTCTGTACTCATACATTTTTGGAAGAGTTTGAATTTACCAGTGAGGCCATTTGGTCCTGGACTTTATGGATTCTATTTCCTTATTAGTGATTGGTCTGTTCAAATTTTCTATTCATGATTCAGTCTTTGTAAGTTGTGTGTTTCTAAAAATTCATTTCTTCTAGGTTGTCCCAATTTGTTGTCATATAAATTGTTCATAGTAGTCTTTTATCTTTTGTATTTCTGTGATATTGGTTATAATGTCTTTTTTTCTTGGTGAATCTAGCTAAATATTTGTCTATTTTGTTTGTCTTTAAAAAAAAACTCATAGTTACATTTAACTTTTCTATTGCCTTTTTTTGGTCTTTATTTCATTTATTTCTGCTCTGATCTTTGCTATTTCCTTATTTCTGTGAACTTTGGGCTAAATGTTTACTTTTTCTGGTTCCTTCAAGTGTCAAATTAGGGTTAAAAATTTTTTTTTTATTTGAAATGTTTCTTGTTTCTAATGTAGTTGTTTGGGGCACCTGGGCAGCTTAGTTGGCTAAGCATCTTCTTTTGGCTCAGGTCATGATCTCAGGGTCCTGGGATTGAGCCCCGTGTGGAGCTCACTGCTCAGCAGGGAGTCTGCTTCTCCCTCTCTCTCAAATAAATAAATAAATAAAATCTTTAATGTAGTTGTTTTGAATTTCCCTCTTAGAACGGGCCTTTCTGCATCCCATAAGTTTGGTGTGTTGTATTTCCTTTTTCTCAAGATATTTTTTGATTTTATCTTTTCATTTGTTCTTTGACTTATTTTATTCAGTTGTATGTTGTTTACACATATTTATGAAATTTCCAGTTTCACTGTGGTCTGAAAAGATGCTTGATGTGATTCAAGGCCTTGTAGACTAACATGATTTATGCTAGAGAATTTTCCACATGTGCTTGAGAAGAATGTGTATTCTGTTTTTAGATGGAAGGTCCATCAGTGTAATGTGTAGTTTAAGTCCAGTGTTTTATTATTGATTTTCTTTCTAGATGATCTATCCAGATCCAGGTATTGAAGTTTCCCACTATTACTGTATTGCTGTCCGTTTCCCCTGTACGTCTGTTAACATTTGCTTTATATGTTTAGGTGCTCCTATGTTGGCTGCATAAATATTAACATATCCTCTTGGATTGACCTTTTTATTATATAATGACCTTCTTTGTTTTTTATCAGTTTTTGTCTTGATGTCTGTTTTATCTAAGTATAGCTACCTTAGCTTTCTCGTGATTTCCATAGGCATACTGTGTATCTTTTTCTGTCCCTTTAGTTTCAGTCTGTACGTGTCCTTAACTCTAAAGTGATCCTCTTGAAGACAGCATAGTTTTTTTTTTTTTGTAATCCATTCAGTCATTTTGCATCTTTCTATTGAGAAATTCAGTCCATTTATATTTAAAGTTATTTATGATAGGTAAGGACTTACTATTGCTATTCTGTTAATTATTTTTTGGCTATTCTTCAAGTCTTTTGTTCCTTTCATCTGTTGCTCTATTCCTGTGTGATTTGATGATTTTCTGTAGTGGCTTAGATTCCTTTCCCTTCATCTTTTCTGAGTCTGTTTATTTCAGTCTCTTTTAAGCTGATAATATTAAATGCATACTAAAGCTTTACATTTTTACTTCTTTGCCCTCATGTTTTCTATTTTTATTTTCACAACTTACAACTTTTTATGTTTTGTATCCATTAATACTTTTGTGTTTAAACTTCATGTTGGATTTATGTGATTTACTGACCACCATTATTCTGAATATAACTATATACCTTTCCTGCTCAGATTTGTACTTTCATATGTTTTCCTGTTACTGTTTCTCCCTCTGTATTCCCATCAAGCAAAATATGTAGAATGTATTGTTCACTATTCAAGGTCAGGGGCTCTGGGGATGGCCAACCCAGAGCATCTCCTTTGTAAGGAAGAGTCCTAAATGGCAGGCCTAGATCTCTTTGGAACACTGGCTGTGCAATAAGAAGGGCTATAGCTGGCTGCAGGGCTCAGTTGCTACATTATAAAAGTTTGCTACATATAGATACTAGCAGTGAATGCTTTGTCCAGTCAGCTGCTCCTGAACTCCCTGTATGTAAGTTCTCCCAGTAAACCTATGTTTCAGTTGCTGTCTCTGGGTCTTTTCTTTGGCCTCCCCAGACCATCACCCACCCTGGGCTTAGAGTCTACTGGGGTGCCGTTAGACTATTGGCAGGCCAGCCAGGAGGCTGGAAAAAACCCTGTGAGTGCCTAGATGTGGGAAAGGGGGAAATTCTGGGCTGACCATCCACATCCACTTTGGCCTTAGAGCGGCAATCTTTGATGGATGGGGCCCACACTGTGAGTACAGGGACACCTTGAAAATGCTTAAGTGTCTAGAGGAAATTTTGATTTAGAGGATGGATACACAGGTGAGCAGCTGCCTCTGGGGTTGGGTGGCCCCTCCTTACAGCTGTCCTTGGGGCAGAAGCAAAATTAGCTGCCTCGGAGAAAATGTACCAGAGAAAATGTACCACGTGCAGGAGGAATTAGGCTTAGAGAGGAACACTAGCACAAGCAAAGACTGTAGAGAACTTGATAATCTGCTTGAGGAAACAAGATGATAAATTAGAAACTCTAGCATGCAGACTGGTCCTGGCTGAGGGGTTGTAAGTTGCCCCAGCAATGAGTCTGGGTGGTTATCTCTAAGCCCACCTGGGACCAAGTCATGCAGCCCTGTTGAGAGCTCATCTGAGGAAGAGATTGACTGGGATGAGTCCAGAGACATTCTCATTCCCTCAGCTCAGCTGGTTGTAACCACCAAAGTGAAAGCAGAGTAGCCACGCCACAGGGTGTGGAACCCCAGAACCACAGTGAGCAACTATACACACCCAAACTGGTGGAATTGGGGAATAAATTCAGACACGAAGGGAGTCCATCACAGCATGGTTGTTCTATCAATGGGATGTGGGCATTGAAGGCATTTTGTTTTTGGAAACAAAAGTGTCCAAGATGGTGTCCATTATGACACATACTGATTTAGAGCAAGGTCTGCATTAAGCCATCAATGAAGATCATGTGACTCCTTTACTCTCCTGGCTGGCATGGGGCTGTAAATCAGCTTGGCCTAAAGAGGGAGATATACGCACCTCTCCCTTTATGATGGCTGACCATGGAAGAGATATTGCAAGAGGAGATAATGAAGCATGCCATCTATGCTGAGCATTATAGAGGTCCTGATAATAAACTATGTACTGTACTGTAGGTATGAAAGATGTATTACAGTTTGCCCCCAGTCATTGGTATGGGGCACTTGTGTTCATTTTGAGGCCTCTAGTGGAGCTGCCTATACTGACATTTTACAGGATTTGCATTAGATCAGTCTTTTAAAAAGACATTAAGAGTGCAGATAAAACTTTACCCCAGTCTTTTCCCCTTTCTGTGTCCTTAGAGATAATCAGTATCTTGACATTGGTGATGGTTGTTTCCATGTTTGTTTTGATATATTTTACACATATATATATAATGTTTGTGAAGAATATATTTTTAAAATGTATGCAAAATGGTCATACTATTTATAAATAAGATTTTTGCTTTGTTGGTCCTTTTTAACATTTTGCTCTGATATGGCTAGGAGTGGCTTCATTATTACTTTTTAAAGTTTTTATTTAAATTGAATTAGCCAACATATAGTACATCATTAGTTTCAGATGTAGTGTTCAATAATTTATCATTTGAGTATAACACCTAGTTGGAGTGGCTTCATTATCTAATTATCTTGCTGGGAGCTTACTAAGCTTTTTGAATCTATACATTTTTAAGATAATTACTTTTCAAATATATTTTCTGCCTCATTCTTTTTCTGGGATTCTATTTAAATATATAAATGTTTTGACATTGTCCCATATAACATTGATCTTAATAGTTTTTTTCTTCCAGATTGGATAACTTCTGATTTATTTTCAAGTTTGTTGAATCTTTCTTCTTTCAATTCTAGTATGCTATTAAGACCAGTGAGGTTTTTTTACATTTCAGATACTGCATTTTAGAGTTCTAGAGTTTTCATTTGGGTCTAACAGTTTCTCTCTCTCTTTTTTTTTTTTTTTTTTTTTGAGATTTCTCATCTATGCATTCTTTATGACCAAATTTTCTTTTACATACTTGCACATATTCATAATAGGTGGTTTAAAATCCTTTTGCACTGGAGGAGCCGGGTTAGCTCAGTCAGTAGAGCATGCAACTCTTGATGTCAGGGTTGTGAGATGGAGCCCCATATTGGGTGGAGACAATACTTAAAAATAAAATTCTTTTCCAGTAATATCTGAATCATTTTAGACATTGTCTTTTCTTTTGAATTTCTTCATGTTTCTGGTAATCTTGGATTTGTTTCTTGGGGACTGAATGATACATTGAAGAGACCTTATTCCACTATTTTCTTCCAAAGCTTATTGATTTTATCAAGCAGTTACCTTGGCAGGACTCAGATCCCAAACTCTGTCTCCTCTGACAAGAAGCTGCTGAAATATATATTTCTTGCTTTCTTTTTTGCCAATTTTTGTGGGGGGGAGGGGCTGTGTGAGTCTGTTCTGAGCATTCATAGTTAAGGGGTTAGCCAGAGATTTTGGCAGAGTTTATTTACAGAATTCAGAGTTCCCTTTCTATAGCTCTTTTTTCCTGTGATTTCCCCTTGTCACTTTCCAATTACTGTGGTTATCCTACAATGTCTGCTGATTCTTTAGTTACCTCTTGGCACCAACTGGGATCTTAGACAAAGAGTCATAAAAATGGGAGTCTAACCTAGTATTTTCTGTCATTTTTCTGAAGAGTCAACTCCTTTCTATTTTCTCTTTGACTTTGGTTGTTCTCAGGTGCCTTGGGGTTGTTGTTTGATTATATTTGTCCAGAGTTTACAAGGTTATTTGCAGGAGGGTTGGTCTGATAGAAGTTACTCCACCATTAATTGATACAGAATATCTTGCATAACCTTTTTCTTAATGTGATAAAAATATATATAACATGAAATTTGCCATTTCAACCATTTTTAAGCATATAATTCATGAGCATTAATTGCATTTACCATGTTGTGCATCAGTTACCACTATCTATACCCAAAACCTTTTCTTAACCAAACAGATACTTTGTGTTTATTATGCAATAAATCCCATTTTCCCAACCCCTGGTAACCTCTGTACTATTTTCTGTCTCTCTAAATTTGCTTATTCTATATATTTCATGTAAGTGGAATCCTGTAATATTGATTGTGTTGGCTTATTAGCATAATGTTTTCAAGGTTATCCCTGTTGTAGAATATACCAGAACTTCATTACTTTTTTAAAATTTTTAATTTTATTGTTAGTCATCATACAATACGTCATTAATTTTTGATGTAGTGATCCATGATTTTTTGCTTATAACACCCAGTGCTCCATGCAATACGTGCCCTCCTTAATACCCATCACCAGGCTAACCCATCCCCCCACCTCCCTCCCCTCTAAAACCCTCAGTTCGTTTCCTGGAGTCCATAGTCTCTCATGGTTCATCTCTCCCTCCAATCTCCTCCGCTTCATTTTTCCTTTCCTTTTCCTAACATCCTCCATGCTGTTCCTTATGTTCCACATATAAGTGAAACCATATAATTGTCTTTCTCTGCTTGACTTATTTCACTTAAGCATAATCCCTCCAGTTCCATCCATGTTGATGCAAATGGTGAGTATTCATCCTTTCTGATGGCTGAGTAATATTCCATTGTATATATGGACTACATCTTTTTTATCCATTCGTCTGTTGAAGGGCATCTTGGCTCCTTCCACAGTTTGGCTATTGCGGACATTGCTGCTATGAACATTGGGGTGCATATGGCCCTTCTTTTCACTATATCTGTGTCTTTGGGGTAAATACCCAGTAGTGTAATTGCTGGGTCATAGGGTAGCTCTATTTTTAAATTTTTGAGGCACCTCCACACTGTTTTCCAAAGTGGCTGTACCAACCTGTATTCCCACCAACAGTGTAAGAGAGATCCCTTTTCTCCACAACCTCTCCAGCATTTGTTGTTTCTTGCCTTGTCAATTTTTGCCATTGTAACTAGTGTAAGGTGGTATCTCAGTGTGGTTTTGATTCGAATTTCCCTGATGGCTAATGATGTTGCACATTTTTTTCATGTGTCTGTTAGCCATTTATATGTCTTCTTTTGAGAAGTGTCTGTTCATGTCTTCTGCCCATTTTTTGACTTATTTGTTTTTTTGGGTGTTGAGTTTGAGAAGTTCTTTATAGATCTTCGAAATCAGCGCTTTGTCTGTAGTGTCATTTGCAAATATATTCTCCCATTCTGTGGGTTGCCTCTTTGTTTTGTTGACTATTTCCTTTGCTGTGCAGAAGCTTTTTATCTTGATGAAGTCCCAAAAGTTTATTTTTGCTTTTGTTTCGCTAGCCTTTGGAGATGTATCTTGAAAGAAGTTGCTGTGGCTGATGTTGAAGAGGTTACTGCCTATGTTCTCCTCTAGGATTTTGATCGATTCCTGTCTCACATTGAGGTCTTTCATCCATTTTGAGTTTATCTTTGTGTATGGTGTTAGAGAATGGTCGAGTTCCATTCTTCTGTATATAGTGGTCCAATTTTCCCAGCACATTTATTGAAGAGACTTTTTTCCATTGCATATTTTTTTCTGCTTTGTCGAAGATTATCTGACCATGGAGTTGAGGGTCCCTATCTGGGCTCTCTATTCTGTTCCATTGGTCTATTGGTCTGTTTTTGTGCCAGGACCATGCTGTCTTGGTGATCACTGCTTTGTAACATAGCTTGAAATCAGGCAACGTGATGCCCCCAGCTTTTTCTTTTTCAACGTTTCCTTGGCAATTCGGGGTCTTTTCTGGTTCCATACAAATTTTAGGATTGTTTGTCCCAGCACTTTGAAAAATGTCATTGGAATTTCGATCAGGATGGCATTGAAAGTATAGATTGCTCTGGGTAGCATAGACATTTTAACAATGTTTATTCTTCCGATCCATGAGCATGGAATGTTTTTCCACCTTTTTGTGTCGTCTTCAATTTCTTTCATGAGTGTTTTGTAGTTCCTAGAGTATAGATCGTTTACCTCTTTGGTTAGGTTTATTGCAAGGTATCTTATGGTTTTTGGTGCTATTGTAAATGGAATCATTTCTCTAATTTCTCTTTCTACAGTTGTATTGTTAGTGTATAAGAAAACAACAGATTTCTGTGCATTGATTTTGTATCCTGCCACATTACTGAATTGGTGTATGAGTTCTAATAATTTGGGGGTGGAGTCTTTTGGGTTTTCCACATAAAGTATCATGTCATCTGCGAAAAGAGAGAGTTTGACTTCTTTGCCAATTTGAATACCTTTTATTTCTTTTTGTTGTCTGATTGCAGGACATTTAGTGCTATGTTGAACAATAGTGGCAAGAGTGGGCATCCTTGGTGTGTTCCTGATCTTAAGGGAAAGGCTCTCAGCTTTTCCCCATTGAGGATGATATTCTCTGTGGGTTTTTCATAGATGGATTTTATGAACTTGAGGAATGTTCCCTCTATCCCTATACTCTGAAGAGTTTTAATCAGGAAAGGATGCTGTATTTTGTCAAATGCTTTTTCTGCATCAGTTGAGAGGACCATATGATTCTTCTCTTTCCTCTTATTAATGTGTTCTATCACACTGATTGATTTGCAAATGTTGAACCACCCTTGCATCCCGGGGATAAATCCCACTTGGTCATGGTGGATGATCCTTTTAATGTATTGTTGGATCCTATTAGCTAAGATTTTGTTGAGCATTTTGGAATCCATATTCATCAGGGATATCGGTCTGAAATTCTCCTTGTTGATGGGGTTTTGCCTGGTTTGTGGATTAAGGTAATGCTGACCTCATAGAATGAGTCTGGAAGCTTTCCTTCTGTTTCTATTTTTTGAAACAGCTTCAGGAGACTAGGTATTATTTCTTCTTTGAATGTTTGGTAGAATTCCCCAGGGAATCCATCAGGCCCTGGACTCATTTTTTGGGAGGTTTTTGATCATTGCTTCAATCTTGTTACTGGTTATTGTCCTGTTCAGGTTGTCAGTTTCTTCCTGTTTCAATCTTGGCAGTCTTGGCAGCTTATAGGTTTCCAGGAAGGCATCCATTTCATCTAGATTGCTCATTTATTGGCATATAGTTGTTGTTAATAATTTCTAATAATTGTTTCTACTTCCTTGGTGTTAATCGTGATCTCTCCCCTTTCATTCATCACTTTATTAATTTGGGTCCTTTCTCTTTTCTTTTGGATAAGTCTGGCCAGTGGTTTATCAATCTTATTCTTTCAAAGAACCAGCTTCTAGTTTTGTTGATCTGATTTACTGTGTTTCTGGTTGCTAATTCATTGATCTCTGCTCTAATCTTAATTACTTCTCTTCTAATGTGTGGCTTAGGCATCGCTTATTGCGGTTTCTGTAGTTCTTTAAGGTGCAGAGTTCATTGGTGAATTCGGGATTTTTCTACTTTTTTGAGTGAGGCTTGGATGGCTATATATTTCCCCCTTAGGACTGCTTTTGCAGTATCCCATAGGTTTTGGACCAATGAGTTTTTGTTCTCGTTGGTTTCCATGAATTGTTTAAGTTCTTTGATTTCCTGGTTGACCCAAACATTCTTGAGCAGAGTGGTCTTTAGCTTCCAAGTGTTTGAATTTCTGCCAAATTTTTTCTTGTGATTGAGTTCCAGTTTTAAAGCATTATGGTCTGAGAATATGCAGGAATCTGTCTTTTGGTATCGGTTGAGACCTGATCTGTGGCCCAGTATGTGGTCTATTCTGGAGAAAGTTCCATGTGCGCTTGAGAAGAATGTGTATTCTGTTGTTTTAGGGTGGAATGTTCTGTGTATGTCTATGAGGTCCATCTGGTCCAGTGTGTCATTCAGAGCTCTTGTTTGTTGACTTTCTGCTTAGATGATCTATCGCTGAGAGTGGAGTATTGAGGTCTCCTACAATTAACATATTGTTATCAATAAGACTCTTTATTTTGCTTAACAGTTGGCTTATATAGATGGCTGCTCCCATATTGGGGGCATAGATATTTACAATTGTTAGATCTTCTTGTTGAGATACCCTTTAAGAATGATATAGTGTCCTTCTGTGTCTCTAACTACAGTCTTTAGTTTAAAATCTAATTTGTCTGATAGAAGAATTGCTACTCCAGCTTTCTTTTGAGGTCTGTTGGCATGGAAGATGGATCTCCATCCCTTCACTCAGTCTGTGTATCTTTAGGTTCAAAATGCGTCTCTTGGAGACAGCGTATGGATGGGTCCTGTCTTTTTATCCAATCTGCAAACCTGTGCCGTTTTATGGGAGCATTTAGGCCGTTCACATTGAGAGTGATTATTGAAAGATATGAATTTATTGTCATGTTGCCTGTGAAGACCTCGTTTTTATAGATTGTCCCTGTAAATTTCTGTTGTATATCACTTGGGGTCTTTCTCCTTTTATAGAACCCCCCTTAATATCTCTTGCAGGGTTGGCTTAGTGGTCACATATTCTTTCAGCTGGTCTTGGAAGCTCTGCATCTCTCCATCCATTCTAAATGACAGCCTTGCCTAATAAAGTATTCTTGGCTGCATGTTGTTCTCATTTAGTACCCTGTATATGTCTTGCCAGGTCTCTGTGGATAGGTCTGACGTTATTCTGATGTTCCTCCCTCTGTACGTAAGGAATCTCTTCCCCCTAACTGCCCTTAAGATGGTTTCCTTGGTTCTAAGATTTGCGAGTTCTATTACGTGCCGGGGCATTGGTTTGTTCTCCTTGATCTTGGGAGGTGTCCTCTGGCCTCTAAGACATGAATATTTGTTTCATTCCCCAGATTAGGGAAGTTCTCAGCTATGATTTGTTCAAATATATCTTCTAGTCCTCTCTCTCTCCACCCCCTCAGGGATCCCAATAATTGTGACATTGGAATGTTTCATAGGGTCACTTATTTTTCTGATTCTGTTTTCATGGATTTTGAGTTGTTTCCCCCTGGCCTCCTCTTTATGCTTCTATCAATTGGTCTTCTAGATCACGAATTCATTCTTCTGCCTCGCTTACCCTAGCTGCTAGATTATCTAGATTAGATTGGATCTCATTGATAGCATTTTTAAATTCTGCCCTTAGAGACTCTTTGTTGCCATTAATCGATTTCTCTGTTCTAGCTATTGTCTTCACAACTGCTACCCTGAATTCCATTTCCAACATCTTGGTTATATCTGTATCCATTTGTAAATCTGTGGCAGAAGTCAGTCTCTGAGTCTTTCCTATTTTGGGGGTCCTCTTCCTAGTCATTCTGTTGAGGGGTGGTTCAGAGAATGTACAGAATCCAAATTATTGACCACAACCCAAACAAGATGCACCTGTTTTCTAGGGACCTTAGGGTTGTTGGCCTCCTGTTCTCCCAGCCTGTCTTCTGGGGTGGGGGGCGCTGCTGAGCTGTTACTCAGGCAACCCTGTTTGGGCAGAGTTGCCCTACCCACTGTGGTGGGGGAGGGATGGGCTCAGTGAAAACCGGTTTTTTGGGGCTTTTGTTCTCTGGTGGCTTTCCGCATCTCTTCTGAGAGAGCAGAAGAGACTGTTTCCAACTCTCTGCCTCAGAACAGAGAGATCACAGTGAGCTCTCCAGGCCACATTATTTCTGTTTCTGTCTGTGCTGCTATAAACTTCAGTGTCCTGGGTTGTGCGCCCCTCAGCAGGACTCCCAGTCCTTGTCTCCAGGTTGGGGCACAGGAGCTTGTATCTGCCCTTTGTGCTTCTAAAACTGTCCACTGCCACCAGTTCGCATGTGTGGCTCCACCACTTCAGGTTTCAGTCTGGGGGCTGCCCTAAAGTGCTTTCCCCACCACTACCAGTCTGCGAGTCTGTGCCCAGCGTGGGACGCTATTGCTCACCAGCGGTGTAGGATCCCCACGGCTCCCTTCCCTTTCCATTTTATCTTTGGATATCTGCCCACAGAATCATGGCTCCCCACTTCATACCTTGAAACCAACTGCCTGTGATATTCTGTTTGTAGAAATTCAGCTATATCTTCTTACATCTCATGCTGATTTCATGAGTGTTGAGTGGTCTGGTAGATATCCAACTCAATTCTGGGGACCAGTTGGAATAGGGTCCTCTACTCCTCCACCATCATTTTCCATCCAACTTCATTCCTTTTTAAGGATAAATATTTCATTTTACATCTGTACCACATTTTATCTGTTCATTTCTTAATGGACACTTGGGTGTTTCCACATATTAGCTATTGTGAGTAAGGCTGTTATGAACAGAGGTATAGAAGTATGAGTTCCTGCATTCATTTATTTTGGGTATATACCTATGAGTAGCATTGCTGGGTCATATGGTAATTCTTTAACCTTGTGAGGAACTGCCAAATTGTTTTCCACAGTGGTTATACCATTTCATATTCCCATCAGCAATGCCCAAGGGTTCCATTTTCTTTAGATTCTTGCCAACACGACAGGGCTTTGATTTGCATTTCCATGATGATGTTGAGTATCTTCTAATGTGCTGGTTGACCATTTGTATATCATCATTGTAAGTCTTTGCCCATTTTTAAATTGGGTTTTTGTCCTCTTGTTGAAATGTACGAGTTTTTTTATATAAGTCTAGGTTTTTTCATCATATAGATTGTGAATATTTTTTCCCATTGTGTAGTTTGTTTTTTCACTTTCTTAATAATGTTTTTTGCTACACAGAAGCTTTTGATGAAGCCCAGTTTATTTCTTCTTTTGTTGCTCATGTTTTGGGGTCATATTTCAGAATTCATTACCAAACTCAAGGTCATGAAGATTTATCTATATTCTTCTAGGAGTTTTATGACTTTATCTCATATTTAGGTCTGAAATTTCATGGATTTTGTGTTAAGATGGGAGATCCAGTTTTCCCTGAAGTATCTCTTGAAGAGATTGTTCTTCCCCCCATTGAGTGGACTTGACACCCTTGTTGATAAACAATTGGCCATATATAGAGGGTTTACTTCTGGACTCTCAGTGTTATTCTGTTGATCTATATCACACTTTTTTGATTATTTAATGTAGCTTTGTCAGTTTTGAAGTTGTATGCTGTGAGTGCTCCAAATTTGTTCTTTTTTAAGGATGTTTTGGCTAACAAGGGCCCCTTACATTTGAATTTTTTCCGTTTTCCCATTTCTACAAATGAATAACTTTTTAAAATCCACTTTTTGGATGCTGTTTTGGACTTTCATCCATGCTAATAGGCATTTAGTTCATTTACGTATTAATGGGTTGTAAAGTAGTATCTGAAATTCTAGTCCAGGATGGCAACATAGAAGACCTTATCTCCAACATTGATACACCAAATCCATAACTATTGATAGAGCAATTCCTCCTGAAGAAAACCTGACAGGTGGCTGAACAGCTTCTGCACAAAAGATAGCTATACCATGTTTCCATTTCTCTT
Source organism: Callorhinus ursinus (assembly GCF_003265705.2). NCBI lineage: Eukaryota > Metazoa > Chordata > Mammalia > Carnivora > Otariidae > Callorhinus > Callorhinus ursinus. Next base: position 24,260,557 of record NW_027397074.1, read on the forward strand.
ACTGTTCTTTACATGAAAACAAAGGGAACCCCCGCCACAGCCACTGCTAAGTACAGTGGGGAGGGATCGTACTGAGGGACAATAAGCAGATATGTTTGCTTTAGACCAAAGAAAAAAGCTGTGGTTTAAAAGGGCAACTAGAATATAAAGGAACCATCCCTAGAACCCTGCCAAATGGCAGGAGAGCTGTTGGTGAGCACCAGGCTTTATGCTCTCTCTGGGTGAGAGGCTGGGTGCTTTGATCAGCCTGCTGCCTGAGTGAACCCCAGGCCATCTAGCACACACCCGCACCAGATGCCTTGGGGCATAGTAAAAAAGGCTGCCATATAAAAGAGCAAGTACAAAACAAGTTATATTACAAAGTGGGAGTAATTAAAACAGTATGGTATTAGCATAAAAATAGACATATAGATCAATGGAACAGAACAGAAAACCCAGAAATAAACCCATGATTATATGGTTAATCTGTAACAAAGGAGGAAAGAATATGCAGTGGGAAAAAGACAGTCTCTTCAAGAAATGGTGCTGGGAAAACTGGACAGCTACATGCAAAAGAATGAAACTTAGACCACTTTTTTTGCTATATGCAAAAATAAACTCAAAATGGGTTAAAGACCTAAATGTAAGACCTGAAACCATAAAACTCCTTGAAGAGAACACAGACAGTAATTTCTCTAACATTGGCTGTAGCAACATTTTTCTAGATATGTCTCCCAAGGCAAAGGCAATAAAAGCAAAAATAAACTATTGGGATTAGAGCAAAATAAAAAGCTTCTGCACAGTGAAGGATACAACCAACAAAATGAAAAGACAATCTACTGAATGAGAGAAGATACTTGCAAATGATATATCTGATAAAGGGCTAGTATCTAAAATATATAAAGAACTTATCAAACTCAACACTCAGAAAACCAAATAATCCAGTTAAAAAATGGGCAGAAGACATGAACATTTTTCCAAAGAAGAGATCCAGATGGCTGACAGACACATGAAAAGATGCTCAATATCACTCATCATCAGGGAAATGCAAATCAAAACTACAATGAGATATCACCTCAGACCTATCAGAATGGCTAAAATCAAAACCCCAAGAAACAAGTGTTGACAAGAATGTGGAGAAAAAGGAACTTTCATGCACTGTTTGTAGGAATGTAAGCTGGTGCAGCTCCTGGGGAAAACAGTATGGAGTATCCTCAAAAAGTTCAAAATAGATTCTACAATCCAGTAATCCCACTACTGGGTATTTACCCAAATATAAAATACTAATTCAAAGGGATACATGCACCCTATGTCTGTTGTAAATAATGCTGCAATAAACAAAATATGGAAGCAGGCCCAGCATCCATTGATATAGGAATGGATAAAGAAGGTGTGGTATGTATATACAGTGGACTATTGCCCAGCCATAAAAAGTGGAATCTTGTCATTTACAACAACCTGGATAGAGCTAGAGAAAACTATGTGAAATAAGTCAGAGAAAGACAAATACCATATGATTTTACTCATGTGGGGCGGCGGGGGGAAGAGAGACACCAAGAAACAGACTCTTAACTGTAAAGAACCAACTGATGCTTACCAGAGGGGAGGTGGGTGGGGGAATGGGTGAAATAGGTGATGAGGATTACGGAGTACACTATCATGATCAAAACAAAACAAAAACCGAAGAACAACTACAATATAAGGGATCCAAACAAGAAGGGAAATCTGCCAAACAAGAAGGGAGCTGCTGAAATTCTCTTCGGGGTAGGAGGGGCTGGCAAGAGCCTTGGTTTACATTTTCCCTCTACCTTAATAACATGGACAGGAGAAGGGTCTGGGTGCCCTAGCTGACCTATCACCCCAGTGAGCCCCAAGACCCTAGCCCACACCAGCCCCAACCATCTCATCAAGGCCTCAGAGCAACATAAATCAGGACTCCCATCATTAGCACTTACTGCAGTTCCAGCCAGCATGCCAAGGTGACATAGGAACAAAGCACCTTGGAACACTCTAGGCCCATACCACTCAGCTCCAGATGGCTTGCTAGGGCCATCCTACCTCAGAGTGCTCTGGAACCTCCTATCTTACACCTACTGTACTGAGCACCCTGGGACTCACCCAGTATGTACTCCACCAGGGCACCCTCTGCATTGAATACCCTAGGACACCCCACTTTTCTTTCACTTTAGCTGTCCTGCCAGGGTACCCTCTGCACAGAGAGCTTTGGGACCCCCAGCCTACACCAGCCATAGCTCCAGGCAGCCAAAGTCACCAAGCACACATAGCTTCTCCTGGGGATGACCATATATAAGACCATTTCTTCAAGTTTGGGAGAAATCTAATTCATAGAAAGAAACACCAAATGTCAAGCAAAATGAGACAGAAGAATATACTCCAAAGGAAATGGAGATAAGCAATACATGTGATAGAATTTAAAGTAAAGTAATGATCATAAAGATGCTCACTGGACTGGAGAGAACTCAGTAAGAACTTCAACAAAAAGAAAATACAAAAAAGAACCAGTCAGATTTGAAGAATAACTGAAATGAGAAATACACTAGAGGGAATCAATACATTAGTGGATGCAGGGAAACTGATCAATGATCTAGAAGACAGGGTCATGGAAAACACCCAAGCTCAACAGCAAAACGAATTTTAAAAATGAGAGGTTAAAAGATGTCTTGAACAATATCAAGTGCACATTCACATTATAGAGGTCCCAGAAGGTGAAGAGCGTGTGAAGGAAATAGGCATCTTGGTCGAGGAATCACAGAGAGTTCCAAACAAGATGAACCCAAGAAGGTCCATATTACTTGACACATAGTAATTGAAATGTCAGATATTAGAGATAAAGAGAAAATTTTAAAGCAGCAACAAAGAGAAACTCCATAAAGCCTCTGTTGATTTTTCAACAGAAACTTAAGAGCTGAAAGAATATTCTTGGTTGTAGGTTTTTTTCCTATTTGGCAAAGACAGTTTCCCAGACAAAAGTTAAACTAAACCAAGATTACAAGAAATATCGAAGGGACTTCATTAAGTGGAAAAGAAAAGGCCCTAATTGGAAGTAGGGAAATATGAATAAAAAGATGTAAAATATGCCAACATTTACATGAACTGTGGAAGTGGGAGTTAAAAAGTTCTTTTAGAATGTTTTCAAACCGGGGCGCCTGGGTGGCTCAGTCATTAAGCGTCTGCCTTCAGCTCGGGTCATGATCCCGGGGTCCTGGGATCGAGCCCCGCATCGGGCTCCCTGCTCCGCGGGAAGCCTGCTTCTCCCTCTCTCACTCCCCTTGCTTGTGTTCCCTCTCTTGCTGTGTTTCTCTCTGTCAAATAAATAAATAAAATCATTAAAAAATAAAAAAAAATGTTTTCAAACCTAAGTGGCCACCATTTTAATATAGATGCTTTATACTTGGAATGTTACATATAAACCTCATGGTAACCACAAACTGAAAACTTACAATAAATACACAAAAAAATAAAGAGAAAAGAAGGCAAGTATAACACCATAGAGTCACTAATCACAAGGGAAAAGAGTAAGAGAAGAAATGAACAGAGAACTACAAAAGCAACCAGAAAACAGTTCAACAAAATGACAAGTACCTAACTATCAGTCATTATTTCAAATGTAAATGGTCTAAATGCTCTAATCAAAAGACATTAGATGACTGAATGGATGAAAAAACAAAACAAGACCGATCTATATGCTGTGTATAAGAGACTCACTTCAGAGCTGAAGACACATATAGGCTGAAACTGAAAGAATGGAAAAAGATATTCCATTTAAAAGGGAGAAAAAAAAACTGGGGTAGCAATACTCATATCCAACAAAATAGACTTTAGAACAAAGACAGTAACGAGACAAAGAAGGGCACCACATAATGATAGAAGGATCATCCAACAAGAGGATATAACAATTGTAAACATCTATACATCCAACATTGGAGACCTAAATACAGAAAGTAAGTATTAGCAGATACAGAGGGAGAAATTGAGAGTAATACAATAATAGAAGGGGACTTTAATATCCCACTTACATTAATGGTTAGATTATTCAGGTGGAAAATTAATAAGGCAACAGTAGCTTTGCATTCAAGACGAGATGACTTAAATACACAACATTCCATCTAAAACAACAGAATACACATTCTTTTCAAATGCACATGAAACATTCTCCAGGATAGATCACATGTTAGGCTACAAAACAAGTGTCAATAAATTCAAGAAGATTGAAATCATATCATGCATATTTTTTGACCACAAAGGTATGAAACTAGAAACCAGTCTCAGGAAAAAAATGGTGAAGACACAAACACATGGAGGCTAAACATGCTACTAAACAACCCGTGAGTCAACAAAGAAATCAAGAGTAAATTAAAAAAAAAAAAAGAAAACACAACAGTCCAAAATCTTTGTGATGTAGTGAAAGCAATTTCAGAGAGAAACTTATGAGTGACACAGGCCTACCTCAAGAAATAAGAAAAATCTCAAACAACCTAACCTTACATCTATAGGAGCTAGCTCAGAAAAGAACAGTCAAAGCCCAAATCTAGTAGAAGGAAGGAAATAATAAAGATCAGAACAGAAATAAATGAAATGGAGATGAAAACAACAATGGAGAAGATCAATGAAACCAAAAGCTGGCTTCTTGAAAAGAGTGTAGGGAGGATAGAGGGAACATTCCTCAAATACATGAAAACCATCTATGAAAAGCCACCAGTGAATATCATTCTCATTCCCTTAAGATCAGGAACATGACAAGGATGCCCACTCCTGTCACTGTTGTTCAATATAGTATTGGAAATTCTAGCATCAGCAACCAGACAACAAAAAGAAATAAAAGGTATTCAAATTGGCAAAGAAGAAGTCAAACTCTCTCTTTTTGCAGATGACATGATACTTTATGTGGAAAACCCAAAAGACTCCACCCCCAAATTACTAGAACTCATACAGCAATTCAGTAATGTAGCAGGATACAAAATCAATGTACAGAAATAAGTTGCTTTCTTATACACTAACAATGCAACTGTAGAAAGAGAAATTAGGGAGTTGATTCCATTTACAATAGCACCAAAAACTATAAGGTACCTTGGAATAAACCTAACCAAAGAGGTAAAGGATCTATACTCTAGAAACTACAGAACACTTATGAAAGAAATTGAAGACGACACCAAAAGAAGGAAAAACATTCCATGTTCATGGATCAGAAGAATAAACATTGTTAAAATGTCTATGCTACCTAGAGCAATCTATACTTTCAATGCCATCACGATCAAAATTCCAATGACATTTTTCAAAGTGCTGGAACAAACAATCCTGAAATTTATATGGAACCAGAAAAGACCCCGAATCGCCAAGGAAACATTGAAAAAGAAAAACAAAGCTGGGGGCATCACGTTGCCTGATTTCAAGCTATATTACAAAGCAGTGACCACCAAGACAGCATGGTCCTGGCACAAAACAGACACATAGATCAATGGAACAGAACGGAGAGCCCAGGTATGGACCTTCAACTCTATGGTCAACTTATCTTTGACAAAGCAGAAAAAAATATGCAGTGGAAAAGACAGTCTCTTCAATAAATGTGCTGGGAAAATTGGACCGCTATATCCAGAAGAATGAAACTCGACCATTCTCTTATGCCGTACACAAAGATAAACTCTACACAAAGATAAACTCTAAATGGATGAAAGACCTCAATGTGAGACAGGAATCCATCAAAATCCTAGAGGAGAACATAGGCAATAACCTCTTCAACATCAGCCACAGCAACTTCTTTCAAGACACATCTCCAAAGGCAAGGGAAAAAAAAGCAAAAATGAACTTTTGGGACTTCATCAAGATAAAAAGCTTCTGCACAGCAAAGGAAATAGTCAATAAAACAAAGAGGCAACCCACGGAATGGGAGAAGATATTTGCAAATGACATTACAGATAAAGGGCTGGTATCCAAGATCTGTAAAGAACTTCTCAAACTCAACACCCAAAAAACAAATAATCAAGTCAAAAAATGGGCCGAAGACATGAAGAGACACTTCTCCAAAGAACACATACGAATGGCTAACAGACACATGAAAAAATGTTCAACATCATTAGCCATCAGGGAAATTCAAATGAAAACCACATTGAGATACCACCTTATACCAGTTACAATGGCAAAAATTAACAAGGCAGGAAACAAATGTTGGAGAGGATATGGAGAAAGGGGAACCCTCTTACACTGTTGGTGAGAATGCAAGTTGGTACAGCCACTTTGGAAAACAGCATGGAGGTTCCTCAAAAAGTTAAAAATAGAGCTACCCTATGACCCAGCAATTGCACTCCTGGGTATTTACCCTCAAGACACAGATGTAGTGAAAAGAAGGGCCATATGCACTCCCATGTTCATAGCAGCAATGTCCGCAATAGCCAAACTGTGGAAGGAGCAGAGATGCCCTTCAACAGATCAATGGGTAAAGAAGATGTGGTCCATATATACAATGGAATATTACTCAGCCATCAGAAAAGATGAATACTTACCATTTGCATCGACATGGATGGAACTGGAGGGGATTATGCTTAAGTGAAACAAGTCAAGCAGAGAAAGACAATTATCATATAGTTTCACTTATGGAACATAAGGAACAGCATGGAGGACATTAGGAGAAGGAAGGGAAAAATGAGGGGGGGGGATTTGGAAGGGGAAACAAACCATGAGAGACTATGGACTCTAGGAATAAAACTGAGGGTTTTAGAGGGGAGGGAGGGGAGGAATGGGTTAGCCCAGTGTTGGGTATTAAGGAGGACACGGATTGCAATGAGCACTGGGTGTTACATGCAAACAATGAATCATGGAACACTACATCAAAAACTAATGAAATACTGTAGGGTGACTAACATAACCTAATAAAAAATAAAAATAAAATTTATAAAGTATAGACCAAAAGAAAAAAAAAAGGAGATGAAGTATCTGAATAAACCTTAGTGTATTTGTCCTTTCTCCTAATGAAAAGTACAATGACATTGTTTCCAGTTTTTGCTTTAACAAGTAATACCACGCTTCCTGTGCTACTCATTCATATGTTTGAAAGTCTCTTTAGGACCATAGTTCTCAACCTGGGTCAGTCTTGCCTGCCAGGGAACATTTGGCAATGTTTGGAGACATTTTTGATTATGACTGAAGGGAGTTGTGCTCCTGGCATCTAATGGGCAGAGACTAGAGATACTGCTAAAACATCCTACCCTGGAAGAACAGACTCCCACCACCCCACTACAAAGCATTATCCAAATTATTCAGTTTGTTAATAGTGTGACGGTTGAGAAACCTTTCTCTGGGCATATACTTTGAGGTGGGATTGCTAAAGCTTGGGGTACGTGCAACTCTTTTTCAGTTATATGAAACAGATTTCTGGAAAAAAATATTTTCAATACAGGTAAAGGTTGGAATGTTTTGAATTAAAGTTTCTTTGGTGATAATGGCTATCCAGCAGTTACAAGCAATTTAATTAAACCAGATAGAGTTAGTGGCATTACATAGAGTTAACTAATTTACTTACCTAGAGGGTGCATATAATATTTTAACTTCATGAACTAAAATACATTGTTACTTCCTGTCTGATTAAAAGATTGATTGTAGAGTGAGAGTCTGCTTAAAAAGTATCACTTCCAACTACAACAGTAGTTGGAATATTAGGCTGCAGATGCCTATTGAGAGAAAAATGAGAGCATGAAAAGTGTAGAATTTTTTCCTGACAGAGATTATTATTAAATATAGAAGGGTTAAAAGTTTGAAAATGTTTAGTGTGATTTAAATTAGTCTTTTAATTGTAAGCAAGGAAATTAACAATGAATTTTGCTCCCCACTTTTAAGTCTATAAGACCCCTTCCCCTCCTTAAAAACCTGAGGTAAGTTCTAGCCCCACAACTATCTGCAGTGCTTGTGTACATACATTTTAGCAAATGACTTTTGGGTGGTTTATGCATGTTCTTCGAGTCTGTTCATGGGTCACACCCAACCCCCAGATTTCCAGGTTAAAAACTTTGCTAAAAAGGTATATTTGAAATTTTCACTGAGTAGTAAAAACACAACTATATTGTTTGTATCTTCAGTGATGGAGAAAAATAGATGACTTAGAATTTTTCAAGTCCTCTAACATTAAATGGATGAATACATATCTTAATTTTATATATATAACCTTCATTTTTTTTTTTTTGGTCTTTTTATTAGGTGTATGCAGCAGTGCTATGGCAACAAACTAATCAAAACAGACAAAATTCAACAGAAAAAGTATGTTTTGGAGCTGCCCTACCAGAAGAAAAACTTAATCACTTTCGTGATGAACAAATTGGACAGTTGCAGGAGCTGATGCAAGAAGCCACTAAACCCAATAGACAATTTAGTATTACTGAATCTAGGAAACCAACATTTTAGTCTACACAATAAAGCTTAACAAGCATTTTAAGTTCAGAACTCCTTATTTTAAGTCTCAAGAAATAAATTCCTAAAAACCATAAGTTTTTAGGTTTTGAGAATGCCTGGTATTAACGAAATATTTGGGGATGTTATTAATGGTGTCTACAATATATAGATCAATATGACTAGTACACAAAACTGTGCATTTAAGTAACAGTACTTGCTGGATAGGATTTGATTTTTTGGACTAAACAAGAAAGAATGACTCTAAAATTCCACAAAGTTGTGGAATTTTGCCAAAATTTTTTTTATATATAAATTTAATACTGTTCTTTTTTTTTTTCCAATCAGGCTACAGGGTTTTTTTTAATTAAAATATAATGTATTATGCTGTTCTTTTTCAAGCATTAGCCTCATGGTTTTAGCTTCAACAGATAAGTATATTGTGATAATGACAGATGTGGAATTCCAACAGGGTTGTTAGTTATATACATTGTCATTCTGAAAGTTTCATCATTTCTACTTTAATAATATATGATTATTCTTGTAAATATCCATTCTCCCTGAGTCATTGTTTAGATACAATGAAAGATTAAAAAGGAGCTTTAACATTCAGTGTCATCATCATACATTATAAAATCTATCATACAAATGAGAATCTCATTTATTGCCTCAAAGTTGGGGAGATATAAAAACACTTTTATAAATTTTTTAAGTTGATTATAAACTGAAAAAATCAAGTGGTAATCCCATGTACATCCTAAAATGTTTAATTTAAAAAAAATTACTAAAACGACTTGTAACTTTAGTTATGTATGTCTACTTTGAGATTGTGAAGTGATCATTTTTCAGATGCTATTGCATTTATTCAGCTCTTTAAAAATTGATTCATATTTACTCTTTTGCCATATTGGGCTTTTTGTCTGTGTATGGCTGCCAGACTCCTCACTCCTTTTTAGTATTGAGTCTGCAACCCTCAGTGTAAATTGATGTACCCACTGTGGAAAAAGAGTATGGAGGTTCCTCAAAAAATCAAAAATAGAAATACCATATGATCCCATAACCCCACTACTTGGTTTTTACCCAAGAATACGAAAACATTAATTCAAAAAGATGTATACACCCCTATATTTATTGCAGCATTATTTGCAATAGCCAAGATATGGGCCCTAAGTGTCCATTGATAGATGAATGAAGAAGACACAGTGTGTGCATGTGTATATATAAAATGAAATATTACTCAGCCGTAAAAAAAGAATGAGATCTTGCCCTTTGCAACAACATGGATGGACCTAGAGGGTATTATTCTAAGTGAAATAAGTCAGAGAAAGACCAATGCCATATGATTTCACTTATATGTGGGACTAACACGCAAAACAAACAAGCAAAAATAGAAATAATCTCATAAATACTGAGAACTGGTGGTTGCCAAAGGGGAGGGGGATGGGGGATTGAAAATAAGTGAAAGGGATTGAGAGGTTTAAACTTTTGATTATAAAATAAGTCATGGTAATGAAAAATACAGCAAAGAGAAAACTGTCAATAATATTGTAATAACTTTGTATGGTGACAGAGGGTAACTACACTTATATACATGACACAGTGTTCACAACGATAATTGTTGAATCACTATGTTTTTCACCTGAAACCAGTGTAATAATATACATCAACCAAATACTTCAACTAAAAATAAAAAAATAGTGTGGCTTGTATGAGAAGAGAATAAAGGTAGTATAATTTAAGTATAAATGTGATTTCTAACGTGTAACTCATTTTTATATAATGACCATTTTAGTGGTTACATGTTATATAGAATTGGTTTTCTAATGCAAAACCAACCACTAAAATGATTGTTTTATAGAAATGAGTATGTAACTTCCAAGTTAGTAATTGAGGATAAATGAGATAGAAAAAAATTGAGATAATAGAATAACCAAAATATGTCAGTAACACAGCAAATGTGTGCGGACTATTTTATTGACAAATAAAACCACTTATATGCGCTTATATGCACACCTAAAGCATAAAATACAGAAAGTTATACCAACCAAAATTAATCTGATATATTTATATCTGAAAACACTGTAAAGCCAGAAACACTGTTGGAGATATAAAATTTATAGGCTGTATCTAAAACAGTAGCTGGAGGAAATTCATAGCTTTAAATGTGTCTAGCAAAAAGAAAGCCTGAATATTAATGAGAAGCATCTATTTTAATAAATAAGAAAAATACAAAATAATCTCAGATAAGGATTAGAGCAGAAACTAATAAAAAATCAAAAGCTTATTCTTTGAAAAAGACTTTTTTCAGTGACAAATCTCTGGTAAAGTTGAATAAGAAAAAAAATATCAGGAGTGAAAAAGAGGACATAACCATTTCTTTTCTGACATTAAATAGATATGATATTATGAACAACTCAAAGCCAGTAAATTTGTGGTCTAGAAGGGCTAATTTTTAGAAATTATATAGCTTAGCAAAATAGCCAAAAAAAAAAGCTTCCATAGCTTTTAAATTAATTTTATCAATATTTATAGAAAAAATTTGAGGCCTAAACAACTTCTTTGGTGAGTACAGCTAAATATTCAAGAAATTAAACAAGCTTTTCCAGAGAATAGAAAAAGAGGGATACTTCTTCCTAACTCATTTTATGAGACCATCAAATATCTGATACCAATAATAATGGTATGAGTAAGGAAAATTACAGGCCAATTTCACTTATGATATAGATGCATAATTCTAAACTAAGTATTAGTAAAACAAATACAGTAAAGCATAATTCATCATGACTTGGTCAGGTTTATGTTAGAAATCCAAAGTTGTTTTTACATTAGAAAATCAATTACTATGATCCACCACATAATCAAATTAGAGTGTAAATGTCATCATCTCATTAGATGTATAAAAAGCATTTGCTAAGCATTCAACATCTATCCATGATAAAAATGCTCTTAACAAACTAGATATAAAGGGCACTTCATCAATCTAATTAAAGGGTTTCTACCAAACATCTGCAGTAAACATAATGATGAATCCTTGAAAGCTTTCTCTTTGAGATTGGGAAAAAGACAAGAATATTTGTCATCACTGCTTTTCAAGTCAAAACTGTTAGTCTGAGACAATATTAATGTATATGTTGAACATCCAAAATAATCTATAAATTATTAGAGTAAGAATTTAATAAGTTTGTTAGATGCAAAAATTGCTGTACAGAAATCAGTTGCATTTCTATATAAGCAGCAACAATGTGAAAATTTACAAAAATATTATTAAAATAATATCAACAAATAAACACAAAGCAATTTCACAAAAGGTATTCAAAACTCTCTGGAGAAAATTTTGAAATTTTTCTTAAAGACACTAAAGAGTGAAAATGTATTCTTTTGTTCACTTGGTTACATTTGTATACAGTTCTGATTGCCAGGTGCTCAGATAGTAAGTGACAAAGCAGAATTCTTTAAAGCATTGAAGTTCCTTATACCTAAGGCTAAATCTTGAATACATTATTGAATTCATTCATATCCTGATGGCTAGCTGATCAACATCTGCACATTTGGCATGCTTCATTTTTGTGTAATTTCTCATTGCAGATTTGTCAATGTACAGTAAATTTTGTAAGCTTGCATCAGGTTTATGAATAAAGAACCATTTAAAAAGTGTTACTCCATGCTCAAAGATTAGAAGATTTAGAATTGTAAATATAATTATTCCTGAAGCTTTATAGTTTCGATGTAATCTTCATCAAAATTCCAAATGGTTTTTTAATTGAAAAAGCTTAAAAGATTTATATGGAAGTGGAAAGGACCAAGAATAGCCAGTACACTAAGAAGAATGTAATAGAACTTTTTCTGCTGGCCAGATATTGAAATACATTATAACTATAGTTATGAAGATAGTGCAACATTTTATTATATGGAGGCTTAGCTTATCCAATGGTGGTACCATCCTACAGGGCAGAAAGGACTGCTTTTCAACAAATGGTTCTGGGAAATTTAGATATTTTTATGGAAAAAAAGTCTTGGGTACCTAGAATTGGTTGTAGGTTTCTTAAAGATCAAAAGAAGGCAAAGTTATGACACTGTAAGAACAAAATATAAAGAATATCTTCAAAATACTGGGGTAGGAGAGGATTTTTTTTAAGTAAGTTTCACATCCAGCATGGAACCCAATGCAGGACTTGAACTCACAACCCTGAGATGAAGACCTGAGCTGAGATCAAGAGTCAGATGCTTAACCCACTGAGCCACCCAGGAACCCCAGGAGAAGATTTTTTTTTTTTTTTTTTTTTTTTTTTTTTTTTTTTTTGTGCCAAAGGGAGAGAGAGAGCCCAAGCAGGGGTGGAAGTAGAGGGGCAAAGGGAGAGGGAGAGAGAGAATCTCAAGCAGGCTCCACACCCAGTGCAGAGCCCAATGCAGGCTTGATCTCACTACCCTGAGATCATGACCTGAGCCGAAATCAAGAGTCAGACACCTAACTGACAGCCACCCACGTGCCCCAGGAGAGGATTTTTTTAAAGACACAACCAGCTCTAGCTGTAAAGGAAAAAAGTAAACATCTATAAACACATTAACAAGTTACTTTTTCCATCAAAAGCAATAAACAGTGCAAATGCATGCCTCAGAATATGAACAGATAGTTGTAGCACATCAATAATGCTCAAAGAAATAATATGCAGAACATCTAAAGAACTATAGATCAGGGCTGCCTGGGTGGCTCAGTTGTTAAGCATCTGCCTTTGGCTCAGGTCATGATCCCAGGGTCCCGGGATCAAGCCCCGCCATTGGGCTCCCTGCTCCACGGGAGGCCTGCTTGTCCCTCTCCCACTCCCCCTGCTTGTGTTCCCTCTCTCGCTGTGTCTCTCTCTGTCAAACAAATAAAATCTTAAAAAAACAAACAAACTAATCAATAAGAAAGATATAAAATCCAAAACAAAATGGAGGAAAACCTTGAACAAGAAATTTACGAATAAGGAAATTCACATTGTCAGTAAACAAAACAAAATCCTTTGTTTCATTTGTAATAGAGAAATGCAAGTATAAATCACAGTGAGATTGTATTACACAACTTTAAAATTGAGTAAAATAAGGAAGCTGACAACAGGTGTGGAGAATGATAGAAAGTAATGGAAACTCTCATTTTGCTAATGAGAGTGTTAATTAGCATAACTTTGGAAAACAGTTTGACGTTCTTTAACAAATTTGAAGATGTTATACTGTATAAATACTATTGCATTATGATGTGGTGGTTGAGTACCGATTCTGTTACAACTACGTGGATTTGAATCCCATCTTTTTACTTCTATGACCTTAAGTATGTGACTTCATATATAAAAAGAGTAAGATTTTTACTCTCTTACTCCCAATTCCTGCCCCAGGAACTAAGTTTTGCCCTCATGGGAGTTTTTTGGTGAAGATTAAATGAGTTAATCTATGTGAAATGCTCATAACAGTATCCAGAACATAATAAAAACTATAAAGAATTTTCTATCATTGTTATTGCTATCCTTGTTATTAATATTACTTTACATCCCACAAAATCACTCTGACATATGTACACTGGATAATCGTGTGCATTTGTAGATTAGGATACTATGCAAGAATGCTCATATAAGAATGATTTTAGCAGACCCAAGCCAGAACCAATCCTAATGTCCCTCAAACAGACTGGCTAAAAAGTTATGGTATAGGGCGCCTGGGTGGCTCAGTCGTTAAGCGTCTGCCTTCGGCCTGGGTCATGATCCCAGGGTCCTGGGATCGAGTCCCGCATTGGGCTCCCTGCTCGGCGGGAGGCCTGCTTCTCCCTCTCCCACTCCCCCTGCTTGTGTTCCTGCTCTCTCTCTCTCTCTCTGTCAAATTAATAAATAAAATCTTTAAAAAAAAAAGTTATGGTATAGTCAGAGCAATGAAACAATAAACTACAGCCTCTCATAACTACGATACTGATGGAAAGAATTTAAGTCAAATCTAAACACATACAGTATGAATTCATTGGTACAAAGTTCAAAACCAGGCAAAGTGAAACAATAGTGTAAGGGATGCAGATATTAGTGGTAAAACTATAAAGAAAAGGAAGAAAATAACAGGCACAAAAAGTAGTTACCTCTAAGGGAGCAAACAAAGGATTGGGAATGATACATGGGCTCTTTAAGGGTCCTGGGTGACAGTGTTTTATATTTTGACTGGGTAAGGTTTCTGTGAATGTTTACCATTATTCTTGGCCTCTCCACTCCTGACATATGGCATAGTGGACCTTGTTTAAAAAAAGAGCGTTTCACTATTGAGCATGCTGTTGGATTTAAAAAAAAAAAAATACAACAGGTGCCCACACTCAATACTCAATAAAGTTGGAAAATAATCATTTTATTAATCAACCACAGGTTTTCTTTCATTTGATATAATTAGCTCCCCTCTTTTTCTTTTTTAGCATAATCCAACTCTCTACAGTTTTGATTTATTCATAGTATTTCATGAATGTGTTCAGTATGTACTGTAGGAACACACTGGCTTGAGAAGGAAAATAAAGATAAGGGTTAGTTTTGTGTTTGCACTCGTTGCTTTTGTTTTTTATAAAGCTCTTTATTTTCTAGCCCTTGGCACTATTTTATGTTGATGTGTTTCAAGTAAACTTGGTTTTGCAGTGACCGGCAGGTGAGGTTGTTTGCATCTCCTCTTCAGTCTCTAATTTATTCTTTAGTAAGAAACCTGATAGACAAAAGATTATAGGACCTTTGTAATGTCAATCAGATTCATATAAAGCTATTCAGTTTGAAGAGGCTGATAAGTTTATCTGGTCTAACCACATTTTTCACCTTTTCATTTTTAGAATTTATTTGATCAAGAAATGCACCTTCACTCTTAAGATTAGTGATTTTGAAGCACAAATTTATTTCAACTAGTTTTGTGCTCTGAATATCTCTAAGTCTGATAGAAACATGTAGAAATCCTGGGCTCAATCAGCAATTATTAAGGGCTTTAATGTGCAATTTCCGTACAAACTCTTAAGACTGCATTTTAGCAAAGAAATAATGGAGTTCAATGCTAAATACCTGAAATAGTACACCCTTTTCAGGGTTTCAAAACATCTTAGTGCAAAAGCTAATAGAAGCTCAATGTTAAATAATTGTTGCTAAGCAACTTTAAAATAATAACTACCTGCAGAGTAACGGCACATCTAGTGAATGCCACCACTCACATTAGATGACTAAAAAGACAACCAAGCACCAGGATAAGAAGAGTAAAATTGTAAATTTAAAATGTATATCACAATGGACTTGTAAGACAAGCTCACTCAAAAGCAATGGGATTTTTATTTTTATTTTTTTAAAGATTTTATTTATTTGACAGGGAGCGAAAGCAAGCATAAAGCAGGGGGAGTGGGAGAGAGAGGGAGAGGCGACACCCCGCTGAGCAGGGAGCCCGATGCAGGACTCCTCCCCAGGACCCTGGGATCATGACCTGAGCCAAAGGCAGACGTTTAACCAACTGAGCCACACAGGCGCCCCAGCAATGTGATTTTTAAATGATTAAAAGATTATGGTAAAAACATTTGAATGAACTAGATTTGAATGAGTTGATCTTTTGCACCAGCTTTCCTAATGTTAAGATGTGAATTTGATCTCAAAGTTTTATGAAATGTGAGGGGTATCTTCTGCCTTCTAGAGACAGACATCTCACATCATTTAACTGGTGTCCCAATCTGTCTTCCTAGAGAATGCAAGTTCCATAAGGGCAAGAATTTTGTCTTGTTTATTGCAGTTTCATCAGTATGCACAACAGTGCCAACCACACTGCAAGAACTCAATGTTTGTTGAATAAAATAATGATATCAAAAACAGTGCATTAGTCAAGATCCATTATGGAAACAGACATCACCATTAATTTGAATATAGAAGGTTTAATATAAAAAAGTATTAAATAGAGAAGGAACTAAAAAGATCTAGGGAGAACTCTAAAGGATACACTATCCAAGGAAGGACCGAGTTGGAATGGGGGGCCCTCCCCAAGGCCGGGATTCAGAGCTTGCTGGAAAAGGCATGCTTGTGGCCTGGGGGCCAGCAGAGATGGTTGTTGTTTTTCCCAGGCTAGAGGTAGTCTGCATTTGCTGGGCAAGCAGGAAGCTTGCAGGAAGCGTACCAAGCGGGTATGCTGAGGCTGGCAGGTGGGCTTGCAGAGAGAGTTGGGGTAGCTGGATCCCATTCATCGGCAGAGCAGTGTGCAGCCTGGGGTACGCGGTGTATGTATCTGGAGGACCTGGTGCAAGAACTTTGGTAGCACAGGCAGGCTGAGGCTGGCAGCAGGCACAGAGTGAGTCAGGTGCCATGAGGCCTGGGATGCCTGGGGTCCATGTTGGGAGGGCCATGGGAAGTGTTCACCAGTCTGGGCCAGGCTACAAGCTTGACAAGAGACTACAAATCCTGGGTGTGCAGCCAGGGCAGAGCACCCCTCGATATCCCAAGACCTGTGCCGCTGACCTCTACACAGCAGGAGCCAGAAGCAAAAATGGCAGCACACTAGAATCAGGGAGAAAAATCCTTCCTCCTGCAGTAACCATCCATCGACAAAGCTCAATACTGTGCTCAATGCAAGGAAGTATTTAAATCTGCATTAGCACAGAGCTGGTAATGCAGGATGACTTTGGAAAGGAGAGGCGATAAACTGGTAGCTAGCACATACAGCTAACACAGAATGCTCAGTTGGGCTTTATATGGATTCTCTCATTTAAACATCAACTCTCTTATGATTTGGGTTGCTATTATTTTCTGTTTTATAGATGAATAATCTGAAATTTAAAAGAATGAAATAACCAGCTAGAGGTGAGACAGCTGGTAAGTACAAGAGCTGGGATCGTTTATGAGTTTGCTAGCACGTGTGCCTTTAACCACTATACTGTTATACTTCCTCCCAAAGGAAAATGGAACTGAATTGGTAAAGGTGACAGACAGGTCCCCTGTTGGGTCAGCACTTATTGGTCATGTCCTCATCAAGTGACACGTTAGACATTTGCTTTTCAGTGGTCTTACCCTCTCAGAGAGTCTCATTTTGCTCTCCAGGTTCTCATCATGCTTTTAGGCACCTCTGCATCAATTCCTCCTAGATGAGTGCCCTGCACTGGCCACCTAGTAGTCATGCCAACACTCAGGGCAGTCCTCACTAGCGTCCCCTATGCAGAGAGACACGGATAGCATGGCAGGAAACACTATATAACAGCTCTCTCAAAAGGAGGAGACTGTGTAGCAAATTTCCCGAGATCCTGAAGTCACACAAATAGCCCCTAAATCTCAACAGAGCTGTTAGTATCTTTCAAATTCAGGAATGGAGAGAAATACACCTGTTTACTCTGAGAACCACATGCAACATCCTTTGTCCTAAAAGCCAAAGACCACAGTTGAAAACCAAATTCATTTGACTGCCTTAAACCTGATTACCCCTCAGTGTTTGGGCTTCTTTTCTATGAACTGACTTACCCAGCTGTCATCACCAGAGACTGTCAACCTTGATAGCTTCCTCTTTGTCACTTCCGAAGGAAATAAATTTCTTTCCCTCCTTCCCTACCTTTATCCAATCCAGACTAAGTCCTTATGGTCCTAACTACTCAGTAGCAAATACTTCATTTTTTTTTTAATCAACACTTTCACTTCCTCTGTTCAAGGCACTATCTCACCTGGATTTCGGCAATCCCTTCCTAAGTGCCTCTAGTACTGACCCCTCCGATGTATTCTCCAGAGTGCAGCTGGGGTAATTTTTCTCAAGTCCAAATCTCATTGTTACTTTCTTGATTTAAAAACCCTTCAGTGCCATTTTATTGAGAATAAGTCCAAACTTCTTAACGGTTATTATAAGATGATTTATGATCCAGCCTGTGTTGATTTTTTTGGATTAGTTGGGGGTTAGTCAGGGGACAGAAACCACACCAGTCACTGCCACTGAGAGAACCGAATATAAAAACTATTAACTAGTTACTGAAGAACTGACAAAGCAGAACGAGAACGCTAAGATGGCGCAGAAGCAGAGATTGCAAGAAACGGCTATTAATCTGCTGGAGGGCTGGAGGAATGAGGGAAGAAGTTGAAGTGACTCAACTTTAGAAGCTTGGAGGTGGTGCCCTAAGCGGCTCAAGCTCCCCGCCCCGCAGACAGGGCAGAGCACAGCAGGTGCTGGTGGCTCTGAGATGGAGCAGGAGGAGGCTAGTTTGCAGCTGGTGGAGAACAGGCTGCTACTTCCTGAGGGAAGAGGTGAGGCCGGGGGACTCTGAGTAACAGGAAGGAGCAGCCTCTTCCGCCTTCGATCTAGCTTTCCTGTGATCCCCTATTGGCAGAGCCAAACAAAGCCTTTTGGCAAAGCCGAAATGTGATTAGTAGAGTCCCCGCCGCAACATCACAAACCGGGTATAGAAGGGTGGATTTGAAGCTAACCGAGAATAACTTAATAACCGGCAAAATCTGTCCCTTTGGCTGGTCAGCGCACACACACGCATCCTTCCTGTGCCTATTGGTCTTCCAAACAACAACAGGAACAGCTCTCCATTTTCATCTAGCAAGGTAACCATCCTTTGTACGAACGAAGACGTTCTCATCCTTTTCTCAAAATGAGGAACTCAAAGTCTCAATAAATGTATCCACCTTCATTAATAACCCTACCATTTATCTCTGGGCTATAATATCTGGTCCTCAAATTCAGTCACAGTTCTGTTTGAATATTTAATTGCCTAAAGTCTAAGTCGTAAACTGCCAAAAAAAACTTGTATAAGATAATAAAGGTTAGGATGTAAGAGAAAAATAAATTTGTGTTTACAATTATACAAACATATACCCATTCATATAATCAGCAAAGAAGAAAAAATTTATAGCCATTAGTCATTGTTTCTATAGCCAGTCACAGGGCCATTGTTTATATTGATAACCTCCTTCTTCCTCTACCCAACCCATGTTTCCTTTCCTGACAGCCATAACTTTAGCAGGTCAAGGTATTTTAATTGGTGAGGTGTTCTAAATCTTCATTCTTAATGGGTCTGATTCTTTAGTGGACCTGCCATTTTTTTGGCAGAGAAATCCCTGGATTCCACAAGTCGTCCTCCCTGTTTCAAACCAATTTCCTTCTAGTAATCAGAGATAATCATCTCACCCAGTAGATCAAGTCCACCTTCACCTATTGAATCAGTAGCCTGAGGAACTCTCAATGGTCAGGCAGTAGTCTCAGTTTCTAATTCAACAGAACTGTCGTTGAGACTCCTGATGGAAACCTTTCCCCCTTCTAAACTGGCAAACCTCAGAATTGTAGGGACAGAAAGCAGAAATTCTGCATGTGGATTATAAATAATGAGGGGAACCTCATGCAATTCCATAGGTTGATTCCTGGACCCATGTATTCTAACTGTGGGTGAGGCTGTTTTACTTATTGGTCACTGATTCAAAATATGAACTGCATCCTATAAAATAGAATCCTGTCCTGTCAGGATATCATTTCCCAACTGGCACCATGACAGTCTTCAGTAGGTTGTTTCCCCATTCTACTGGGCAAACTGCTGCTAGTGATGGCTATTGGAAGACCAGTGAACTCCACTGGCATGAGCCCATTGTATGCCTCTTTTGCTCTGGAATGAGTTACCTGCTTAGAAGTGATATTTGAATGATATGATGATGAATGAAGCATTTCAGATGTTCACAAATTGTGGTGCTGGCAGGTCATTATAAATAGGGATGGTCCACTCATATCCAGAATCATGTCTATTTGATGAGGATAAATTCCTGCCTCCTCCATATAACCAATGTAAATTCATCCCTGGGGAATACTGGCACACCAGGGGGCTCAATCTCTGATGTTGGTAGGTTAGGCACTCAACAATAGTGGGAGACAGGTCAGCTTTGGTGAGGGGAAGTCAATGCGTACTGAGCCCATCGATAGCCTCCATTCCTGCCCCCATGGCCACTTCGTACATGGGCCCATTGAGTGAGCACTGGGATGACTGGGGAGATATTGACATCTACAAGTCATTTGTTCAACTGATTACTGAGAACTTCCTCTGCAATAGATGTTTTTTGATGACCAATAACATGGCATAAAAATGTTTTCACACTCTGTGCCCATTCTGAAAGTTTCATCCTCATACTTCTTCCCCAGACCTCACTGGAGGGTGTTTTCCAATATTGTTCTTTCCAAGTCCTTGACCATCCAGATCAACTGTTAACAACTGTCCACGAATCAATGTAGATACATATGTCTTCTGGTGCAAAGTGAACGATCAAATAAACTGCCCACTGGGAAAAATTTCCTTTACTGCTACTAGTAGAGTAGCCAGCCCTGAGAAGGATTGTAATGCTACCACCATTACCTCTGGTTGCTGCTAGAATATCATGCAGAAACACCTGTAAACCGGGATTGAGTTTTTCTCTCCTTGATCAACTGTCACAGGAATTCCCATGGGGCCTTAAGTATGGACTGGAGGAAATGGGGTGATTCAACCAAAGTAGGTGTCAAAGAAGTCTGAATCATCTTCTCGTGGAACGTGCTGGTAGATTGCTGTCACATACACTCGGCATCTAGGTTTCCTTGGTAGCTCAGATCACAGGGTCACTTGATATCTCACGATTAGGCATTTAATCTTTATCAATACCTCATAGCAAGCCAAAACCCGTTTCTTGAAAAGATAGTTTTCTGCAGAAGAGAGTGTGAGTTTGCTTCAAAACCCCCTAGTTCTATGCTGTGACTCTCCTTTCGTTGCTTCCCAGAGGCTCGTACCTCACCCCAATTTGTCACAGACATTTTGCATCTCATCGAATCTGCAGAGTCCTAGGGCCCAAGAGCAGCTTGCATTGCAGTGCTGACTTGCTGCAGAGCCTTTGGTTGCTTTGGGCCTCACTCAAAAGTGGCAATCGTATGTGTTACTTGGTATGGGTAAGAGTGGAAACCTCATGTCCCCTTTCCCACTTGGACTTTCTGGTGAAATTTGTGAACGTCATGCAGTTTCATTAGTGGGGTATGCTTTCTTTCTCAACGCTACGACTTTACACACAATGCTCCATAGCTTTGGAATGTCTTCCTACACCTTTCCTGGCCCTTCCTCACCATTTTGGCCTCAGCTGAGGGGCCAATGCTGAGAGACTGCAGGGCAGTCTTCCTGTCCCCTAAAGCCCAGGTTGGGTGTCTCTATTTTGTGTTCCCACCATCCACTTGGCTTATCACAGCATTTATCACATTGTGTTGAAATTGCTTGTTAAATTGTCTATATCAGTGTTTCTTAATCCATTTTTAATATCATCCCCCCAAACTTTCTAGACATTTTTATCTAATCACTATGCCTCCCATAAAATTTTCATACCACATAGTCATATCTGTTCATGTACTGCATGTACATCTGTGCCTTATACACTTAAAAACAGATTTTTTTCACCCTCACAAGAGCCAATTTTCACCCCCCTTGTAGGTGATATCACCTCTCCTCACCCCATCCTCCTTCCTGAGAATGCCTGGTCCGTGGGCGCCAACCCCCACCAAGGCAAAAGCTGTGGCTTGTTCTTTTTTGAATTACCAGAGCCTAGCATGGTACTTGGTATGCAGTAAAGACTCAGTATTTTGTAATAATGACTGATACAACCTACAAAGGACAACAAAGATCAGAGATCAAAGCAGATTGGTATCCCTATTGTCTTTCACCTTTGATTCACTCTTACAGAGTTTGCTAGGCTATGATTTTTTTCTCCTTTATTATAATTTTTTAATATTTTTCTTCTCAAATTATAATTTTCTTGAAGGCCAAGGCATTTCTCATCCATTTGTTGACTCTTTCTAGTAAGATGGACTATGGTGTTTTGCACATAGGAGATAGTCATGACTAGTTATTCCAGTGTTGGAAAGAAATTAAGAAACTTGTCTTGTCTGAGAGCAACAGTTGCCAGTTAAGCCCTCAGGAGTGGGTCAAGAAAGAGGGTGGGTGGGTGATTTCCCTAAACTAATTCCAGGACCACGAGAGACTTTTCTACAAACTGCCGCCTATTCGATTTCTTCTTCCTCTGTGTTCCCTTAGTGTTTCTTTTCTGTGTTTTTCCATATGTCAGGCCCCCAGAAAGACTGGGAGTTCCCCTTAGGCAAGGACTGTTTTTTGCTCCTTCTTGTGTTGCCTGTCCCTCACATGCTATCAGACATTAAAGGAAGCAGCAGAAGCATATCCATGTGTGAGTTCTCCCTTTGCCTCTGACAGGCTTTGTCATCTTTGGCTAATCATTTAGATTCCTAGGTCACCATTTTATCATAAATGAGAGTAGTAACATTAACTACCTCAAAGGAGTGAACATCTCCTCTCTGAGGTGGAGTGTATACTCACACCCCCTCTGGGTCTCCGGCCCAGGCCAGGTGAGGATAATAGAGAGGCCTTTGGTGATACAGAGAGAAGGACAACTGTTCTGTAAGCCAAATAATGCAATAGGTTATACTAAAAGGGGGTCATTCTTAGACTTCAAAGAGTTTATCTTGAAATATTTTATCCTCAAACTGACTCATAAGGACTGATTTCTTCCTTTTGGGCCGATCCTCCTACATTCAGCATCTCAGGATTCTGCTCCAGCCCTTTTCCTTATGTTCAGATTTTTTCCTCCTTCTGCCATGTTAATGCTCTGCCTTTAAGCAAGCAGGTCCCCTCACTGACAGTTTTCCCAGCTACTGTGGGCCAGAACTGTGTCCACGTCCACATCAGCAAAGGAGGCAGGGAAATGCAGCCTTGTAGCACCCCCAGGACCAGAAGGGTTCTATTAGTGAGAAAAATGGGAGGCAATTATGTGTCTGCTGCATACATGAATGAATTCTGTCGGATACATGTAAGTACTCAGTTGCAATTAGTAATTAGTTATTATTGGGTACTCAGTGCTTATTGAATGAACGTACGGATGGAAACATTCCCATATCCACAAGAGGAAGAATTAGACATAACCCGTATTTATTCTCTTCATTTCACAGCGCATAGCCCGTGCTTGTGTATTAATGGTCACCCAACGTGAGCCCTAAGTTCTGAGACATGCAGGAGGCAACTGCACAATGAAAAGCAGCCTTAACCTGCTGCTTTTATTGCCTTTCTTCATTTGAGGACACCAGAGCAGCAGCGGAACTCAAGCTTTAGGATGCTGTTCAAGCCCCTTTCCTTTATGTTCTCAAGGAGCATGTTCTTTCTGCTTCGTTCAGGTAACCATTGCTCCTTAAGCAAGTAAGGCCACCCACTGGCAGTTCCGTCTCCCTTCCTACTTCCTTTATGCTTTGTTTGCCCCGTTGCCTTCCTGCTTAGAAAGTTGTCTCTCCCACCCCCGCCCACCAAATGATGCCTCTTCATTTTTAGAGCTTCAGGGTCCCTACCATCCCTGGACCAACCATTCCTCCCTCTCTGACTATCTGCCTTCCACCCTGACCTATAACTTCCTCCCTGGATTCCTCTAACTGCTGAAATGTGTCATAACAGGCTTGATTTTTCTTCCTGTACGTTAGTTCCTGCGAGCAAGAATTGTGTCTCTCTCATTCTTTTTCCCTTTGCAGCTTTTACAATGTCCCAATACCCATTAGATGGTCCATAAACAAATTTGATCCATTGGTCAATTGCTCCATTGACTGTGGTGAAGCCTGGGCCTTGCTGCTGTGACAGGTGATGGTTGACTAGGCTCAGAGGGAGACACCTTCACCTTGGCCAGGTGGATGAGAACCCCCATTGCACTGGCTCTCCGGCCTCCTCTGTTGTGTGAGCAAAGCAGGGTCTCGGTGAAGCTTCTTGTTCCAAACCTTCCTTTCCCTTGGCTGTTTAATATTCATAAAGCCAGACAGGCCAAATTATCCCAACCTTTCATGGCCATAGGGACCCAAGCAGAGTTAACCACAGGTCCAGTCTTCCTTCCTCTCCAAGGGATGGTATCTCACTGACTGAAAGACTTGGGTGGGTGGTCAAGGATTTTGAAACACATCATAGGCAGCTTTGTGGGGCTTCTGAATTTTAGGCAAAAGGCTATAGAAACAAATCTTGCCCCTTATAGCCCCTAGGGAGGATGGGTTTAACTCTGATCAGGGTTTTACACAGAAGCCAAACTGAAGTAAAATGCTCAGAACAATCCCTTCAATGCGAAAGACAAGAAACCCCTAACTCTATTGATCGGGATTCTTGAGAGCAGAAAAAGAATCCATTCTACGTGGTGAAAAGATGCATATTTGAATGGTTCGGTTGGCTCATAGAACAGACATATTCAGGAGCAGGGTCTGAAAATGCATCCCACCATCTCTTACTTATTTTGGAAAAATCCCTGCTGCCATAGCTTGCTCCTTGCACCCTCTGTTGCTAAAGTCTGGACAGTAGAAAGACAAGGACTTTGCCCCAGAAAAGCCAGATACTTCTGCCACTGTGCCTCCTAGAAGCTTTGATGGCTTTGCCCGTGTCATCACCTGGTGCTCACGTCCGCCTCCAAACATGTAGGTGGTTCTGCTTGGTAGAAACTCAGTGCAAGATCACCAAGGTGGGTTTCCACTCTGGATGATCATTCAGACTTTCAAGGCACAACAGGCTTACCCAGCACAATGTCTACTTATCTTTAAGAAAGTTTCCAGAAAAGAGGGCGTCCAGGGCAACAGCATCACAGAGACCTTGGCTACTGTTCCCAATGTCCCCAGTCACGGGCATTGCTTACGTTCTGGCCACGGGAAATGAAAAGATGCTGAGTGAACATGGATCACATCAGCACAGGGAAGCCACAGAGTTCAGAATCCCTGAACTTAGACACTTTGTTAAATCACCTAGCACCCCAGAGGTCATGTGCCAACCTCCCACTCTTTCTTGTAACTATAGTCCTTCCATAAATGACAAGTTATACAGCAAACAATCTTGGATAACAAAGTACAACATACTTAGGAGATTTTTGGTGCTCTCGACTGACCACAATGGATATTTCAAGAAGTTTGACTACAAATTTAACTGTGCTCAAACATCTCTGAGGCTGGAGGAAGATTTATACTCCAGGTGTTAATTCTTTCCTTTCACCAGGTCACGTGTAGAATCCTGGCTGAAAGGGACTGTGGGAAATAGCTTTCCTATCATCTGTGGCCCAGGGAGCTGAACGAGAAGAAAGTTGGGGCAGAGCACAGTAGGGCCTACTGCCTAACTGGCCAAGGGCCTAGGGATCTGACGATAGGCCTCTAACCCACCTGCCCTAAGTTGTGACTTTGGACAAATCACATAATTACTGGGGCGCCTGGGTGGATCATCTGGTTAAGTGTCTGACTCTGGATTTTTTTTTTTTTTTTAAAGATTTTATTTATCCGACAGTGAGAGACACAGTGAGAGAGGGAACACAAGCAGGGGGAGTGGGAGAGGGAGAAGCAGGCTTCCCGCGGAGCGGGCAGCCCGATGCGGGGCTCGATCCCAGGACCCTGGGATCATGACCTGAGCCGAAGGCAGACGCTTAACGACTGAGCCACCCAGGCGCCCCCTGACTCTGGATTTTGGCTCAGGTCATGATCTCAGGGTCCTGGGATCCAGCTCTGCGTCAGCCTCCGCACTGAGTGGGGAGTCCGCTTGTCTCCCTCTTCCTCTGCCCTTCCCCCTACTTGCTCCCTCTCTCTTAAATGAATCTTTAAAAAAAAAAAAAATCACATACTCACTTGGGTTTTCTTCTTCCTGACTGCCACAGAGACTTTTGCACTGTATTGCTTTAGCAATTAGTCTTGCTGTAACATTATATAATTCCATAATTTGGGGCAAATCTATTCCAGATTCATTGAGCTTTAGCACCACGGAGGACACATAAATAGATAGGCCATGCGTTAATGCCTTTAAATGAAAAATCCATCCCACGTCAGAACCTTTGCTCTTATGCATCATCATGCTATTTTTAGATTTTTAAAGTATTTTTCCTGCTCTTATGCTAATGGGACTTGTATAAAATCAGTTGGCTTTAATCACATTCATAATATTCAATTTCATAAGGTTAAAATCTCTTAGTATGTTTTTAATTATTTTGGACACATTTGATTTCTGGAAAAAGAATCATTTTTATAAAGAAAATAGCATCACATGATATTGTGTATGGATTTTACATACATAAAACATTGTGTCAGGTGGCATTTACCAACTTTTGAGGTGAAAATGAAACCACCTCAGTGGGACCTAAAGAGAAGTGTCAGTTTATTACCAGCTAAGCCAAAACCCCTAAAGGAGCGACCACCTGGATATTCTCTCTATCTGGCTTGGCTTTCCTCACAGATTTGTTTAAATCCTTGCCAGAGGGACAATAAAGCTCTATGCACTTCATTACCTCTTTAGAATGATACAAACTTCAGAGAGACATTGAAAGGGCATAATGATTACAGAAGCAGAGTTGAGAGAGGTTCTATGATTAAATTAATTTAGAAATGAAAAATCCTCTGACAAGTGATATTCACCTCACTGCAGTGGTTACCAACACCAACTCCTCCCCCCCAAGTTGGTGAAGCCTATTTTTACAACCTTAATGAATCCAGGTCTTATTGTGTCCAATCATTTAGTCCAGATTACAAGGATAACTAAGAAGAGATTAAAAACATCAACCTACTTTGGCAAGTTCTTTAGAATAGTTCTCAGGGGCGTTTATCTCCTGCCTTTGAGGGTGGGATTGATTTTGGGAGAGTCAGGTGGAGCAAATACTGGGGATGATTAGTCTGATGGTACACATCGACTCTACAAAAACGGTAATGGTAAGTAGATGGGTTTCTGGTGCAGCTGAGACCCAGTTCTATTGAGGAGTCGGACACATGATTGATAAAGATTGTACATTGAGAAGTTTTGTTCCAATTCTTTCTTTCACAGTTCTTCATGTGCCACCCTAATTCCCAACCCTCACAGTTTTGAAACCAATACACGTTATAGGTCTTGAATTATTTACTTCTCAATATGACCACCAGCTCTCTGGCTTTTTCCTCTTAGTTTTATAACAATGTGATGATAGAAGAGGCTAGCACATGCTTTTACCTGAAAAAGTCCGAGAGCTGTTATTGGCAGGGGTTGGAGAGGGGGTGGGAGGCAAGAAGAACCACGTGAAACCTTAGCAACCTCTGGGGAAAACAATTACAAAAATCGTCCCTTCATGTGTCAACCTCCATGACATAAAAACAAATCACCAAACCTTCCAGAGGTCCACGGGTCTATTCTTGTTATACTCAGAAAGTGCCCAGAGGTCTGATGTGATGTCCTCATCAAGCCTGGGGCTGAGCAAATATTTCTTATTTTATGATTTTGGCTTTAAAAATGTTGTCACAAAAATTCAAATATAGAAAAGATGGCAACTGTGTCATCACATAGTGTCTTGTTTCTAATGAATTAAAGGAAGGACTAAAAAAGGATGCTTCAAGATTGAATCACATAAAGAGAGTGAGGTGAGTTGCAGCAAAAAAAAAAAAAAAAAGAAAGAAAGAAAGAAAAAGCAGCAAAATAAAGTTGGGAAGTTGGGGAAAGACTTCTAAGCACAGCAGTAAGAAGATGAGGTTGTGCCCCGGAAGATGATGGTGCCAAGGAAGGATTCACAGGAATAGCATTCCTTCACTAAGTTATTCCTGTTTAAGGATTGTTCTCATGTTTACCTTGGTGACAGGAGAAAGGGTAAAAATTAGTAGAGAGGTCTATTATTACTATTATATCAGAAAAAAATGGACAGAACATTTCATTTGTCCACTATAGAACTACAGTGAAAATAGGGACAGTAACTCCAGAGAGTGGGTCCCTTTGGGAAGGAACACTGAGCAGGTCCTAGCAAAAGGTGAAACACTTGGTCTCTGATATTTGAGCAGGGGGGAAAGATATCTCAGAGGTAGGGTTGCGAGATTTAGTAACAAAACAAAACATATAACAATGCACAGGAACAAGACACACACAACAACACACACACACACAGGACAGTTAAATTTCAGTTTCAAATAAAAACCAGTTCTGTATACTAAAAAACCAGGATTTTTAGTTAGCCCCAAAGGACATACTAAATGAATCCAGTGAATACATACATTGCCCCTAGGAGTGTGTGGAAGCAGAGCTGGACAGTGTAGGAAGAACTGGACCCTGTGGTACTATTTTTGGCAAGGGGGGGAGCAGCCACTGGAAGGGGTAAGAGGAGGAGCCAGAACTGGGCACCTTTGGAAAACACTAGGTTTTCTGCAATCCTGAAATGTCCTGTCCTCCTTTATGGTAGCTGTCCTGCCTGGCCAGAGGCATAAAGGACAAAGCTTCAGGAGGAAGGAGTTCTATATAAAGCATCTCAAACTAAAACAATAATTGGGACTGGGCAGTCAACAAATACGTGTCAAACTAAGTGATTGCTCTCATCCACTTTTCAGAAACATGAAGCTTTTTCTGGTCTTTCATTTTCTCACTTTTGATAGAGACATGAGTACCATTTTTTTTTTTTTAATAAGAAAAACAACAGAGCTCACCTGATGATAAATGGCAGACACTGGGGAGACAGAAGGATCTGGGGAGGACTATGGGGATCTCCAGCCTATGAGTCTTGTCTGATACCATTCTATGGTATCAAAATCTATAGAATAGGGGCACCTGGGTGGCTCAGTCGGTTAAGCGACTGCCTTCAGCTTGGGTCATGATCCCGGGGTCCTGGGATCGGGCCCCGTGTTGGGCTCCCTGCTCGGCGGGAGGCCTGCTTCTCCCTCTTCCACTCCCCCTGCTTGTGTTCCTGCTCTCGCTGTGTGTGTGTCTCTCTCTCTGTCAATTAAATGAATAAAATCTTTAAAAAAAAATCCATAGAATATACCACCCAAACAGTAACCCTAATGCAGACTATTGACTTTTACTTAACAATAATCAATATTGGCTCCTCAGTTGTAACAAATGTACCACACTAATGCAAAATATTAATAATAGGGGGCAAAACTAAGTGTGTGAGGAGAGGCTATATATGGGACTCTACTTTTTTGTGGAATTACTCTGTTAACTGAAAACCTCTTCTAAAATATGGAATATATTAATTTCAAAAAATGAGTACTCTGCTAGAAATGACTTGGAGTTTCTTGGAAATGCAGAATCACAGGTCCCTACGGAAGCATGCTGAATCAGAATCTGCATTTTTGGAAGATCTTTGCATGGTCTCCATGCATGTTAAGTTGAAGAAGCACCAGCACAGTCATCAGAAATTTGGGTTATCATGTCTGATGGATTTGGTTTTCACTTCTATCTGTCATACCTTTTTTTAAATGGGGTCCCTGTGGGCAAGTTACCTAATGTCTTCAAACCTCATGTTTTTTTTAATTCCTGACACAGGGGAATGAGAATACCTATCTCAAAGAGTTATTAAGAGGAAGAAATGGGTATTAAGGAAGGCACGTATTGCAATGAGCACTGGGTGTTATACGCAAACAACGAATCATGGAACACTACATCAAAAACTAATGAAGTACTGCATGGTGACTAACATAACATTATTTATTTATTTATTTTTATTTTTTTAAAGATTTTATTTATTTGACAGGGAGAGACACAGCGAGAGAGGGAACATAAGCAGGGGGAGTGGGAGAGGGAGAAGCAGGCCTCCCCGCTGAGCAGGGAGTGTGATGCGGGGCTCAATCCCAGGGCCCTGAGATCATGACTTGAGCTGAAGGCAGACGCTTAACGACTGAGCCACCCAGGCGCCCCTAACATAACATAATTTAAAAAAAAAGAGGAAGAAGGGCGATCCTGCTTACAAAGCTCTTAGCATGGTACTTGGCAAATAAGAAGTAGTTGGTAAAGGTTAAGGATTGCTTATCCCTAACAATGTCAATGGTAGCAAACACCCAGGAAGAATTTGAACTTCTTAAGTTAGAGTTTTGCCTTCTTAACTTTCAAGATACTTTTTTTCTAAGGAAGGAAGGTAGAGGGGAGAGGAATAAAGAAGGAAGATATTTCTTATTCCTTAAAGGAATAAGCATGCTAAAGTCACTCCTCAGATAGCTGGATCGTTCCGTTCTATTTGTGGAAATAATTGGCATTGTTCTCTTGGAACTCTGCATGAAAACCAAATGAATCAATCTGCTAGACTGACACGACATAAATGAACTCATTTAGTTCTCATTTAGTCCAGATGACTTGTTAGCTACTCATCCTGACTTTCCTGTTACACAGAAGGAAAGGCAAGGTCCCCTTCTAGTCCTATTAGGAGCCAAAGTCCTAGTATGTCTCAGCACTGGAACCTGTTACTGGCACTGGTGTATCTTTGGGATTCTATTATTTCTAGAAGATATTTAAGGCTAGGATAGTTTCCTTAACGTGGACAGTTTAGGAAGAATTGCACTTTATCTGGCTGCATTCAGTTATAAGAAAGGTGTTTGTATTAATTATGCCTTTTTATTTTCTGTGTTTCTGATGCTTTGACATTTTGAGGCCTTGTTGACCCTGGAGAGTCAGTCCCTTTTAGGGCTAACCAGTTCCTACAGACAGTAAATGAAGTAAACCCAGGGGCATGCCTTTGATATGCAAACTGACAAATCCAGAGCTCCCCACACCCTGTCTCCTGTTTCTGGACCCTTTGCCACCTGCTCTCATCACCCAAGGGCCAGGTACCTGAGGACCAGGGGCTGCCCCTACACCACAGAGCCCACTGAAAGTATTCAAACTAGCCAATCCTAAGCCTGCTTCCCTGGCCTGGCTTGTTTCTTCCCACAGAAACCACAACAAAGGTCCTTGCCCATGTTTTTCTCCTGCTCCCTCAGCCTCTTGACCAACCCTGGTGCTTCCACACATGGCCCCTGTGGCCTGGTGTGCGTCCTGCTCTTGAGAACTGTAAGACACTCTGTATTCAGTGGCATCCATCTCCTGATCTGTTGGCTTCACCAGACCTGCATAATAACACCTACATTTTAAAATAGTGTTTTGAAAGGTGTTTTACAGATGACTCTATTTGACAACAGAGTAGTCTGTTTTGAGCAAACAAATGGACACCTTAGGGTAAATGCCCGTAATATCAAAACTCAAAGGGTAAATGGTTTGTTTTCATGGATAGGAGGTCATTCCTGTGGATTTGAGTGCAGAGAATAATTCAACTCGCCATGCCAGTAAAGTATGATGATGCGATCCTTTCCAAATGCTATTTGTTCTGTTTCAAAAATTTGTTCTTCTCACTTCCTCCTGGTTACTCAGATCCAGCCTTCAAGGCCACCTTCTCTGTGAAGGCTTCTTCAGTTACTTTAGCTGTAGTTCATGTGTTTGCTCTCCTGTTTGGTCCTTCTCTCTATTGAATTCCATATATCTCCCTGGTTAGTGCTGGTTGTTGGTGGGTCTGCCTCCCCTGGCCCTGCTCCCCTAGAATTACGAGTTCCTGGAAAGTGGGGATCATGCCATTCATCTATGTATTCCTAGAACTCAGCAATGAGAGACAGTAGTGAACACTGAAGCAGTGGGTGTTGACTATATGAGTTAGCAGTCGAGCTATTTTTCAGATAGTGTTTATTAGTGTGTTATCGCTGCTAACATGAAGTGCTCCAAATTGGGTGGCTTCAAATGACAGAAATTTATTCTCAGTTCTGGAGGCTAGAAGTCTGAAATCAAGGTGTCAGTAGGGCCCTACTTGCTCCAAAACCTCTAGGGAAAAATCCATTCTTGCCTCTTTTGGCTTCTGGTAGCCCCAAGCATTCCTTGTCTTGTGACAGCAAAACTCCGTTTCCGCATCAGTGTTCACATGGCCATCTTCCGTCTGTGTCTGGGTCCACATTTCTCTCTTGTTATAATCCATCATCATGGATTAAGCACCCACCCTACTTCAGATGACCTCATCTTAACTAATTACATCTGCAACAAGCCCATTCCTAAATAAGGTCACATTCCAAGGTGCCAGGGGTTAAGACTTCAACATATCTTTTGTGGGTGACACAATTCAACCCCTAACAAATAGTAAGGATGTTATGGGAAATCCCACAGAAGGTGTGGTCTGTCCTTCCATGCCGTCTTTTTATAGGTGAATTCCAATTTAGAGCTAAGATCATGGATAACTTTAATAAATAGCAGCTGGAAATTGAACGTTAGCTAAACAGGGTGAAAAAACTATAGCTGGAATTTCATTATTCTCTCAAATGATATAAAAGTACCTCTGACCTAAAACTCCCTAACATTTATTAAATGAATGAAAATTAATTAACAGACATCTTTATAATTGTCAATGGAACGAAATACCATTTACTCTTTACACAGGTCTGATCCAGATATTAGAATAATAAATAGTCACTATTTCATGTTAACTAAAATTTATTGGACAATTTACCAAAATGTTGGCAGCTTGCATTCTAATAACTTTAGTAAATAACAAGAGAAAAGCAGGTTAATTAATTCTTGAGGACAGTTTGGGAATATAATGAAAAGGATGGTGAGAAGTTGAAAGCCTAAGATGTCAGCAGTGTGTGTGTTGGCGTTGATGCTGGATGGCATCCCCTGGGGGAATATCTGTATCTTTGATATTTAGTCACAGGCAGCTCCCTGGGTAGGAGCAATGGTGGGGACATTGTGCAGACCCTGCCAGGGGGGTCCCAGCAGTGATAGAAAACACCATGCAGGAAGGCATGAGGAAGAAAATGGCAGGTTCCAACTGGTAGCAAAGAGGCCTTGACTTGACACACAGCAGACACTCTCTCCAGGTCCCGGGATCATTTGGAAAGAATTAGAGCAGCCATTCGGTAGTTCCGGCAGAATTGTGAGGCAGAGCCAGACAACTGTGGAGTGGAGACATTCACAGGGACATTCCTTTACCTCCAGACTTGCCTATCAGATTCTACAAAGAGAGCAACAAAGATCAACCAGAAGGCCCGAGGGAGGAAGAAAATGAACCTCGTGAGGGCAAGAGAGAGAGAGGTGATAGAGGGGAGGAAGATGATCGACTAAGAAATGGGAAGAAAAGCCCCCAGCGAGAATCATCAGGGATGATTCATCAGGGATGGTTCATCAAGGATGATCTGAACAATAGTGTAGAGAGTCCCAGGGATGGTCTGGAGAAAGGGTGAGGCTGGGAAGATGTCTGGAGGCTTTCTAAGAAGTGTGTCAAACAGAGGGAAAGATGGGTGAATAAATTTTTTTCCCAGAAGGTGGGAAAGGTGTGGGGAATATTTAGGTGGCTTCGAGAGGGTAGAATGGTGGCAGAGGGCTGGTGGTCCGGGGGCAGCTGGTATGTGGTGATGGGATGGCTAGGGAAGGTTGTAGGATGTGGCATGAGGGTTGCTGACGTGCTGTCCTGAATGTCCGGGTATGCCAGAGGTGGGGCTGCTGTGTACAGTTGTTCAGGTGGGACCCTTACAAGGGAAGCTGGCTGAGAGCATGTGTGGGGTTTAGAATCCTCTGAGCTGTGGGCGCTACCTCAAGATGGCACCCCCTTTGGATGAAGCAGGGAGGCTTTGCAAAATTCACAAAACACTGTATGGACTGGTGTTCCCTGATGAAGAGTATTTTCTTTGGTCATTTCTGACACCTGGGCCACTAATATATTTTCTTCTGTTTACCTCCCTGCTTGGAAATAATCATTCATTCTGTAAAGTCTGGGGCCTCTTAATTTTCCCCAGCAGCTCTGACAGAAGTCATCAACACAAACTTGAGAAAGCTTTATGTTGCATCTCCCCTTGAGCTTTCCCTGTCAGTTACTGCTAAATACTTTTCTCGCCTTCATACCCGGGCCTTGCTTTCTGCACGGACCAGAATCTTCACAGTAATGAGTCTGTTCGGGACTCGGTCATTCTTCCTTCTTGACAAGCTCTTTGTACATTCATTCCCAGTTCATGCACAAGCTTCTCTGAGAGGGAAAGGCATGAAGTCTTTCTCTTTACCTTTCTCAGGCTAAAACTTTCCCTTTTGGTTCTTGAAACCATTTGAGTATTTGTAAAACTATGAATTATCTCTCCATAAAAGTGCACACAATTACATCAATATTTTCAGTAGTTCCTGGATTCTGTAAAACTCATTCATTGCCCTGCTCCAGAGACCATTTGAAGGCGTTGTAGATTCCTGTATGTTGTATATTGTAATTATTTTCTGTTTTGTAGAACTCAGTCTCAAGTGCAAAACAAAACCTTGATGTAACCAAATGTCTATGGTACCTAGAGGTATCTGTATTTGCTGCCACTGCTCCGAGAATCCTGTGCTATGATTTTGTTCTAGTCTATCTCCTGGTCTCCAGCTTCATTCCCTGAATTCAGGCCTTAATAATTTCTAACCTGGTTTATTACATGTGGCCTCCTTGCTTATTATCTTGATTCTTACCCTGCTTCATTCCATGTTCCACTCTGGCTTCCAGAGTGATCATTGTAAAATAAAACTCAGGTGCCATTTCTTTGCTTAAAGGCATTCAAGGACATCCCTGCTGCTTATAGCTAGTACATGATCAGACATCTGTGACCACTAATCCTTCATAGATCATAGTATAAAGCTTCAATCAATGTATAAAATCTGGTTTTACTCCATTGAGATGATATGATGATCAGAGAAAGTGGGAGCTGAGAGGGTCATGTGATTCCACATAGACTGGGGTCCAGCTTGCTCTGACACTAACAATAAACCAGGACAAAAGAACAGTCATTGTTTCCTGGAGCTGCGGTACCCTTGTCTCAGTAGGTGGAAGGAATCTTCAGAGTGAGAACAGAAGATAATTCTATCCAAAGACCACACAGTGCTGATGGATGGCCAGATTTTTTGCTCTGGTTGTTGTACTATAGTTTTCTGTCCAAATCTCTACAAATAGGGGTTCGTAAGTCTCACAATCTTCTATAATTTTATGATGTATGAAAAAGAGAAAAATGAGTTTGCTGGAACATGAAATGAGGCTTATTATTTTTTCCTAACTTTGCTAAAATACATAGAATAGGTTAACATCCTAGACCCCGAGACAAGGATTATTTGGGGGGTGATTGGAGGAAGCATGGTGAGGGGTGGAGCAGGGAGATGGGGAAGGAAAGAGAGCCATGAACGGGCATGTTGCTGTGCTGTTATTGCTGTCTGCAAGGGGCTTCTGGAAAAAGGTGTTAAAACAAAACAAAAAAAAACAAACCCCAAAACAAAACCCTGAGAATAGTCTTCCTGGGGGTTGAAGACACAGGAATATTTTCTAATACTCTTCCTTCATTGTTTGAGGGGCATCCTGGCTCCCCTAGGCACTTTTGGCTTCCCCCTTGTACAACCTGAAGAGTATTTTTTTTTTTTTTTACCACCAGGAAAAGCCCTCAGATGACAAAAAGATGTTGGGGTTTGAGGGAAATGTCTGATGGTGAGTTCCCGAATCGCCTGAGGGGACAGGGGCCAACCAGTTGGCTATAAATAGCTCAAGATTCATCACTTTAAAATGTAGATGAATTTACAATTACAGTTTAGAATAATTATGGTACTTCATTTAGTAGTAGCGGTATATAGATATATATATACACACATACACACAGTATTGAATATCTTTATATATTTTAACCTGCTGTGATATCATGTTATTTTCCATTCATTTCTCTACTGGAGACTCAAAAATGATAGAAAACCATTGGCTTAAAGACTGGTGACCAAACTGCTAACATGACATTCCAGTCCCTACTGATCTAGCCTCCTCTATGTCCTGTGCCTCATGTGCATTATGGCCCAGCATGACAAAATCCTGTGTTGTTTCATGCTCCTGGGCCTTTTAACATGCTGTTCCTCTCCTACACTGTTACTGACTCCATCCTTCAAAGCCCCATTCATTGTATCTTCTGTGCAGCCTTCCCTGGCTGTCTACCTCCCCACACTCTTTTCCTACTTGGTTCCACCACTCCACCTTGCGTGGACGTCTTTCTGCATGTATCTCATTGGTCTCTCACTGTTAATTGGCATATGTGTCCCCCACCAGCCTGCATGATTGTCCACGTTTTGTATAAATGTAAATCCCCATCATCTACCACAAACTTGGCCCATGACAGATACTTGCTGATTATTATTTAACTAAATTGAACTATATTTCCTGAATCTCTGTAATGAGGTACATGGCTGCAGAGCTGGGTAGATAAATTCATTCAGGCTTATAAGACCAAGGTCAAAAGAAATAACAAAGGCAGGCACATTTTTTCTTTTCTACTGTGGTAAAGAGTTTGGATTTAATTCTAAAAGGAAAGCCATTGAAGGGTTTTAAACAGAGGCATCACGTGATCCAATTTGCATGTTAAATACATCACTCGGGTATGCTTTCATTTGGATACTAAAGAAAGCATTGTTCATGGGTACTGAACCATTTATGCCACACACATTATGCAAAAACAAGTCCACATCATTGAAATCGTCAAGGATGATTAGAGAAATTTAAATGTGGCAAGTCAGACAAAGACAAAGAAATTACCCTGCCACCTTCCTATATATGAATTTTCCATTGAGAATCATAACCTTCCCCCAATAATATTTCAGTTAAAACATAGAGGTAGGTCTTTTAATTCTCTGGCAGAAAATCCGATGGCAGTTCCCAACCAAGGTAAAAAGTATACAATGTCCTAATGATAAACTTGTTGGAAGTTTAGAAAATGGGCAGGGTTTTTTGTTTTGTTTTGTTTTGTTTTGTTTATTGTGTATCATCATCAGGCCCTCTGGCAGGATCCACCAGATGAGCAGCTAAGCAGTAGACTGGCTGCCTGATCCAGGCATCCCATCCTCAGGAAGGTGAACCTCTACATTGTTTCTGAAGCCAGACAGAACCTTTGGATCCTCCATGTCTAAAGTCGCCTGTCTTAAATTCCCCGCTCTGTGACCAACTCTGAGTGGACACCTCTCTTGACCCTTTGTTCACTAGCATTTACCTGGGCTTAGACATTTCTATTGCAATGCCTGGAACCATGGCATTGACTGGGATTTCAGAATGAAAACCATTCTTCAAGGAAAACTGAACACAGTTCAACTTCCAATATACTTTACTACATGACTCATGTAGAAATGTCTCCTTAGCTTCAGGTGCTCTGGTGGCATTCTGGAAGCAACAGATGGAGAGATGGAGAGGATTAGGAGTCAGTCAGATTTGCTGCTGTGTGATACTGGTTATGTTTAACTTCTCTGACTCCAGTTCTGTCATTTATAACATGAGGATAATAATGCTTATCATATAGGGCTATTAGAAAGTTTAGAGTTAGTGTATATACAGTGCCCAGCACATAATAGATACTAAACTAATAATAGTGTTTATTACTTTTATATTTGCTGATTTCTACCTCTCCATGGGATTAACAACTTTCTACCCATCAAGGAATAAGTTAGAGTTGCAGTCTCTTTTTTCTCTTTGGAATTTTTATTCTGTCATCTACTTGGTGAGACATCTTTTCTTTTCTCACGAAAGAAGTCATCCCTCCCCCACGGAGATGTCAGGACTCAATTTCCAAACATCCTTTGCAGCTAACTTATATCAGATTGGGATGCTGTAAATGGAAACTCCACTTTTTAAATTTTCAAAAAATCAACTAACTTATTTATTTTGTAGGTGACAGGAACAGCAGGGATGGTGATTTCCTAGTATTTGCAAGGTTGGGTTTTGGAGGAAGAAGCAGCCCCAGTGATAGAGCTACCAGTGGTCGCAGTAAAATCAAGTTAGTAAAATTTCATGGGGTGATTTGGGGCTTTGTTCCTTTACCTAATATCCCTATATTAAGGTGATATAGGATATTACCCGTTCTGCTTTATCTAGCCAGAGCAGGTTCTATGATTCTGGGGTTGTTTTCAAATAAACTCTTTATTTGGAGTAATTTTAGATTTACAGATAATTTGCAAAGCAAGCTGCA
The DNA here is from genome assembly GCF_003265705.2 of Callorhinus ursinus. Taxonomy (NCBI): domain Eukaryota; kingdom Metazoa; phylum Chordata; class Mammalia; order Carnivora; family Otariidae; genus Callorhinus; species Callorhinus ursinus. The sequence continues at coordinate 24,298,633 of NW_027397074.1, forward strand.
AAGTTAGGAAACATTACCCAAAATCACCCTCACTTCTTATACCAGTTGTAAGTTCGGAGGTCCCCAAGACCACTCTCAATTTTGATGATTCACTAGAAGGGCTCGTAAAACTCACTGAAATCTGTTATACTCTCAGCTATAGTTTATTACAGCAAAAGGAAATAGATTAAAATCAGCCAAGGGAAGAGACCCATAGAGCAGAGTCCAGGAAAGTTCAAAACATGGAGCTTCCACTTGTCCTCTCCTCAACATTCTGATTGCATTAACTTTCCCGGCAACAAGGTATGAATTGCTCCCCAGGGAAGCTCACCCAAGCTGGGATATCCAGAAGTTTCACTGAACACATAGACCTGGCTGGCTGTCCACATGGCTCATCTTACTCTCCAGCTCATTGGAAGGCTGAGCTAATACTGTGTGACCAAAGTCCCTATTCTTTTCTTTAATCTTATTTTATTTAAATTCAATTAATTAACACATAGTGTATCCTTGGTATCAGATGTAGAGTTCAGTTATTCATCAGTTACATATAACACCCAGTGCTTATTACATCATGTGCCCTTAATGCCCATCTGCCAGTTACCTCATCCCCCACCCTCCTTTCCTCCAGCAAACCTCAGTTTGTTTTGTAGAGTTGAGAGTCTCTTATAGTTTGTCTCTCTCTCTGATTTTGTCCTATTTTTCCTTCCCTTCCCCTGTGATCCTCTATGTTTCTTAAATTCCACGTATGAGTAAAACCATACGATAATTGTCTTTCTCTGATTGACTTATTTCACTTAGCATAATACCCTCTAGTTCCGTCCATGTCGTTGCAAATGGCAAGATTTCATTTTTTTTGATGGCTGAGTAATAGTCCATTGTGTGGTATATAGACCACATCCTCTTTAGCCATTCATCTGTTGATGGACATCTGGGCTCTTTCCATAAAAGTCCCTATCTAAATCACATTGTTAGACCATCTTTGTGCACCAAAGCCCCCAGGCCAACAAAGACACTTTTATTAGGGCATTCTTCAGGCCTCTTTGGTCTAGGTCAAATTCTTCACAACACATAAATCTAAAAAAAAAATGTGAATATACTTCACATCAGTTTTGACATTAAGCTACTCTTTGGTTGCATTCAAGTATCTTACATATTCCAGGCCATTTACAAGCATTATTTCCAATCATTGCAGTAGTAGTTTTTTAGGCACTAGGATATTTTATAAATGAAGTAACTGGGGATATTTTAAAAAGAAGTATAAATATGCCCAAAGTCACCAAGCTAATAAGTCATAGAGTCATATTTCAGAACCAGCCCTGATGCTGAAGTCAATCTTCTTTTCATTTGGTCCCTGGACTCCCACAAGATGCTGGTGTTACCATGTGATAGGAACATTTGCCCTGGCCTCTGCCAGGTACAGGCAAGACTGATGGACTACTGCCCACTCCAATAAACTATGATTAGACATACATGCACATTTTTGATCAGTCTTCATATTTGTATTACTCACATGTATATTTTTAAAAAAATAAACAAATATACAAAACATGCAATATACAAACAGCATGAGTATACTGCAAAGTTCCTATCCCTGTAATTTTTGCTATAGGTTTTTTAAAGACATATTTTTTAAAGATTTTATTTATTTATTTGAGAGAGAGAGAGAGAGAGAGAGAGCACAAGCAGGGGGAGCAGCAGACGGAAAGGGAGAAGCAGGCCCCCTGCTGAGCAGGGAGCCCAACACGGGGCTCAATCCCAGGACCCTGGGATCATGACCTGAGCCGAAGGCAGATGCTTAACCAACTGAGCCAACCAGGTGCCCCAGCCATAACTTTTCTTAAGCTTATTTGAATCTCATTCCTTTCTCTCTTCATAAACTTGTTAAGTGCTCGCTGTTAGTATTCAAAATATTTCACGTTCATCTCTTGCAAATAATTAAATCTAACTTTTCACCTTCTTAATGTGCTTGCTTGGGGTCTGTAAAAGGTCAGAGTTTACTTTTAATTCCCCAAAACTGGGTTCCCCAGCACTTTCTTCTCCCTCAAGAACCAGAAGCTCAATCTAAGCTCTTCCTCTAAGGTGTAACATACTCTTACTGCTGAGGAAGTAGGGTTCTAGGAGCAGCGTTCTCAGTGTTAGGTGGGTTAATTAGTAAGTGCTAAGCATGGGGCACCACAGAGAGCTGGTGGTAGGATGAAACTAATACCAGGTCAGACAACAAGAACTATAGCATCTTAACAATTAAAAGAGATTTAAATAAACCTAATCTGAAGGCTGACAGAGAAAATCTACATGCACATATTTCCAAGGAGATAACAATTAAATTAACTCCTACCCATTGTATTTTAAGATGAGAAAACAGGAGCATGATGATGTTAGGTAGCAATATTAATAACAGCAACAATAATAGCTATTATTTATTAAGAGGTTTCTGGGTGGCTGGTGCTGTATTAAACAGAGCCCATTATATCATTTGCTACTCATGATAACCCTGAGACGGGAATGATTATAGTCTTTCTCTGTAAATTGAGAAATGAAGTTTATAAAGGTGAAGTAACTTATCCAAGTTCACACAATTGCTAAATGATGGGGAAAGGATTTGAGTCAAGAAGTCTATGTCCAAACTCATGCTTTTAAACACTAGGTTCTATTTTTGATTAGGAACCCATAGCCAATAATGGAACCACAAGAAGAAGCCATCTTTCTGCTGTTACAACTTGACAGAAATAAATATGCCTTTATGTCTCATTATTGATGGCTTAACATTGCATAGGAACAGCTATGTTGTCAGAAAACAGAGTTGGGACAACTAGTAATCTCCATGGATGTCTTCTTATGAGGGACCTATGGAGATAAAGTACTTTTCTGGCCTTTCAGATAAACCTTCCATCTTCCACTATTTGTCTTCTATCTTGTGTCCTCAGGAATATCAGAATGCAACAGATCTTGGATTTTCCTAAATCATGCCCTCAGACTGATTTCCTTCCTCCTTCGCTCCCTTCTTTTCTGCCCTTCAGAACTTCATATTGATTCTGGTTCAGGTTTAGCAGGTGTTAAAATTAGAAATGAAAAGTGAGATTGACAAGAGAACAATTTACCAATCAAGATATCTTCCTATATAACCTGATTCCAAACCTCCTAAAGTGTAAATGAGAGAGAATTATATCCCCAGGCCAAAAATGAGAGGCTTATTTTAAAGAAATGGAACGAATCTTCTTGGAAAATGAGAAGTCTTATAATTTGTGTTTTAATATGCCATAGTTTCGTCAAACTTCCCAAACTTAATGGGCCCCTCACACAAGAGTGGTTATATTAATATCGGAAAAAGTGAGACACTGTGGCATCATAACAAGTATAGTTTATGAAAATGATTTAACAATGATGAATTGTATACACTCAAAGACAAAGAAGCCAAATGTATAAAGCAGCCACTATTAGATATGCAAGAATAATTTGATGAAAGCACAATAGTGAGAGATTTTAATGTACTTTTTTTCAGAATAAAATAGTTCTACTAGAGAAAAATAAGCAGGGATGTAGAAAATTCTAAAAGCTTTGTTTAATACTTAGGCATAGAACTTTTAATCCAACAAGCACAAATTTTTTGTACAACAATAAAGTTTGCATTTGACCACAAAAAAGTTCTTAGCAATATTTTTTTCATAAAACTGAGTTCTGTAGCTGTACGTCTGATCCTTATATGATGAGACTAGAAATTAAAAAAAGGATAAACAAAAACTTACTTAAAATTAAAGACAAATCCTTTAATTCTTGAAGGAAAAAGGACCTTTAAACTGAAATTACAAGATATTTAAAAAGCAATGAAAAAGAGACCCTCTCATACCCAAACCAATGGGACTCAACTAGAGCAGTTTAGAGAAAAAATTTGTAGCTTGAAATACCTTATTAAAAAAAAATAATACCAAAATAAAGGAATTTTGTATCCATCTTAGAAAAATAAAAAATGACAATGAAATAATTCTAAGAATGTAAAAAGATGGTTGCAAGAAAAAAAAGCTGAAAATCTCAATAGAACAGAAAGAAGAATGGAAAATAAATATAAAAACTGTTTTTCAAAAAAAAATTAGTGAATATTCTCAAGAACCTGGTAGGGAAAAAATGGCACAGAGAAAACAAAATTATACAAGTTTATAAATATGAAAGGAAGGAAATAAGCACAGGAATGAATGAGACTAAAAAACCACTAAAATGAGACTAAAGTACTACCTGAAACTCTGTAGCAACCAATGTGAAAACCTAGAGAAAAATGATGATTTGCTAAAAAGTATAAATTAGCATAACTTTTTCCAAGAATAAGTAAAAAAATTTGAATGGATCAATCATCATAAAAGAAACTGAAAAGAGAAAAGATTTTTCACTATAAAAGGTGCCAGGACCACATGGTTTCATAGTCAATTCCAATGTGATTTAAACCATTCCAGACAAAGCATGAAAATCTCAACAATTTCATGAGGTTAGCATTTAAGTTTAATAGCAAAAGCTGGTGAAAATAGTTCAGAAAAGCAAATTATAGACCAATTTCATTCATAAGTGCAGACCCTACATAACATTACTAAGTAGAATTGAACTAAAACAAAAATATCTATCAACATGAATAAAGGAGAAAATTATATGGTTATATCAACAGATGCGAAACACATTTAATAAGACTCAAGATTCTCACAAAAATAAGAAAACACTATCACCATTATAATTTATCATTTCACTGGAGGATATAGAGACTACAATAAGATGACAAGATGAAATAGCTGGTATAACTTCTGAAAAAGAAGAGATAAAAGCTTTCTTTTGCTAATGAAAACTATTTTTCTGTGAAGTTCTAGAGACTGTACCAAAGAACTACATAAATCAAAGAATATTTATTAAAGTGACTGAATATAAGGTGAATATACAAAAATCCGTAACTCTTCTCTATGGTAACATCATTCAGAGATAGAAATGGGAAACACTTCATTATTAATAGCAACCGTTTTGTCAAATGCTTTTTCTGCATCTACTGAGATGATTATTTAATTTTTATCTGCCATTCTGTTAATGTGGTATATCATGTTTATTGATTATATGTATGGAACCATTTTTCCATTTCAGGAATACATTCCACTGGATTACTTTATATGATACTTTTAATGTGCCATTGAATTCAGTTTCCTAGTATTTTGTTGAGAAATTTTGCATCTATATTCACACACACACACACACGCACACAAGAAAACCCAGACCAAATTACAATATTGGCTTGTAACTTTCTTTTCTTGAGTCCTTATCTGCCTTTGGCATGAGAGTAATGCTGGCCTCCTACAGTAAGTTTGGAAGTGTTTCCTTCTCTTCAATTTTTTTTTAAAGAAAATTGGAGGGATTAGTGTTATTCTTTAAATGTTTGGTAGAATTCATTTATGGACTTTTCTTTGTTGGGAGGCTTTTTATTACGGATTCAAATCTGTTCAGATTTCTATTTCTTCATGATTCAGTCTTAGCTATATGTTTCTAGGAATTTATCCATTCCTTCTAGGTTATCTAATTTGTTGGTATATAATTGTTCATAGTCCCTTATGATCCATGTGCTTCTGTGGTATCAGTTATGTCTCCTCTTTCATTTCTGGTTTTATTTGAGTATTCTCTTTTTATCTTGGTTAATTTAGCTAAAGCTTTGTCAATTTTATCTTCTTAAAACACCAGCTCTTAGTATCATTGATATTTTCTATGGTCTTTCTATTTTATTTATTGCTGCATTAGTCTTTATGATTGCCTTTGTTCTGCTAATTTGGGGCATAGGGTGTTCCTTCTCTAGTTCCTTGAGGTGTAGTTAGGTTGTTTAAGATTTTTTTTCTTAGCATATGGATTTATCACTATAAACTTCTCTCTTAGAACTGCTTTTGCTGCATCCCTTAAGTTTTGGTATGTTGTGTTTTTATTTTTGTTTGTCTCAAGATACTTTTTGATTCCCCTTTTACTTTCTTAATTCATTGGTTGTTCAGGAGTATGTTGTTTCATTTCCATATATTTATGAATTTTCCAGTTTTTCATCTGTTCTTGATTTCCAGTTTCATATCATTATGGTCAGGAAAGGTACTTGGTATAATTTTAATCTTTGTAAATTTATTAAGACTTGTGGCATAGCATATGATCTATAGTGGAGGATGTTTTGTGTATGGGAAGAATGCTGTTAGATGGAATGTTCTGTATATGTCTGTTAGGTTGATTTGGTCTACAGTGCTATTCAAACCTGCTGTTTCCTTATTGATTTCCTATTCATGATCTGTTGTTGAAAGCAGGGTATTGAAGTCCTCCACTATTATTGTGTTGTTATCTATTTCTCCCTTCAGTTCTGATAATATTTGCTTTATACACTTAGGTATTTCAATGTTGGGTGCATAGGTATTTACCATTATTATATCTCCTTGATGATTTGATCTATTTATCATTATATATAGTAAGCTTCTCTGTCTCTGGTGACTGATTCTGACTACAAGCCTATTTCGTCTGATATAAGTATAGCTAGCTCTGCTCCCTATGGTTACCATTTGCAAGGGTCTCCCTCCTTGTTGGGTTCAACTGAGGTTTTGCAACCTCCTACCTGGATGCCATAGCTCCCACAAAAGCACATTTTGTCTGTGGATGGCTACCAAATTATTGCTGCTGAGTGGGTCTATAGGAGGGTGGCCTCCTGTTCTGCCATCATCTAGATGTCACCCCCACCAAATTGTTAGTGTCCTAGAGTGATGATATTTAAGGTCCTTTCCTCCCTTCCCTCCCTCTCTTTGTTCTTCCTTTCTTCCTTTCTTTCTCCTTTTAAAATGTTTTTCAAAGGATGCCTGGGTGGCTCAGTCAGTTAAGCATCTGACTCTTGATTTCAGCTCAGGTCATGATCTCAGGGTCCTGAGATTGAGCCTGCTGTCATGTTTCCTGCTCAGTGGGGAATCTGCTTCTCTCTCTCAGTTCCTTTGCCCCTCCCTCTGTGTGTGATCTCTCTCTAAATAAATAAACCTTTTAAAAAATTTTAAAAAATGTTTTTCAAAATTTTTTTACAAAATCCTAAGCAGGGGGAGGGTAATCAATCTTTATCATAGAAATTGCACAATGACAAATGTCATCAATCAGAAGAATTGAAAAAAATAATATAACTATCAAGAATTGGGAGAGGCATTGGGAAGTTTTGGGGGATAATATAAGCAATGTAAATTCCCTTCTGTCATAGTTAGGAGACAATAAAGAATGCCTATAACTATAAAACCAAAAAAAAAAAGCAGGGGGTTGCTAAGCATGTAACTTATTGCTAGGGAAGTATCCATTAGAAAAGGTAAAAATCAGAGGACTGGCCCAAGATGGCAATGCAGAAAGACCCTGAACTCACCTCCTCCGGGGACACAAATCTACACCTAAATTTTATGGAGCAATTTGTCCTGAAGAAAAACTGAGGGCTGACTGAACAGCTACTGCACAACAAAAAATGGAGAAGCACATAGAAAATGGCCAGAGAGATGAAGACATGGTAATGAATAGAACCCCCACTCCAGATGCTGCATGCTGCGGTAGGGGGGGACAGCACTGAGGGACTGGGAGTAGAATCACCTGCCCTAGGGCACACAGAAAGTCATGGTCTAAAAGAACCACTAGAGTATAAAAACACTAGCCCTTGAACCCTGGCAAACTGCAAGGGAGATGGTGGGACTAACCCCTGGGCTGGAAGCACTGGTGAGCACCACAGTTTATATTCTCCTCCATGTTGATAACATAGACAGGAACAGAGTGCTGGATACCTGTTGCCTCAGCAAGCTTTGGGCCCCTAGCCCACACCAGCCCTGGATGCCTGTAAAAAAACAGTTAGTACATAAAAGATTCAGTCCTAGAATTCCACCAAATATCAGGAAAGCTGCTGGAATTCTCCCCAGGTTGGAGGAGTCAGTGAACACCATGGTTTACATTCCATCTCTATCTTGACAGGGTGGATGGGAGTAGGGTCTGGATACCCTAGCTGGCCCACCTCCTCTGTGAGCCCTTGGCTCCTAGCCCACACCAACCTCGGCCATCTCACCAAGGCGGCCCCGGTGTGCTGCCTACTGGGACACCCTTGGTCAGCACTCACTACAGCTCCAGCCACTGCACCAAGATGATGCTGGCACAAAGCAACCCCAGAACACTCCAGGTCCAACTTCAGCTTTAGACAGATTGCTAGGGCACCCCCAGTGCAAAGTACTCCAGAACCTTCAAGCTCATACCAATTTTGGCTCTAGCCACCCCACCAGGTACCCCCTCTGTGGAACACCCCAGGACATGCTGGCTTATGCCTGCTTCAGCTATCCCACCAGGATGGCTGAATGGATAAGAAAAACAAGACCCATCTATATGTTGCCTACAAGAGATTCACTTCAGACCTGAAGATACATATAGACTGAAAGTGAAAAGATGAAAAAAAAAGATATTCTATGCAAATGGAAAGCAAAAAAAAAAGCTAGATAGCAATAATTATATCAGACAAAATAAACTTTAAAACAAAGGGCATGTGCTGTGATGAGCACTGGGTGTTATACATAACTAATGAATCACTGAACACTACTTCAAAAACTAATGATGTACTATACAGTGGCTAACTGAAAATAAAAAAATAAATTAAAAAAAATAAAACAAAGACTGTAACAAGAGACAAAGAAGGAAACATTGGTTCTGAAGGATACTTTAGGCCAGATGGACTTAGACATGGAACACTTCATCAAAAAACAACAGAACACACATTCGTTTTCAGTGCACATAGAATATTCTCCAGGATAGATAGCATGTGAGGCCACAAAACAAGTCTCAAAAATATTTTTATTTATTTTATTTTTTTTAAAAAGATTTCATTCATTTATTTACTTGAGAGAGAGCGAGAGGTAGAGAGAGTAAGAGAGAGAGCATGCAAGCAGGTGGAGGAGCAGAGGCAGAGGGACAAGCTGACTCCATGCGGAGCAGAGAGCCTGACAAGGGGCTTGATCCCAGGACCTCAAGATCGAGACCTGAGCCAAAACCAAGAGTCAGATACTTAATCAACTGAGCCACCAAGGTGCCCTTCAACAAATATTTTTAATATTGAAATCATACTGGGCATCTTTTCTGACCACAATAGTATGAAACTAGAAATCAAATATAAGAAAAAAAGTGGAAACCTCCCCCACCCCCACATGTGGAAACTAAACAACATGCTACTAAGTAATGAATGGTTTAACCAAGAAATCAAAGAAAAACTAGAAAACACATGGAAACAAATGAAAATGAAAATATAATAGTCCAAAATCTTTGGGACACAGCAAAAGCAGTTCTGAAAGGGAAATTTATGCAATACAGGCCTATCTCAAGAAACAAGAAAAATCTCAATCTAACTTTACAACTAAAGGGGCTATAAAAATAATAATAAAGCCCAAGGTTAATAGAAGGAAATCATAAAGGTTAGAGTAGAAATAAAGAGACTAAAAAAAAAAAAAAAAAAAACAGTGAAACAAAGAGTGGGTTGTTTTTTTTTTTTTTAAGATTTTATTTATTTATTTGACAAAGACACAGTGAGAGAGGAAACACAAGCAGGAGGAGTGGGAGAGGGAGAAGCAGGCTTCTCATGGAGCAGGGAGCCCGATGTGGGGCCCGATCCCAGGACCCTGGGATCATGACCTGAGCTGAAGGTAGACACTTAACGACTGAGCCACCGAGGTGCCCAAGAGTTGGTTCTTTGAAAAGAAAACTGATAAACCTTTAGCCAGACTCAACAAGAAAAAATGTAGTAACAACTTTTACCATAGAAAAACAAAGGATTTTAAGACACTACTATTAAAAATGATCCAAAATGGACAACTCAGAAGAAAGGGATAAATTCCTAGAAACAAACCATTTTCTCCCAAAACTGATCAAGACATAGAAAATCTAAATGGACCAATTAGTAGTAACAAAATTGATCAGTAATCAAAAAACTCCCAACAAACAAAGGTCCAGGACCAGAGGATTCAGAGGTGAATTCTGCTAAAGTTTTTAAGGAGAATTTATACCTATTCTCCTCAAACTATTCCAGAAAATAGAAAAGAAAGGAAAGCTTCCAAATATATTCTATGAGACCAGTGTTACCATGATATCAAAACCAAATAAAGACTGTATAAAGACAGAAAACTACAGGCTAATATCCCTGATGAGCATAGATGTAAAATTTCTCAACAAAATATTAGCAAACAACTTTCAACAATACATTAAGAGGATCATTTACCACGATCAAGGAGGATTTATTCAGGGATGCAAAGATGGTTCAATATTCCCAAATCAATCATTGTGATATACCACATCAACAAAAGGAAGGATAAAAATCATATGATTATCTCAATAGATGCAGAAAAAGCATTTGACAAAATTCAACCTCCATTCATGATAAAAACTTTCTACAAACTGGATTTGTAGGAAACATGCCTCAACATAATAAACACCATATATGAAAAACCCACAGTTAACCTCATACTCAATGGTGAAAATCTAAGAACTTTTCCTCTAAGATCAGGAACAAGACAAGGATGTCCATTCTCACCACTTTTATTTGATATAATACTGGAAGTCTTAGTCACAGCAATCAGATAAGAAATAAAGGGCATTCAGGGGCGCCTGGGTGGCTCAGTCATTAAGTGTCTGCCTTCGGCTCAGGTCATGATCCCAGGGTCCTGGGATCAAGCCCCACATCGGCCTCCCTGCTGGGCAGGAAGCCTGCTTCTTCCTCTCCCACTCCCCCTGCTTGTGTTCCCTCTCTCGCTATGTCTCTCTCTCTGTCAAATAAGTAAATAAAATCTTAAAAAAAAAAAAAAGAAATAAAGGGCATCCAAATTGGTGAGAGAAGTTGAACTGTCACTGTCTGCAGATGATATGATATTATACATACAAAACCTAAAGATTCCACCAAAACTATTAGAATAAATGAATTCAGTAAAATTATAGGATAAAAATACCCAGAAATGAGTTGTATTTCTATACAATAATGAAATAACAGAAAGAGAAATTAAGAACACAATCCCTTCTACAATTGCACCAAAAAGAATAAAATACTTAAGAATGAACTTAACCAAGGAGGTGAAAGACCAGTAGTCTAAAAACTATAAAACACTGGTGAAAGAAATTAAAGATGATAACAACATGGAAAAATATCCCATGCCCCTGCATTAGAAGAATATTGTTAAAAATGTCCATAACTACCCAAAACGATCTACAGACTTAATGCAATCCTTAACAAAATACCAACAGCATTTTTCACAGAACTAGAACAAATATTACTAAATTTGCATGGAACCACAAAAGACTCTGAACAGCCAAGGCAATCTTAAGAAAGAAGAACAAAGCTGGAAGTATCACAATACCAGATTTCAAGATATCCTATAAAGCTGTAGTAATCAAAACAGTAGGGTACTGTCCCAAAAGTAGACACACAGATCAATGGAAAAGAATAGAGATCCCCCAAATAAACCCACATGTATATGTTCAACTAACCTATGACATATGAGGCAAGAATATACAATGGGGAAAAGATGGTCTTTTTGACAGATGGTGCTGGAAAAACCGGACAGCTATGTGCAAAAGAGTGAAACTGGACCACTTTCTTACACTACACACAAAAATAAACCCAAAGTGGATTAAAGACCTACATGTAATACCTGAAACTATAAAATTTCTAGAGGAAAACACAGGCAGTGATCTCAAAACACAGGCAGTGATCTCTCTGATTCAGCTTCAGCAACATATTTGTGGCTATGTCCTCTCAGCTACACCAAAGTGAAAAGGTTTTGTACAGTGAAGGAAACAACTAAACAAAAAAAGCAACCTACTGAATGGGAGAAAATATATTTGTAAATGATATATCTGATAAGGGGCTAATACCCAAAATATATGAAGAATGCATACAACTCAACACCAATAAAACAAAAATAATCTGATTAAAAATGAACAGAGGCTCTGAATAAACATTTTTCCACAGAAGACATACAGATGGCCAATAGACAAATGAAAAGATGCCCAGTGTCACTAATCATCAGGAAAAAGCAAATCAAAACCACAATGAGATATCACCTTATACCAATCAGAATGACTAGAATAAAAAAGAAGAAATAACAAGTGATGATGAGGATGTGGAGAAACAAGAACCGTTGTGCACTATTGTTGGGAATGTAAATTGGTGTAGCCTCTGTGGAAAACAGTATGGAGTTTCCTCAAAAAATTAAAAGGTAGAATTACTATACTATTCCATTACTGGAGACTTACCCTAAGAAAACAAAAATACTAATTTGAAAAGATATATATATATATATACCCTATGTTTATTTCAGCATTATTTACAATAGCTAAATTATGGAAACAACCCAAGTGCCCCTTAATATACGTACAATGGACTATTACTCAGACATTTAAAAAGAGAGAGAGAGACAGAGAGAAAGAGAGATCTTGCCATTTTTGACAACATGGATGGACCTACAGGATATTATGTTAAGTTAGATAAGTCAGATAGAGAAAGACAAATACCGTATCATCCCACTTATATGTGGAATCTAAAAAACAAATAAATTAAAAAAAAATAAACCAAAGAGTAGAAACAGACCCCCAAATACAGAGAACTGATGGCTGGCAGAGGGAAGGGAAGGGGGGGGAATGGGCAAGATGGGGAAAGGGGAGTGAGACGTACAGGCTTCCAGTTATGGAATAAATACATCGTGGTGATAAAAGGTACAGATTAGGGAATATAGTCAATGGTAATGTAACATTTTATAACGACAGATGTTAGCTACACTTGTGGTGAGCATAGCAGAACATACAGACTTGTTGACTCACTATGTTGTAAACCTAAAACTAATATAACGTTGTGTGTCAACTATCCTCAATAAAAAAAATTCCTATGAGGGGTGCCTGGGTGGCTCAGTTTGTTGGGTGACTGCCTTCGGTTCGGGTCGTGATCCCGGAGTCCCAGGATCGAGTCCCGCATCGGGCTCCCTGCTCGGCGGGGAGTCTGCTTCTCCCTCTGATCCTCCCCCCGTCTTGGGCTCTCTCTCTCTCACTCTCTCTTTCTGTCTCAAATAAATAAATGGAATCTTTAAAAAAATTCCTATGAAAGTAGGTCTTAATATGAGATTACAATTACAAAAAATTACAATAATAAAGGGGTGGGAGGAAACATTGGGAGGTGATGGATATGTTCATGGCCTTGATGATGGTTTCATGGATGTACACTTATCTTCAAATTCATCAAGTGGTATACAATATATATGTACAGCTTTTTACATGTCAGTTGTACCTCAATAAAGTGGTACCTCAATAAAAACAAAATAAAATTACCAAAAAAGGTAAAATTAGAAATAGTTAAAAGTCACTGTTGGTGTATAGAACTGAGGTTCGGATGGGTAGGATAGGCATTTAGTCTCTCAAACTCTGAGTTCTCTGTACTATTACATTTTTTTTTAACCAGTAAGAAACATTTGTTACAAGTTACCAGCCAGTGAAACTTGAGCACCCTACTTACTTCTCAAGGTCCCATCCCCCTCATCTATAAATGGGAGAAGAAATAACAGCTGCCATCTCCTAGGGTTGATGTGAGAATTATATGTGAATAATTGACTATAGTGCTTCTGATAAAATAAATGCTCAAAGCCTGTGGCCACTATTTTTATGATTATACTTAAAAAGTTCTAAGTTTTATTTCCCTTTTTAGGGCCCAGTGCCTCCACACTGTCCTCAGCTCTGCTCTCAGGGAGCTAAGAGCTCTGCTTCAGAAGACGTATCTCATCATCGTCACCAAAGACAGAACCACGAGTTAACTGAAAATGTGAATCATAAAGGTGTAGATTTCTGTATAGACACACAGCAGTCCTCAAATTGTATCTGGAGACCTATTCTGCCTGCTTCCGGCAATGTGAGGATACCTCTCACCTTTGGTCAGGAATGCTGGAGATAGCTGGTACATGTGATCTATGATATATGGTCAAAAGAAATAAAGCTTGACTTGGACAATTGTCCACTGTGTATAATGTGAAAAAGAAATTTGTGGAACAGTATGGAGAGTATGAGTTCATATTTTATCAAAAATAGAAATACAAAACCCATTAACCCTGTTAATTTTGCTATAAACCTTCTTACAGCTAAATTATTACAAGGACTAGATAATATATTTATTCTTAGAACAAAACCACAATTCTTTTGAAAGGAAAAACATAAACAGTGTGTTTGGTATTAGAAGAGGAAGTGTGCATCAGTGGCTAGGCAGTAAAGAACTCACATTTATTTCCTATGAAATGTAGTATTGATACCAATTAAGCACTAATGAAAATCAATCTGTGAAAGGAACTGTGATTCATTTCAAGACTACATTCATTTTCAAGACGAAGCCCCTTGCTTCCGTATTTATACTTGGCAGCTCACCTGTTTACTTCACAGAGCAAGGCAAAGATATTTCCTACTGGAACTATTAGCAAGCATGTTGCAATGAAAGAGCGGTTGAAATATTCTTCATCATCTGAAATGTTACTGCAGGGACCCCATACAAACTTCCCTCCTGCTTGAATTTATGGGAAACTTTTCCAGACTTCAAAGGGTTTGAAAACTGTTTCCACACAGGGTCCAAGAGCTTCTGAGTAGCTTCCAGGCAGTATGAGATCATGTTCAAATAAAGGGCAAGGGGACAGAAGGGAATAAAGTCTCAAAAGGAATACAGTGAGCTAAAATTCAGAGGCTGAGACTCTATCTCTGCAAGTACAAGGGTCCTGGCAGTGAGGCTTGGGTGAAAGCTTGTCAGACCCTAGGAAGACCACGACAAAGAGAGAATCCAAGTCACTGTTTCCAGGCTGCACTTAATTTTCTCATGAATAACCGGCGTCCAACCCACTCCTTCTGCCAATGAGAATGCCAAATGGGAACACCTCACTGTCATGTGGAAGGTGAATGGGAGTTAAAAAGAAATATAAATAGAGGGGAGAAGCCCATGGAAAAGAGTAATTGAAGAAGATGCCATCTCTCTTGAGTATGGGCATTAAACTCTTCAAAGCTTCCTGGATGTAACCTAGGATTCGTAATTGCTATGACATGATGGTGTCCCCTCGCAAGGGTCTCTTTAATAATTAGCAAGGGAAAAAAGGATTAGTAAGGTAAACGAATGAGGGCTCCTTCCTCAAGAAAGCAGGAGAAACACCATTTATGTCATCAAAATACAGTTTAAAATAAGAGGATCCCATTTACCGGAAGTGCTATAGTGCTTGGACTGCAGCTGAGAGCCTTCTTCTAGAAGGCTACAATTTTACTTTAAAAGGCAGTGGTGTTGCCTCCTGAAATTATTCTCAAAATACTCAAAACTCTTCAGTGAAGTTTGGATCCTTTCATAAAAGTTTTGAATCCTTTCATAAAAGTTTTACCAAAATAATGAAGAAAATGTTCTGACTGCAAGAAGGCAAGGCATTTCCTCCAGAATTTTTCATTTCTGGTCAGTAATTTTCTTGGCATATACTTTTTTTTTAAGTAAAACCTTTTTGGGGGAGATAACTGTAGATTCACTTGTAGGTATAAGAAAAAATACACAGAGAAGAGGAGAAGTTGGAGGAGTAGGGGACCCTATTCCAACTGGTCCCTGGAATTGAGCTGGATATCTACCAGACCACTCTGAACACCCACACAATCAGCCTGAGATGTAAGAAGATCTGGATCTCTACAAACAGAATATCACAGGTGGTTGGTTCTGTGGTAGGAAGCAGGGAGCCGTGATTCTGTGGGCAGATATCAGAGGATAAACGGCAGTGGGAAGGAGCCTGGCCATGGGGATCCTGCAACCGCGGGTGATTGGTAGCCTCCCGCACTGGGGAGGGGCACAGACTTGCAGACCAGTAGCAGCAGGGAAAGGACTTTAGGGCAGCCCCCGCCCCCGGACGAAACCCAGAGCAATGGGATCACGCGTGCAAACTGGGGGCAGCTGGCGGTTTTAGAAGCACAAAGGGCAGACACGAGCCCTGACCTGGAGGTGAGGACTGGGAGTGCTGTGGAGGGGCGCACAACCCAAGACACTGCAGTTTATAGCAGCGTGGACAGAAACGGAGAGAGTGTGGCCTGGAGAGCTCACTGCAGAACAGACTACGATCTCTCTGCTCTGAGGCAGAGGGTTGGAAACGGTCTCTTCTGCTCTGACTCTTGGAAGAGATGTGGGAAGCTGCGAGGGGAAAGCTGCCAGAGAACAAAAGCCCCCCAAAACCGGTTTTCACTGAGCCCATCTGCTCAAACAGGGTTGCCTGAGTAGCAGTGTGGCAGGCCCCTCCCCGAGAAGACAAGCTGGGAAAACAAGAGGCCAGCAACCCTTAAGGCCCCTAGAAAACAGGTGCATCTTACTTGGGTTGTAGTCAATAATTTGGACTCTGTACATTCCCTCAACCACCCATCAACAGAATGATTAGGAGGAGGAACCCCCCAAATAGGAAAGACTCAGAGATTATGATTTATGCCACAGATTTACAAATGGATTCAGATATAACCAAGATGTTGGGGATGGAATTCAGGTTAGCAATTGTGAAGACAATAGCTAGAATGAAGAAATCAATTAATGGCAACAGAGAGTCTCTAAGGGCAGAAATGAAAGCTGAATTGGCAGAACTTAAAAATGCTATCAGTGAGATCAAATCTAATCCAGATAATCTAACAGCTAGGGTAAGGGAGGCAGAAGAATGAATTAGTGACCTGGAAGACAATTTAATAGATAAAAAGGGAAAAGAGGCCAGGGAAAAACAACTCAGAATCCATGAAAATAGAATCAGAGAAATAAGTGACACCATGAAGTGTTCCAATGTCAGAATTATTGGAATCCCAGAGGGGGTGGAGAAAGAGAGAGGACTAGAAGGTATATTTGAACAAATTGTAGCTGAGAACTTCCCTAATCTGGGGAATGAAACAAACATTCGTGTCCTAGAGGCAGAGAGGACCCCTCCCAAGATCAAGGAAAACAGGCCAACGCCCCGGCATGTAATAGTAAAACTCACAAATCTTAGAACCAAGGAAACCATCTTGAGGGCAGTTAGGGGGAAGAGACTCCTTATGAACACAGGCAGGAACATCAGAATAACGTCAGACCTATCCACAGAGACCTGGCAAGCCAGAAAGACCTGGAAAGACATATTCAGGGTACTAAACGAGAAGAACATGCAGTCAAGAATACTTTATCTGGCAAGGCTGTCATTTAGAATGGATGGAAAGATGCAGAGCTTCCGAGACCAGCAGAAACTGAAAGAATATGTGACCACTAAGCCGGCCCTGCAAGAAATATTAAGGGAGGTTCTATAAAAGGAGAAAGACCCCAAGAGTTATATACAACAGAAATTTACAGGGACAATCTATAAAAACAAGGTCTGCACAGGCAACATGATGACAATAAATTCATATCTTTCAATAATCACTCTCAACGTGAACAGCCTAAATGCTCCCATAAAATGGCACAGAGTTGCTGATTGGATAAAAAGACAGGACCCATCCATATGCTGCCTACAAGAGACTCATTTTGAACCTAAAGATACATCCAGACTGAAAGTGAAGGGATGGAGATCCATCTTCCATGCCAACGGACCTCAAAAGAAAGCTGGAGTAGCAATTCTTATATCAGACAAATTAGATTTTAAACTAAAGACTGTAGTTAGAGACCCAGAAGGACACTATATCATTCTCAAAGGGTCTCTTCAACAAGAAGATCTAACAATTGTAAATATCTATGCCCCCAACATGGGAGCAGCTATCTACATAAGCCAACTGTTAAGCAAAATAAAGAGTCATATTGATAACAGTATGTTAATTGTAGGAGACCTCAATACTCCACTCTCAGCAACAGACAGATCATCTAAGCAGAAAATCAACAAAGAAACAAGAGCTCTGAATGACACACTGGACCAGATGGACCTCATAGATATGTACGAACATTCCACCCTAAAACAACAGAATACTCATTCTTCTCGAGCACACATGGAACTTTCTCTAGAATAGACCACAAACTGGGTCTCAGATCAGGTCTCAACCAATACCAAAAGCCTGAGATTATTCCCTGCACATTCTCAGACCATAATGCTTTAAAACTGGAACTCAATCATAAGAAAAAATTTGGCAGAAATTCAAGCACTTGGAAGCTAAAGACCACTCTGCTCAAGAATGTTTGGGTCAACCAGGAAATTAAAGAAGAACTTAAACAATTCATGGAAACCAATGAGAATGAAAACTCATCGGTCCAAAATCCATGGGATACTGCAAAGGCGGTCCTAAGGGGGAAATACATAGTCATCCAAGCCTCACTCAAAAAAATAGAAAAATCCCGAATTCACCAATGAACTCTGCACCTTAGAGAACTAGAGAAAGCTCAACAAACGATGCTAAGCCACACATTAGAAGAGAAATAATTAAGATTAGAGCAAAGATCAATGTTTTAGAAACCAGAAACACAGATCAGATCAACGAAACTAGAAGCTGGTTCTTTGAAAGAATTAATAAGATTGATAAACTGCTGGCCAGACCTATCTAAAAGAAAAGAGAAAGGACCCAAATTAATAAAATGATGAATTAAAGGGGAGAGATCATGACTAACACCAAGGAAATAGAAACAATTATTAGAAATTGTTATCAACAACTATATGCCAATAAACTGAGCAATCTGGATGAAATGGATGCCTTCCTGGAAACTTATAAACTGCCAAGACTGAAACAGGAAGAAATTGACAACCTGAATAGGCCAATAACCAGTAACGAGATTGAAGCAGTGATCAAAAACCTCCCCCCAAAATGAGTCCAGGGCCTGATGGATTCCCTGGGGAATTCTACCAAACATTCAAAGAAGAAATAATACCTATTCTCCTGAAGCTGTTTCAAAAAATAGAAACAGAAGGAAAGCTTCCAGACTCATTCTATGAGGTCAGCATTACCTTAATCCACAAACCAGGCAAAACCCCATCAACAAGGAGAATTTCAGACCGATATCCCTGATGAATATGGATTCCAAAATCCTCAACAAAATCCTAGCTAATAGGATCCAACAATACATTAAAAAGATCATCCACCACGACCAAGTGGGATTTATCCCCGGGATGCAAGGGTGGTTCAACATTTGCAAATCAATCAATGTGATAGAACACATTAAGAGGAGAGAGAAGAACCATATGGTCTTCTCAATTGATGCAGAAAAAGCATTTGACAAAATACAGCATCCTTTCCTGATTAAAACTCTTTGGAGTATAGGGATAGAGGGAACATTCCTCAAGGTCATAAAATCCATCTATGAAAAACCCACAGCGAATATCATCCTCAATGGGGAAAAGCTGAGAGCCTTTCCCTTAAGATCAGGAACACACCAAGGATGCCCACTCTTGCCACTATTGTTCAACATAGCACTAAATGTCCTGGCAACAGCAATCAGACAACAAAAAGAAATAAAGGTATTCAAATTGGCAAAGAAGTCGTCAAACTCTCTCTTTTCGTAGATGACATGATACTTTATGTGGAAAACCCAAAAGACTCCACCCCCAAATTACTAGATCTCATATAGCAATTCAGTAATGTGGCAGGATACAAAATCAATGCACAGAAGTCAGTTGCTTTCTTATACACTAACAATGCAACTGTAGAAAGAGAAATTAGAGAAACGATTCCATTTACAATAGCACCAAAAACCATAAGATACCTTGCAATAAACCTAACCAAAGAGGTAAATGATCTATACTCTAGGAACTACAGAACACTCATGAAAGAAATTGAAGACACAAAAAGGTGGAAAAACATTCCATGCTCATGGATTGGAAGAATAAACATTGTTAAAATGTCTATGCTACCCAGAGCAATCTATACTTTCAATGCCATCACGATCAAAATTCCAATGACATTTTTCAAAGTGCTGGAACAAACAATCCTAAAATTTGTATGGAATCAGAAAAGACACCGAATCCCCAAGGAAATGCTGAAAAAGAAAAACAAAGTTGGGGGCATCACGTTGCCTGATTTCAAGCTATATTACAAAGCAGTGATCACCAAGGCAGCAGAGTACTGGCACAAAAACAGACATACAGACCAATGGAACAGAATAGAGAGCCCAGATTTGGACCCTCAACTCTATGGTCAACTAATCTTCAACAAAGCAGGAAAAAATATGCAATGGAAAAAAGACAGTCTCTTCAATAAATGATGCTGGGAAAATTGGACAGCCACATGCAGAAGAATCTATTTGTAACATTCTCTAACACCACAAAGATAAACTCAAAATGGATGAAAGACCTCAATGTGAGACACATATCCATCAAAATCCTAGAGGAGAACATAGGCAATAACCTCTTCAACATTGGCTACAGCAACTTCTTTCAAGATACATCTCAAAAGGCTAGTGAAAGAAAAGCAAAAATGAACTTTTGGGACTTCATCAAGATAAAAAGCTTCTGCACAGCAAAGGAAACAGTCAACAAAACAAAGAGGCAACCCACAGAATGGGAGAAGATATTTGCAAATGACTCTACAGATAAAGGGCTGGTATACAAGATCTATAAAGAACTTCTCAAACTCAACCCCCAAAAAACAAATAATCAAGTCAAAAAGTGGGCAGAAGATATGAACAGACACTTCTCAAAAGAAGACATACAAATGGCTAACAGACACATAAAAAATTGTTCATCATCATTAGCCATCAGGGAAATTCAAATCAAAACCACATTGAGATACCACCTTACACCAGTTAGAATGACAAAAATGGACAGGGAAAGAAACAACGAATGTTGTAGAGGTTGTGGAGAAAGGGGAACCCTCTTACACTATTGGTGGGAATGCAAGTTGGTACAGCCACTTTGGAAAACAGCGTGGAGGTGCCTCAAAAATTTAAAAATAGAGCTACCCTATGACCCAGCAATTGCACTCCCGGGTATTTACCCCAAAGACACAGATGTAGTGAAAAGAAGGGCCATATGGACCCCAATGTTCACAGCAGCAACGTCCACAATAGCCAAACTGCGGAAAGAGCCGAGATGCCCTTCAACAGACGAATGGATAAAGAAGATGTAGTCCATATATACAATGGAATATTACTCAGCCATCAGAAGGGATGAATACCCAACTTTTACGTCAACATGGATGGGACTGGAGGAGAGTATGCTAAGTGAAATAAGTCAAGCAGAGAAAGTCAATGATCATATGGTTTCACTTATTTGTGGAACATAAGGAATAGCATGGAGGACATTAGGAGAAGGAAGGGAAAATGAAGGGGAGGGAATTCGGAGGGAGAGATGAACCATGAGAGACCATGGACTCTGAGAAACAAACTGAGGGTTCTAGAGGGGAAGGGGGTGGGGGGATGGGTTAGCCCGGTGATGGGTATTAAGGAGGGCACATACTGCATGGAGCACTGGCTATTATACAAAAACAACGAATCATGGATCACCACATCAAAAACTAATGATGTGGGGCGCCTGGGTGTCTCGGTTAAGCGACTGCCTTCGGCTCAGGTCATGATCCTGGAGTCTCAGGATCGACTCCCACATCGGGCTCCCTGCTCAGCAGGGAGTCTGCTTCTCCCTCTGACCCTCTTCCCTCTCGTGCTATCTCTCATTCTCTCTCTCTCAAATAAATAAATAAAATCTTTAAAAAAAAACTAATGATGTACTGTATGGTGAGTAACATAACATAATAAAATAAAATGAAAAAAAAAATACATAGAGATCCCATATGCCCTTCACCCTGCTTCCCCCAGCTGTGATGCTTTGGGAAACTACA
Organism: Callorhinus ursinus; assembly: GCF_003265705.2. Lineage (NCBI taxonomy): Eukaryota > Metazoa > Chordata > Mammalia > Carnivora > Otariidae > Callorhinus > Callorhinus ursinus. The sequence continues at coordinate 24,320,356 of NW_027397074.1, forward strand.
GAAAAGTATCAGGAAGCTGACACTGATACAGTCAAGATACATAACAATCTCATCACCACAGGATCTCTCATGTTGCCCTTTTATGGTTATAACCACTCTTCTCTCAACTTACCTCCTCCTTGATCCCTGGAAACCACTAATCTGTTGCCATTTTGACAATACTGTATAAATGGAATCATATGTTACCTTTTAGGATTAGCTTTGCTATTCAGCATTACTCTCTGTTGATTCATCCAGATTGTTGCGGGAATAGTTCGTTCCTTCTTATTGCTGAGTATTATTCTGTGGTGTGGATGCACCACGTTTGTTTGACTAGCCACTGAAGGACATCTGGGTAGTTTCCAGCTTTGGGCTATTACAAATAATAATGCTATAAACATTTGTGTACAGATTTTGTGTGAACTTAAGTTTTCATTTCCCTGAAGTCAATGCCCAGGTGCCAACGTTGGGTCATATGATTGTAGCATTTTCAATTTTTAAGAAACTGTTATCTGTTTTCTAGACCGGCTGTGCCCTCTCACATTCCCAAGAACCATGTATAAGCACTCCAGTTTCTCTGCTTCCTCACCACCCTTTGGGATTGTCAGCATTTTCTTATTTTAGCCATTCTGAGAGTTAGGTAGTGACACCTCATTGTGGCTTTAATTTGCCTTTCCCTGATGGCTAATAATAGTGATCTTTCCCTGTGCTCCTTTTTTTTTTTTTTTTTTTTTTGCCATCCATATATCCTCTTCAGGAAAATGTGTTTATATCTTTTGATTATCTAATTAGATTGCTTTATTTTACTGTTGAGTTTCAAAGTTCTTCTGTAGTCCTTGAGAGAGAAGTGGTTTGTGAACATATTCTCTCATTCTGTAGCTTATCCTCTCATGATCTTCACGGGGTATTTCACAAAGCAAAGGTTTTAAATTGAGATGAAGTCTAACTTACCCACTTTCCCTTTTACAGACTGTGCTTTTTGTGTCAAGTCTAAGAACGCTGCCTAGCCCTATAACCCAAAGATTTTCCATGTTTTATTTTTTCCTAAATGTTTTATAGCTTTACATTTTACATTTGAGTCTATATTCCATTTTGAGTTAATTTTTGTATAAGGTATGAGACTTAGGTGAAGGCACCCCCCCATGGATGTCCAGTTGCTCCAGCGTTATGAATAGAAAATGTTATCTTTCACTGAACCGCTTTTGTTCTTGAGTGTATCTCTTTGTATAGCTTTTCTAGTGATTGCTTTAGGTATTGTATATACATAACTATCACAATTTACTAAGGTAATCACTTCACCAATTGGACTGAAATACAAGAACTTACCTCCTTTTAAGTTCTATGCTCCCTCCCCTCGTTTTAATGTAATTGTCTTAAATATTTCCTTTATATCCATTTAGAACCACATCAGATAGTGGTATACTTCTTGCTTCCACCATCTAACATAATTTAGAAAATTCTAGAGAAGGAAAAAACCTATTGTATTTATGCATGTTACCATGTTCCTTCTCTCTTCTTAATGTCATAAGATTCCTTCTGGCTTTCTCTTTATAGAATTTCTTTTAGCCACTCCCCACTCAGCATTTGTTGGTACAGATGGGGGTAGGACCACGGTTTTTTCTGTGGTGTTTAGTGGAAATACAGTTGTTATTGTCTAAAAGTTTTCTGTCTTGGTGACTGTTCCTTTATTGGTTCTTTGGCTAGAGAGCAGACTTTTGTTGGAACTTTTTGATCTGTGTGCTTTGGCATTGCTGGGTTGTTGGCTTCTTCCACTGGAAGTCTAGAACATAGGATGCAAAAAGAAAACCCAAGCAACTCATCACCATGTTGTTCCTGGGGTTCTAGATTCTCTAGTGGTCTATTGCCTTTCCTCCACCTTTTAGAATCTTCTTATGTTTGTTTTATATACAGTTCCTGGGGTTTTTTGTTGTATTAATAGGGAAAAAGAGGGGCAAGTATAGTCAGCCTCATTCTTCTGGAAGTGAAAATGGCTTGAGTTTTGAAATTAATCATTTTCTCTCAGCCACTGAAGGAAAATAATTCCACCATTGCTTGGTTAGAGAGATAGGTCATCTGAATAAGGACTCAACAAAGCACTAAAACTCCTTCTGCTGACTTCACCTAAAAGGCTTACCTGCCTTAATCTAGAACTCCCAAACCAATCTAGTCTTGCATTCTCTATTTTCAAATCTAAGTCATGCTTTCTAGAAAGTTTCAAATTTATTCTGTAAACAGAAAGTTCCTTGAGGTGAATGCAATTTTTTATTTCCTTGGTTATTCCAAGCTTTTCTTTTTCTACAAATAGGTTGAAAGAGATTCAAGGATAAGGTGACTATGTAGGATTTTAATAATGACAGTGTGATTAAGACTAAATAGCACATAAGTACTAGGCTAGATTATTTCCACAGGCCATCATATCATACCTTGAATTTTCACAAAATCCTATACACTAAGTAACAGTCTCATTTTATAGATAAGGAATTTAAGATTTTGAGAGATTACATGACTTATATAAGGTAACATGGCCATCAGTTGATTCCAGGACCCAAAGAGTTGATGCTCTTTATATCCTAAAAGCCTAAACTACAGAAAGGAGAAAGAGTAACCAGACACAAAGGAAATTCTGGCAGGATTGGCGGGATTTGTTTGCTGCTTTGATTTGGGATGTAATGAAAGAGAAGGAACTGAACAAGACTTTGGGGTTTACAGCAGAAAAGAGTGACTGTCCTTAGTTGGCAGATAGAGATTCAGTTGCAGTCATCAGTGCTTAGAGAATCATAGGTGCACCAAAAGAGTGGAATCCAGCATAGGTCTCCAGAAACAATTCCCAGATTCCATGTTTGACCTATTAGGGCACTTACTACTGCCGAGGTCATCACTGGAATTACTGAGTTCAAAGACACCCCATCATATAGACTAGCACTGCTGCCTCAGCTGTGGTTGGGCACATGAATGCAGAGCCTGGCTGCTGCAAGCACCACGATTCCTGGTCAATACCCAAGAAGCTGCTGAGTGGACATGGAAGTATGGCTGCAACAACTCATCTCTCTATACCCTCGATTTGAAAAGTAATACAGCCCCAAAGGCAGCCCTTTCAGACTTGTGTGTGCCTCCAATTGGCAGAGCCTAATTGGTGTTTTGAGCCATGGCTGCAAACAAATCTGAGAAATGTAGTTTTAATTTTCCAACCTTAAAATTAAAGTAATTTAAAAAGAAAAAAAAGCACACTAGAAGGTAAGTGGAAGGAGGGTGAACAGGTCAAACCATAATACACTTTAGAGATCGCTAACTTCCAGGATGGAGGAGATGATGGTGCGCTTTACTGAAATTGGAAACATAGTAAGAATTTTGCAAGGGTTGATAATGAATTCAGTATTTGAATTTTTAGTGTGACAAGCAATAGACATGTTAATCAGAGATGAGGAATTCCAGGATGGAGATTCAGCCTGGTAGATATCAGCAAGTGAAGAGAATCCAGAACCACACTTGTGGCTGAGACTGATCAGAGCTAGGATACGAGCTAGAGGAAAATAGCCGTACTGGCTGTCTTAGTCTTAAGAAAAATTAGTTCCTGGGCAGGAATTGAGTAACAACTGTCTACTTTCAGTCCAGAGGCCAAAGGAAATTTCTTTAAAAAAAGTAACATGCTTTTTATCAGAAAACTGGTGAGGCAACAAATGTTGGAAAAATATAGTGAGAGGTTCAAAGTGAGTCTTCTGTGAATACAAGGTATTATGATATAGCCATTCTATTAAAAATGATAGTGTTACACTTGGTGATTTCTTTAATTTAAATTGTCAAAAATCAAAATAAGATATATACATGGTATCAAGTTAAATGATACATATTACTGAAGATGAAAAGCAAGAGTTTCTCTCCACATCCCTCTCCACCCTGGACCCACTGTGGGAATCCAGATAGCTTAAACAATTGCCATTTAATTAATATACTTACAAATAATTTGAGGTAGTACAAAACACTAAATTTTCTAAGTCCTTGCTTGCCTGAAAATGCCTTTATTCATTCTCACACTTGATTGCTATAAAGTCATTTTGTCCCCTCAGAATGCATCGCTGTTACTTCAGAGAGTTGTCATAAGGATTTAGCTGTGTAGACTAATTTCTGAGATGCTTCTATCCAGAGGGCTGACTGATATGCCTGAGGATGTCTGTGACTAGATGTGTCTAAAGTTATAACTGTTTCTTACTATCTCTGGTTGGACTTATTAATAGCAGAAGTTATAAAGACCACCTGGCTATAAAAGCAGGAGGCTGTTCTTATAAATATGCTGAACTCCACTTCTCTGAAAGTTGGTTTGCCAGGTGCCAGTCAAAGGGGCCCAAAGGAATCATAGAGAGCATATCAAGAAACAGACTCTTCTGCTTTTATCCATATAAAATAAAAAACATCATTTCTTAGCTTACAATAACGTTGTCTTTTCTGCTCACCAAAAAGGGATGGTCAAGCTTTTGGCATAGTACAAAGCTTTGTTTTTAAGACAACAATGACAATGTGATTCTCATTCTTTGATTTCTTTCTTCTAAAAGCTTCTATCATCTTCTATCTTTGGCAGTATGACATTCACGAAGATGCATGTAGGCTTTACAAAAATTATTATTTGTGGAGCTTGGCACTCTGTGGGTCTTCTCTATGGCCAGGAAGGTGTCTTCTATGATTTTTATATGTATATATATTACATTAATATATTTACCTTACATTCTTCCATTCTATCTTCTCCATTTACTTTTCCTAAGGCCATTATTAGTCAAATGGTAAACCATCTGATATTTTCTCTTATCTCATGTTTTCTATATCTTTATCTTCTTGCTCTGTGTTTGGGAAAGATCCTCAGCTCTATTTTACTAATAAGTCTTTCTTATTGATTTTTTTCTAAATAAGGCAATCATTTTAACCTTTAATAGTTCTTCCTTCCTCTGTAATTGGTTCTTTTTCTTAGTATCTTATACTTGTTTTATGGATAAAATGTTTCCTTAAGTTTCTCTGACTTTTTAAGGTTTTTTTTTCCCTTAAGTTCTCTTTTGTTTCCATAATTATCTATTACATACATCGTAAGTAGTTTGGGTTTTTAATTTAATAAAGCTGTTTTTCCTAAATGGTGATTTGAGATTGTTTATTAATATTAAAGGAAGAAAAACTGGGTAGATAGCTTTGACTTGAGGTGTATGCGCACACGTGCGAGTGTGTGTGTGTGTGTGTGTGTGTGTGTGTGTGTGTGTGTGTGGGGAGTTGTCAATCAACAGCTTTTTTTAATTGAAGTACAATTGACAATGTTACCTTAGTTACAGGTGTACAATGGAGTGGTTGGACAAGTCTATATGTTATGCTATATTCCCCACAAGTGTAGCTACCCTCTGTCACCATAAACACTATTATACCACTGACTGTATTCCCTATTCTGTACCTTTCATCTCTGTGACTTATTCATTCCATAACCAGAAGCCTGTATCTCCCACTTCCCTTCACGCATTTTGCTTATCTCTTCATACTCCCGCCCCTCTGGCAACCACCAATTTATTCTGTGTTTTTGAGTCTGTTTCTGTTTTTTGTTTGTTCATTTGTTTTTAAAATTTCACATATAAATGAAGTCATATGATATTTGTCTTTCAGCATAAGCATGCTGACAATACTGACTCCATTTTTGGCTGGCCACTTTGTTCATAACTGTGGGATGACCTCCCTCTGCGCTATGTGGCCCCTTGGAAGCTGATGTATTCCATGACTGCAATGAAGGAAGCCTTGGTCTGCTGTTCCCTAAATTTGTTTAGATAACTAGTAGAGATAACACATCCCCCACCTGCAATGCACAGATGGCACTACAAGTTCTGTTTAATCAGTTAAGCATAGTCAGACCTTTTGACCTCACCACAATGCCCTCTTTCATATCCCTTCACTCTATAAACTTGGGGACTAAGATCTAGACTTTGCAGAGAGTAGCTGTGCTGCTCTGGATCATCATCTTCCCACTCCTCCCTGTCGGTAAGATACTCTGGATATAACTGTGTAAACTGGATGGAGTTGCCTGCTTCAACTTTCAGTCTCAAAGTGCCTTCTCAGTTTGGAGGATAGTTTCTCCACCTTCCAACATTTTGTTTGACTTACTTCACTTAGCATAGTACTTTCTAGGTCCAACCATGTTGTGGTGAATGGCAAGATCTCATTCTTTTCTATGGCTGAGTAATAATTCATCATGAATATATAACTTCTTTATCCATTTATCTATTGATGGACATGGGTTGCTTCCATACCCTGGTTATTACAAACAATGCTTTAGTAGCTTTAAGGTGAGCATTCCTGGAGAGGGCTAGGTTTGAGTTCTCAGATTTGAAGTTGGGGGCAAAATATACTGCCTTTTCTTTACTTACAGTATGTTATAAACTGAATGTTTGTGTCCAACCTAAATTCATACATTGTAATTCTAATTTCTAGTGTGTTGGTATTAGGAGGTGGGGCCTTTAATAGGTGATTAGATCATGGGGAGGGGCCGTCATGAATGGGATTAGGGTCTTTATAAAGGGATCCCAAAAAGCTCTCTTACTCTTTCTGCTGTATTAGGATATAACAAGATGGCAACTGTCTATGAACCAGGAAGGAAACTCTCTCCAGATATGGAATCAGCTAGTGCCTTGACCTTGGACTTCTCAGCCTTAAGAACTATGAGAAATAAATGCTTATTGCTTAAGCCACCCAACCTATATTTTGTTACAGGAGCTTCAAAAGACTAAAATATAGAGATGGGTCCAGTTTGAGGTCTAAGTTCTGCTTCTTAGTGGCTTTATGACTTTGGGCAAAGTATTGACCTTTTCTGTGGGACAAAACGGTTTTATAGAGAAGGGCTTCATTGGCTAAGTTCCTATATCTGTCCATGGTACCTGAATCAGAACTAGATACTTGGTAAAGTTCGCCACTGTATCCTTTGAATTCTGTGTTTTTCCCTTGCAAAATTTACATATATTTTTCTGTCTTCACTTACTCAGCTCAGAAAGAACTTGAGGGCAGGAATTCAGTCATTTTTTTTTAATTTCCTCAATTAACATAATTCTTGGCACATAGTAGGAGCTCAATAAATGGTTGTTGAATAAATCTCACTAAGTATGATTTTAAAGACCTGAAACTGTGGAACTTGAGGGAGCTCAAGCTTAAAATCTTTTAAATTCCTTTTTAAAACCCCAACCACATTCTAAATACCATGCATATTACTTCCATATAGGAAAGAAAGATCCCTAATGATTAATAGTGATAATGGAGAAATTAGGTTAAAAATTGTTAGCTTATATTTACTCATCCTGAGGTATTTTTCAGAAACTTTATCTAGGTTGGCCAAAACAGTGACTCCAATGCAGGGAAGAAATAGAACTTAATTTAATTACATTCTTTTCTGGGGGTGGACTGTGTTTATCTCACTGGTCATCCCTGGATCGTGTGTGCTCACTTGTTCTACAGAGACCATTTTACATATTTTGTTTACCTCTTTTGCTTTTGTGATTTTGATTTACTTTCATTCCAGCTGCTGCCATTTGTCATCAACAATTAAGTCACTCAAAAATTACTGAGAAAATATTAAAATTAGACCTAATACGAGGCAGAATTAATCATAAACGTATTTCCTCAGGGTTCAACTCTGAGCTGAATTGTTACACTTTCCATGAAGCTGTGTGTAGTTAAGTTCTTTCTTTCAGAGTTATATACCACCGTAATGTAATTCTGTTTCAATGCCTTATAATTGCCTAGGACTCTGGTGGTAATAGTGTTATCCTACAAGCTGGAGATGTCTTGGTCAAATCCTTCTTCTCATATTTTAACTCATCTCTTACCAGATTTTTATTCTCTAGTTCATTCATGTTTTTCTTACCGTTTTCATATAAGGAAAGGAAATCTGGTATAGGTGTGAATATATCGGATATATCGAATATATATATCGAATATATATGCAGAATGTAGAAATTGATGTTAAGTTCATTTCAGCTACAAATCTCAGTATTCTTTATGTTTCCATTGCCACCTCTCTGGATCAAGTTCTTACTACATTTTTGGATTACTTTTATATAATAATAATAATATTATTATTATTTTAACTTACTGGTCTTAGTTTTGCTTGATCCTAGTTCTTCTCCTTCACTGCTACTGTAATGGGTAACTATTGGGTTGTTTTCCTAGAAGCCTTTTTCCAAAAAGTTTCCCCCATTTCTCCATTATGATTGTAACAGAAGCAGAACAAGGGAAATACATGCTAAGATTTTTGCCTTCTTTGAGGGAAAGTTTGGGAAGATCTACTAGGAAACTTAATGTGAGCCTTAAGTTTCAAACAGAGAAAGGTAGGAAAAAAATATTTATGGTTAGAGATATTATATACCTTTGTCAGAAAATGATAGAAAAGTGAATTACATAAACACATTGAAAAAAATTTAAATTTCCTGCTGATATGAAATGAAATACTTAACATTCACCTATATATCACAAGATTCATAATAAGCTATTGCAGGTTAATGACAAGTTGGTGGGGTGTCACTAATTCAGAGTATTTTAAGAGTTGTTACTGAAATGCCCTAAAATCTTATATATAAAAGATGATATGTCATCTCAAATTTGACAACAATCTTAAAAAAATTAGGCCATAAAATAAGCCTCAACAAATTTAAGAAGATCGAAATCATACCATGCATCTTTCCTGATCACAACCCTATGAAACTAAAAATAAATCACAAGAAAAACACTGGAGGAAATACAAACACATGGAGACTAAACAACATGATACTAAGCAATGAATGGGTCACTGTAGCAAATCAAAGAAGAAATTTTAAAAAATACGTGCAAACAAATGAAAATGAAAACACAATACTCTAAAATCTTTGGGACACAGCAAAAGCATTTCTAAGAGGAAAATATACAGTTATATAGACCTAACTTCAGAAAGAAGAAAAGAGAAGGGACCCAAATAAAATCAGAAATGGGAGAGGAAAATTAACAACTGACACCACAGAAATGTGAAGGATTTTAAGAGAATACTATGAAAAATTATATGCCAACAAACTAGACAACCTAGAAATGGATAAACTCCTAGAAGCATACAATCCTCCAAAACTGAAGCAGGAAGAATAGAAAATCTGAACAGACCAATGCAAGTAAGGAAATTGAATCAGTAATAAAAAAACTACCAAAAAATAAACGTCCATGACCGATGGATTCACAGGGGAATTCTATCAGATATTTAAAAAAAAGTTAACACCTATTCTCCTCAAATTATTACAAAATATAGAAGTGGAGGGAAGCTTCCAAATTCATTTTTTGAGGCCAGCCTGACCCTGATACCAAAACCAAATCTCTCTCTCACACACACACACACACACACACACACACACACACACACACACACACTATAGGTTAGTATCCCTGATAAACATAGATATGAAAATCCCCAACAGATTATTAGCAAACTGCATATAACAATACATTAAAAAGATCTGTCACCACAATCAGGTGGAATTTATTCCAAGGATGTAAATATGGTTCAGTATTTCCAAATCAATCAATATTATATACCACATTAACAAAATGAAGGATAAAAATCACATGATTATCTCAATAGATGCAGAAAAAGCATTTGACAAAATACTACAAGTTGTATTTGTTGAGAGTAAAAACTCTCAACAAAGTAGGATTAGTGGGAACATACCTCAACATAATAAAGGCCAGATATTAAAAGCTCACAGTTAACATCATTGTCAATGGTGGAAAACTGAGAGGTTTCCCCCCTAAGATCAGGAACAAGACAAGGATATCCACTCTTACCACTTTCATTCAACATAGTACTGGAAGTCCTAGCCATAGCAATCTGACAAGAACAAGAAATAAGAGGCAGCCATATTGATAAAGAAGAAATTAAACTGTCACTATTCACAAACAATATGTTACTATACGTAGAAAACCTTCAAGACTCCACCAAAAAACTACTAGAATAAACAAATTCAGTAAACTGACAGGATATAAGTTACTACCCCACATTGGTAGCATTTTTATATACTAATAATGAAGTAGTATAGAGACAAGTTTTAAAAAATCCCATTTATAATTACAGCAAAAAGAAAAAAAAATACCTAGGAATAAACTTAACCAAAGAGGTGAAAGTTTTTTATAGTTGTATTCTAAAAACTATAAAACACTGATGAAAGAAATTGAAGAGGACACAAACAAATGAAAAGATTTCATGCTCATGGAGTGGAAGAATTAATATTGTTAAAATGTCCATCACACCCTAAGCAATCTACAGATTCAATGCAATCCCTATCAAAATGCCAATAGTGTTTTCCACATGACTAAAACAAATAATCCTAAAATTTGTATAGAACCATAGAAGACCTCAAATAGTCAAAGCAATCTTGAAAAATAACAAAGCTGGAGGTTTTGTTCATCACTGCAAGATTTCAAGGTATACTACAAAGCCGTAGTAATCCAAACAGTGTGGTCCTGGCACAAAACAGAGACACAGATCAATGGGACAGAATAGAGCCTCCAGAAACAAACTCACCATTATACGGTCAATTAATCTATCACGAAAGAGGCAAGAACATACGATGGGAAAAGACAGTCTCTTCAACAATGATGCTGAGAAAACTAGACAGCTTAATGTAAAAGAATGAAATTGGACCACTTTCTAATATCATACACAAAAATAAACTAAAAATAAAGAACTAAATTTGAGACCTGAAACCATAAAAAAATCCTAGAAGAGAGCATAGGCAGTAATATCTCTGATATCCCTTGTGGCAGCATTGTTCTAGATATGTCTCCTGAGGCAAGAGAAACAAAAGCAAAAATGAACTATTGGGACTACATCAAAATAAAAAAAAATTTGTACAGCACAGGAAACTATCAACAAAACAAAAAGACAACCATGGGAGAAGATATTTTCAAATGGTATTTCCTATAAGGGGTTAACATCCAAAATATATAAAGAACTTATACAATTCAACACCAAAAAACAATCTGATTAAAAGGTGGACAGAGGACCTAGATAGACATTTTTCCAAAAGATATCCAGATGGCCTACAGACAAATGAAAAGATGTTCAACATTACTCATCATCAGGGAACTGCAAATCAAAACCATAACGGGATATTTTACACCAGTTAGAATGGCTAAAATCAAAATAACAAATAAGGAGTGTTGGCAAGGATGTGGGGAAGGAATCCTCATGCACTACTGGTGAGAATAGTGAATTGGTACAGCCGCTGTGGAAAACAGTATGGAGGTTCCTCAAAAAGTTAAAAATAGAAGTACCATATGATCCAATAATTCCACCACTGGAATACAAAAACACTAATTTGAAATGATAGATGCACCCTTATGTTTATTGCAGCATTATTTACAACAGCCAAGATATGGAAGCAAGCCAAGTGTCCCCAATAGATGAATAGATAAGGAAGTGGACGTATATACAATGGACTATTAAGCAGCCACGAAAAAGGATAAGATCATACCTTCTGAGACAACATCCACGGGCCCAGAAGGTATTATGCTCAGTGAAATAAGTCAGAGAAAGACAAAGACTATACTATCCCATCCATACGTGGAATTCAAAACAAAAACAAACACAAAAAGCAGAATCAGACTTCTACAGAGAACTGATGTTTGCCAGAGGGGAGTGGGATTGGGGGTTGGACAAAATGGGTGAAGGGAAGAGGGACATAAAGGCCTCCAGTAATTAAAGAAGTCACAGGAATCAGAGGCAGAGCATAAGGAATACAGTCAATGATACTGTAATAGCGAGGTAATAGGACAGATGGTGGCTACACTTGTGAACGGAGCATAATGTATAAACTTGTCAAATTACCAAGTTGTACACTTGAAACTAATGTAACACTGTTTCAGCTATACTCAAAAAAGGAAAAAAAAAAAAGCCTTCTCAGGTGCTAACTTGGCTGTCAAGCTTTTCCTGATGACTCCAAGCAAATATGCTTTCTCTTTTTGTGAATCCCCATGTTATTTGTTATATAACTCTGCCATGAGCTTGCAACACTCTACCTAACAGGATTTTGCATGGACGGGGTGCCTGGGTGGCTCAGTCGGTTGAGCACCTGACTCTTGGTTTCGGCTCAGGTCATGACCTCAGGGTCCTGAGATTGAGCCCTGCCTCACAAGGGCTCTGTGCTCAGCAGGGAGTCTGCCTCAGATTCTCCCTCTCCTTCTCCCCCTGCTCCTTTCCCCACTTGTGCACATGCGCGTTCTCTCTCAAAAAATAACCTTAAAAAATTTTTGTATGGACTGGACTTATTTTGACTTTTCAACTGTAAACTCTCAAGGACAAAAATTGTATCTGGTTCATTTTCGAGGCCTTGCATATTTTGGGGGGGTGTCAAATTTCAGGGAAGAGTGTTTTTGAAATCTGAACAAACATTGATAGAGGCATTCAATCTCAGAGCCTCTGAAAGCAGGGCTATGATCACGCAGACCAATTCTGATTAAGTTGGGTAGGCAATTTAGGAGCTGTCAGTGGCTACAATTTCAGGTACACCAGAAAGAATCCACATGACCCTGTCAGCTGCCTGATACTGGATTTTCTACTAATAGCTTTATGTTTGAATATTAGAACTCAGATTCAAAATCCTACCAGTCCTGGTAGAGATAAGACAAACCTTTAACCACTGAGGTGATAATCACTGATAGCAGATCTTCTGAGAGTCAGGTTTTTTAAAAAGGTACGTGTATGTGTGTATATTTCTCTGTGTAGTGCCTTAGGATGGAATGGGCCAATCTGTGGAGGGGAAAGAAAATGGAAAGGGGGATTCAGGATCCTGTAGGGCAAAACACACACACTTTACTATCCTGTAGAGGAGGGTTGAAATTTGGGCAAGTGATATAGAGCCTTCTGTAGAAGGAGAGTCACAGGCTTAGACTGGAAATTCAGAGGCCCATTCTTCTCTTTAAGAAGTTATTTGATTAATTTTGGAGTCTTAGAGGGATTACTAAATACCACTTCTGTCTTTTACCACCTCAATTCAGCACCAACTGAGAAGGGGACACACAAGAATAAGGAAGCGGTTGAAATTGTTTATCACTGATGAAAACCGAATTGAAGAATGCAACTTAGTTACGTGACAGCTAGCACCCTTTGCCCCTGAGATAGACACAGGTGTGCCTCGAGTTGCTGGCACATGTGGACATTGGGTAGACCGCCCTCTGAGGCAGAGCCATCCTTCTGAATGTATTATATGATGATGATGAAAAACACATGTGTCCCGAAGGAAGGCTGGCTTCTAAAGTGTAGATGGAAGCTTCTGGGCCAAATGTTTCCATTTGGTCTTCCAAGTTGACTAATCAGATATATCACTCTCCTTATCTAGGCCAGATGAAGCAGTGGAGAGAGGCCAGGAAAATTCCTCCACTGGGACACAGGAGAGGAAAGAGAGAGATCTACTCCCAAGTCCACACACAACAATTAACTATCAGCGGAACACACTCATCTGTTCTTTCTCCTCTTCTACATTAAAAGGTTTTTGGTACATGACATGGTAGCAACCTGACCAGCTGAGGGTTTGATGTTATTAAGATATCATTTTTTTTTTTTTGCCCATAGGAGTTTTTTAACTCCTTTTAACTCCTAACTTTAAGGAGATTTTTAACAATAAAATTGAAAATGACAGATATAACAAATAGAACCATTTCCTAGAACTTTCCCGAACAATTGTGCGAGTAATCAATCGATCGCCTCTCACTCTAAATTTTACCCTTCATTTTCCACTCTGTAACAATATTCTCCCTTGCCAGTTGACAGGATGTCAAGCTTCATCAGAAGAGAGTCCCAGAGGGACAGTGGAGAAGAAAGAAATTTTTCTCTTCCTGGCAGCAGGGTGCTCCTCCTTGAAGCAGGTTCCTGGAATAGAGACATTACTACAGCTCCAGGCTCTGGCAGCAGCCGATGGCCAGCAGCACATGGAAGTTTCCTGTGGACATCTTCCCAGGAGGCTTTACAGAAGGGCACTACCAGCCTGGCAATTCCCTGTGAATGGCTTTCCCCACATGCCCTCAGAAAATAGCTCCAGGGGCACCTGGATGGCTCAGTTGGTTAGGTGTCTGCCTTTGGCTCTGGTCATGGTCCTGGGGTTCCGGGATCAAGCCCAGTGCGAGGCTCCCTGCTTGGTGGGAGGCCTGCTTCTCCCTCTGCCCGCTCATGCTCTCTCTCTCTCAAATAAATAAAATCTCAAAAAAAAAAAAGAAAAGAAAAGAAAAGACAATGGCCCCAGGGGACTTCTCTGCTATCCAGTGAACCTTGACTATGTTCTCGGCAATGAAGTCTGGATCTCTGGTGGGGACCTCTTCCAGATCTGTCTTTCCCTTGGATTCTGTATCTCAACCCAAGGGGCGGTCGTTTCTCTGGTAAACTTTTCTTTCTCTTTACTCTTTTCTAGCCAGTTCTCTGATTTCTTCAATCTCCTGTTATAGTTAATAATTCTTTATAGTTAAGACTCTATATTAAACGTTGTCTATTCAAATTACTCTGTGGTTTCTATCTCTGGATTAGACCCTGACTGATATAACTATTAAATAGTAATTTGAACAGTATGACGGTATGCTTCAGAGCATGATAATTATGAAGAACATCACCTTTTAATATTTGACAAGCAGGTCATTTTTTCACAATTATTTCTGAACCCTGAGAAAGATAATTGAAAGCAATCTTTTCCATATGTATTATATGTTAAGCCATTTAAGTCTATGAAAATGAAGCATCTCTCTAAATGTTCAAAAGGTTTTGAGTATGAGATGGAAATATGATTTGATAATGTCACCAATTTTCAAATGCTTCAGTAAAAGAGTTTCTGAAAGATGCTAAATCTATGTCATTAAAACCAGTGACAGGGATTCAATTTTAATCTGCCTGAAAAATTGCCTGAACAGCTAAAAATGGCTTATCTCAAATGCTTACTCTCACCTTGAGAATCTTTGCATATTTGTGGCTAAAAACCTCAGCAAAAGCACGAGTAGGCACTGGTTGTAACAGAGACTCTCCAGAACATCCAAACGTTATTGGGATAAATAATCTGATGGGTGCCTGAGTCACTTTCTTGGTGGCTGTCTGTTTCTGAAATTTAGTTCCATTCTCAGTAAATTTGGCTCTAAGAAAGCTTAGAATGATCATATATGATTTTATGGATATGCCCTCAAACATTATTATCAGTTCCGGAAAAAGGACACATATTTAAACATCACTTTTGTTGAGAGACAAAGCCGACCAAGACCATAACTTGATGTTATCCTTGTGAATGGTAGTAAGTCCAGAGGTCTGGATTCTAGCCTTTACCCTAGAACAAACTGGTTGAGGACCTCCGGCTGGTTATTTGAATCTCCCCAGGCCTCATCTACATACACATGTAAAGTGAAGGGACCGACTGAACAGATTTCTGCTAGTATGTTAAAGTTCTATGACCGAAGTGAAGAACTTTAGGTTCTTCACATGCCTCCCATTTAGATTCTCTTCTTTCTACTCCTATTTTCTCATGAATCTTTGAGTCTCTCTCAGTTTTCAAACACATGGCTGATGCCACACACTAAAATGTCACTAATGGGCTGTTGGGTGAGTGAGTGACCTGATCCTCTTTCCCCTGGTTCTTCTGAGTTCTCTGACTGTAGTAATCCTCTCACTTCATGGCTGATTTCATACAGCTTATTATTTGCAGACATATAACTTCTGCATCATCATCATTCACCACTTTACTTTTTCTAAGTCTAGTTGACACACCATGTAAATTAGTTTCGGGTGTACAACAGTGATTTGAGAATATATCATTCATTTGTCATGTGCATAGTCTCATCTCCCCAAAATCCAACATCTTTTTTCCTTCATGCTACTGAACAGATTGCTATCTACCTAGCATGTAGTTTATATAATATTTTTTAAGATTTATTTGAGAGACTGAGTGAGCATGTGGGGTAGGAAGGAGAGGAGGGGCCAAGAGAGCGGGTGAGAGAAACTCAAGCGGACTCCGTGCTGAGGGCAGAGCCTGACACAGGGCTCCATCCCAGGACCTTGAGATCATGACCTGAGCCGAAACCGAGTCAGAAGCTTAACCGACCGTGCCACCCAGGTGCCCCTGGCATGTACTCCATATGTTGATTGCTACATACTCTTTTATTAAAGATGGACAAAAATAAATAGTCAAAGCCAAATCTATCCTTCTGAGAGGATTTTCCCTAAGGAAAAGTAGAATTTAAAAAAAAAAAAAGACTGGCAAAATCTTTCCCAATGATTTATTTATGCTTTAATTCTTAAAAATTTGAAAAATATAGAAGTGAATGTAGGAAAAAGAAACTCTATCCTGTTCCCTAGGATGTAAACAGTTCAGTGCACAATCTCAGAATCTTTTGATGGACACACATTTCTAGTGTATCCTGCAACATCTGAAAAAAAATACTCAGGTACATCTCAGCGCCAGGAAGATAAAGACAACACTCTTACTGCCCATTAATACACACAGACGACAGGACAAAGAGGTACAAAGTAGTTACTCATTTTTTCCCCAGGCCTACAACGGACATTTGGAAGGCCCTTCCCATTCCTTTCCTTCCTTCAGGTGCCCCACTGTCTTTCCCAGCCTGAGGCAGCCTCTTCCTTCCTAAGATAGTTCCAAGACTCTGAGACTGGTCTCTGGCTTTCTCTTGGAAGGCCCCTGGGAATGAGGTGTAGGTATTTTTAATTCTTCATTAAGAAATGGCTACAACACACCCTTTCTCCTCTTGATAGTAACCATTTTTTGTAGCATAAATTTGAAGTGTCCTCATCACATTTATTTCTGTTGTTTTAGCCACCCAGCCTGTGGTTTGTTATGGAAGACTAACACAACAGCTGTTTCCATAACTAGGCTTATATATGCAGACTGTTTCTAGAATTTTTAAGACTGGGCAGGGGCAGCAGGGAGGGAAATGTGCGCCATAGATCCTTGTGAACTTGTGCATTTTTGTATACTTCATGTGATGATTTTACACGTTTACAAGTTGATATTCTTCCTTTCAAAACAGAGCCTAATTCTCCTCCCCCGAGTGTGGGATGGATGTGGGGGAGGTGCTTCTATTGGACAGAATGAGGAGGAAGCCATGGTGTCAGACTTCCGGGGGCGGGTCATAACAGACACGTGGATGGAGACACAAAGACATCTCTGGAGACGCAAAGCGGCTCCCGCAGCCCCACAGAGAAGGTCCACAAGGTGAGGCAGGGAGGCCTCCAGCCAGGAGCTCCCCCCTCCCCCACCCCGCCCCCACCAGGGTGCCAGCACGAACTAGTTCCTCCCACCCTGGTCTAGCCTTCAGACAAGGCAGCCTGGGCTGACAGCGCGACTGAGTCATGAGCCAGGGCCGCCCAACTCAAATACTCCCAAATTCTTACCCACAGAAACTGTGAGATAATGGATGTTTATTGTTTTGCCACTAAGTTGTGGGGGAACTTCTTAAGGTAGCAATTGATAAATACACTGTGTAGGCATTATCCATTAAACATCTTAAATAATTTCTGCCAGCCATTAAGAAACCCCTAGAGTTGTAAAATTTTGGAGCTGAAAGGACCCCTGGGGCACTCAAGTCACCAGGGCTGCAGTCAAGGTAACCAAGTCCCTAGCATGACCATGTCCAGGTGGAGCAGGTTTCAGAGCAAGGTTTGATGCTGTGTGCATTCAAACGTGAAAGCTATTTTCAGAAACATAGCCAAGTCCTATGTCATGCTGTAGATTTCCTGGAGAGGCGTCCCGAGGGAGCGGGCTGTTGCCAGCACCCACCGGAGCCGATATGGAAGGAGGCAGTACCACCAGACACCACAGGGGGCCGAGCGGGGTCAGTTTAATCGTTTTTCTTACTTGCCTTTGATGTGGGGCACCGGGTCCAGCATCAGGCACCAGGCCGTGGCCCCCACCAGTCCCATGGCGGCCAGGGCACCCCCCATGCCTGCCGGGGGAACCCAGGTTTGGCTCGCTGGCCGTAGCACGGATCCGGTAACGTGGGCAGCCTCCTGGCCCATTCCGCAGCTCCTTCAGGATATTTTCAATGTTTTGTAAAAATATTTACCAATGTGATATGTAAAAAGTAGCATCTTCATGTTTGAAGTTGCATTTCTATAATTTCACGTATTTATGAATCATTTGCATTTCTTATTTGGACTGCTGGTGTCTTGGCAGTTTTTTTTTTTTTGTACTCTTCAGTCCACCTATTTTTTTTTTTAACATTTTATTTATTTGACAGAGAGAGAGAGAGAGACAGCGAGAGAGGGAACACAAGCAGGGGGAATGGGAGAGGGAGAAGCAGGCTTCCCGCTGAGCAGGGAACCTGATGGTGGGGCTGGATCCCAGGACTCTGGGATCATGACCTGAGCTGAAGGCAGACACTTAAGAACTGAGCCACCCAGGTGCCCCCGTGTCTGCCTATTACTGAAATCATTTTTATGTTAGGAATAATCCTTTATCAGATATATTGAGGCAAATACACAGATTTGTCTTTTGACTTTGTATAGGATGATTCTTTTCAAGTTTTTATTTAGTTTAAAAAACTTTGGAGAAGTTCAATGATATTTCCTTTTGGAAATATTTGGAGTCATAGCTCATGGTAAGACAGGATTTCCTTTTTCCCGTATATAAAAATGTCCATCCATATATTCTTTAAACTCAGTGATAGTTTTGATCTACCTGGAAATTATTTTGGAGAAAGATGTGAGGTAGATTTTTTTTTTCCTGATCAGCTAATGTTTACCATACCATTTATTTAAAAAATAATGTCTTTTCCTCACATTGACATGGATGCTTTCATTTATAATTTCTTGGTAAAAAATACATTAATCATTTTTATAAGTTCACATACTTATCCCCAGCTCTCTCCTCACCACTGCCTTCTAGAAAATCTATGGTTCCTAAGCTTGAGGACAGTCTGCAGACTTAGTCTTTTGTGAGCTAACAGTTCTTTCTGGAACCTGACTTGATGAAGGCAAAAGAGACACTGAGTATCAGAGGCAGTTGGAAATCCAGGATGGTTATAAAACTTGAAGTCAGTAATAATATCAGAAAAATTTGTATTTGTACATTATGCAGGTTAGAAATATGATACATGAATGCTATGAGAAAACATCCCTGCATAATCATTTTTCTAAAAGTTACATATATTCTCATTTGTCCAGAAAGCTATTTTCAGTTTGAAATATTTGGAGTGCCAAGTAGGCTAACCATTTATTAAATTGATAATTAATAGTATTGTGACCAGCATTTCAATTACTTAGCTATGGAAACCAAAATTGTTCTTTGTGAAATAAAAATGGGGGCACAATACAAGTTGCTCAGCCTAAGAAGTCACTGCATAATTTATTTTACTCATATATTCTAGAATACTATTTTGTGAAGAGTATTTGGCCGGGAATATTGAAATTCTTAAGGAAAAATCTTTTTGTTTTCATTCTACATTAATTTATCTTATCTTTTTTTCATTCTTACACATTATGAAAAGCTTTGTGATACAATTTCAAATTCTGATAATTACCTGAACAAATCTAAGGATAGGAACAGCAAAATAAGAACATAAAGAAATTGGAAGAGCTTTGGGTACAATAGTATATAAGGATAGGATATTTGGAATAGAGTTATTCTTTGGTTGGAAACAACCATAATCTCCATCATTATCTCATTGAAAATGGCAACTACCTTTTACTGAAACACTGAGATATCTTATTGAAGCTCAACATACAGAAACCTCTTCCTGTATCTTTTATCTTTCTGAGTTTGCTTCCACCATTCATTCTCATTCCTCTAGTCCAGACCTGGTGTCAGATCCCACCAATTGTATTATTCAGAATCTTTCCTGTTCACTTACTTTTTCCCCTTTCTGATTGATTCCAACTTCCTGGCCATCCTCTCTAATTTCAGAAACAGCTTCTCAGCTTTTCCTTTGCCTCTCAAGTTGCCTCTTTCCAGCCCTCTCCAAAGCCAACAGACTCTGGTGTATTCTAAATTCTAAAGTGCTAATTGATCATACTACCCTCGCACTTAAAAATTCTGTAGCTCACCAAGGATCTCAATATAAAATCCAAACTTTTTTGTAAGACAAATAAAGCACATTTCTGGGAGCTGTGAGATGCAGCACCATACTCCAAAGGACCCAGGAGGAATCTTGTCCACATGTATATCCAGTAATAGGCAGGCGGACCTTGGTATGGGCTATAGAACCAGTAGAGTCAGTAAGTTTTTCTTTCTTTTTGTCTTGCCTAATGCTCTAGCTAGAACTTCCAGTACTATGTTGAATGAGAGTGGTCAGAGTAAACACTCTTGTCTTGTTCGTGATCTTAGAGAAAAAGCTTTCAGTTTTTACTGTTGCAGATAAAATGATCTATATAGAAGATGCTACAGACCCAACTAAAAAAACCTGTTGAAACTTAACAAATTCAGTGAAGTTGCATGGTATAAAATCAACATACAGAAATCAGCTGCATTTCTATACAATGACAAACATCTGAAAAAGAGAAAACTGTCTCATTTACAATAGCATCAAAACAGTAAACATTTAGAAATGTATTTAACCAAGGAAGTGAAAGATCAATACAAAAAGCTACAAGACCTGATGGAAGAAAACAAAGACGACATGAAAAATAGAGATCCCATGTTTATGAATTTGGAGAATACTGTTACATGTCCATACTACCCAATGCTATCTATGGATTCAACATAATCCCTATGAGAATGTCAATGGCATTATTCACAGAAAAGAAAAAACAATCCTAAAATTTGAATGGAACCACAAAAGACCCTGAATAGTCAAGGTCATCATGAGGGGGGAAAAAAAAGCCAGAGGCATTATACTTCCTGGCTTCAAACTATACTACAAAGCTTTATTCATTAAAACAGTATGGTACTAGCATGAAAATAGATACACAGACCAATGGAACAGAATACAGAAATATTTGTCAATTGATATTTGATGAAGGAGCCAAGAATACTCAATGGATAGAGAATAGTCTCTTCTGCAAATGGTGCTGGGAAAACTGGACAACTACGTGCAGAGAAATGCAACTGAATTGCTCTCTTCCATCACTCACAAAGATTAACTCAGAATGGATTAAAGATGAAATACAAGACCTGATATCATAAAACTCCTAGAAGAAAACACAGAGAAGAGGCTCTTTGACCTTGGTCTTAGCAATAAATTTTTACATGTAACACCAAAAGCATGAGCAACAAAGGCATAAATCAACAAATGTGACCATATCAAACTAAAAAGCTTCTGTAGCAAAAGAAACAATCAAAAAATAAAATAGGCAACCTAAGGAATGGGAGAAAATATTTGCAGACCGTCTATCAGATAAAACATTAATGTTCAAGATGCATAAAGAACTGAGAGCTCAATTACCAAAATCAATAAACCTATTTTAAAAAAAAAATGGGCAGAGGAACTAAACAGACATTTTTCTAAAGAACACATCCAAATGGCCGACAGGTACATAAAAAGATACTCAACATCATTAATCATCAGAGAAATGCAAATCAAACCCACCATGAGCTATTACCTCATGCCTGTTAGAATGGCTATCACCAAGATGATAAGAGGTATTAGGTGGTAGTGAGGGTGTGGTGAAAAGGTTAACATTGTGCACTCTTGCAGGGTATATGAAATGGTGCAGCCACTATGAAAAAACAGTATGGCAGTTTCTCAGAAAATTAAATACAGGACTACATATGATTCATCAATTCCACTTCTGGGCTTATAGTCACAGGAAATGATAATAGGATCTTGAGGAAATATCTGCACTCCCATGTTCCTTGGAGCATATTCACAATAGCCAAGTATGGAAACAACTTAAATGTCAATGGATGAATGGATAAAGAAGATGCAGGATATATATATTTCAGTCATGAGAAAGAAGAAAATCCTGGCATTTGTGACAACATGGATGGATCTTGAGTGCATTATGCTAAGTGACATCAGTAAGAAAAAGAAATACTTTGCGATTTCACTTAAATGTGAAATCTAAAAAAGTCAAACTCATTAAAACAGAGTGGAATGGTGGTTACTAGGGGCCAGGGGGTGGGAGAATTGGGGAGATACTGTTAAGTGTACAAACTTGCAATGAGTAGATAAATAAGTCCCAGTTATCTAATGCACAGCATAATGATTATGGTCAATACTAGTATATTATAAACTTTAAAGTTGCTAAGAGACTGGATCTTAATTGATACTGCCACAGAAATGATAATTATGTGATGTGATAGAGGTGTTAGCTGATGCCACAGTAGTAATCATGTTGCAATATATAGATATCAAAAGAACACATTGTAAGACTTAAACTTACACAATGTTACATGTCAACTCTAACTCAAAAAAAAAAAAAAAAACAGCAGCAGCAACAACAGAAAAGGGCATTTTCTCTCACACTAATAATAGTGACTTGGGGAGGAGGAAGACAGGAATTTTTTCCTCAATTTTTGTTTTCCCCAAATACTAACACATAATCTTTGTAAAAGATTAAAAAGATTCAGAAATCTGTTATAGATAATAAATATGAACCAAAATAGATTTCCTTCAGAATTTCGCAGGCTTTGCTCTAATGTCATTTAGTTTCCATTTTTTTGCTTGTTGAGAAGTCTGAGACCATTTTGATTTCTGATCCTCTGTTGAATACTGAGGATGATGAAGATGTTTAAAAGCAAAGGACGCAGATTTCTGAAGGTAATTTACAAAGAAGAGTTTCAAGCGTGTATTGAACAATGGTAGCATAAGTGATTCCTTTGAAAGAAAGTGACTTTCAAAGTGATTCCTTTGAAAGTAACAACACTCATTGGATGGATAAACCACGATTCGGTGTATTTCCTTCTCTGCCTGCAATATCCTTAGGCCCACTGATGATTTCCCGAGCTACAATAACAAGAAAATGTGAAGAGGGAGATTTGAAACCATGCTGTGACATTTATCAGAAGCCAAAAAGAACTGAATTTGTGAAACAAGACCTACAAATGTAATTCTGATTTTTTTTTTTAACAAATGTGCTTAACCAACTGAGCCATGTGTGCTTTCTTTATCATCTCTTGCACATATCATTATTACATCTTTCAAGCCCAGATCAAATGCTACACATTTGCTTATTTTTCAGATAACACCTACTAAGTGCCAAAGTGTCTTCCTGGTACAGACGATTCAACAGAAAGTAGAATATAAGGGCTCT
Source organism: Callorhinus ursinus (assembly GCF_003265705.2). Lineage (NCBI taxonomy): Eukaryota > Metazoa > Chordata > Mammalia > Carnivora > Otariidae > Callorhinus > Callorhinus ursinus. Next base: position 24,343,526 of record NW_027397074.1, read on the forward strand.
CTATCCTCACAGAACTTCCTTTATCTGTATTTCTCTAATGGCACTCATTACACTTTTGTCATTTGTGAATATTTCATTCCACTAGACGGTGAGTTGTTTGATGCTAGCCTCATTTTACCATTTATTGTTATTTCCCTATGGCACTTATCTCAGTGCTTAACAATTACAAATGGTCAATCAATGTGCTGAATCAATGAATGAATGACTTCCCAGCATGCTTTGTTAAGAGTAATCCAACTATCTTCTCTCCTACTAAATTGGTAGAAAAAACGTAATAATTATGTCTTGGAGTCATATTAAGAATTTGGCACTAAAGAAACCATTAAAATGGTTTGACATTACAAAATGAGCATTAAAATTCTTTCCTTGGAATTCTAGAATACACTTTATGGCTTAATATTAGTGAATTGTGTTAGTGCAAAAAGGTTATAAATGCAGAATAATGTATTTATCCAAAAGGTTTAATACCTATTTAGAATACATTATCACTGCTAGGTAAGAAATCATTTTAGGATATTGCTATAGAGAAAGTTTTTTAAAATGCTCTAAATTTATCTTTGTAACTGATAATGTCTAGATGAGGAAAAGCTTTGAAATCATGTCCTACTTTGATCTGCTTCATAAAGTGTTTTTCATTTTTTGTGGTAACAAAGTGTAAAGGTAAGTATTTTGAAGAACTGAAAGTTATGTCCTCAAACTTAGGGCACCAAGGAAAATTACAGAAAATCTGCTGATACTGGGCTCTACCCAGGTACATTCTCTTCCCCGAAGTTATTAATTTAGAGAGGTTTACTGTCCTTTCTTTAGCTTTCTTTTGTTCTATATATCATACCCAATAACTGTATTTTCATCTTTTGTATCCAAACTACATGATTTTTGGATAAGATATTTTAATGTATCATGAGTGAGATCTTGAAAATAAACTTTAAGACACATAGCTCCTCACATACTTAACTACCTCACTCTTTCTTCCTGGAATTGAGGTGTTTATGTTAGAACAAGACAATTATCAGGTCATAAACATCACTTCGCTATCAGTTTGCCAGACTGTTATCTGTAAGGAAACCTGAGGATGTTGGAGCTACAATCTTTATCTGATTTTTCCATTATGAAATGCATCAAATACAGAAAGATTTAGAAAATGCCTCCATATTACTTGATTCACTCTGCCACCAGATATGCCAACACTGGTAAGCCCTGTGTTTCCTAGGATTCATTCTTGACTTTGCCCACTATTTTACTAAGGCTCCTGAGAACTCAGGAAAGCTGAAGCTAGACTGTGATAAACCATGCCTGTCTTTTCCTGAGAGTCTTGTCTAATAGAGTCAACAGTTCCCTTTCTTTTTCCAGCTAGGCTTCAACTTGCTACTCACCTTCACAAAACAATCTAAAAGTTATGCTGTATTTGCTGCTTCTAAACTCAGCATGGGCTTCTTTTGGCTTTTAAAGAAGACCAAAGCAGAAAAAAAATGAGTTCCCTGTAGAGAACTGTAAAGGGTCTGAGATTTTACCCTACTTGCAAGCTAACAAGTTAGCCTGACGCAATTTCATGGATGCTAGCAGAAGACATGAGACTCTTGAATCAGAGACAAAGGACAGTTTATTACTCTCCACAATAAAGCAGTAGTCATCAGCTATCAGCACTTCCCTCAGTTGGTTTTCTGAGATTCAGTTCCATCAAAGGATGCAAATGGCAGCTGCACATATAGTAGTTTGTCTTATAGGAGAACCCTGAGATTAGGGGATCTGCAACTTTATTAACAGTAAGCATGTCTGCCCTTTGTTTTAGGGGGAAGCACTATTTTTATATTCTAAAACTTTATGCTATTGAAATATCCTCTAATAGATAAGTCTAGAATACAGAACAGTATTTTTCTGGGATGATGTGCAGAAACATAACCAACCTACAGAGAACTGTCTTTCAGCGTTCCTGTAGCTGACATGCTGATCTAAATGCTCCTCTTCCCCTCCCCTTCTCCTTTCCCTAATTGCATCAGGTTCTTATTTCATAGATTCAAAATCTTCTCTTACCCTTACTGGTAAGAGATTTTCTTCTCCCTACAAGTTTTTGTTTCCTCCAAGTTAGTTTAATTTCATGTATTATTTTGTGTTATTTATGGTCTTTATCGTCCATGCTGGGAACTCTCCTTGGCTGCATACTCATGATTAAGAACAGGAGAATAAATAGTATATTGAAAGCTTTGAACACATGGGTAGTGCTTGTTGACTGTGGGCTTAACTGGTAGGTGATCTCATTGAGCCAGCTAGAAGGAACACTTGATGTCAATATGTTTAGGTCTTTGCTTGAGGCTGGTCAATTTCACCAGATAAATTTCTTCCAATCTTCTGCTTGGATGGTAAAGAACTGGTTTTCAGGGTTCTGGGAATCCAATGGTGGAAGCACCATGGGACTCTTAGCATTTATGTGTACCTTAACAGTCTCCTTGCTTAAGTGAAGTCCTTCTCAAATCACACTTCTCTAATTCCAAATAAGATTGAGAATACTTCCTTGTATTTTGTGGCAGTGTGTTATCAAGTTGTTTGCCTTTTTCTTCTTAGCAGTTATTTGTGTGTTCCTGTTCCTGATCCTAATCTTATGCCAGTTGCATGTGATGAGTATCTTCCTCCAGATTATAGGTTTTCTTGTCCTTGCCAAGTTTCTGCCTCTGTTAAGAATTTTCCTCAATTTATAGCCTTTCCTGACTCCTGCTTTTTGTGATGTGGTCTTTGTTCCAACACTCTGCCAGTGTGAGTTCAAAGCCTGGTTCTCAGCACTACCCGCATCCCCACTGCTTTTCCTAGGTTCTGTGTTCCTAGAGGTCAACATGGTGTCCCTCCTTTTTGCTTCCTGCTTTCATATTGGCTTCCAGGGGATTTTTAAAAACTGTCTTCCAACTTCTTCCAGGGATTTAAAAGAGTATTTTGTCCATTTTTTTCCTTGCATTTTTGGATGTTTTGTAGCCAAAGTGCAAAGTAATCCCTAGTCTACCTTGTTGTCAGAAATAGTCTATACTGAATTTATTTTTATTTTTCTAAACATTCTACCCATGTTGGTTGGATTTTTATAGAAATGTATTTTTTTTTGTAGCCAGGAGTTTGAAATGTAGAATTGAGTTTCTGCACTGGGTTGTATAGAATTTTTAAAATTTCTAGATAGAAGAATGCCTTAGCTATTTTTATTCCTAATTTTAAGAGAATGTATACATCTTTTTAGTTTGGTTGAGTTAATTAAACCTAGATCTTTAATGTTTTAGTTAATGGTAATCTTGATAAAGGTGGTGGGTAAAGTTAGTTTTAAGTGAACATACTTTTTTTTTAAAGATTTTATTTATTTGAGAGAGAGAGAATGAGAGACAGAGAGCACGAGAGGGAAGAGGGTCAGAGGGAGAAGCAGACTCCCCGCTGAGCAGGGAGCCCGATGCGGGACTTGATCCCGGGACTCCAGGATCATGACCTGAGCCGAAGGCAGTCGCTTAACCAACTAAGCCACCCAGGCGTCTTGAAGATACTTTTTTTTTTTTACAATAATATTTTAATTAATGTTTTCTATGATAGATGTCCTTAACCTGATGGTTATAAATTGACTGTCTTTGGAAATCTTAAAAGAAACCTTTCCATATTGTGGAGAAGCACTTTGCTTTTCCAAGAAAAGAGTCTAAGACAAACTCAAATTTTACTTAATGTTTACAGCAATTGGTATGTACAGTTTTCTAACCTTTTCCTTATCTAACAAGATGTAATGGCTGCCTGATATGTCTTCTCAAAGCCCTGTGTCACATTTTTCATTCTTTCAAGAGATTCCCCCTTAAATTTCCTTGCACAGCAGTTTTATTTTCTAGCCAAAACTGATTTAAAGAATTTTAGGCTTAGAGTTACAAATTTTATAAGAGAAATAGGGACATTAAACATTTTTTTTTTAAAGGAACTCCTTCCTGAAGGAAGAAGCCCACACGGGTTAAGGCAGCTAGAGGTAAAAATGCTAAGGTAGCAGTAAGCCTGAATGATAAAAGCTCTGAGAAAGTACAAGATCAACATAGTCTTTTAAACAAATCTTAACCTCCATTGCTTTCAGACATTCATCTCAGTGAATTATTAAAAGCAAAGGAGAATGCCATAATTCCAAAATCTTATTTATATTAACATTTGACAAGTAAGATGGCATTTTTATCCCATAAATCATTTTTCTCTAAAACTGGAGAAATTTACCCTTAGCAATGGTCCCCAAGTTCCTTAAATTGCCTACAACCAATCTAATGTGTAAGGGCACACATACAAGTTTAGTGTGTCCTTCCATTGCCATACACTTAGCATGGTACTTGGTGCAAATCATGGAACTTAACTGCAGTGGGCCGAAGGCTAGAAAAGACCTACTCGTTTGTGATTCAAAAATCTGCACCTTGTAAAGAAGATGTGATACACACACACACAATGGAATATTACTCAGCCACAAAAAGAACAAAATCTTGCCCCTATTTATAACAACATGGATGCACCTAGAGAGTATAATGCTAAATGAAATAAGTCAGCCATAGGAAGACAACTATGATATGATTTCACTCATGGAATTTAAGATACAAAATGAATAAAGAAAAAAAAAAAGAGACAAAAAACACCAGACTCTTAAGTACAGAGAACAAACTAGTGTTTGCCAGAGGGTAGATGTGTGAGGGGGTAAGGGATTAAGAGCGTGCTTTTCTTGAGGAGCACGGAGAAATGTATGGCATTGTTAAGTGATTATATTGTGCATCTGAGACTAGTATAACACTGTATGCTAATTATATGTCAAGAAAAAATTGTATCCCATTGAGGTAATGACATAAACAAATGAAATAAAATAGACTAGTGGGTGGTTCTTAAAGATTACTGTGCAGAGAAGTCATCTACCACGTATATGCAATGCAGATTCCTAGGCCCCTGCCACCAGAGATTCAGTAGATTTGGTTTAAGGTCTTGGAATATGCATTTTTGACAAGGCTCCAGGTAATTCATTTTAAGGAACACTACAGTTGGAACTTATAACCAGGTACTCAATATACTCAATAAAGTTTACTTCAGGCCAAATATCTGTCAGAGAAGACTCCAAGGAAGAGGTGAGGTAGCTCCTGAAGCATGATGTGGTTTTTGTGTCTGGAAAGGAGAGAGGAGTCTTTCACACGAAAAATGTCATGAGCCAAGGCCTACAGGTGAGGATGGGCCCCATGAAAAGGGGAAATGAGGAGAGACTGTCCTAAGGACAGAGGCCTGGGTGGGATGTACTAAGAAGATTAGAAAGGTCAATGTTCAATAAATACTTGTTGGATCAAACTATTGGCTTCTAGTTAAAATTTCCAGCCACCACAAAGAGGTAAGATTTGAAGTAGGAAGACAATTTGACCTGAATAACCTTAGTCCTGAAAGCTCATCATCTGCAGGTTCAAAGGACTAAGTGAAATTTTTTCTTCTCCATCCTATTCTGTTAAAAACCATAATCTCGCTCCTTGTCTCTGCACCTTGTTTATGGAAGTGTGTACTTCCTCTCTTTTTGTGACTTGTGGGTTCATTTAGTCTTATTAGACTTATTATTACTTATCAGATTCCAGACTTTTTGAGGGAAGGTCCTTAACATATTCACATTTTTTTTTCTGTAGTAACATTGTAAAATGCCATGCACATAAGTGGTGTTCAAAACATCAGTTTAAAGAATCAGTTGAATATGATGTCACTTTATCAATGAATATAATGTTATGTGCCAGACACTATGCTAGGTACTTTGTATATAACATTGCACTTAGTTTTTGTAAATCTAGTACAAGTGAGACACTGTCATTCACATGTTGTAGGAAAGGACACTGAGGCTTGGAAAATCAAGCATATGACTATTTTCACATGGCTACTAAAGGACAGAGGTAGAAAGAGATGCAGGACTAAAAACCGACTCAAAAGATGTACTCCATCACTGCTGGATGGAGCAAGAATGAATGAGTGAATGTATGGAGAGTGTAAGACTAATTAATCCTAAGTGTGTGAGAATAAATGAAATTTTAATCAAGTATGAATTGCAATCTGCTTATTCTAGAGGTAAAAGGAAAGTAAGCAAGGGATACTTCAGTTCTGAGCTCTGTGGAAGAAGGTATGGTCTATTGGCAGGGGGAGCATAGACTCTACAGGTAGAAGCTGCCTAGAGTGCAGGGTGGGGCCTGCTGGACATTCTATACCTGAGGTGATAGGGAGGGAGACCCAACTGTTGACAAACTATTGTAGGACAATGTAAAAAGAGGGAAAAAAACCAAGTCCTTTGATCAGAGTTGGTCTAGGGTAAACAAGCACCCAAAAGACTGGAGAAAAAAAGCCAAACCAAAACCAAACCCACCGGTGCCTCAGTCCCATCTGCTGAAATTCTGATTATATCGGTGTTGGGTGAATTCCCAACATTGTTAAATGTTACATTTAAATATGCAGCCAGGGTTGGAAATCACTGTTCAAGGATTTTATTTCATTTCCCAAACACTAGGGTTTGATGTCACTGATTTCACAGTTCTGCCTTTCCACAGTCGTCCTTCATGGTAAGAAATTCTCTCTTTGAAGTTACTGGTCTCCTGATATTGAATAAACAATATGATTACCACCAAGGAACTGCTTTGTGCTCATTAGATGGGAGCCATCTTTTTCTGAGCAAGTCCTGCATTCTAAGTGATTTTGCTTCTGGAGCCAAAGTATGCAGTCACTGTCATCAGACTGGCTTAGCAAAATTAATGAAAATGTAATTAAGTAAGTTTCCCTCAGCTGTGCCATTTGAAGGGTCCTTATAATTTTTTAAGATAATAAAATAGAAAGATAACAAATTAAGAAAATGATTTTTAAATAGCAGGTTTGCTTTTTCAATTAAACTCAAATTATATCTCTAATGAAGTGGATCATTAGTGATGATTTCAAATTATAAATCAAGGCTTCAGGGAGAAAGCATGGGCTTTTAAGTTGGAGATATATCTCTGAAACCTGACTTTGCAGTCATAGATGGATAACTTTGGGAAGGACATGTGACTTTTGTATAAGCCTGAGTTTCCTTGTTTATAAGATGAGGATAATCATCAGTGCAATAGTTGCTAGTAAACGCATAACAACTGGCTTCATGGAGGGAAGGCTCATTTGTGGCATTTGCCAATTTCTAATATGTAAGTACCCCTATCATGGCAGATTTCAAGTTACCAGCAGAACTGGGTCACAAATTTCCTGGAAATTTAACAATGGGCTCTCATGGATAACACTGATAAAATAATGCTAAGCTATTTTATCTTAAAGAAGATAAAATGAGGTCATATGTAAAACACCTAACTCAGTGGTTGGCCAGACTTATTCAATATCTAGTGTTTCCTAATTCTAAAGTTTGCAAAAATTCCCAATATTACTGTATTGAAGATATAATTGCTAGCCCTTGGAAAAACAATAGTATTTTACCTATGGCAAAAAAGGGTAGTATTGTTTTGTTAACTTGAGCCCAAAATACATCTATGTTCTTCCAAGCTGTGTTAGTTCTCAATTCACTAGTTCACTCTTATTAGGAGTCCTGGAAAAATCTACATTTACATATTTGGGAATTATTGGATCTATATGAAGATTTGGCTCACATGTATTTATTAAGCACATTTTGAGTGCTCAGCACTATGCTATATATACTTTGGACTCCACCAGTAACTTCTTTGAAAGGCAAGCTTAGAGGGTTTGAGAGTCTTCGATTGTCTTTAACATCTTCCCGCTTTTCTCAGGGACCTTCACTCCATTTTTGGAAGATAGGACCTTGCCTCGTCTCTTCCCTACTTTCCATACGGTCACTCCTTCTAAGGGTTGTTTCCCACTAAGGGACACCACTAGAAAATAATGGCCATGTCTGAGACAAGAGGGTGAGGAAGGGAGAGCTTTGTGGGAAGCCAGATAATTGGCAGTATCCCAGATGAGGCCAAAGTTGTGTATTATCCTGGGTTTGGCCAAGAGTTCGCTGCCAACGGATGGCATCAGTGAAGGTCATTCAAAACTCTTTCCTATCAAGGTACTGAAGTTCCTCCTTATTTCCTGAGTCCTAAGTACAGGGGTGGCATAGTTAACAGTCATCCCCTTTGCTTTCTTCCTTGTGTTGGCCTCTTACTTTTGGTCCCCCCCCCCCGACTTTTTGCCATATAATCTGAATCAAACCAGACTGTTATCAAGGCCTGACTAACCCTGCAGGATCTAGACCCTGCCGGCTGCTCCAATAACACTAACTTGCATTTATCAAGTGCTCACTATAAACCAGCCATTGCTCTGATTCAATCCCATCAGGTGATTCTGAAAACAAACCCTTGCAGTATTAACTCTGCTTTCCAGATGAGCAAACTGAGGCCTTACTTTAAATCCCTTGTCTGAGATCATGTAAGTCCCAGGTGGCAGGAGTGGGATTTAAACAACAGTGATGTAGTGGGGGACTTCTTTCTTCAAGCTGTAAGGGCAGTCAGAATTCTGAGCATGGCCAGACCTACCATCTAAAGGGGGCAGGAGTCAGAGAATGGCCAGGAGGCAGGCAGGGATGGACCTCGTTTATGTCACAGTACACAAGATAGAGTGCAACAGTGAACCAAACCCTATGCAGTTGTCTGTCTCTCCATTGCTATCCATTTGAAAATTAACTTTTTAGTTGAAGCATACACAGAGAAAAATGCTTAAGTCTTAAGTACACAGCTTGATGAACTTTCACAACAGAAACAGATTCATCTCCCCCTCCAATTTCCCTTCCTGCTATCTTCCTTTTTTTGTTTTTTGTTTTTTTTAACATAGACACTATGGACTCTGAGAAACAAACTGAAGGTTCTAGAGGGGAGGGGGTGGGGAATGTGTTAGCCTGGTGATGGGTATTAAAGAGGGCACGTTCTGCATGGAGCACTGGGTGTTATATGCAAACAATGAATCATGGAACACTACATCAAAAACTAATGATGCAATGTATGATGATTAGCATAACCTGATAAAATAAAAAGAAACAGATTCACATAACCAGCACCCAGATTAAAAAAAAAAAAAAAAAGGATGATAACCAGCATCCCATTAGCCCCCTTACACCCTTTTTCATTCATTTACACGATCTTCCTTAAAGGCATCCCTCAACCTGATGTTTCTCACTGGAGTTTTTTCTGTTTTTGAACTTTACATAAATGGAATCATACACATTGACTCTTTCTGGTCTGGCTTGCTTCTCCACATTTTGTTTCTGAGATTTATCCTTGTTGTTTCATATAGCAGTAGTTAATTTGGTCCTATTGCTGTGTGAAGTACTCTATGTTCAAACATATCTTGATTTACTTAGCTGCTCTGCTGCTGATGGACATTTAGGTTGTTTCTAGGTTTGGGCTACTATAAATTGTGCTAAAAACACTCCTATGCAGATCTTTTGGGGCCCACATTCATTCCATTGGGTGTATTCAGAGGAGTGGGATTGCTGGTCCATCAGAAACACAGATGTCTGGCTTCAACAGATGCCGCCAACAATTTTCAAAAGTGGCTATACCAAGTTATACTCCTACCAGCACTATATGAGAGTCCCTGTTGGTGCATAGAGGTTTTAATTCTTTTGTCATTCTGATGGATGTGTTTTGGTATTTCGTGGTGGTGTCAATTTGCACATCCCTCATAAGTAATGATGTCGAGTCCACATTATTTTTTGGCCATTTGCTTACCCACTTTTATGAAGTGGCTCTTTAAGCTTTCTGTCCATTTAATTCAGTTATCTTTTTCCTATTGATTTGTACGAATTTTGAAAATGCATCTCATCAATCTATTTTGTGAGGATTTAAAAATCTATATATAATTAGCCAAATACACTTTCTTTATATCCAAAGCTAAGAATAATATTTAATACTTGGTTAGCTATTGAAAAAGTAGCAACTTCTTATTTAGCAGTTTGGTGCCAGACTTGCCTCTTTCACAGATATGGCAGTCCTGTACTAATGGTGACATGATCGTTATTCTAGCAAAAGGCTCGCTTTTCCTCCTTCCCTTCCATTTTTCTCCTCCCCCTGCACCCCTTCCTCCCTCTATTCCTTCCTTCATCCCCACTTGTTCTTTCTTCCAACAACAGTTTATATTTATGCAATAACTTCATACTGAGTTTCATTTAGAGAGTTTGTTCTCAGTCCCTACTTCCCAATCTCTTTTCTGAGAACACTGTCTAAACAGCTGGGACTCAAGTTTATGTAAATAACCATATTGGAATTACCTTATGATGTTGCTTTCTAAGCATTATTTTTCATGAGAGTCGTTTAAAACTACTTTTAAAATCCATTTGCAAGACACAAAATACCAAATACATGCTCACTGTGGAATTTCAAATGAATTATGTAATACAGAAACACCTATAAAATACTGAGTAACAGATAATGGTGCCCTTCCTATGTAGGCGCGCACTTGGTAAAGCACACGTGATACATCAACATTTAGAGGTGCATAAAAGATAAATGCTTTCATTACAAAACCATTCTCTGGATTACAAAGGAATCCACAATAATTCACATAATGCTCCTTTGTACCTCTACGTTCTTTTTGCTCATTCTGTTTCATTTGTCTTTCTATATAGCAAGCTCCCCAACTATGTGTAAAACATAATTTTATTTATAGAAAATACTTTGTATGTAAACTTTATAGCAAAGTATTGCATCAAACAGGCTCTCTCTGTAGAAAGAGAACAACTCAGACATCGCTGGGAGGGAGCTTCCTTTAAGTGCTTTCTCTGATTTCTGGCAAATGGATTTCCACTGATCACTCCATAATGCCGACTCCAGGGTCATGCACTGTTGGCAAAATGGCAGAGGGTGGTCAAGCCATCCACAGAATTCTGCTGTCCCTTCTGAGGCTGAATTCATGTATTTTTACTGCTGAATTCCAACTTAATGGGGGAAAAAATGAACCACATTTGAAATGAAAACTACGGTCTAATGCTCAATTTGCTTGTAGAAATGGCCTGAGGTAAAAGGTGTCGAAGGTGTCACCCAATTTTAAACCTCACATTATGGTAAGAGAACATAGAAGGAATACAGAGACGCTTGGATTACTGAATGCTAGTGAGAATATGCAATTCACTTGGTGAGTTTTGCTCCAAAGGAGAACAGAGAAATGGTGTGGTGGGTGGAGGGGAATATGGAGTCAAGAAATGATTTAAAAAAAAAAAGGGAGGCATAGGGAGAGGCAGAGGGAAAGTATCTTCAAACAGCCTCCCCCCTGAATGCAGAGCCCAATGCGGGGCTCAATCCCAGGACCCTGAGATCATGACCTGAGCCAAAACCAAGAGTCAGATAGTTAACCAACTGAGCCACCCAGGTGCCCCTAGAAATGACTGTTTTAAGATGGAAGAACAGCATATTTGTTTTGATGGGAATGATCTAATAAAGAGGGGGAATTTGATGATGCAGAAGAGAGGAGAGAATTGCCCGGGGGACATCCTCGAATGGTGAGAGGAAATGGAGTTCTATGTGCAGGGGAGGGGCTGGCCTTACAAAGGGGCACAGAGCACGTGTTGTCTAAGGAATGAATGAATGACTTCACATACAGAGATTTATTTTCAATTTCATATTTAGTATGAGATAGGACCTCAGTGTGGTCTAGTGATTAAAAGCAGAGACTTGGAGACTAAGAGACCCTGCAGTGTCTCATGCATTAAATTCCTTGGACTCTCTTTGACATAGTTTATGCATCTGTACAGCAGACCTAATAGTAGCACCCCCTCATAGGGTCGTTGGCACTATTAAAGGGACAAAATATGTGAATTGCCCTGCAAAGTGCCTGGTGCACCGATAGGGACCCCAAATGGTAACTGCGAGTATTAGCATTACCGGTGTTCTAGAGCAGCAGCTCTGGGCCCCCAGACCTGGGATGCCAGAGGGAATGCCATGCAAAGCCCACGCGTGCCCTGAGATGAGCGGAGTTCTCTCTCCCTTCTGTGGCAGTTCTCGCTGCAGTCGAGCCGAATACACATTCTTTGTGCCAGCATCACAGGTATGTACTTCCCTGAAAATTCTGAAGGAGAGGGTCAGGAGAGTGATTTCGCCTCCTTTTGGAGCCTCCCCCAGAGCAGAGCAGAGCAGATGTCAGGACTGAGGGAAACTGCCAGAGAGCCAACAGGGTAAAAGGGGGGGAGGGGAAGGTGATTCACTCCGCTAGAGAGACAACCAAGACTCTCCTGAGCAGGTGCTCAACGCACAGTTACTACCATTCCAAGGAATCTGAAAGCCCATGCAAGGCTTGGTGAAAACCTGAAAGTTAACCAACAGTATTAACAAAGAGAGGCTAGATTTTAGTCTGTTAATATAATTAAGTAAATATTTACGATTTGCCAAAGTGTATGTATTAGCCTGTCGATCAATATTCCTCGTCAATGGTAGTTAGAGACTTTATTTTGACAGACTGTGTAGTAACACCCAAAACACTAACTGAGCTGTGACTAGCACTTCATTGCTAATAGTTTTGGTGCTTTAGGGGCAATATGAGGAAAAAAATAATTATGTAGTTCTAAATCCATGTTGAGCAAGATAATAAGTATGAGGTTCACATTCTGGGAAAATACCAATGATAAAAGGGGACCTAGGGTAAGATAACCAGGGGGAAGAGAAAACTATGGCCTTTCTTGATTAAAAAAAAAAAAAATCAGCACATGTAGGAGTCACTGAGAATTAAAAGACTTCACAAAATTTCCATGACAACATCCCAAGGGCTACAGTCCAGTGATATAATTAAGAGTATGCTAAACATATATTGTCAGCTATAATCACAAGAAATTTATCATTTCTGGTTTTTGTATTAACTATAGTGTCTGCCAGTTGATGATAATGTCCCTTAATTCAGTAACCAAATAGTGCCTTGCAAATTATAAATACTCAGCAACACTTAAGTTTTTTTTTTTTTAAGATTTTATTTATCTCTTTGACAGAGACAGACACAGTGAAAGAAGGAACACAAGAGGGGGAGTGGCAGAGGGAGAAGCAGGCTTCCTGCCGAGCAGGGAGCCCGATGCGGGGCTCAATTCCAGGACCCCGGGATCATGACCTGAGCCGAAGGCAGATGCTTAATGACTGAGCCACCCAGGTGCCCCAACACTTAGGTTTCATGTCTTAAATTTATCAGAGGTTTCCTCTTTAGTTAACATCTTCACACAGTTAATATCATAACCAAATCCTAAGATTTTCTTAAACTAGTTAACTTTTAAATATTTAACTTATAATTATGAATTTTTTGTTATCCTTCTCTGGGTTTGGTCTTTAGCTATGGAATAGCTGTCCTGATTCTTTTCTATCCTTGATATCATATCATGATGACATGGAAACAAAGTATCTAAAGATAATTTTCAAGGCTAAAGAACTTTTACTTACTACTAAGTCTTACATGTTTTGATACTTGCCAAAGGGTCAGAGGTTGGCCAATTCTTGAAGGATCAAGGGAGCGGACACAAACTGCAGGGTGGCATTGTTCATGGGCGGATGTCCCCCAAACCTAGTTCCTGCATTGCCTCCTAGACAACATCAAGAGGTGGCATGACATTGTCAGATCTCCCTCTAGACTCAATGGGTAAACTCAAATTACCTGTGCAGTTAGAGGCTTTCGTGTATGTTAGTCCTCTTCACAACCCTATAAAGCTCAGTATAATTATCTCCATTTTAATGAGTTAACAACTAAAAGAAACAGGCTCAGAGAACCTAAGTGAATGGCTTGTCCACAAAACTGGCAAAACTTGGGTACACACCACAATTTTCTCACAGATCCAGTGTTCAGAGTGTTTAGTCACTTTAGTAACAAGATTTACTTTTTGTTTTTGTGGGATGGCACCTGCCAATGCTTCGTATTTCTCAACCTGCTTTTGTCTATGGACAGACTCTTTTTCTCCTTTCTCTCTTTCTTTCATTCAATGAATATATACTGAGCACCTACTAGGTTCTAGGCCCTCTGCTATCCACTAGGGATACACTGATAAGTAAGAGATGCTTGGTTCTTGCCTTCATGGGGTTTATGTTCTAGTGAGGATCAGATACCAAACAAGGAAATGCCACAAGAGATGAGTGTTTCCAAGACCTTGGGGGAGGGAGGAGGATTCTATAATGGGGGGAGACCTGGCTCAGGTCATCTTTGAGATGCAATTGAAAGGCTTACATCATGACTCCATATTGTGGTGGTATCACATTTGCAGAAATATCAACCTGGCTTCTACGAATCACTGAAAATTAAAATTTTAGTGCAGCTTATTGACACAATGCCAAAGAGGGATTTTCTACAGGTCATATGAGTAAGTTTTGCTAAGCACATACTATGTGTGATGTGTAGAATTCTTGGGTAGAAATGACTAATGACCCTGTTTTATAGATAAGGACACTGAGCCACAGAGAGATTAATCACCAAAGGTCACACAGCTAGTAAGTAATGGAATTTGGATATAAACCCAATACTATGACCCTTAACCACTATATTGTATTACTACTTAGAAAGCAACATTTCCTAAAAATCTCTTGTCTGTTCTTTTCTCCCTCCATTCTTTTTTACCCTTTACATGTAAAGTACCCCCAAATTATTCCCCAAACATACCCACCTTGTTTTTCCAACTCTTATCTACCTTCTCCAGTTTAGACCTTTAAAGGAGAGCAATTTATTGTCTTTGGCTTTTTTTCTCTCCATTGTCAACCGACCCATTACTTCTGTTGCCACAGAAAAGGAGGACCTAGGATCTATAAGCAAGAAAGAATCCCTGCCTTAGAAGGTGTGTGTGTATATGTGTGTGTGTGTGTGTGTGTGTGTGTGTGCGCGCGCGCACGCATGCGGGCATGTATGAGAATTGTGTGTGGGCAAATGTGTTCTCCCCTGAACAAGAAGAAGAGGACATTTTAGCTTTTTCACTGACAAATGCTTTATAATTTCATCTTACTGATCACTGTCAGAGAAGATTTGGAATCATTAGCCAGGCCCGGGGTGAGAAGAAGACTGAACCATCAGAGGGAAAAGCACATTTCAAGGACCTGAGAGCAGAGCATGGAGCTAGGGAGGAATTAAAATCTGCCCAGTGTGGCAGGCACAGGGGAGCCAGAAATGTAAGCAATAGCCAGATTGTGAAGATCCTTACAAGCTTTGGAGTTGATTTTAGAGTATCTTTTCTACACTTGGTTTGGAGAATCCAGCTAAGAGGCTGTTGGAGAAATTAAATCCTGAGCGATAGTGGAGAGCAAGGGAGTCAACATTTAGGCAGCACAACTAGCAAGAATTTGTGACTGACTGGATATAGATCATGTGGGAGAGTGAGGAGGTGAGGGTAACTCCTCAATAAAAGTCTACAGTAGAGGCTGAAGCCATTTGATAAGATATGGGAGGACAGTAGGGGAAGAGTTTTTCTTGAGTTTGTATGCTATTTGTATTCAATCAATTTAGCTTAGTTGGAACTACATTTGTCAGACTCCACTTCCCTGAATTCTTCTAAATTTGAGACCACAATAGTCGCTTTGCCTGAGATGTGGAAAGCCGAAGTGAAGCAGCAGCCATTTCACCCATGTTGTCACTTATCAACAGGTATCCCTTGTTAGTATGGGCTCAGCCGCCATGCTTGCGGCAACTTACCCCCTGCTGGATCTTCCTTTTGCCTGGCTCCTGGATGAGATGCATGGGTAGCTCCATGATGCAGGGTGCTAGCTTCTATCATAGGGCACTTGTGTCATGCAAGTTGGAGTCTTGGAGGCAATGAGAGACTAGTGTGGGTTCCATCTATTCCTGGTGGGTTCCAGTGCATCTTTGAGTGTTTCAGTTTCCCTGGCTCTCCCCTCCTTCACGTCCATCTTTCCTTCCCTGCTGACTTCAGGCTCCAGGTGCAAAAACAACAGCATCACACAGATGGTTTAACCAGTTTCCACAACCACTTCAACTGGAGTCACTACCATAAATATCTTATTATCTGTCACATCTAGTGGTTCTGCATCTCTGATTGAACCCTGATTGATACATGGTGTTAGAGGAAAATCCATTTAGTCTGGTCCATACTGATTTGAAGGGACTGTGAGATAGCCAGAGAGATGCCAAACAGGGAGCTGGATATTCAGGTCTGGGAATCAGAGATGATATGAATTCAGAAATCATTATCATGTAGATAATAATGGAGGCTGTGGTAAAATAAATATTATATTTTATCTCTGATTCCTGGCAAAGAGCTTCAAAAACCCTTGGGATTCTTTAAATGATAGGACTCTTTGTTATGCTAATCATGTGACTCATGGTAGGCCTCTAGATAGCTTCAGGATGGAGGCTGGTCACCAGAAAGACCAATCACACCATTAGAGAGATTGAACTTTGGGCCAGTCCAACCTCCAAGGAGGGGAGAAGGGCTGGGGACTGAGTTTCAATCACATGGCCAACGATTTAATCAATCATCCCTACATAATGAAAACTAATGAAAGTCCCAGTAAGAACTGTGGACACCAAAGCCTGGGGGAGCTTCCTGGTTGGTGAACACACTGAGGTCCCAGGAGGGTGACACGCCCTGAATCCATAGGGAAAGGGCATGGAAGCTCTGCATCCAGGACTCTTCCAGAACTTGCCTTATGTGTATCCTTTTCAATAAAACTGTGACTGTTAAGTATTGTGTTTCCCTAAGTTTTGAGAGTTACTTTAGCAAATTGTCAAAACCAAGGGGGAACCTGGGAACCCTGAAATTTGTAGCCAAGTCCGTCAAAAGTGTGGGTGACCTGGGGTCACCTAAAATTTGAAGCTGGCATCTGAAGTAAGAGCAGTCTTATGGAGGACAATGACCTTAAACCTGTGGAGTTTAACTCTGGGTAATCAGGGTCAGAACGGAGTTGCAGTAAACTCTGTCGGGGTGGAAATGGAACAGAGACCATGGACATGACTGCTGTAATGAGAAAACATTCAGGAAGACCATTCAAACCCAAAGGACTTGATAACCTCTGTGAAAAACCGTGGTCCTTCTTTGCTAACTCTGAGGCTCATCCAGAAGGGCCTGGGTTGGGAAGAGACAGAACCACGGTGGTCTGCTGCCTTAGATTTTCCACAGGCTGGGGGCCTTCTTTTGGTCCCTGCCTCACAGGTGCTTCATTTCTATTTGTGAAGATGCATAAACGGCAGGTTATTTACTTTTCATTTTGTTCTTTCAGCATCCAGTTTGCTTCGGGCATGAACAGCCTGCCCTGTGTGCTTGGCAGGGGAGGGGGGCGGATTGTGGGAATGTGGCAGATGACAGAACAGTTAGTGGGGGCCATGAATCATATTACTTATTGAAATTCTGCCTCACAAAATAGCTTTTCTGAGCAAATGTAGAATGCATTTTCTCAGTTAATTAAGCCAAATGCATAGTGAACAATTTATGGGCCTTCCTGGAGTCATTTGGGGCTTGGATTCAGTCCTTGTATCTGGGGAAGTTATCCATGAATAATTTAGTATCTTGGAATGTTACCTGAGAACTAAGACTTTGGGCTACTAATCAGCCACCCAGAGCCAAGATATTTTTTGTGTGTGTTACTCTTGCTATTTTCACAAAAGCATAATCCTGCAAGATAATTTCCCTGAGGAATAAACACCTTTAGCCATATTTTAAAATTCCATGTGGGCTTTCAGATGTAAGTGGCTGAGAGGCAAGACATATTTAGATGTGAAATGGACTACAACATGGAAAATTTAAAGAAATATCTGTGTGGGGGCTGTTAAGCATTCTGAAAGATTTTGGCAGTCAAAAAAGAAACTAATCCCATAGGTTAAAGGACAGGCACATGAGAGAGTCTTACTCTCTCACTTGTCAGTAAATGTTTAATGAATAAATGAAAAAAAAAAGTACTAATCTCAGTCTTTTCCTTAACAGAGGTTAGTGCACTTCCTAATGTTTGGTTGATCTTATGCTGGGTGCCCGGCAAGGTCTGTGATAGAACAGTTTATCTAACAAAGAATGTGGCAGCACCAGGATCGATCTAAGTGTCTCAACTTCTTTGGCCAAAGATACAGTTTATATTGTGATTAAGTTATGGGAAAACTGTACTTCTCAGGAATATACAATGTTGGAGTTTCCTTGGAAAATGCAGCTTTCAAACTACATCCAGGAGTACCCAGGGTCCCTCAAGGAGATGGAATTAGGTGCACACCTGCGGTCTTACAGATGACCATGATTGATTGCAAGCTGGTCCACCAAGACAAGAGCTGGGTTAACTCAAACTCATTCCCACCCCTGGAAAAAGAGCTCAAGGCACTTCTGGTGCCAAGTCTGGAGCAGAATTCTGGCTTGTTGGCAGATCCAGAAGCTTCCAGAGAGGAATGCTTTGAGGGAGTACAAGACCTCTTGTTCAAAATATATACCTTCCATATCAACTTTCATAGCATCTAGAATTCCACCATTAGGAATCTACCTCTATTAGACCTGAAGATTGTTTTGTTGTTCTAAGGAGTATCTAAGGAGTATCTTGTACCCAGAGCAGATAATATATGAAGTAATATTTTATGGGAAATGTCCATCCTTAACAACCAGCTCTTAGGAAAATTACAGAAATTGATTATTGGCTAAGTGCCTAGAAGGAGGAAAGGAAAAAGAAGGAGGTAGTTGAAGAAAATCAGGGGAAAAAAATCATCCTGATATAAGAAAACTTAACTCCCAAAGAAGAATTTCTGTACCCGGTGTTAGGTCATAGATATATGTATGGTCCAAAGTGCCCTATTGGGAAGGCAGGCCCTTTCTGTTGGAATTATTTTTTTGATAAGTGACGTAGCCTTTCGTCAAATTTCGCTTTGGGACAGGTCCTTAAAACCTTCATTCCTAGATTAGGACCAATGGGAAACAAAGGCACGCATATGCTGTCACATATGAGATGAGTCTTTAGGTAGATATTTCAGTTTACAGAAAGGTAAGTTAAGAGGACAAGTTACCTCTCAGTAAAGTAGGAAGGTGGAATTAAAGCACTCCCTGGTGTATGTGAGGTTTGCACCTTGCATAATAGTTGTATACCTCTAAGAGGCACATGGAACTCCCAGAGGCGTCTGTGTATATATATATATTTTTATTCCCCCTGAAGATACATACCTTTGTTCTGAACTAAAAGAGACTGTTCCCTGTGAGAGGAGGAAGGCACGGTTGGAAATTGGGCTCTTGGGGATGGAAGGGCCACCAATGTTGGTGAGTTCTTTGAGGGGCAGGGACTGCTATTCCTCTTCTCCTTGTAGATAGGGTCACAGGAAAGGGGGACATACTGGGGGGGGTAAGTAGAGAATTCTTTTCAGGATGATGGATTTTGCCTCAAGACGGAAAATTATTTTGTAATTCCACTCCTTCTACCTCATCAACAGCCACACCGTTTTTTTTTAGTCAAATGTGAAATTTAAAAGAAGTGACTTTTTGATTATTGGTATTTGAGTAGGCTATAGACAAAAAACTTTTCCTCCTGTTTCAAAAACAATTTTGACCTTTATAATTACAAGCAACACTTATCTATGCTTGAAAATTTGAAAAATACAGGAAAGTACACAGGAAATAAAAGTCACTCATACTCCCATCACATAATATTTTGATGTTTATATTTCAATCTTTTTTCATATATATTCTTTTCTTTTTTTTATTATGTTATGTTAATCACCATACATTACATCATTAGTTTTTGATGTGTGTGTGTTTGACAAGTGGGACAGAGTTGATAGTAAATATGAGTTATTCAGGACAGAATTAACTAACACGCTGAGGTTGAAGGTGAGTTGAATAAATCCAATTTTTGTCCCCAGCTTTATGGAGATATAATTGACATATAACATATGTAAGTTTAGGGTGTGCAGTGTGATGTCTTGATACACAAATACATTGCAAAGTGTTTACCACAATAAGTTTAGTTAATACATTTCCTTATCTCACATAATTATCATTTTGTTGTTATTGTTATAGTGAGAACATTAAAGCTCTACTCTCACAGTAACTTGCAAGTACAGAAACACGTATTGTTACTTATAGTCACCATGTGCAGCTTAGATCCCCAGAATTTATTCATCTCATAACAAAAGTCTGTACCATTTGACCAACCTCTCCCCACTTCTCCTGACACGCAGCTCCTGGAAACCATCGTTCTACTCTGTTTTTATGCGTTTGACTTTTTAGTTATTTGTGTCCCCAGTGGTTGAGGGCGTGATCCTTGTCTTACTCAGTGTTGTTCTTCTGCCTGGCGCAGAGCCTGCCTTAGGGGCTCAGCAAATAGTTTTGGTAACATAAGATAAAGCACTTGGACTCTATGTATCTCCTTCCCTTTTAATTTCCTTCTGTTTCTGTATTTCTTATCCATTGCTCAGGATTAGAAGATTTAATGTAGTTTATTTGAGTCTTTGCACTCTTAGGAGAAAAGCTACAAGAACAAAAGCCAACTAAGTATGTAACATTAGGTGGATGTATCATGTTAAACATCAACTATAACCAACAATAAAATATAATTATTCCTTGATTTAAATCTCACAGATCTAAGATTGGCCATTTTTTGTGGATCGTTGTATTTGTGGACATGTTCACACATCTAGGTTTGTAGAAGAATTGAAGGCAGGGAATTCTAGCAGGTATACAGTTAATTCTTGTGTTAGGTGAAAAGAATTCCTTAGTATGATTGTGCTTTTTTTTATCTATGGAGAAATTTGCTGCTAGATTTAATTGAATTTGTTACTTTGCAGTACTTGAAGCCCAAGGGAAATTTCGTTTGTTTTATAAATCAGAGAAACAGGATTTTATATAAATCCCAAGTGACCTGGCAAACACACAGTGTAACACATAACTAATTCTTACGCTTAACTCAATAACTTTTATGAGATACTTACTAGATGTGAAGCTCACTACAAGAGAGTGTGTGGGGGGGGGACTCCCAAAAGAAGAAAGATGGCTCCTGCCCTCAGGAAACAGAGTTTAGTATACTCCTGGGCGTAAGTCATTATCTAAAATACAGTTCTTAAATACAGAGAACAAACTGATGGCTGCCAGAGGGGGTGGAGGGATGGGCAAAATGGGTGAAGGGGCGTGGGAGATCCAGGCTTCCAGTTATTGAATGATTAAGTCACAGACACCATAATAGCGGTCCCAGGACCTGAGCCAAAACCAAGAGTCAGAGGCTTAACCAACTGAGCCACACTGGCGCCCCACGTGTGTCAACTTTAAAATAAATAAATAAAATAAAAAATAAAATAAAATAAATAAAATAAAATTACAGGTCTTGCTGAAAAGGGCCAGGTAGGGTTTTCCTGCCTGAAACGTCCACCTCACAGGTGGAGAACCTGAAATGCTGAGTGGAGAAATGTCAGGGAGGCCCAGGCTGGATCAGAATGGCAGGTGCCTCTGAGGTGGGATGGCTAACCACTCCACCCCTTCCCGTCCATAGCCAACCCTATCATAGTCTTTCTTCCAGCCTCCACCACATCTCCAACAGGTAGAGAAAGACGTGGAACAAAGGTACCACTTCTTTACAGGTGCAGAGATACACTCCAGAATTCAGAGAAGGAATGGAGACCACAATTTTAAACTTATTTGGGGTTAAGGATGCCTTTGAGAATCTAATGGAAACTTTTGGAGCCTCTCCTCAAAAAACTGAAATATGTTCAAACAGACAATACCATGAGCAATTTCCAGACCTCCTGAGCCCCACTGAGGGTAAAAGCCGAATCCATCTCTTTCTTAACACTGATTAGCTCTCAAACTCCTGAAAGCAAGTAAAGGGGCTCAGGAAATGCGAATCTGAATGCTCATGCTTGACTCTTAGAGAAGAAAACTAAGACATAAAAAGTAGTGGCTTCTTATCTCTAGTTCAATGTAGAAACAATGATTTTTTAAATAGAGAAGGTTGAAAATTTTAATTATGACATTTAGAATTCTAAACTAGTAGCAACACCTCTGAGAATAATTTAATATAGAATACCTATTTTGGTACTGATAGGAGACTTTTAAAATATAATAACTTTTCATATAGTCAATAGATTCAGGAATTTATAGGGATAATGGAGAGCAGTATGAAATGATCTGTATTTTGAAAATAAAGACTTATTGTAATAAAAGAGATGAAACTCTGTTCTATTCTTTTTTTACCCTCACATTATTTGTACTGGCTTTTCTCAATCATCATTCCTTTTCCTTCCCACATTTGAGCTCACGTTATTGATATATGAAAGACGAAAGATTTATTAGCTACCAAATAGAAATAACTTTTCAAATGCCAAGCAAAGATTATGAGAAAAAAATCCCTCAAGCTAAATGATAGTTTGGAAATGCGATCTTCTAGAAAATATCAAAGGCCTTTAAGAAAATATGCTGGGGGTACCTGAGTGGCTCAGTCGTTTAAGAGCTGCCTTCAGCTCAGGTCATGATCCCAGCCCCACGTCTGACTCCCTGCTCAGCAGAGAGCCTGCTTCTCCCTCTCCCTCTGCCTGCCACTCTGCCTACTTGTGCTCTATGTCAAATAAATAAATAAATAAACAAATAAATAAATAAATAAATACATAAATAAGTAAAATCTTAAGAAAAAAATATGCTGATTGTTTTGGTTCAAATGTGATTTGTTGTTCAGTGTATATAGCTGCAAACCTAACTCAGTTATGATCTATGTAAACATTTCTTCCATAGCCAGAATCTAGCAGGCAGAAATAGACTTCATCAGAAATGCTTTAATACAGACCCTTGTTTAAGTGATGAATTCTGACCTCACATTGATTTTCTTTCTTTCTTTTTTTTTAAAGATTTATTTAGTTGAGAGAGAGACAGAGAGAGAGAGAGAGCGTGCACGTGCATGCCAGCAGGGGTGGGGGATCGGCAGGGAAGGGCAGAGGGAAAGAATCTCAAGCAGACTCCCCACCAAGTGGGAAGCCCAACGTGCACTGGGGCTTGGTCTCAGGACACTGAGATCATGACCTGAGCCGAAATCAAGAGTCAGATGCTTAACTGACTGGGCCACCCAGGTGCCCCTCACATAGATTTTTAAATTTTCTTTTCCTTAGCTCCCACAAACCAAGGTTCTGAACACAGGGGATCACAGAGGGACAAGTTTAAAACTCCTTGACATTCAAGATCCTATACAGAGATAACTCCAAAGAAAGTTACTATGAACATAGGTCATTATACAGAGCAAATATATCTTGTGGAATAGTATCCCTTAGCAGTACTTTCATAGAGGTCCAATCTCTACTTAATAATTCATCCAGCAAGATGCAATCACTTAGCAAACATGTACTGAGGCCAGGGCTATTCCCAAGTGTACAGGTGCTTGAGGCACCCACAGTAATTACAGGAGAGATCCCAAAGGATTGCTGAAAATCTAAGGTTACAAGGATCAGCTATTAGCCTAACTCACCAGAGATAACAAAGATGTGGCAGAAGACTGTTAATTTCCCCTTAGTGCTCAGTCTTCCCTTTTTGCCTTTTAAAAATATACTACTGTTCCATTGGACACACAATCACCTAAGTAGAGACTATTTCTCAGGTTTCCTTGCTTTGGGTATGGCTCCCAGGATCATTATCAAATATGTTAAATTTGGAAATGCAGGTTATGCAAGTTGGTACAGCCACTTTGGAAAACAGTGTGGAGGTGCCTCAAAAATTTAAAAATAGAGCTACCCTATGACCCAGCAATTGCACTCCCGGGTATTTACCCCAAAGACACAGATGTAGTGAAAAGAAGGGCCATATGCACCCCAATGTTCATAGCAGCAATGTCCACAATAGCCAAACTGTGGAAAGAGCCGAGATGCCCTTCAACAGATGAATGGATAAAGAAGATGTGGTCCATATATACAATGGAATATTACTCAGCCATCAGAAGGGATGAGTACCCAAGTTGTACGTCAACATGGATGGGATCGGAGGAGATTCTGCTAAGTGAAATAAGTCAAGCAGAGAAAGTCAATGATCATATGGTTTCACTTATTTGTGGAACATAAGGAACAGCATGGAGGACATTAGGAGAAGGAAGGGAAAAATGAAGGGGGAAAATCGGAGGGAGAGATGAACCATGAGAGACTACGGACTCTGAGAAACAAACTGAGGGTTCTAGAGGGGAGGGGGGAGGGGGGAGGGGGGATTGGTTAGCCCGGTGATGGGTATTGAGGAGGGTACGTACTCTATGGAGCACTGGGTGTTATATGCAAACAATGGATCATGGAACACTACATCAAAAACTAATGATGTATTGTATGGTGACTAACATAACATAATAAAATTTAAAAAAATATCTAAAGTATCTAATTCCATTGGTTGGTTATTGGGACTAGTCAATTGAAAACCTCTGAAAATTATTTTTAGACTTTGCCAGATTTGTAATAAGGTTTGTAAAGAACTTAAAATTTTAAGAAACAACTAAGTTTTAAATGTATTTATTATTGAATAAATTTAATATTAAATTACTGATTAAAAATTTGTGTTAAGGGCTACAAAGGTTGTTTGGGGGGCCCTAAACTATTAACACTGGACATTGTCAGCTAGGCATGAAAAATGAGGTGTGACCTTCCAATAGGTCTGAATCACTGGCTAATTCACTGATGCCCACACTTTTTTTTTTTTTTTAAAGATCTTATTTATTTATTTGACAGAGCGATAGAGAGCACAAGTAGGCAGAGGGCACACAGAGGGAGAGGGTGAGGGAGAAGCAGGCTCCCCGCTGAGCAGGGAGCCCCATGTGGGGCTCAAACCCAGGACCCCGGGATCATGACCCCAGCGGAAGGCAGACACTTAATGACTGAGCCACCCAGGCGCCCCCTGATGCCCACACTTTTACATCCTCTATTTATCAAATCCCCAGGCAGATGACAGCTACCTAAGACAGATAATAACAAATTGTTCTCCACAAAAACAATCGAAGCTGTACATAGCATCAATTGACTCATCTTTTCTTTGTTCCTGGAGAACAAGTGTGAGCTTTTCAGTTCAGAGATCACAGCAGCATATCTTTGAAGTCTTTAATAATTTCAGACTGATCATAGATACCACATTCTTTGATTAACTCTGACCTTTGGCAAAGAGAGAGAACAAATGAATGAAAATGAATATGGTTGGCAGTTAACAGAACTGCCCTAGGCATTGCTTTTCTCACATACGTGAGACAAAATATTGATCAAAATGTGCAAATTAAATCATGATGGGACGAAAGAATTTCTTAGTGCCATGTGGTCTTCTTTGGGCCTTGAGCCAGTAGCTTAGTCTAGTCTAAAACTTAACATTCAACTAAATTCTTGGAAGGTTCCTTTTTTCCCTAACACCCCACCATTTAGGTAGAGGTTCCACCAGCCTTTCAGAATATCAAAGCAATCCGAGTCCATGGAGTTTGATTCTGAGAGTCTCGTGTGGTCATAATAAGATGGGATGTGCCGAAACCCACCTGGTGAAGAGTGCTGGCTTGGGAGCCAGAAGTGAACTTGAGTCCTAGATTTTCCACTTACTAATTGGGTCAGTTTGTCAAAGTCATCTCACAATTTGAGCCTAGATTTCCTCATTTGGAAGAGGTTTTGTAAGAATCAGATGACTTGATATACAGGCATGGGTTTGCAAACAGAAGAGTGCCATCTAAATATAAGGAACTGTACAGGTTGTGGTTTCTTGGATAAAGTCTAGAAATATAATCCATAAGTGGAAATTTTTTAATACATTATAGTCTACATATTTAGATGTGCCCTTCACACTTCTAAAGGGGACTTATAATAAGACAAAAAGAAATTGCAGTTGAGTTAAAAAGAAATTTTTGATAAGCCCAGACTCATCAGGTTGCTGAGATTGGAAAAGCTGTGAAATTTCCAACCACCCGCTCATACAAACATAAGGCATTCTAGAACATCATACTTTATGTTATCAAGATCAGTGACTACTTGCTAATATCTACTTTCAGGTTAGACCTTTAAATTACGCTCAGATTTTTTTTTTTAACCATTTGTCAAGCACTCCTCCTGGAGGCTATGTAGACACCAAAGTCTTCATTTTCTTCTGTGCCTTCCTCTGATCTTACCCCTGACCAAATGTGTCCCTGCCTCCCTGTCCCTGTCCCAAACACAGGACAAAAGCTGTTCCTCTAGTCTGTATGCATGTTGCCCGTTGAGGGCTCCATTAGCATGGAGTAAACTTGGGAAAAATTCATGGACAATATGAAGGATGAGAAACTTGGGAACCATCCTGCACTTCTTTCTTCCTAATACTTCACATGAATTCCATTGATCACCAAATCCTGTTGACTTTCCCTCATAACAACTGCCTATTGTTTTTGTTGTGATCTTCATCCAAACCCTTAGCTTCTCTTGGTAAAACTTGTATAAGTGGCCCTGTCATAGGACTTCCTACCTTTAGCAAATGTTTCCCTCAAATTGATTTTTCTTATTCCAGTCAGACTGAGGGTTTACTCTTTCTAAAGCACAAACATGAGAACTTCTCTTTACTGTTTAAAACCCTTTAATTTTGGTCTCTGATTGAACTTTGAGAAGGGCAGTGGTTCTCAAAGTTGGTTGCCAATTCAGTCAACTAGGAAGCTCTGAAAAAATACTAATACCTGAGTTCCAATCCCAAGGCTGATTTAATTAGTCTGGGGGAATAACTAGGCATAATATTGTTTACTGTGTTCATCCAGAATTGAGAATCTACGGAAAGATATACAGCATACAGCTCAAGAGAGTAAGTTCTGGAATCATTAGGCCCTACTCTTTGCTTTACCACTTCCTAGCTTTGCGATTTGAGGCAAGTTATTTGACCTGTAGGTTTCAACATCTGTGAAATGAGAATAAAAATAATAGGTCTCTCATCAGGGTTTTTTGAGGGTAAAGGTGACCATGCTTATCTAGTGCTTTGCAGAGGGTCTGAGATGCAGAAAAGGTTATATTTCTGTGGCTATTATCATCATTATAGTCATTATCATCATCGTTACCAAAATTATTACAAACATCACTCCCTCATTTTCTCACGCAGTTTTTCAACATGGGTACTATTGACATTTTGGGTAGAATAATTATTCATTGTATGTCACTGTGCCTTGCACAGATGGATGTTTAGCATCTCTGGTCCCCTGACTGCTATGTGCCAGCAATAGTCACCTTCCAAAATGTCCATCCCCTATGGAATAGAATACTCCTTGTTCTACTGAGACCTGGTTACTTCATCTCCCCAGCTGTCTCCATTCCCTCTCACTTCTTTTCAGGAAACCTGAACTATATACAGGCTTAGTCCTAATCGCCATGCTGTTGCTCCTGCTGGAAATACTCAAGTGCATCTCTCCATCTGGCCACTTAGTGTTTGTTTACTCCTCTTTGGAGCACTTTCTGATACTTTCTTTCCCCAACCAGTATTTACTAGTCATTCATTTGACTTGTGAACTTTGCACATTCCTTTACTGAGACATGTCTGTTCTGAATTTTATTTTTATTCTCTATAAAAGATTCTTTACATATGTTTTTGCCTAATAATCATAATAAAACATCTCAAACCAGTAGAAGGAAGGAAATAACAAAGACCAGAGCAGAAATAAATTAAACAGAAACTTAAAAAAAATAGGACATATCAATGAAATCAGGAGCTGGTTCTTTGAAAGGATCAACAAAATTGATAAACCTTTCACCAGACTCACACACACACACCCAAGGAGTCAAATAAAATCAGAGAAAAGGAGATATAACCAACACCACAGAAACACAAAGGATTATAAGAAAATATTATCTGCCAACAAATTGGACAACTTAGAAAAATGGATAAATTCCTAAAAACATATAACCTCCCAAAACTAAATCAGGAAGAAATAGAAAATTTGAACAGACCAATTACTAGCAGTAATATCGAATCCAGCTATCAAAAAACTCCCAACAAGCAAAAGTTCAGGACCAGCAACAAAAAGTCCAGATGGCTTCAAGGTGAATTCTACAAAAAACACTTGAAGAGTTAGTGCTTACTCCTGTCAAACTATTTCAAAAAACAGAAGAGGAGGAATGCTTCCAAATACATTCTGAGGTCAGTGTAACCTTGATACCAAGACCATATAAGAGCACTACAAGAACAAAAAGTACAGGCCAAATTCTCTGATGAACATAGATGTAAAAATTCCCAACAAAATATTAGCAAATGGAATGAACAATACATTAAAAATATCCACCACAATCAAATGGGATATTTTCCAGGGATGGTATGGTGGTTTAATATTCATGAATCAATCAATACGATACATTCACATCAATAAGAGAAAGAATAAAAACCATACAATCTCAAAACATACGTAAAAACATTTAACAAAGTACAACATCCATTCGTGATAAAAAACCCTCAACAAAGTAGGTTTAGAGGGAACATACCTCAACACTATAAAGGCCATAGATGAAAAACCCATAACTAACATTATTCTTAATGGTGAAAAACTGAAAGCTTTTCTCCTAAGACCAGGAACAAGACAAGAATGTCCACTCACACCACTTTTATTCAACATAGTACTTATGAGAAGTAGTAGCCGCAGTAATGAGACAAGAAATAAAAGGCAGCCAAATCAGTAAGGAAGGAGTAAAATTTTCACTATTTGCAGAAAATGATACTATATATAGAAAACTCTAAAGACCCCACCAAAAAACTACTAAATTGATAAAAGAATTCAGTAAAATCATGGGATTTAAAACTAATATACAGAAATCTGTTGCATTTCCATACACTAATAATGAAGTAGGAGAAAGAGAAATTAAGAAAATAATCCCATTTACTACTGCACCAAAAATAATAAGATACCTAGATATAAACTTAACAAAGGAGGTGAAAGAACTATACTATGAAAACTGTAAGACATTGATGAAAGAGACTGAAGACGACACAAATGGAAGGATATTCCACACCCATAGATTGGGAGAATATTGTTAAAATGTTCATACTACCCAAAGCAACCTAAGATTTAATGCAACTACCATCAAAATGCCAAGAGCATTTTTCACAGAACAAATAGCCCTAAAATTTGTATGGAGTCACAATAAATCCTAAATAGCCAGAGCAATCTTGAAAAAGGAAAACAAAACTGGAGGTATCACAATTCCAGATTTCAAGATATACTACAAAGCTGTAGTAATCCAAACAGTATGGTACCAGCACAAAAATAGACAAATAGATCATTGGAATAGAGACCCCACAAATAAACCCATGATTATATGGCCAATTAATCTACAAAAGGTGGCAAGCATATGCAATGGGAAAAAAGACAGTATCTTCAACAAATGGTGTCAGGAAAACTGGACAGTTACATGCCAAAGGATGAAACTGGACCACTTCCTTATACCATACACATAAATAAAATTAAAATGGATTAAAAATCTAAATGTTAGGCCTGAAACCATAAAATTTCTAGAAGAAAACATAAGCAGTAATTTCCTTTACCTGTATAAACATTTTTCTAGATACGTCTCCTTAGGCAAGGGAAACAAAAGCAAAATTAAACTATTGGGACTACGTCAGAATAAAAAAAACTTTTGTACAGTGAAGGAAACCACCACCAACACAAAAAACCAACAAACAGAATGGGAAAAGATATTTACAAATGGTATATCCGATAAGGGGTTTACAACTTAAACACTCAACACCAATAAAAACTGAATCTAATTAAAAATGGGCAGAAGATAGGACTAGATGCTCTCCAATAGATGTATCATCCACATAGAGATGGCCAACAGATACATGAAAAGATGCTCAATATCAATCATCATTAGGGAAATGCAAATCAAAACCTCACACCTGTCAGATGCCTAAAATCAAACACACAAGAAAACAAGTGTTGGCCAGGATGTGGAGAAAAAGGTACCCTCGTGCACTGTTGGTGGGAATGAAAACTGGTGTAGCCATTGTGGAAAACTGTATGGAGATTCCTCAAAAAATTAAAAATAGAATTAACATATGGTCCAATAATTCCACTAATGGGTATTTACTCAGAATAGAAAAAAAAAACCAGTAATTTGAAAAGATATATGCACCAAGTTTATTGCAGCATTTTTACGTTTATTTACAAGAGCCAAGATATGAAAGCAACCCAAGTATCCACTGATAGTTGAACGGATAAAAGATGTGGTATGTATATACAATGCAATATTACTCAACCATAGAAAGGAATGAAATCTTGCCATTTGCAAGAAAATGGATAGATCTAGAGGGAATAATGCATAGTGAAAGGAGTCAGAGGAAGATAAATACCATAGGATTTCACTCATGTGTGGAATTTAAGAAACAAAACAAAGAAAAAAGATGAAAAGAGCAGACTCTTAAATACAGAGAACTCGTGGTTCTCTGTCGAGGGAGGGGGAGTGGGGTGACAGGTGAAATAGATAAGGGGGGGAGTAAGAGTACAAATGCCATGGTAAACATAGAGTTGTTGAATCATTATACAGTACACCTCAAATTAGCATAACACTGAATTATACTTGAATAAAAAATACTCTTGCGCAAGTTGTCTTCTATGAGGTAGATAGATATTATTATTTCTCATTTTAGAGAAAGTAAGACTCAGTCAGTTTAGGTATCTTGCCTAAGATCACTCAAATACAAAGTGTAGAAATTGAATCTGAACACAGAGTTTTATGCTTCCAGAAATACTACCAAACCTTTCTGTAGAAGGTCACAATTAAAGGGCTGGAAGGATGCTGCGGAATGGATGATGGGATAACGTCGAAGGTCATCTTTGCTTACCTCACTACTGTGCTTCCCTAGTGAGCACCAATTCTGGAACGCAGAACCTTCACAAAGGTTAAAGATGAGGTACCGTGTGGCCTTTAGAGTCCCAGGCAGGAGTTAGAAATAACAAGTTTAGAGAAAGTCTCTTCTGCAATGTGTTAGACACATTGGACCATGTAGTTGGCCAGGGAATTCTGGAGTTCTTTTTAAGATTTTATTTATTTATTTGACAGAGAGAGACACAGCGAGAGAGGGAACACAAGCAGGGGGAGTGGGAGAGGGAGAAGCAGGCTTCCACGGAGCAGGGAGCCCGATGCGGGGCTCGATCCCAGGACCCTGGGATTATGACCTGAGCCGAAGGCAGACGCTTAACCGACTGAGCCACCCAGGTGCCCCGAATTCTGGAGTTCTTTAGGATAAATTTCCAGGGCCATTTTTGGGCTCCTTGGACACATACATGCTTTCCTTGGTGTCAGATGTCCAGCTGACCCTGTCATGTGTATTTTCTTGTAAATGCTTCATAAATATTTGTTGACTCATTTACAAAGTCTTCTTAATGTAACCCAAATATTAAATGGAAGTCAGGCGAGAATCTTTATGTACCATGTCACTATTTCTACACATTTCCCCTTAAGATCTAGGGCTGGTTTTCCCTATGGAGCCAGGTTGTAGAACACAGAAGGCTATTTTTTTCCATCAAAATACATCTTATCTCTGAACTCTCAGTTTCTGTACAATGAATCTTCAGTTTTAATTTTTTGACAATTGATGTAAATTCTGAGTAGCCAGGAACATAGAAGAAAGCGTTCTTACAATTTCTTTTTCTTTGAGTGTGAAACACTGGGTAATGTCCAACATACGTAAACATAGAATGTGACCTCGTGCCCACCACCCCATACATACACATGTACTACCTATACTGTGAATGACTTAGGTGGAATATACTTGCTCTTGAGCAGGAGTGCTATAAAAATTCAACAGTATAGAGAAAAGGTAGAATTTGCTTTAGTCAGTCAGTAAGACTTACTAAGCAATGTTGGTGTTAGTGACTAACAATTATGTGTGATTGCATATACTGAGAACTTTAGTTTGCTTTTTAGGCCAACAGTCCTCCTGACACTAGCCCACACGGGCATTGTGGATGGACATTGAAGAAATAAAAAGGATGTGCTGACTTACGGTTATGTGCAATAGAAGCTTCTGGAAATTCCAGAAAGGAAACCTAACCTTTCCTGGTACCTTCATAATATTTAAAGACTTAATCGTTCCATTCATTTGGGAGAAACGTTTATAAGCACTTGCAGGATGACACAGAGCTACAGTAGATAAAGAGACAGAAGTAATTTTTTTTTTCCTGTCTCAAATCTTTTCAGTTTGGAGGTAATGGGGGAAACCCCCACCCACACTGAAGGGAGAATATGTGAAAATCAGTGCAGGTGCACGAAGCACTGTTTTTGTGCTGAGCCCCGGAGAGCTGCAGTCCTTTGCTTTCTGAGAGGAAGGCTAAATGCAACTTTATTAATCTTACTTAGTAGGAACTTGGATGAGATAAAAACCCGAAGCTTTGCAGAGTCCCAGGGTGGGATTTCCCCAAACACTGCTTAACAAGATCTACAGCAAAGCAAAGACTCTCATCCCAGCCAGGCAGGGCCTGAGGGTCCGGGAGCAAAATGCCAGCACAAATAACAGCATGGATTTGGAAACCTGACAAATTTGCTAGCTTGCTATAAAGTCTCTCTCCTAACTGAAGGAAATTTCATTTCGCCTTACCTTACCTTTCAAAAACGGTGTGTTCTTTCTTTGCCGAAAAACCCCAACGTTTTTACTTTTTAGACTGTTTTCTTTATCACAATGTGCTATTTATTTCCCTTAGATTAACAGACAGTAGGTTTCAGAGTAACTACTTTCTTCTTAATTACATTTTTTTCTAATGTCAGTATTTAAGACAAATACCCATCTCCCTTAGACAAATAATTCATCTGTTTTTGTTCCGAATAAATTATGAGGTTTTGGTTTCTGATGTTTTCTGTCTTCAAAAGGTTGCAATCCATAAATTCTCATATATTTAAAGATGAAGTAGCTTCCATGCCAATGTGCTAACCAGTGAAGGGAAGCCATCCTAAGATTTAAAATGTAATGCAAATAAATATCATAGGATACCACCTTTGTCAAATCAAATTCTGACACAGGATAAGAGTACTTGATAATTAGTGCTCCCAACTACCACCCTTGTTATCCTTATGTGAATATTTCATAGACCTATAAATGTCTATGCAATATGTCAAATCTCTTTTAGTTACAAGGATTAGAAAACTGACTTGAATTTGTTTAGGCATTATTTTATTGGACTTTGGAGATAAAAATATTAAGAATTTCAAAATGGTGCCCTAAGAGTGTTAAACCACAAAGGCAGAGGATTTCTAAGTTGGCGAATAATGGGTGGTAGTGTGGTTGAGAAGAAAATGCCTTAGCCGAGAGGTAGAAACCTAGGGTCCCATTTCCATCCTGATACCAGTTACCAGCATGACCTTGGGGAAGCATCTTTAATTGCTTTCTTACTGAGAAACCAAACATTTTGGACCAGACCAACTTTTCACATAATCCAAAAAGAGACTTCCTCTGAAGTAATTTAAGCCTTTGCTCTTAAAGAGGCAGAAGACTTGGGGACACCTGGGTGGCTCAGTTAGTTAAGTGTCTGCCCTCGGCTCAGGTCATGATTTCAGGGTCCTATGATTGAGTCCCATATTGGGCTTCTTGCTCAGCGGGGAGCCTGCTTCTCCTTCTGCCTGCCACTCCCCCTGCTTGTGCTCTCTGACAAATAAATAGAATCTTAAAAAAAAAAAAAAAGGCAGAAGACTCGATGCAACTTAAAAACAATAGTTTCCAATCTCATCAAATGGCATACCTAAAAAAAAAATTTAGTGTTTGGTCTCATCCACCATGTTAAATTCAAACACACACACACAGACATACATGCACACACACATACAATTATGACTTAAAATCAAAGAAATTCTAAATTAAATATGTTCAGATGATTCACTGACTCTGAAGCTCACTCAGATCTACCCAAATTCAATGTAATACTTAACCCCCTAGTTACCAGATTTGAGACCAGAAATTTTGAGAGATCTACAAGGTTTAACTCTCCCCTTTCAGAAACTTAAACATGTCTGAAGAGTGAGCAACAAATTCATACTTGAAAACTTAAAAAAATGTTAGCTTTAAATAAGAAATAAATCCTGTTCTTGTGAAATCCTACCTTTGCAGTCCATTGCCAGGTGTTAATAGCCTGTAAGAAGGCTCAGGTAACACAGTGTCAAGCATAATGAAATTTACACTTCCTTACTACTGCTTTCCTGGAGGAGCGCCCTCTGAACTCTACAACTCCATCCTGTGCAGGGACCTACATGGAGCTGCTGATTACGTCACTGGTAGTATCCTCTCTGAGACCCTAGGTTTTTTAGACCAGCACTGCATTGTGATACTTAAGTAGGCTTTGTTGTGATACTTAAGTGACAAATCAGCTCATAATAAGGAGGTAGTGATAAAAGGGGAGGACACAGGGGAATGTTCATTAAAACATAAAAACTGCTATTTCCAGCTCTTTTCATTGGAATTCTAAGAAGTGGGGAAGATGAGAGTGAAATGGAAAAGTTGTAGAGGAAATAGCACTGGGGACCTGAAAGAGAATAGGGTAGAAAAGAGACTTCATTATCACGTCTTCCGCTTGGTGCCCTTTATGAAAACCTGACATATCCAGACTTTTAACATCAGTTATGGTTTGCAGTAGAAAACAGCATGCAATCTCTCTGGCCTTTATCACAGTAAAATCAAAAGAGCAAGCATTCTTAAAGCCAATCTACCAACAAAGGAAGAAAGTTCATAATAGATCATTTTAGAACATATGAGGGGTATAAAACGTGAAGTATTTAAGAGCATGAACTTGCTGGTTTCCGCCTCATCTTTTTTTGTGGGGGCATTTTATTTACATTTTCTAAGCTTATTTCCTCATCTACAAATTAAAGCTGATATTGATACCTCTAAGTTTGTTAAGAGGTGCCAAATAGTACATGTTTAATAAAGATTATCATTATTATTAGAATTATTTCCATATAATCAATCAGTGTAGCCAAAGTTGATGTTTACCTCTCCAATTTCCATTATCCTCTTTTTAAGTGAACCACAATTTTGTATAGATATATATATTCCTCCAGCTCAGGTTAACTCCTGACAAATCTAAGGCAATTCTAGTAATCTTCTTCCCCCCAACCAGGGACTGTGTTTGACAAGGGCAAGAAAACACAGTCTAGCCAATGAGACATGAGAGAAATCTGCCAAGGCGGGGGGACTGGTTCCTGGGAAAGATGTGTTTTGTAAAAGAAACACATGGGACAAAATGACCTCTCAAACACTGGATACTGTGTCCAGAGGTAGTTTGGAACTGTAGTAGTGTCTTGCAACCATGAGGGGGGCTATTTCTGAGGACAAATCCAATACGCTAAGGATGCTAGGAGCAGAATGAGAGGAAGAACTCATGTTCCTGATGAGGCCACTGAACCAGAGAATTAGCCAACTATGGAAGAACCATCTTGTCTCTGGATTTCTTGTTATGATCTAAAATAAATTTCTGTGTTGCTTAAGCCAGTTCAGTCAGTATTTTCCTTATAGATAAAGGTATTCTATTTATAGAACCAAGGTATAAAAACAAACAGTAAACAGGGAACACATTTTCTGTTCTCAGTGTTGTTTCCAGGTACTTCAAATGCCAACAAAGTTACCTAGGCTGTGAGAGAACTGTTTTCCTACTCTCTCCCTTTTAGTGTCTCCATGTGGAAGATCTTCAATAACCCCTAAAGGACACAATAAAATCACCAAGGTGAGTCTCCTTAACTCTTAGCCCTCTGGAAAACATACCCTTGCAAGGGATCATGGATCTCACCCTTCCTCTTCTACCCAGGCGGCCATCACCTCCCTCCTGTCTTTGGATTAGCCTCTGGAAAGCAATGAGGGTATGACACCAACTTCAGAGGTAGTGAGGTGAGAGGGGGAGAACCGGGGGAGGAGTTCCCATAGCCAGGGAAGAGGAGGCAGAAGGACAAGTACTGGGTGATGCAAACAAAGGGCCTCCTCTCACGCAGAAACTAGAGCAAAGACTTGGAGCCAGTTAGAGCCGGTGAACACCAGCTTACCTCCTCAGTCAGGAAGGACCCAAGAAGAAACACATGCCAATGCAGGACGGCTTGAAAACTAACCTTTAGTCTACACCTCTATGTGGAAGTTTACTGACCTTTCTCATTTGAATTCACATAACCTTGGATATATCTAGGTATCTGCCTGAAACATCTAGTCACAAAAAGGGTTTATTTCCTACAGGTTAAATTCTCATCTCAAAATAATTTCCATAATTTCTTTCCGGCTTTGAGGTAGTGTTCCAAAGACCATCATAGTTTGTGTCAGCTTGAATTTATTTTTCTTGCTTCATAAATCTATAACTTTATCAAACATGGTGAGGATGTATTTTCCCCCCACTCACTTTATGTATCTCAGATCCCAAACACCAGATATTATCTCCAAATAGAACAGAAATAATATTGGGCTTCTTAGTCTCTTTCTTTCTCTCCCTCTCTGTCAGATTTAAGGACAGTTGTCCAGTTACCTAAACAAACAAAAGAAGAAAATAAAACCACCACCAACAACAAAAAACCTTTCATAAAAATCTAACAAACATTGAAGGGTAATGCAGGATTTAAAGAATCTTATTTTTTCTTTTAAAAAATATAACACAAAAGACATTTTCATTTTAATATAGACAATTCAGAAGTACATTGAAACAAAGATGCTCCAAGAAAATTACAGACCAATATCCTTGATCAACATAGATGCAAAAATCTTCAATAGACTATTAGCAAACTGAAATTAATAGTATATTAACAGGATCATACACCACAATCATATGGGATTCATTCCAGGGATGCAAGGATGGTTCAATATCCACAAATTAATGTTACGCCACATTAACAAAATGAAGGATAAAAATCATTGATCATCTCAATAAATGCAGAAAAGCCATTTGACAAAATTTAACATCTATTTAGGATAAAAACTCTCAACAAAGTGGGTTTATAAAGGGAACATACTTCAACATAGTAAAGGCCATATATGACAAGATGACAGCTAACATCATACTTTATGGTGAAAGGCTGAAAACTTTTAAGATCAGAAACAAGGGTACTTACTCTTGCCACTTTTATTCAACATAGTACTGGAAATCCTAGCCAGAGCATTTAAGAAAAAAAAAAAAGTTATGAGGCATCCAAATTGGACAGTTTTACTGTCACTATTTGTAGATGAAATGATATTATATACAGAAAACCCTAAAGGCTCCACAAAAAAAACTATTAGAACTAATAAGGGGACAAATCGGACCACCCTGCCCTAGGCGTGTGGAGTGGGTGTCTTTATGATAATCACCTGTGAGCAACAAAGAATAACCAGACTCCAAAAAGGAAGTAAGCCATTGAAGGTGTTATCAATAGGATGTTGAAAGGATTTAAGTTCCCTGGTTAGCTTTCTATTAAAGACCAACTCTAAAGGCCCTTGTTGGCAATGTTGTTGGGACCCCTCTCACCTTTTAGAGCTTTTTCTGTATCTTCACTTAATAAACTTCTATTGCTTCACTTACCCAAAAATAAATAATAAGTAAATAAAAAGAAAAAAAAAGAACTAATAAGCAAATGCAGGAAAGTTGCAGGAAACAAAATCAATATATAAAAATCTGTTGTACTGCTCTTTTCCGGCTGGAACCATGGAGGGTGCAGAAGAGAAGAAAAAGAAGGTTCCTGCTGTGCCAGAAACCCTTAAGAAGAAGCGAAGGAATTTCGCAGAGTTGAAGATCAAGTGTCTGAGGAAGAAGTTTGCTCAGAAGATGCTTCGAAAGGCAAGAAGGAAGCTTATCTGTGAAAAAGCTAAGCATTACCACAAGGAATGTAGGCAGATGTACAGAACTGAGATTCGGATGGCAAGAAAAGCTGGCAACGTCTACGTACCTGCGGAACCCAAAATTGGCATTTGTCATCAGGATCAGAGGTATCAATGGTATGAGCCCAAAGGTTCAAAAGGTGTTGCAGCTTCTTTGCCTTCGCCAGATCTTCAATGGCACCTTTGTTAAGCTCAACAAGGCTTCAGTTAACACGCTAAGGATTGTGGAACCTTATATAGCATGGGGGTACCTAAATCTGAAGTCGGTGAATGAATTGATCTACAAGCGTGGTTATGGCAAAACCAACAAGAAGCGAATTGCCCTGACAGATAACACATTGATTGCCCGATCTCTTGGTAAATATGACATCATCTGCATGGAGGATCTGATTCACGCGATCTATACTGTTGGAAAACGTTTCAAAGAAGCAAACAACTTTTTATGGCCCTTCAGATTATCTTCTCCACGAGGGGAATGAAGAAAAAGACCACCCATTTTGTAGAAGGTGGAGATGCTGGTAACAGGGAAGACCAGATCAATAGGCTTATTATAAGGATGCACTAAGGTATCTGCCATGATTATTTTTGTAATCTGGCCAGTTAATAAATGACTACTCTCATGGAAATGTTTTGTTGTCTTGGTGACTTTTTGCTAGCCTGACTGCTGTCCCTTAACTATTAAAGCAAATCTTGGTGTGTGATAAAAGTCATCAGCCTTTGCGTGCAAAACTAGGGTCTAGTTTGTATCTTGGTGGAAAACATTCCTTGGGTTTATTAAAGACTCTTCTGTACAAAGAATATATCTTAATTTTTCACTTTTGAATTGTGCCACTGAGTTAGCCAAGATGGGTCTGTTCTAAGAAAACCTATTTCATAGGCCTTTGCATGATTTACAAATAAAAATACTGTTGCTGAAATTCTAAAAAAAAAAAAAAATATGTTGTACTGTACAGTAACAGCAAACTATTAGGAAGAGAAATTAAGAAAACAACCCCAGTTACAATTGCAATGGAAAGAATAAAATACCTAGGAATAAATTTAACCAAAGGGGTGAAAGACCTATATAATAAAAACTATAAGATGTTTATAAAATAAATTGAAAACACAAATAAATGGAAGATATTCTGTGCTCATATATTGGAAAAATTAATACTGTTAAAATGTCCATATTCCCCAAAGCAATCCACAGTTTCAATGCAATTTCTATCAAAACTCCAAAGGCATTTTTTTAATAGAAAAAGAACAGTCTTAAAATTGTTATGGAACCACCACACACCCCAAACAGCCAAAGCAATCTTGAGAATGAACAGAATTGGAGTCATCACACTTCCTGATTTCAAACTATATTATACAGTTATAGTAATCAAAACTGTATGGTTTGGGCATAAAAAAATAGACACATGCATCAATAGAACAAAATAAGAGTCCAGAAATAAACCCATGAATATATGGTCAATTAATTTACAGCAAAAAAGTCACAAACATACAATGGAGAATGAACAGCCTTTTCAGTAAATGGTGTTGGGAAAACTGGACAGCCATGTGCAAAAGAATGAAATTGAACACTATCTTACACCATACACTAAAATTAACTCAAAATTCATTAAAGACTTGAATTTAAGACCTAAAACCAGAAAACTCCTGGAAGAAAACATAGGTGGCAAGCTCTTTAGCATAGGTCTTGGTGATATTTTGGATCAAAAGCTCAGGTAACAAAAGCAAAACAAACAAGTGGGACTACATCAAACTGAACAGCTTCTGCACAGCAGAGGAAACCATGAACAAAACAAAAAAGGCAACCTACTGAATGGGAGAAAATATGTGCTAATCATGTATCTGATAAGGGGTTAATAACCAAACTATATAAAGAACTCCTGGTGGCCTAGGTAGTAATTCAAAACACCCTAGGGTGTGTGTGTGTGTGTGTGTGTGTGTGTGTGTGTGTGTGTGTGTGTGTGTGTGTGTTGCTCCATTTCCTTCCCTTGTTTCCTTTGGAAAAGCTGCTTATAGGAAGTATGACTGACTGACAAGTTACACTTTTTCATTCTTTTTCTCATTTGGTCTACAACATTTGGTCTACAACATAGACATGATGTTTGAGCTTCAGCAGGCATCTGTTATCATGAGGTGGCCTTAAAGAATTCACATGGCTGAAGTATTGTTGAGAGATACAAGGAGCCCTCGTTCATGTGAGTTTTGGAGCAGCAGCATCTGTTTCAGACTGCCTATCTCTGCTGTTATTCGTTTTGTTCTTTTTTTAACCCATTTCTCAAATATTTAACTTTTAGGTTTTCTGTCATATGAAGCCAAACTTAATCCAAATATACCATGCTGTCTTCTATTTCTTTTCCTTTTTTTCCTTTCTCTTTTTTCTTTGTTGGATTAAGGTTGTTATTTTCATTGTGGAGTGTTGCTTTTTCTTCTCCGTAATCATTTTGAAGTTATATACTTTATTTCTATCCTTAAGGGCCCACCATTAATATTTTGAAGCACATGTTGAAGCTATGTTTTTATCTTCATGTTGAGAATGAATTCCTGCCCTTATCTTTTCACTGAACCGGTCAAGAACCTCAACATTTGCTGGCTTCCTTCCTCACACAGTTCCCCACATTAACATCATTTATCACTTTTAATTCTTGTTTTACACCTCTTTATTGAGGTATGATTGGCATGTAAAATGCTGGACATATTTAATGTATACAACTCAGTCTGGGGATACATATATACATGTTCATATTTTAAGTTCTTGAATACTATAAATCTTTATAGTATTATATATAATACCTATAATATATATATAATTATATATAATATATTTATTATATATAATATATAATATTATATATAATACATATGATAACTATGAGGTATTATTTTAAACATATATTTTATCATATTTTAAGGGGTATATAATAGGAAGATTGATAAATACATATGCTCAGCCTACCTGCTTGATCTAACCTACACATAATCACATAATAAAATACTAAAAATGTATTACTCATACTTGGAATTTAAGAAACAAACAAGCAAAGAAAAAAATAAGAGGGAAACCAAGAAACAGACTCTTAACTACTGAGAACAAACTGATGGTTACCAGAGGGGAGAGGGTGGGGCGATGGGGGAAATAGGGGATAAACACAGGTGTTGTATTTAAGTGAGGAGTCACTAAATTCTACTGAAACTAATATAACACCTTATGTTAACTAACTGGAATTGAAATAAAAACTAAAAAAAAATGCATTAAGTAGGGGGTAGGGATAAGACCACATCTCAAAAAAGAAAAAAAGTTGCTCCCAATCTTTTCTTATTCAACTTATCAAAACCTCTTCACCAGTTGTGCACATGTATGTGTCTTCAACTATTCACCACCATAAAAGCTGCAGGGCCAAGAGATTCACGTAAAGATTTCTTCCATCTCAGAAAATATGGAAGAGGTTATTGTAATTGCCTAAGACTTAGCGTATTTTAAGGTCACACATAGTATAAACACAGTGAACAAAGGAAAATACTGCTTAATTGTATTCTATAATCAATTCCCATTAAAGAATTGAATTCCAATTGAAGAATTAAATCCTCATTTATCTCTTTGTTATAAATCTCTATTCCATGATTTGTTTTTCCTTTAAGTATACCTATATTAGGGGTCCCTGGGTGGCTCAGTGGGTACATCCTACTCTTGATTTTGGCTCAGGGCATGATCTCAAGGTCGTGAGATGGAGCCCCATGTTGGGCTCTGTGCTCAGCGGGGAGTCTGCTTGAGAATCTCTCCCTCTGCCCCCCTCTCTGCTCACATGCTCTCTCTAAAATAACTAAATCTTAAAAAATAATATACCTGTATCAAATAAATTATTAAAACAAAGGGTAGTTTGTTTGCAGAGACTCTGCAAACTAAATACACAGATGAAATAATTTAGAATAAGAGAGCAAGGCAAATATATATCTATACACTCACCATACTTAGCCCACAATAATAAAGTTCAACTAGTATAAATATCAAAGGTAATAGGACCTACAACTCACAAAAATTGACATTTTAAATCAATATGTATGTATATGACATGGAAAGCATGATAAAGTTACAAGATAAACTGCCAAAGGGAACAAATCAGTTAAACATAATTACAAACATACATATGTCATCTCAAAAAAAAAAAAAAGAATTTGTAGAATACAGGAAATAGCTTCCCAGAGACAGAAAGAGAACTGAATGTTATGACAAAAAATTTCAGAGTTTAAACATGTAAGGAGTGGCTCCCTGAAATATAAAAATTGATAGCAGGACCATTCAATGGATTTTGTCTGAGGTGGGGACCCTGAAATGGAGAAGATGCCAGGGATTGGATCATTTATGAATAATGAGTATTAAGAGTGAATGGAGAGGCAACCAAGAAGTTCTTAGACCTAGAAGTGAGTTATATATACATGTCCTTCCATATATAATTAGATACATTTTGCTTTTCTATTTAATTAGTGCCATAGGGCTCCAAGCAGATTCCAGCATGTCATAATTAATTATGAGCATCTTGAGGGCAGGAATTATGCTTTATTCATGTCTACACACAGTAGATGCCAAATGTTTGATATTCAAGAAAGGAGATGTTAAGATGACCAACAGACTAATTGTGATTTACTCAGGGTCAGTCTAGTATGGCT
Organism: Callorhinus ursinus; assembly: GCF_003265705.2. NCBI lineage: Eukaryota > Metazoa > Chordata > Mammalia > Carnivora > Otariidae > Callorhinus > Callorhinus ursinus. The sequence continues at coordinate 24,385,770 of NW_027397074.1, forward strand.
AATTATTCAAATTAGCTAACAAATATTAGCCATCTCTAAGAAGAAATCGAGCATTCACATTCAAATCCAATTTTAGAAGTGGGGAAGAATAGGTTTAATGATTGCATTTATAATATGTTCCCATGATGGTGGTATGAGAGGAAAGTACAAATTCTTTCTTGTGTATGTACATGTGTGTTTTCATGTTAGTATACTATCAGGGCCTAAATTTAGTTTAAAATGAGGCTTTTCTGGAAATATGCCACTAACCTGGCTGTTGTGTTTGCTGCACTGGAAAAGCCCCTGAGGAGTAGACTGGGAAATAAAATTTCATTCCTTATTCATAGCAGGGCTGTGCTTGAAGACTATCTTCCTTGTAAGAGATTTTCCTTATTTTAAAAGTAAGATAAGTGAGACATAAAGGGGAAAATAAACTAGAAGATAAAATTCTACAGGGAAAATAGATAAAACAGTAAAAGTAAACTGCTATAGTCAAATTCATCAAGCCAATAACCCAAAACAAAAACAAGCCTACAAACTCAAGTGGTAGATGAAAATCCAAATGGCTGAAAGTAGTGGATAAATCCCTAGTGCAAGTATCAAGGACAGGACAGGGAAATCTTACAGGACATGTTTTGAGACAGAAGTTCTCAAAGATTAAGATCCCCTTAACCCTCTTTATAGCACTGGCCCTTTGATGATCTGAATTCCTCAAAAAGCATGCATGGGCTTATCCTGCTTGTACTTTTAGGGAGCCCCTGGGTCTCCCAAAACTCATCTGTGAACCAGTGAAAGCCTTGGACCTTGCTTTTTGGCAAATTGCCCCAGTCCTCTCTCCTGTACTCTGTACCAGACTAACTGTACCAGTCTTTCCGGTTCACCTCTCCCCGAGTGGTACCAGGACGTACCTGGCACTTCTAAGTAAATCCTTGGCTCTATTTAGTCCCTGCTTACAAATTGGGGGGCACACAACAATGCAGTATCACAAATATGATAAATTCATGAAATAAACCCAACCCCAAAGCCTCAAGTTCATGGACAACGTTTCCTGGGTGGGGAAAAATTCTGTCACTGGCACTGCTTTTTGTAGCCCCACCAGCATTACTGTGAAGGGCCTGATTGATTTCAGGCTCTCACCAAAGTTGACATAAATTATATTTGGTCACCTAAACTCGGAGACAAATTCAGAATGTGGTTCTTTCATGCTGATCTTACACAAGCAAGCTGCTACAGGCCGGGTTCCCAGGGAAGTGGGTGCTGAGAGGAGTTTTTAGTGGGCAGGCCATTCCTTGGGGAATGTTTTAAGATCAACACCTGTGGATAGTAGGGAAGGCAGCAGATGTGGGCGTGGTGAGACAGGCCTGACTGAGGAGAGCCTCTGCTGGCCCCACAGATGATTCTGGAGCTAAGACGGCCCTTCAGAATTGGTTTGCTTTGAGGTGAAATGGCTGTGTCCATATCCCCATCCACCCTGTCATTGGATACGGGCTACCCCAGGAAGTATTTGACTCTGGGCCAGGTGACCCCCTGCAGTTGCAGCAATCCTTCAAGTGATGGGCTCACATCACTCTCAGCAGCTGGTGCCACCATCTTTTTTTGAAAGGGGTTCTGGGTGGTGCATCTCCATGTCTATCACACAAGCCGGTCCACTTCAAATAAGCTTCAGGTCATGTAAGCTTGACTGGCTTTAAACAGAGCCCATTTCAGAAAAGCAAGGTACCTACTGTCAGAATTAATTCACTCAAATAATATTCATTAAATGCCTATGTCAGGTACTGTTTCGTGCTGATGGTATTATGGTGATAAAAATCTCTACCCTCATTCTACGGAGGGATACAGATAATAAAAAGGCAAATCAACAAATAACATATATAGGCATACTTCATTTTTACTGTATTTTGCTTTATTGTGTTTTGCAGATACTGCCCCCCCCTTTTTTTTTTTTTTTTTTTTTTTACAAATTCAAGGTTTGTGGTAACCTTGAGTTGAGCAAGTATATTGACACTATTTCCCAACCACATTTGCTTAGTTTATGTCTTTGTTACATTTTGGTAATTCTTTCAGTATTTCAGAACTTTTTCATTATTACTCTATTTGTTACAGTGATCTGATTAGTAATCTTTAGTGTTACTATTATATTGTTTTGGGGCACCAGGAACTGTGCATATACAAGACAGCAAACTTCATCAATAAATGGCTGTGTTTTGACTGTTCCACTGTCTGGCTATTCCCATCTCTCTGCCTTTCCTCAGGCCTCCCTTGTCTTGGAGACAACAATATGGAAGTTAGGCCAATTAATAACCCTCTAAGTGTTCAAATGAAAGCAAGAGTCACACATCTCTCAATTTAAGTCAAAAGCTAGAAATGATTAAGCTTAGTGAGGAAAGCATGTCTAAAGCCAAGATAGGCCAAGAGGCAGGCTTCTTGTGCCAAACAGCCAAGTTGTGAATGCAAAGGAAAAGTTTTAGAAGGAAATTAAAAGTGCTACTCCAGTTAACTCATGAATAAGAAAATGGAAGAGGCTTATTGCTGATATGGAGAATGCTTTAGTGGTCTGGATAGAAGATCAACCAGTCACAGTATTCCCTTAAGCCAAAGCCTAAGCCGGAACCAGGCCCTAACTCTTCTCAATTCTATGAAGGCTGAGAGAGATGAAGATACTGCAAAAGAAAGTTTAAAGCTGGCAGAGTTTGGTTCACGAGGTTTAAGGAAGGAAGTCCTCTCTACAACATAAAAATGCAACATGAAGCACCCAGTGTTGATGTTGAAGCCACAGCAAGTTATCTAGAGCATCTAGCTAGGGTAATTAATGAAGGTGGCTACACTAAGCAGATTTGGAAGAAGATGCCATCTAGGACTTTCATAGCTAGAGAGGAGGTCATTGCCTGGCTTCAAAGGACGAGTTGATTCTCTTATTAAGGGCTAATGCAGCTGGTGACTAAGTTGAAGCCAATGCTCATGCACTATTCTGAAAATCCCGAGGCCTTTAAAAATGATGCTAAATCTACTCTGCCTGTGCTCTATAAAGGAAAGAACAAAGCCTGAGTGTTGACACATATGTTTACAACACAATTTAATGAATATTTTAAGACATCTGTTGAGACATGCTCAGAAAAAAAAAGATTCTGGGCACCTGGGTGGCTTAGTCATGAGGCGTTTGCCTTCGGCTCAGGTCATGATCCCAGGGTCCTGGGATCGAGCCCCGCATCGGGCTCCCTGCTCAGTGGGAAGCCTGCTTCTACCTCTCCCACTCCCCCTGCTTATGTTTCCTCTCTCGGTGTCTCTGTCAAATAAATAAATAAAATCTTGAAAACAAAAAAGATTCTTTTCAAAATATTACTGCTCATTGACAATGCACTTGGTTGTCCAAAAACTCATATGGAGATGGATGAGATTAATGTTGTTCTCGTGCCTGCTAACACAACATCCATTCTGTAGCCCGTGGATCAAGGAGTAATTATGACTTTCACATTGTATTATTCAAGAAATAACATTTTGTAAGGCTATGGCAGCCATAGCTAGTGATTTCTTGGATGGATCTGGACAAAGTAAATTGGAAATCTTCTGGAAAGGATTCACCATTTTCGATGCCATGAAGAACACCATAATTCATGGGAAGAGGTGAAAATATTAATGTAAATAGGAGTTTGGAAGAAGCTGATTCCAACCTCAAGAATGACTTTGAGGGACTCAAGACTTCATGAAGTAACTACCAGTGTGGTAGAAATAGCAAGTGAAATAGAATTAGAAGTGGAGCCTGAACATGTGACCGAATTGCTCTCATCTCAGGATCAAACTGTAGTGGATGAGGAGTTGCTTCTTAGGGATGAGCAAAGAAAATGGTTTCTTGAGATGGAATCTACTCCTGGTGAAGATGCTGTGAAAACTGTTGAAATCACAGCAAAGAATTTAGAATCTTACATAAACTTAGCTGATAAAGCAGCAGCAGTGTCTGAAAGGACTGACTCCAATTTTGAAAATTCTACTGCCGGTAAAAGGCTACCAAACAGAATCACATGCTACAGAGAAACTGTTTGTGAAAAGAACCCATCACTGTGGCAAACTTCACAGTTGTCTTATTTTAAGAAATTGCCACAGCCACCCCGACCCTTAACAAACACCACCCTGATCAGTCAGCAGCCATCAACCTTGAGGCAAGACTCTCCACAAGCAAAAAGATTATGACTCACTGAAAGCTCAGATGATGGTAGGCATTTTTTAGCCATAAAATGTTTTTAAATTAAGGTATGTATTTTTAGACATGTTATTGCCTTATTGTATTTATACTTATTATATTTATATTATACCTATTAATAGACTATAGTATAGTATAAGCATAACTTTTATATGCACTGGGAAACCAAAAATTTAATTTGACTAGCTTTATTGCTATGCTCACATTATTGCGGTGGTCTGGATCTGAACCTGCAACATCACCAAGGTATGCCTATAATGTTAGACAATGGCAAAAAGACTTGAAGAAGATAACATGAAGTGGGTTGAGAGGACAGCTATGACTGAGTAGGGTGAGGGAGGTGCTAGCTTAGATTGTAGTCAAGGATGTCCTCTCTGACAAGGTGACATTTAGTAAAGACTTGATTAATAGGCAAGGGTAAGGGGTATGAAATGTTAGGGTTAAGAATAATTCAAGCAGAAGAAAGGAAGTGCCAAGACCTTTAGGAGGACTGAGCTCTGCATTTTTAGGGTGCAAGGCTAGTGTGGGTGGAACAGAGTGAGTGAGGGGAAAGGATAGTAACAAGGACCCAGTATCTATAGGGTCAGCGGCCCTGAAAAGGGGTCTAGATTCCATGTGAAGTATAATGGAAAGTCCCTGAAGAGCTTTCAAGGGGAAAGAGACCTGAGCTCCTTCACATTTTAAAAATGTTGGCTCTGAGAGAATGGTCTAAGAGAAAATAAAGACCATAGATCCAACACTAAAAAAAAAAAAAAAAAAAAAAAATTCTGGTAAAATATGCCTACCATAAAACCATTTGAATAACTTGTTGAGTATAAAATTGAGTGACATAATTATTTAAAACTCAATAATCTATCCACGTTGGTGCAAATGGCAAGATTTCATTCCTTTTGATGGCTGCATAACATTCCATCGTAGGGGGCTGGGTGATGGACACTGGGGAGGGTATGTGCTATGGCGAGCGCTGTGAACTGTGTAAGACTGCTGAATCACAGACCTGTACCTCTGAAACAAATAATACATTATATGTTTAAAAGAAAAAAAAAAAGAAGATAGTAGGTAGGGAAAAATGAAGCGGGGAAATCAGAGGGGGAGACAAACCATGAGAGACTATGGACTCTGAGAAACAAACTGAGGGTTCTAGAGGGGAGGGGGGGTGGGGGGATGGGTTAGCCCAGTGATGGGTATTAAAGAAGGCATGTTCTGCATGGAGCACTGGGTGTTATACGCAAACAATGAATCATGGAACACTACATCGAAAACTAATGATGTAATGTATGGTGATTAACATAATAAAAAAAACCTCAATAATCCTCTTAGCAGAGCTCATTGTCCTTGTTACAATATATTTTCCACATGGGCCGGAATGCTGAGGTGCCCCAAAGACCAAAAATGGAGTCTGGCCCATAGGAGATGCTCAGTGACTATTTGTCGAATGTGAAGTTGAATGAATGCATGCGGACACTGTCCACGTGTGGCATTGTAGAAAACCTCAGCAAACCTAGTGACAAATGATCATGCGACATGTGATCAGAGCAAGGGCAGCAGTGTCAGCCAATACATTAATGTGTCCAGGGTAATTTCTTTCTCATTATTTTAGAATACAAAGAAATATATATGGAAATTCTAATACTTTCTTCCTACATCCCAAAGGATCATCTTATATGTCCTTGTTGGAGACTAGTGATTTTTGACTCCAGGGAAAAATTGTTGTTTATTGAACCGACTCCATTTTTTTCCCCCAATTTCTAAGTGTTTACTTCAGGGAAATGTTGACTTAGCTTAATCTCTGTTATGAGGTACAAATTCTGTGAAATGCAACCACTTAATTATTGATTGATTCTAATGACTTTAATGAAGGCAGAGTATCTCATTAAACATGACTAAATGATTGTCTTTGACAACAGAGCTGAAAACACACCATTGTTCAGTCAATAAATTAATTGCTAGTCTCTGCTGGTATTCAAAGAGAAAAAACTGAATTTCTATTTAAGCTAAAAACGCTTACAGGCCTGCTGGTGGGAAGCATACCAAAACATTCTGCATGGACTGTGAGACGCTGGTTAATGACCACTGCTCAAGGGGACTTCTGGCATTCTCTCCCCCATGTTCTCTCAGCTGCTGCTGCTTTTTATTTGGCTGTGACAGACAAAAAGTACTTTTCAGGACCTACTACAGCCACTGCCTCAGTTATGACTCAGATGTGATCTGTGGTAGCAAAAGGCAAGTGCAAACAAGGTTCCACTGGATGCATTTCAGCACAAGTTTCTAGATTCTTCCTTCAAGCCAACAGTAGAAACTCCAAATCCTTGATGCTACCTGAAACAGGTATAAATTATATTTTGCCCCTTTGCTAAATCATATATATTCAATATGATATTCAAGAGATTCAGTCCTGGGAAAACAGGTGGCCTATTGGTGTAAGCCCATTACTTCTAGATTTGTTTTATATACACATAAAACACAACGCCTCATAATTCTGTGGTTTGTGCATGAACAGAAAAACATTAGGTTTGTTTTCTAGATGTAGAAGTTACCACAGCAGCCTGCTATGTGAAATCTGGGCAAGTGAGGTCACTTCCGAGTTCCAGTGTCCTCACTGGTTAAGTCGATACAATCACACTAGAATACTGGGAGAACTCATTAGTCTTTGATCCTTTTGAGAAAAAAAAAATTCCTCCAACGCAAACCATGGCAACTTATTTATTTGAGAGACAGACAGGGAGAGTGGGCATGAAAGAGAGCGAGCACCAGCAGGAGGGAGGAGAGGCAGAGGGAGAGGGAGAGGGAGAGGAAGAGGGAGGCTCAGCAGGGAGCCGGGTGCAGACTTGATCCCAGGACCCTGAGATCATGACTTGAACTGAAGGCAGATACTTCACCAACCGAACCACCCGGGCTCCCCAAGGGAGACTCTTTTAAAGAAGAAGGAACAAATATGAGGTATTTAGATGTAGGATTTAATAATTAATTTTTGCCTTTTCCAAAAACGTTTCAGGTATACAATATCATTTGATCTTCATAAAAGTTATGTGAGTTAAGAGGAGCAAAGACTATTACTCACAGTTTGTAAATAAAGAGAGAAGTTAAAAGATGAACACAAGTGTACTTAGTTAAGGCGGACCGAGATCCTGGGCTAGGATTATGCAGCTGCTTATTATCATTCAACTGCTAGCTGAAGGACTCCTTACAAAACGTCTACTGTCTTGGGCCAGATTACTTAAGCCAAACCTCAGTTATCTCAATTCTGAAAAATGAGACCACATTTTCTCTGGCAGGCACAAGAATGTTGTGAAACTACAGCTCCAGGGTAGGAGGCTCCGATCAGGGCTCTGGGCTATAAACTGGTAAGTTTCATTTGTGATAGGACAGCAGCCTGCTTTGTCACCTCATAGAACAGATTTGGAGGGTCGGGGGGTGAAGGGAAAGTACAGTGAGCATGTGAACAGTCAGGCCAGCTAAATGAACAGTGAGAGTTAACTCAAATCAGTTCATGTTTGTGTCCATGACAGACCCTGGATTTGGGGATAATTCCATTTCCCATACCTGTTTCATGGACAATGAGCCAGACATACAAAGCTTTTTATTATCGCATCAGCCTTTCTCTCATGGAACTTCAGACCTTAAAAATCAATAAACGTTCACCCTAAATATAGAGTTCATCTTACAGGCTCTACTCTAAGATTTGCGGATATTTAAGTCAGGACTTATCCCTGCCTGGTACTGTGCCGAGGCATTCACTGCATGTCTTACCTGGTTGACCCATCACAAACCCCATTTTACAGGTGAGAAAACTGACAAGCAGAGATGTTATTAGTTCCAGCCCCCATAGCTCCTGTGTGGCGCAACTGGAGTTCACACTTGAGTCTATTTGATACCAGAGTCTTGGTTCTTTCTTACTTACTATGTTATACCAAGACCTTGCTGGTCAGGAATTGTGCCACACACTGTGAGTAGAGAGAGGACAGGCAATGAGTTGTCCACCTTCTGGATACAGTCAAATTTATTTCTGTACTGGGCTGTTCACTGATCCAGGATGTATTAAGCAACTACTGTGTGCAGATCCTTTTCCAGGTGCTAGAGAGACAACCATGGGTATGTAGAGATGGTCCCTTAAGAAACCGAGGTTTCTGAGAAAAGGGGCCAAAGGAACCAGCAACAACCCAGTTTAATGTGTACTCCACCTGAGGCATGAACAAAATCCCACGGGGACACAAAGGCGTGGGTAATTCTCACTGGAGACTATTTGTGACCTCTCTGAAGGGGCTGATGAACAAAGATAGGAAGTTTAATTTCAAAAGGCTCCCCTCTTGGATGTTTTATGGTTTTTCTCTAAGATTCTTCTTTCTATCCCTTTCTGTCTCTTTTCCATTTATGTTCTCCTAATATGACCAGAGACCACAGGAACTCAACTTCACCACCAGCTGAGTTAGGATGCAAATAATCCACAAGAGCAGCAGTGTGACTAACAGCAGCAGACTTGGCCACCTATACTGAACAAGGTCTCATCCATGACCTCTTCATCAACAAAGACTTTAATCCAACCAAACTGGGCAGAAGTTTCAGACAATAAAGATGCCGCAGCCTCAGGAGAAAAGAAGGTTTCGTTGCATCTTGCTCGAAGTTTCTAACAATTTCTTCTTGGGTTTCTGTTCACCCATCTAGCTCCCCCCACCCAAGCCCTCACCCTGTTTATAGCCACTTCTTTGCTTTGGCATCCATTCCGGGTAGCATGCTCAATGTGTGGGTCTTCTTTCACTTACACTCATTTTATTTTTATTTATTTATTTTTTTCACAGCAAACACCATTCCTTTTTTTTGTTTTGTTTTTACATATTTACAATTTTATATATTTACTCATCAATATATCTTCTATCTTTACAATTATAAAATATTTCAAACTGTAGAATAGTGGTACCGCTGAATTCCCCTAAACATATATTTTGTAGCATTCATCAGTTTTATCCTTTAAAAGGCAAGTATTTACCCAAATCCAAACCACATGCCAAAGAGGAAGCACACAGGAAAATAAATCCTATTTTACAAACCAGTGAAAACTTTAGCATTACCCACCTCACTGCCACATGCTAAAAAGTACATTTTTAAAAAAATTTTTAAGAAATCTCTCAGATGTATAATCTTCAAATTTGGCCCTTAATGGAGTGAATTATAATGTGCTTGCTCAAGAGAAAAGTAAACAGTTTTCATTTTTGGCAGCAGGGAAAAAAATGATGTTGAACATTACAATGGAATGTATAATTTTTTTCTCCCAACAGATACATTCTGCAAATGAGATAAATATTGTAAATGTCTGAAAGGATTGATAAATGATAGCCTAGGTTTATTTTGTGAATAATTTTACAGTCTACATTATATTTTAGGGAAAAAATAAAAATCACCTCTGTGATATGACTGTTGTATCAACACTATTTATTTCTCAGAAACCAGACAGAATTTCCTGTTTATGCTTTTCTCGTTATCCGTTCTTAAGGCCTGTACATATCCAGAACAATGATATTGTGAACAAAGTTTAGAATTTAATCATTCCGGTTATCTAAGAAATTTTGCTCCATTAAGCCTGGGGACGAATGCAAGCATCTTTAAAATTAAATGAACTTGACAATGTACCTGCAGTCTTGGGTTTGCTTTTCTGAAAAGAATGTAATGCTGGCTAAGCTGAGAGAGCCTGCAGCAAGGACTTGACATCCGAATTTGACACATTAACCCCAACATCTCTGACCCATGCAGCTTTCCCATGCATAGTACACACACCTCTTTACAACGCCAACATCATTTCCGATGATTTTACAGAGACAACAGGTAGTATCCTCAAGGCACATATAATTAAGTATTGCTACAATGGAAAAAAGTCAACTATTTCTTTAGAACCAAACACTTAGACAGGTGCCTGGGTGGCTTGGTCAGTTAAGCATCCAACTCTTGGTTTCAGCTCAGGTCATGATCTCAGAGTGGTGGGATCGAGCCCCACATCAGGCTCCATGCTCAGTAGGGAGTCAGCTTGGGGATTCTCTCTCTCCCTCTCCTTCTAGCCCTTCCCCTGCTTTCTAAAAAATAAAGCTTTAGAACCACATACTTGGAACAAAACTCTAATGCCCATCGAACAGATGTCTCGGCAAGCTGTGTTATGCTTACTCAAAACTCTATCTTTATGCTGTTTAAAGTGATGCTCTGGACTTCATCTTGCATTGGATTTGGAATCATTTGGCAATTTTCCTTCCTTAGATTGAAAACTTTTTATTTCAAAACACGAGACATTCTCCATGTGAAAAGGAAAAAAAAAACATTAAAAAACCTTTAATAGTTTTTTTTCTATTTACCTTAAAATTTCTAGCTGTAAGGTAGGCTTAGAGCATGCACATTAAAATGGTGGAATCATGGAAGGAAGGAGGGAAGGATCCATACTGGAACTTGCACAAGAGTGTTTTGCTTCTTTATACGTATTTGTCTTAGGTGCTTACTGGAACTTTACAATTCTTGCACTTCCAGATGACTCAATTCAGTTCTTGGCAAAGATGTTTTGGGCATCTTCACAAAGACAATCGGGACAAAGGGAAATGAAAAAGTATCTCTGGGTTTACCATGCTAAACTTACAAGTTTTGTTTTCTTTGAAAAAAATGAATCCTCTAATCCTCTTGGTCAGTTTACCCAGTACTAACTTTCCTGAGGTAGGTAAAAATTTCCACATCTGGCAGTTGAAATATACAATTATCATTAGTGATAACATTTTTAAACTATACAAATGATAAATTACTGTCTCAGTGCTGTAAGTTGTTCGGAGATCTATGAAGCAAAACTGCTGTGTGATTAATGGTCTTACTTCCGACCGGTTTGGAATGGTGGGGTCCATGATATTTCCGGGTGATAAAAATCAAGAAACAGTCTTTTCTCAGTTTTCTAACCCTTCTCTTCCCCACTATCCCATCCCTTAGCTAAGAGTGGGATGGGAGGTGGGGGCACTCACCTGGTCAATTAAGATGTGCATGTTTTCCCACTACAAAATTCATTTCTTTTCCAAGTTTGGGTTCCAAGTTAGTTCTTTCTCTCCTAAGAAATCTGCTCTGGAGTCTGTGGCTTACACTTGCCCCCTTTCACATAATGAGTTGATAGGGCAGCCTTTTTGTTTGTTTTTAAATTTTTATTTATTTGAGAGAGAGAGAGAGAGAGTGCACATACGCAAGTAAGTGCTAGCAGGAGGAGGAGCCAGAAGAGAGGGAAACAAAGTCCTAAGGGTCTGTGTTGAGCTCAGAGCCCAACTGCGGCTCATTTCATGACCCTGAGATCATGACCTGAGCCAAAACCAAGAGTCAGATGCTTAACCAACTACTATGCCACCCAGGCACCCCCCAAAGCAGCCTTTAAAAGTTTTCTGGCATGGGCAAGAACTGGGAGTTATTTATATTTCCTATTTGTCTACGGTTACATTTAGCTGTAGGATTCCTGCATACCTGTTAGAACCTTGCACTGCTCTGGCCAACTCAACCTTAATGTGAGTATAATATATTTGTTCTCATCAAGTCATTTCTTACATGTTTTTATTATCCTCCATTTTTTAGAAACAATAAAAAGGAATTTCAATTTCATCCTGAAAGCCAATTGGTTTTTTGCTCCATGAATATCGTCCTTTACAGTTGAATACCACCAGAAATCAATAGTTTCTACTTTCCTTTCTTCCCCTTAGAGGATTTATGTACCATGGGGAATAGAGGGTAGAGGCTTTCCTCATCCCAGCCCACCCCCCTCTGTGATAAAGGCACCAACATTACTAGAAATGAACCCTGCCTGAGCTTCAGAGTCTTAGTTTAACAGACTCTCTGGGAGTTAAAAAGCAAGTTTTCTTCTGATATAATGTTTTAGTTAACGGCAAAACCAATGGTAAACAAATTCATTACGTATTCATGAAAACTGACTTGTGCTAAAAGAAAATCTTAATGGGAAAAATCTGGGAACTCAAACTTTAAAAATGATAGCTGGAATATAATCATTCCTTAAGAATTACTTGATATCAGAAATTTTATTTTGATCTCTGAACCTGTCATCTCCTCACTTATGCTGCCCATTCTTTCTTAGAAAATGAAAATTTCCAGGTTGTTGAAAAGCCTCTAGTATAATCAATCCAAAGTCTAAAACTTATTGATGTGACAGAAGGATGGAAAAAATGCTGTGAGTGTGATTCTCTGAAGACAAAAGTTTGAAATTTCTTGAGGAAATGGATGTTTCCTTAGTTGGAGTTAGTATACGATATATATAAATATAAAAGATTTCCACTTAGTTGCCCTGAAGTAAACATTTCCAGATTGATGGAGAACAGACGGCTATGGACTAGAAACCAGTGAAAGAAAAGAAATTCAAACTCAGACATGAAAATAAATAAAAGAGTTAACAGTTTCATCAAGGGTCAGGGAAACTGCGCGGACGTGTGCAAGTGTAGATCCAGGGATGGCTCACAACAGACAGAAGGCCAGACAGATCCTGTAACTTCCCCGGGGCTGTCCTGATTGAAGGTACAAGTGTCAGCGGGGCACAGTACTACCAACAGCAAGCTAATGCCTCATCAGGAGCTAACAGGAGGCAGTGTGAGAGCCACTGTCACCGGCAAACTGGGTATTAGTGAGATGTTGCATTCTAATTGCTTACCTTTCAGATCTAGGCTCCATATTGGAAATGAGCAGCATTTCTTTTAGAAACACATCATCAGGGGTTAGTTTCCCAAAGCACCTAACTCACATCTGAGTTCCATTAACCAGCCTATGACCATAACAACACAGAGGAGAAAAGGAGAGCCATCAAAAGTACAGTGTCTCAGAAATGCACTCGGTAAGCAGAGTAGTTCTAAATCAAGCGTATGAATCTTGTGAATCCATTTAATTATTTTCAATTCAACCTCTGTATTTTTTTTTTTTTTTTTTTTTTGCCTACAAGAGGAATGACAGGGAGGGGAACTAAAATGAGGGGCAGCTATCAACAGGGCTCTCCACCTCTCCTCCATTTGTTAAATGCTTACTAATATCTAAATTCAATGTGTTACTAACATTCTGTTATTTGATTTGTACAATATCCTAGGAAGTAAAACAGACTTCAGAGAGGTTAAGAAACTTGCTCAAGGTCACATTGCTGTTTAGTCATGGAGTGTGATTTAGGCAGCTTGAATGGTAGCAGCACTAACTTCCCTGAGGTCTCCTGCCCAGGAAGATGGTAGCCCGGGCTCTCCGCCTTGCTTGTTGGCATGTGGGTAATAGCCCTTCCAGATGCATGCCAGTCATTATCATTTTGGAGGTAATCCCTTCCACGCCTTTTCTAAACCAAAAGGCATTAAGGGTTGTCTCCATTTTTGCTGCCTTGTCACATTCTAGAAAACTTCATCTAGTTAACGGAGTCTACTCTTTGCAGTGATGGAGAAGACAAAGGGCAAGTATATAAAGCCCTTTTATGCAGCTATTCTTAGTGTTCCGTAAATTGATTTGTATTCTTTTTGCTAAAATAAGGGATGCTCAACTCTTAGAACACATTGTTTTCCTGTTACAGATTATAGTGGTTACAGATTATAATGAGGAGAGAGAAGGGAGCATTTTGTTTTGCCTTTTTTTTTTTTTGTTATAACTGGAGAGAAAAGACCAGGGAAAAGTTTTGGGAAAGCAACAAAGACAAACATACTCTCAGAAACCCAAGTTCTTTTCAACTTGTGAATGTGTTCAGCTAATAAATACTTAGTCTATTATCATAATTGCTAACACAAAGGATTTGAGGCTAATATTTTACAAATAAAGAAGAAAGTAAAAGACAGTGGAGTAAGAGGACCTGGAGCTCACCCTGTCCCACATTTACAACTAGATATATCCACATCCAGGTCAATAAACCATAAAGCCATCTGAAGACTAGCAGAACAAACTCCACAACTAAATACAGAGAGGCAGCAGCATCTGAAAGGGGAGGAAGTTCCGAAAGGCAGAGTGAGGCTGCCCACAGAAAGGAGGGAGCTGTGCACATGGAGAAGGGAGAGAAATGGCCCCCACACCAGGGAGCTCCCATGGGCAAGACTAATCCCCATAATGTTTGGCTTTAAAAACCAGAGGTGCTGACTTCTGTGAGTTTGTAAAACCAGTGGGACTCTGAGCCTGGAGCTTTAAAGGTCAGCTGACTCACCCCTGGGTAACCCAGGAGGGCAACAGGTAGCTGGGTCACTGCCCCTACATGGACAGCAATGTTTGTAGAGAGACAACATAAATATAGCAGTTTACACAATACTGGGGTCAAACAGGAGACACATCTATTAATACTGATTTTGGAGTGTGTTGGGGGCTGCTCTGAAAATGAGGGAGCTGGTGAGTGCCACTTTCCTCCCCCGCCCCCCAGCATAAATACACAGCCACCTGTGGGAGGTGGGGCTGCACAGACATTATTTGCTATCTAACCTGCTAGCAGTGTACCAGGCCCACAGGTTCTCCTGAGGACCTACCCACCCCAAGCGCGCTAGCCTTGGCCCTGGGCCCAGCACAAATTTTGCTAACACTGCCAACCCTGCTCCCATGTTCCCTAGTGGGTACGCCCGTCAGAGCTGGCCTGCCTGGGTTCTACTAACACTATACAGAGCAAGCACAGCACACAACGGCAGGGTCAGTGCAGATGCCTTCATTGCAAGGAAAAGGGACTCAGACACAACATCATGGCATAAGCGACACACACAGGATACTCTCCGGCACCCCAATGTTTACTATTCTTTAAAAAAAAGGTAGGGAAAGGAAGAAAAATAGATAACCATGAATATCTAATCCACTTTGTTAAAAGATAAATTTTCCCAATTTTATCTTCCCATGCCAAGTTAGACTTTTCCATACTTAAGTGCAAAGTTTTCATTAAGTTAAAAATGAACAAGGTATGAGTTCATGGCAATTTTTAAGTAGAAATCCTCAGTCCAGAACTTTTAAGTTGTCCAATGTACACGAGCTGAATTAAGAGCAAACAAACCTTTCTAAGTTGTGTTGCGTGCAGGAGGGTCTATTCACCTGAGAAAACAGACTTAAATAGCCTTTTTTTTTTAAAGATTTTATTTATTTATTTGACAGAGAGACAGTGAGAGAGGGAACACAAGCAGGGGGAGTGGGAGAGGGAGAAGCAGGCTTCCCGCTGAGCAGGGAGCCCGATGTGGGGCTCGATCCCAGGACCCTGAGTTCATGACCTGAGCTGAAGGCAGTCACTTAACCAACTGAACCACCCAGGCATCCCTTAAATATTTTTTTAAAGATTTTTTTATTTATTTGACAGAGAGAGAGACAGCAAGAGAGGGAACACAAGCAGGGGGAGTGGGAGAGGGAGAAGGAGGCTTCCCGCCGAGCAGGGAGCCCGATGCAGGGCTCAATCCCAGGACCCTGGGCCCATGACCTGAGCCGAAGGCAGACGCTTAACGACTGAGCCACCCAGGCGCCCCCTTAAATAGCCTTCTTAATGAGCCAAGATGTGGAATATGGCATAAGAACTTCCCGCCAGTCCTTTTCTGTGCTCTCCAGTCTATATATGGACTTGTACCCAAAAGAATGCCTAGGTTTTATTTGCAAATGGACTTTATCTGTATGGGTAAAAGAAGAAACACCTCTCAGGGCGACATTTCATAAGCCTTAATGGGAGGAGAGTGACCTTTGAGTACTACTGGGATGTAGACACAGGTTTCCTTTGGTTTATCTCATAAGAGGACCAGGCTGTTTTAGGAAGAGTTTCCACTTGTTCGCTAAGCCACAGGAAGACCCCAAAGGTTTTTCTTCCCAATCTTGACACTTTCCTCACCAACCCAGGCTCTGACCAAAGAATCTATCAAGATGTAGGTTGCTCAAATCTCTCTCAAATGGGAGAAATTTGGCTTCTCAAGGGGGCATTTAGCAATGTCTAGAGGAAAACTAAAGAGGTTGCTCCTGGTATCTAGGGATGGAGGCTAAGGATGCCACTAGCAACAAAAAAATTATTAGGCCTCAAGTGTCACTAGTGTTGAGAAACCTTAAAGCAACCTGAATGGAGGAAAAAAAGTCAGCAGAAGACCACATTACCTCAAATGCCCCAAGAACGATAAATTTTAGGCAAATTCCAATAGTCCATTGAAACACAATGGGCTCTCCACCCTGCCTTAACAGGTGACTCCTTAGAAGGATGTTGAGCACTTACGCTGCTGTGATAACTTCTTTTAATGGCCTCCTATTTCTCAGAGAAACATCCTGAGGGTACAATTTAAAAAATCCATTAGCAATTTTACCGTGAAGGACTTCAGCACCACACCATACAGAGGAATCATGGTGTGAGACGCTTTAAAAAACAGTTGCTGCCTTAAGAGAAACCACCACCACAACAAAACAATGTCTTATTTTGCTACCACAACTTGACAATGATTTCTTCTACTCTGAGGCTGAATATTTTCTCTAAAACATCCAAAGCACAGAACATAATTTATAACTATAAAATATCTCTGCCAGCTCTTAAGTTCAGCTCTTGAAGTTGCCTCATTTTAAATATTTTTATTGTGGCCTTTTCACTCCAAATGAGACTGAGGGGCATACTGATGATCTTTAAGCTGATGATAACCTTGATTCCATCATGCAGATAGGTAAAGAAAGTATTATATGGGCATTTGTCCAAATGATTTCTTCAGCTTTAATTTTTAAATGGTAAACACAAAGCACGAACACCTTTATTAGACAACATTCTAACAATGCAGAAATACATAGCATAAAAAGTAAAAAACCACCCCCAATCACATTCTTCGCCTCATACACAGTATATTAGGCAGTTTGACAGGCTTATAATTTTTCATTTTAAAAAGATTTTTGAAGAGGAAAAACAGGCAAATCATTCAAAATTCAGAAAGTTACCGAAGGGTTTAATAGGAAAAATGTCTCCTATCTTCCATTTCCAGCAAGTCAGTTCCCCTCCCTAAAGGCAAATCCTATTATTCTGTATATGTATGATATGTATTCTCCCCATAATATTTCATGCTTTTGTGGATATGTATGTGTTTAATATTAAGCTACCATTTACTGTTCACTTTATGTGAAAAGTGCCAAGAGCTTTACATAATCCCATTTGTTCCCTATGTCAACTCTGCGAGTTAGAAAATATTTAAATATTTAAGAAACATGATATTATAGAATACATAAAATTTTATAGCTGAAAAATGGTTACATATAAGTTATATGGTTGGCTCTAATGTGAGTGAGAGATTTCCATTTTCTAAGGGAAGAGTAGAGAGTCTTCTGTCCACAGAATATCTTAAACTGCATAGCAGAGTTTGCAAGAAAGCAAAGGAAATCCCCGGGGCGGGGAGGGGGGCAAATACAAATTGGGAAATGAAATCAGCACTAAACCCTTGAGGGTTAGAGGTAAAATATTCATAAGAGACCAAGAGATGAAGCCTTGGGACTCATAAACAAAATGGAGGGCTCACAGGAAACGGAATTGAAACTCTAATAAAAAACAAAACAAAACAAATCTTTGAATAACTATACTCTCTGTAAAAGGGAAATTTAGGAAAAAAAGCATTTTTATTTCAGCACAGAGAGGCAATAAAATCACTTGACTTTCTCTTGGCCTTAGCTCCACACAGAGAAATGTGCTTCCCTGAGACTTGACTACCTGGGCATTATTTTCCCCCTGGAGTTTGAAATTCAGATCTAGGCTTCCAGCCTAGAATGAGAAATTCCAACTAAGAAAGTGGTATAAAAGAGATTTAGTCTGGCAAAATGCCTGATTCATCTGTCAGAAGCAAACACAGAATCACTTTAGAGAGAAACCTCTTCAACCCAGATCAGAAAGCAGTCCCACAGGTAAAGAAAACCTCACTTCCCACAAATAAAAACACGAGAAAATAGGACACTATGAAAAAAAAGATGTAAAACAAATAGAACTTCTGGACTTGAAACACATGATCACTGTTTCCACGGGAAATTAAAGAGCAGATTAGACACAACTGAACAGAAAATCCTTGAAATCAAAGATGGAGCTGAGAAAAGATAAAGAGGGAAAATATAAGAGTAGAAGACAAATGGAGGAGAGAGAGAGAGAGAGAAGGTTCATTGTGTGCCTAAAATAAATTTTAGATTAAGGGTCAATATATAAAGAAATAATGACTGAGAATTTCCAGAATTGATGAAAGACAAGAATCCTCATGCTTGTGAAATTGCTAAAAATCAAAGACAAGGATCTTACAAATAGAAATTTGTTTTTAAAAAATGCTCTGTAATTTGGTTGAGATTACAAATCCATAACCAGAATAACTCCTGAATTATTCTCAGCCTACATGAAATGCCCTTATAGTTATTCCCCTCCCAACCCAGCTTTTAGTTTTTATTCTCTTTTTAAACTCTAAACATGTTATTCATTCATTTAAATATTTACTGAACTACCGTGTGCGAGGCGGTAGGTCTAGGGTAAAAACATAAGAAAACCTCCATAAAAGTGAGAAAGAGGACTTTTGCTATTTATATATATTTATATATTTATAGCCACATTCTTGCTATTTAGATACATACACTGATACAGCCCCGGGGCTAGTAAGCACGGACTTGGATTGTTAAACACATTGTAGCTTGTTCCTGAAATCATCTCTTGAATTCTTGTACACCCGTCTTAATAAATCATATTTTTGGCGGGAATGGGGAGGCAGTGGATATTAAAGTGGATGAACTTTTGACCTTTTAGCTTAGTGAAATGTGCTTTAATAATTGTTTCTTTTGGTGAAAATGGTCTCTCTCTTCTCTTCCAACTTTACGTCGCATTAACAGGAACTCCCAGGTTATTCTGCAGAGCTACACGATGTTCTAGTCCCACCTCAACCTTCCAACAGTTTTGCCTCAGTACTGTCAAAACAAAACAAGCAAAAGAAATAGATTTACCTGAGATTGCAGAAAAGAGCCATATAATTTGTTTTATAGCCACATTCTGCTTAGTCTAATAACAGTGATTCTTCTATCTATCTTTCATAACATGGATCAGGTATAGATTACCCTGCATTTGTATAGGTATATATGTTTTTAAACTTTCATATGTATCTTAAAATTCATATACATGTATGTATATATATATATATATATATACACACACCAAAAAACGTAAAATTTTACATTACAAAAATGTAAAAATTAACAGTTTAATAAAAAATACTTAAATTAGGCTTTTTATAGGGGGGTATGGTCCAAAATTTATAATTTTGCAGTCTAAGGAGGCAGTGAAAATTATTAGACGATGACAACAAAAAATATTAAACTAATCTATTAGTTCCTTTGTAAAAGCCAAACCAGTCAACTAAGAGTAAATTTTGTTTTTAATTTATGTTTATAAAATATTTTATTGTGAGTACATCATGGAGAGTCAAGGTGTATAACTGTATAAAATAACAAAAATTTTACCAACCTTATGTCCATCATCCAGGTTAAGAAACTGAACATTACCGATATTTAAGTCCACTGTGCACCCCTTTGTGGTAGCATGCCCTACTCTCCTCCCTAGAGGGGATCACTATCCTAAATTTTGTGACAATCTCTCCATTCTTTTTCTTCAAATTTTAATCACACATGTGTCCATGAACGATATATTGTTTAGATTTTTTTTTTCTCAAAGATTTTATTTATTTATTTGACAGAGAGAGACAGCGAGAGCAGGAACACAAGCAGGGAGAGTGGGAGAGGGAGAAGCAGGCTTCCCGCGGAGCAGGGAGCCCGATGCGGGGCTCGATCCCAGGACCCTGGGATCACGACCTGAACTGAAGGCAGACGCTTAACGACTGAGACACCCAGGCGCCCCTAGATTTGCTTATTTTTGAACTTTCTATGAATAGAACTATATTTCGGTATTCTGCAGTTTGCTTTTTGAGCTCAACATTGTTTATTTTCCTGAAATTAATTTACGTCGGTCTGTAATGCTGTAGTTCATTTTTACTACATCACAATATTTCATTGTATGATTATATTACAATTTATTCTTTCAATGGACAATTGAGCTGTTTCTAGGATTTGCTGCTATTATAACTGCTACCACGGACTCTCTTGGACATGTTTTCTGGGACACATATGAAGAGATCTGGAGAATTACTCAGGCAAGGAATATGGGCACATTCAGTTAGACTGGTGGATAAATTGTTCCTCAGTTTATACGTCCATCTGCTTTGAGAGTTTCTATAGCTCAATGTCCTTCTCCTCACTTGGTATTGTCAGACCTTTTTTTCTCCATCCTGGGAGTTGTGAAATAGTATATCATTATTTAAATGTTCACTGGTAGTAACAATGTAGAAAATCTTTTGATGATTTGGGTAATTCCATAACTTACGTATCCGTTTGTATTATCTGTGTCTTCTGTGGATGACCATTTTTTCCCTTTCGTTCCCATTCTAATGCCATTTTTCCCTTTTCACATTAAGACCTACAGTGCAATACTGAATACTATTGATGATAGTGAGTATGCTTATACTATTACTTTAGAGGGAATGCTTTCAGCATTTCACTATCAAGTACGTATGGTCTTTCCATATACATTGATGAATTTGTTTTGTTTGTATTGGCCCATAGCTTTTCTTTTTCTCCTTGTGGTTTTGGTATTAAGTTATACTCCTAAAACCAGAAGTGGATGATATCCTTTTAAAATATTCTTTCAGAGAGTTTACATAAAATGTGAATGACCTTTTCTTTGAATCAGAGGAAGTGCATTGAATACAAGTAGAACTGTCTTACAAAACCATTTGAGCCTGGTACTTTTTGGCGAAAAAATGACTAGAAGTTTAATTTCTTCAATGGCCATAGACTATTTACACATTTATTATTGTTGAATCTGTTTTAGTGATTTGACCACTTCACATGTTTACAAAGCTTTTGGTGTACAGTTGTCCACAATACTCTCTGCTCGATTTCTGCAGCAACTGTAGTTTCATCTACCTGTTTCTCTTCCCAAATTCTTTATCTGTGTCTTTTTTTCCTTTTTAGTTTGTCAATTTTGTTTTTTTAATTTTGGCGTTGCTTGTTCTATTCAATATTTTTATTTTTTATTATGTTATGTTAATCACCATACATTACATCATTAGTTTCTGATTTAGTGTTCCATGATTCATTGTTTACATATAACACCCAGTGCTCCATGCAGTACATGCCCTCTTTAATACCCATCACCAGGCCAACCCATCCCCCTACCCCCTCCCCTCTAGAATCCTGTTTGTTTCTCAGAGTCCATAGTCTCTCATGGTTTGTCTCCCCCTCCGATTTCCCCCCCTTCATCCTTCCCCTCCTATTTTCTTCTTTTCTTTTTTTAACATAATGTGTTATTTGTTTCAGAGGTACAGGTCTGTGATTCAACAGTCTTACACAATTCACTAATTTTTCTTTTATTTTTATTAATTATGCTCATCTAATTTCTTTAGATTTATTCTATTTTTCTTTTATAACTTCTTAAGGTTAAATATTTAGCTCCTATATTTTCAGAATGTCTTCTTTCTCTAAGACAAGTACCCAAGGCTCTTGAACTATTTTGTCTTAGCTTCAAAATCACCTTTCTCTACTTAGCTGTATATCGCTGGGACTCTTCAAATCTCCTGTTCCCGTTCCATCAGGGGTCCCCTGTGTATTCCAATAGCTGCTAAAGAGAAACAAGAAGACTGGAGGAAGGAGAAGGAAGCTGTTACTTCTATTTTTGCTTCCTGTTCCTGCTAAGAGCAGTGCAGCAACATTTCTTCACTTTGGCAGCAGCATTTCCAATTTCGGTTTCCCATTTTTGCTACAGCCCCGTAACCGGCCACACTGTCTCTCTCCGCAGACACCAGCACCAGCCGGCTGGTCTGAGTCCCACATCTGCAGGGTTGCTTTCTCTGAACCCCTGAGACAGCACTAGCTGGGCAGCACTCCGTTATCAGATGCCTGGGTCCTAGCTCTGCAGTCTTTTCTCCAAACCATTAGATTCGAGAAACCATAATCTCTTCCTTCTTTCCCTCAGTGCTAGGAGCAGCACATACTCCAGGACAGTGTCAGATACTGCAATTACTATCTCTGTGTTACCTCGGTGGTCCCCCTTTGCTCTTTCAGTAGTGTCAAAACAACAACAACAAAAATAGGTTTACCTACTAAAAAAGGTACTATAACTAGCAGCAGTGAATAACCGATGTGAAGATGGGGTATTCAGTGTCAGATGTGGCTATCACTGCACACGCTCCTAAAGATGCTGCTTTTCCAGCTGTCCAGACAGCTGTCCAGAAAATCTGTTTCTCTATCTAGGTCTTGGTCATTTCAATGAAGGTGGTAACCCTGGAAAACCTGTCTTAGTTTGTGTGTGTGTATGTGTGTGTGTTGTTTTTGAATGAACACCCACACAAAGTATTAGTGTATGGTTTCTATGTGACATAAAATATTTAAAATGTTAAAATATTCCAGCCAATGTTTTATTTATGTTCAATAGATATTTAATGTAGTAAAATAACATTTTCGGCTTGAATATGTTCATATTATGGCATGAAAGGTTAAGTCTTTCTCTAAAGAAAATTGAGAGAGAGAGAGAGAGAGAGAGAGACTAGGAATGAGTAAAAAAGTACCTTAACAAATCCGATAGCTATTTCTCATCACATTAGCATTAGTTCTTATATGTTATAATAAAGGACAGTAAGATAATTTGCCATTTTTGTTTTAATCTCATTTGGCCCTTGTTTTGCAATTTAATCTATTGAATTCTTTAAACTTAGTTCATTGGGTGACTATCTTTAAAAAATATTTTGCTAGCTGAGTATTTTCACCTTCCTTACTAATGTAGTATGAGTGGTATCTGAAGGCTGAGTTACAAAGACCTCCAATTCCAAACCCCTCATACATAGGAAGAAAAATTGGTTGCAAGTGTCAATAGAAATGATGTGTGAGATGACAAACTATTCAGTTGCAACACTGAGGAAATGGAAACTGTAATTGAGGACAACTCTGCTCTTTCATATGTCTCTCAACATTTTTGAGCTTGTCAGGAAAAGCTATATTTTCTAAAGATACAGTGGCTTTATGTAGTTTTTCAAAATAAAATGACCTTAGCTAGTGCATTTATGGAGAGAGCTATGTCTAGGGTCATGTCTGAGAAAAAAAATTAAAAATCAGAATTCTATCTGAAAGACTGATTATAGTAAGGACACTGAATCAGTATTCCAAAAAACTCCCAAGAAACAGAAAATCCAAGACTAGATGGCTTCATTGGTGAATTCTATCGAACATTCAAAGAAGAATTAATACCAATTCTTCTTAAACTCTTCCAAAAAATAGAAGAGGCAGATACTCTTCCAAAGTCATTTTATGAAGCCAATATTACCCTGACACCAAAAGCAGATAAAGATGCCAAAAGCAAATTATAGGTGTCTTTGATGAACACAGATGCAAAAGTCCTCAAAAAAATATTACCAAACCAAATTCATTAATACTTTAAAAGGATCATGCACAATAATCAAACATTTATGCTATGGATGTGAGGATGGTTAAACAGCCACAAATCAATGTAATACATCACATTAACAAAATGAAGGATAAAAATCATACCATCTCAATAGATGTACAGAAAGCATTTGACCAAATTCAACATCCATTCTTGATTAAAAACTCTCAACCAAGTGGGTATAGAGGGAACGTACCCCTCAATATAATGAAGGCCACATACAACAAGCCCACAGCTAACATCATATTCAACAGTGAAAAGCTGAAAACTTTTCCTCTAAGAACAAGACAAGGATGCCCACTCTCACCACTTTTATTCAACATAGTACTCAAAGTCCTAGCCATACCAATTAGGCAAGTCAAAGAAATAAAACCATCCAAGTTGGAAAAAAAGTAAAACTGTCACTGTTCACAGATAACATATTATACATAGAAAACCCTAAAGACACCATCAAAAAAACTAATAAAGAAGTTCAGTCAAGTTGCAGGATACAAAATGTGTAATATTTTTTGTTTCTATACACTAATATTGAACTATCAGAAAAAAATTTATAAAACAATACCATTTATATCATATTACAACAAAAAGAATAAGAAACCTAATAACTTTAACCAAGGAGGTGAAAGTTCTGTACACTGAAAACTCTAAGACATTAATGAAAGAAATTGAAGATGACACAAATAAATGGAAAGATATTTTGTGCCCGGGGATTAGAAGAATATTGTTAAAATGTCCATACTACCCAAAGCAATTTACAGAATCAAGGTAATCCCTATCAGAATTCCAATGGCATTTTTCACAGAACTAAAGCTAAAAAGAAAAAAAAAAAGCTGATTGAGAAATGGGAGGAAGAGGTGAATAGACATTTTTCCAAAGACAACATACAGTTAACCAACAGGTACATGAGAAGATGCTCTACAACATCAGTCATCAGGCAAATGTAAATTAAAACCACAATGAGATATCTCACACCTGTTCAAATGGCTATTATAAAAAAGACAAGAAATAACAAGCATTAACAAGGATGTGGGGTAAAGGGAACCTTTATGCACTGTTGGTGGGAATGAAAATTGGTACAGCCACTGTAGGAAACAGTATGGTGGTTCCTGAAAAAATAGAAAAAATCATATGATCCAGCAATTCCACTTCTGGATATTTATATTTATCAGAAGGAAATGAAAACACATGCACTCTCATGTTCACTGCAGCATTATTTACAATGGCCAAGATATGGAAACAATCTAAGCGCCCATCAATTGATGAACGGATAAAGAAATTGTGACACACACACACACACACACACACACACACACACACACACACACACACACTGGAATATTCAGCCGTAAGAAAGAAATCTTGCCATTTGCAACAAAATGGATGGACCTTGATGACATTATGCTAAGTGAAATAAGTCAGAAAAGGACAAATACTATATAATTTTCCTCTACGTGGAATCTAACACAATAGAAAAAAACTCATACATACCTAGAAGAGATTGGTGGCTGCCAGACACAGGGGTAGAAAAAATGAGTGAACTGGGTTTTTTTTTTTTTTTTTTGCTATAATTTTTTTTAAAAAGTCTCTTTGTGACACAGATGCACTCTCAACAGGAGATTTAATATGCTTTCTTCACAACCATGTAGGAGCTTACCTCATTGTGTATATATCCTTCTAATTATGATTTCTTTCCCTTTTCAAGACTAGGAGAAAACTTCCCTATTTCCTACCTGACGGCGAACATTCCCTGAAACTGATTGAAGCTTGGACAAAGTACCTAATGAACACTGACCTTCCCAGTACTCTTGCGATACATACTACTTTTTGGTGAAGGTAATATGAAAACAATGTAGAACACCAGTATTTGTACTGTGATCACTCTGGTATGCTTGGATTTTAAAAATTGAAAATGGGACATACCTGGAAACACACATACATGCACACACCATCATAGCCTTGCTTGTAGTCTTATTATATATATCAAAATCCATAAGTAGGTTTTGTATGAGTAACAGGAAGAAGGAGAAATAACTCTTCTATCCTTTGAACACATAGCTATTTGACCCATGTAGCGAAGTAATTATGAAGGAGTTTATTTTGGATTTTATAAGTAGGATCTATGAGGACAAGGAAGAAAATATTACTCTCTACCAACAGGAAAATAAAGCTCCAAAGACAAACAGCATACGCACAGGGGTAAGAGGTAGGTGTTGGTGGGAAAGCAGAACAGATTTACGTCAACACACCATCTCCAGGCAAAAGCCTTCATTCCATCATCATATAAGAAACTAGTGCACACTTTTACTACATTAAAAGCCCTGTCTCCTAAAACACACACACACACACACACACACACACACACACACACACACACACAAATACCATCATATTTCTAAAATGTACACATTTCCAGATACTTCAACTAACTCACGATGGCTTAGTAACAACTTAGGCTAACAGAAATTCCAATCACTTCACACTCTGATTTTCTGGGTTATTTTGCCAGGAGCTTATCATGAAAAAAATATATACATGTATTTAAATAACCAGGTATTTTAATTACATAAGTATATAAAGCCTTAATGTTTCATTTAAAATATTTTTTATTGTTCCCCATATTGAAACCTTTGTAGCTCATGTTTCATGTTTGTTTACTACAAATGCCTAGATTCACATGAAAACCATTGAAAAATGACCTGTGGTCTTGAGTTTATATTTGGATTCTTTCTCTTAAGACTTTGCCTAAGTTATACTGGTATCAACCAGAGGCATTAGGAGAAACCCTTCAACTGGGATTGTATGCACACTGAAAAATATGTCACTAGAGATCAAGTTTAACTTTTTTCCTGAGGTTTACTGCCTATGGTTTTGGCTGTCCTAAACAGTAACATTTAGCTACCGATTCATGGCCCACAAGCAGAGATTGGAGGGCAACCCATTTCGAACAAAGGAGCTATACAGGGCATTGGTTCAGGAGACCCCTTAATGGCCCTAAAATGAGCCTAAACATACCTCCTGATATTCACTAAACAAGCATGGGCTCTTCTTTTCCACTTGTGAACAGCAAATGGGTTTAGCAATTGTGGCTATTATCTATTTAGAAAGTCATGAACAAAAATATTTGTCATCTTTCCCAGAAGAAAATGCTTGCATGATGCAATGAATGAGCATGTAATGCTAGCAAAATTCCTGGGAGACTTAGTTCTGTCTGAGCATTATGTTGTCTGTGTATCGTGGGATACCTTTCCAGCGTACCCAGCTAAATGAAGTTTGCGATAGACTGTTCTCACCACCTCACAGTTTCACTCCAGGGAAGTAGGATGCCACTTCCTCCCTTCCATTCCCAATCTCCAAGTCCAGAGCTCCTCAGAGATTTGGAAAAAACAAACAAACAAAACAAAACCTACAGACAACTCAATTCAAATGGGGATACCTAAAATTGTTCAATGTTATTCTGAATAGAGAATAAAGGGGTAGTAGAAAAACCCTTGGATAGTTGTCTCTCAGTTTCTCCAATTTTGTGCCTATTTTCAAAGGGCCCAAATTCTTTGCAGAGAAGGAAGTCAATCAGGATTTTGTTAAGTGCTTCAAGCAGGCATGTTCACTTTCCCTGGGAAAACTCAACTTCTTTAAGTATTTAATTCACCTTATCTCTCTATAGTGCCTAGAGCAGTGTTTTGCTCAATAAGCAGGTAGAGGGAGGATGAAGAACAGGGCTGATGGGTGAAATGCCGTTTCCCCTTCATTCATCCATATAGTGAAAACCTCTATGTGAGGCATCATCTGCAGCCCAAAGAGCATGGCGGAAAAGCTTGTCTACCCTCTGAAGGTAATAGGAAGACACATTCTCACAGAGTCCTGGAGAAATACAGAAGGATATTTATTAATTTCCAGGAGACCAGCTAAGGTCTTTTCTTTTAACAAGTAAACGTTTCTAAGATGCCACAACTCAAATGAGTGTCAGAACACCGCCAGGAGATTTCAAAGAATGCAAATGTATTTAATTTTTTGGTCTCAGAGAAGACAAAAATAAATAGATCAAGCAGGAGAATTTTACTGTTAATTCTATTGTAAAATAGTAACTTGATAACAAAGAAAAATGATCCTCTGGCCTGCTTCACCTTATTGAAAGAATGGAGGAATTTATTCATATAATCATCTTGAGGTAATCAATAGTTATAAAAAATACATCTTAACAAAGGGAAAGGGCCCAGCTGTTATTTAAATGTTGACAAGCATGCAGCCTCTAAGGGCAGGAGGTGAACAACCTCTCTGCTCACGAAGGACAAATAGACAATGTTACCAATAGATTTCATCTAATTGGATCTCCCCCTTTATTTTAATGGGAACAAGGGGTTATTAGAACTAGTATTTCTTGGGGCGCCTAGGTGGCTCAGTCGTTAAGTGCCTGCCTTTGGCTCAGGTCATCATCTCAGGGTCCTGGAACAAGTCCCGCATCAGGTTCCATTTCTCCCTCTCCTACTCCCCCACCCCACTTGTGTTTCCTCTCTTGCTGTCCCTTTCTGTCAAATAAATAAATCTTTTTTTAAAAAAATTAAAAAAAAAACAACAACAAAGAACTAGTATTTCTTTACTCACACAGTATCTACAGACTGCAGAGAACTGAAGAAGAGCTCAACAGAGAGCAGAACAACACTCCATGGAGAAAGAGCACTCTTTGCTAGTATTTGCTGTCACTAAGACAGATGTATAATCACGACACGTTAAAAATGGAGCACAACCATCAATGGTACACTTGGCAGAGGGGAAAATGCATTAAACAAATGGTGGGAGACTGCCACCAACATTCTGCCTACTTTGAACTTTCCTGAAATTTTGGACCAGTGCCTGAACTTGTGTTTTTAATTTTTAAGGTGCAGATAATTGGGTTTGCCCAGTACAGACGTGAGATCCAAACTTTACTTTGATTGCATCCCTTAGGGGTCTGCTGCTAAGTTTTGGTTGTGACGCAGAATTAAGTTCACAATTAAGTGTCAGAATCTCCCCACATTCCCATAATTCTTTACACAGTTACTCACCTGGCTGTTCCCTTCTGCTGCAGGAGGGGATGGGGCCATATCCTATGACTGGTTTAGAGCCTGAGCTCCTGGACAGGGCAGATATTTCACTTCAAGGGTATATGTTTCCTATTAGGGACACTCAATTTTTTGCTTTGAACCTCCCCTTACCTCTAGAATAGTTCTCTAGTTTCTAGATTTTACTCATGCTGATCTGGGTACAGTCCCGTTTTCACCTTTTCCATATGACTTTCCCCCAGCAATTCTCTCAAAAGCATCCATATTTCAAGAATGGATTTGGCACCCTTAAGGCATTTCTTACTGCCTTACATCACAGAGACCCACACACATGTATTAGCTTTAAACCCACTGAAGACAAGTCTTTGTTTTTTGAAAATTCTTAAAATCCTTACCACCTAGTAAATCTCTTAAACATGAAACAACATAATCAATGTTGGATACTCAGGGATTTCACTTTATAAAACATTTTTCAAAGTAATTTAGATTTCATTTCAAATACACTATATTAAACAGAACACACATTCTTCTCAAGTGCATGTGGGATATTCTCCATGATAGATCACATGTTAGGCCATAAAACAAGTTTCAATAAATATAAGAAGACTGAAATCATATCAGGCATCTTTTCTAACTGCAACTTTATGAAACCAGGAATCAATTACAAGGAGGAAAGTGGAAAAACCACAAGCATATGGAGACTAAACAACATGCTAATCTCCAACCAAATGGTCAATACAGAAATCAAAGAGGAAATTAAAAAGTACCTTAAGACAAATAAGAATGAAAATACAATGCTTCAAAATCTATGGGATGCAGTAAAAGCTGTTCTAAGAGGGAAGTTTATAGTGATACAGGCCTGCTTCAAGAAGTAAGAAAAATTTCAAATAAAGAATTTAACCTCACACCTAAAGGAACTAGAGAAAAGGACAAAGCCCAAAGTCAGTAGAAGGAAGGAAAGTTGGTTCTCTTATTACTATTTTTTAAGTACTCTCTACTCCTAACATGAGGCTCAAACTCACAACCCTGAGATCAAGAGTTATATGCTTGGGGCACCTGGGTGGCTCAGTCATTAAGGTCATGATCCCAGGATCCCGGGATCGAGCCCCACATCGGGCTCCCTGCTCAGTGGGAAGCCTGCTTCTCCCTCTCCCACTCCCCCTGTTTGTGTTCCCTCTCTCTCTGTCAAATAAATAGATAAAAATCTTAAAAAGTGGGGTTCCTGGGTGGCTCAGTAGGTTGGGCTTCTGCCTTCTACTCGGGTCATAGTCCCAGCGTCCTGGAATCGGGTCCTGCATCGGGCTCCCTGCTCAGCAGGGAGTCTGCTTCTCCCCCTGCTCCTTCTCTCTCTAAGAAATAAATAAAATTTTTTAAAAACATCTTTAAAAAAAGTTACATGCTCTACTGATTGAGCCAGCCAGGTACCCCAAAAATTGGTTCTTTAAAAAGATATAAATTTTTAGAAAAACTATCAAGAAGGACAGATGGCCCAAATAAATAAAAAAATGAAAGAGAATTTACAATCAATACTACAGAAATACAAAGGATCATAAAAGACTAGTATGAACAATTATACACGAACAAATTGGAGAACCTAGAAGAAATGAATTCCTAGAAATATAATCTGCCAAGACTAAATACATGAGAAAGAGAAAATCTAAACACACCAATTAGTAGTAATAAAATTGAATCAATAATCAGAAAAACTTATAAGTCAAAAAAAAAAACATTTAAAATTCTGGGACCAAAGGCTTCACAGATGAATTCTACCAAACATTTAAAGAATAATTATTACCTATTCTTCTCAAGTTATTCCTAAAAGCTGAAGAGGAAGTAATGCTTCCAAGCTCATTCCCAAGGCCAGCACTACCCTGATACTAAAACCAGACAAAAACACTACAAAAGAAAAAAAAATTACAGGCCAATATCCCTGATGAGCATTGATGCAGAAGTCCTCAACAAAATAGAGAAAATCCAATTAAAAATACATTAAAAGGATCATACACCATGATCAAGTGGGACTTATTTCAGGGATGCAAGGGTGGTTCAGTATCTGCAATCAATCAATATGATACACCACATTAACAAATAAAGGGTAAAAATTGTATGATCACCTCCAACAGATACAAAGAAAGATTTGACAAAATCCAACATCCATTAATGATAGAAACTCTCAACAGAGTGGATATAGAGGGAATGTACCTCAACATAATAAGGGCCATATATGCCATAGGAACAGTGAAAAGTTGAAAACTTTTAAGATTAGGAACAAAACAAGGATGCCCACCCCTGCCATTTTATTCAACACAGTACTGGAAGTTCTATTCACAGCAATTAGACAAGAAATAAAAGACACCTGCATTGGAAGAAGTAGAATGTCACTATTCACAGATGACATGGTGCTGTATATATAGAAAATCCTAAAGCCTCCATCCAAGAACTATTAAAATAAAGGAGTTTAGTGAAGTGG
The DNA here is from genome assembly GCF_003265705.2 of Callorhinus ursinus. Lineage (NCBI taxonomy): Eukaryota > Metazoa > Chordata > Mammalia > Carnivora > Otariidae > Callorhinus > Callorhinus ursinus. The sequence continues at coordinate 24,416,879 of NW_027397074.1, forward strand.
CAGGACGCATAATTAATATACAGAAAGCTGTTGCATTTTAGACACTAAAAACCTGCTATCAGAAAGAGAAATAAATAAAACAATCCCACTTGTAATTGCATCAAAAAGAATTAAAGACCTACGAGTAAATTTAATCAAAGAAGTGAGAGACCTCTGAAAAGCATAAGATGCTGATGAAATAAACTGAAGAGGATATTAATATGACATAAGGAAAGATATACTGTGCTCATGGATTGGAAGAATACTGTTAAAATGTCCATACTGCTCAAAGCAATCTACAAATTTAATGAAATTCCTATCAAAACATTAACAGCATTTTTCATAGAACTAGAATAAAGAATCCTAAAATTTGTGTGGAACAGCAATAGACCCTGAATAGCCAAAGCAATCTTCAGAAAGAACAAAACTGAAGGTATGATGCTTCTAGATTTCAAATTATACTGTAAGGTATAGTAGTCGAAGTAGGACAGTAGTGTCACAAAAACAGACACAGATCAGTGGAACACAGTAGAAAGCCCAGAAATAAACAGATGCTTATCCTGTCAATTAATCTACACCAAAGGAGGCAAGATATATATAATGAGGGAAAGTACAGTCTCTTCAATAAATGATTTTGGGGACACTGGAAAGCGACATGTAAAAGAATGAAACTAAAGCACTTACACCATATAAAAAATAAACTCAAGATGGATTAAAGGCTTAAATATAGACCCTGAAACTACAAATCTCCTCAATGAAAACATAGGCAGTAAGTTGACATTGGTCTTAGTGATTTTTTTTTTTTTTTTTTTTTTTTTGCATCTGTCTCCTCAGGCAAGGACAACAACAACAAAATAAACAAACGGGACTACATCCAGCTAAAAAAAAAAAAAAAAAAGTTTGCCTAGTGAAGGAAACCATCAACAAAATGAAAAGGCAACCTACTGAACAGGCTAAGATATTTGTAAGTCATGTATGTGATTAGAGCCTAATATCCAAAATATAAAGAACTCCTAAGATTCAATATCAACAAAACAATCCAATTAAAAAATGGGCCGAGGACCTAAATAGACATTTTTCCAAAGATGACGGACAGATGGCCAATAGGCACATGAAAAGGTACTTAACATTACTAAGCATCAGAAAAATGCAAATGAAAAACCACAAGGACAGACCACCTCATACCTGTTAGCATGCTAATATCAAAAAGACAAGGAGCAGAGGAGGGCAGCAGGGGGTGGCCCGATACTGCCAGGGAGAGCCCGTGGGTTGGCACTGGTGCAGAGAGAGCATCTGCCAGTAGCCCCACGAGTTCCCAGAGAACCAGCCCCCACGTGTGCGTGAGGCCCATGGTGCACATGATGCTGGGGGAGTAATGCACAGCCTCAACCAGTTGGGCGGGTGGCATCATGAGCAAGGTGTTCACCAAGGACCTGGACCCGTGCACCGAATGGCTGAAGAGCACCAGCAGCTGTCAGCGTCCCAGGTCAAGAGCCTCTGCCAGAAGGCTGAAGACACCCTGTCAAAAGAATGCTACGTACAAGAGCCTCGATGGCCAGTGATGGTCTGTGGAGACGTAGAGGGACAATTTCATGATCTCATGGAACTGTCTAGAATTGGTGGCAAATCACTGGTACAAACTACTTGTTTATGGGCGAGTATGTTGAACAGGGGATATTATTCAGTTGAACACTTATTCTGCTCGTAGCTCTTCCGGTTTGAACACATCACCATTCTCCAAGGAAATCATGAGAGTAGACAGATGACACAGGTATATGGTCTCTATGATGAGTGTTTAGCAAAATATAGAGATGAGTATGTTTGGAAATATTGTACAGATCTTTTTGACTGTCTTCCTTTCACTGCCTTGGTGGACGGGCAGCTAGTCTGTCTCCATGGTGGCCTCTCACCATCCATAGCTACACTGGATCACATCAGAGGGCTTGAGAGCCTGAAGTTCCTCATCAGGGTCCAGTGTGTGACTTGCTGTGTCAGATCCAGACGATCAGGGTGGTTGGGGGGTGTCTCCTCGAGGAGCTTGTTACACCTTTGGGCAAGACATTTCTGAAACATTTAATCATGCCAATGGCCTCGTACTGGTATCCAGAGCTCACCAGCTGGTGATGGACAGATGTAACTGGTGCCACGACCAGAACGTAGTAACGATTTTCACTGCTCTTAATTATTGTTATCATTTGTGGTATTCAAGCTGAAAGCATGGAACTTGAAGATACTCTAAAATGCTTTCTTGCAGTGTGACCCAGCACCCAGCAGAGGCGAGCCAATATTACTCACAGTACCCCAAGACCACTTCCTGTAATGAAATTTTAAACTTGTGTAGTGTTATCACAAACCTTATATTGACCTAATGGAAATGGGAAGAGCAACAGTAACTCCAAAGTGTCAGAGAATAGTTAACATTCAAAACACTTGTTTTCAGACGGACCATTAGGTGTGCCACATAAAAACACAAAGCCCTTTGTCAACAGCCATGACCACTTTAGAAACAACCGGTTTGTTGTATGCCAAAGCGATATTGCAGGTGAAGAAACCGGTTTCTGGCAGAGCGCTGTTTGTAGTTACTTTTGCTTTCTCTGAGAGACTGTGGACAATAAGACATAAACATTAACATCTCTTGAATACAGTTGAACTTCCATTTAGCTATTGGTTTACTCAGCAGGGCTGTAGGTAAGGATAGCAGCAAACCATTATTGGAGCTTAATGGACTTTTTCAAAAAGTAAGTACCAAGGCCTCCCCTCTACTTGGGAGTTTTGAAATCATCTTATTTTCAGGAAGTCAGAACCTGGTGAATTGTCTTCAACAGAACTGTTTTTGCCCCTCCTATAAGACAACATTCCTGCACAAGAGCACTGTGGTATGTTTCATAACAAGTAACAAGTGTTGGTGAGGATGTGGAGAAAAGGAAACCCTTGTGCACTGTGGGTGGGATTGTAAATTGATGCAGCCACAATAGAAAACAGTATAGAGTTTCCTCAAAAAATTAAAAACAGAACTACAATATGATCCAGCAATTCTACATCTAGGTATTTATCAAAAAAATGAAAACAAGAATTTGAAAGGACATGTGTACCGCTATGTTCACAGCACTATATGTAACAGCCAAGATATGGAAACAACCTAAATGTTCATCAGTGGGTGAATGGATAAGGAAGATGAGGTATTTATAGACAATGGATTACTATTCAGCTATAAAAACAATGAAATCTTGCCATTTGCAATACATGGATGGGACCTGGAGAGTTTTAATAATAAGTGAAATAAGTAAGACAGAGAATGACAAATATATGACTTCACTTGTGGAATCTGAAAAACAGAACAAATGACCAAACAAAACAAAAGGACTCAGATACAGAGAAACTGACGATTGCCAGGAGCGAGGAGGGGGGAGGGATGGACATAGTAGGCAAGAGAGATTAGAAAATAAGTAAGACATGCACGTGTAACATACAGCATAAGGAATATAGTCAATAACATCATAACTGTATGGTGACAGATGTGACTACACTTACTGTGGTGACCATTTTATAATGTAATGTATCTCGAATCACTATGCTATACACCTGGAACTAATACAATATTGTATGTCATTCTTCAATAAAAATAAAATACACTATGAACACTGACTTTATTAGTTCCTATGTCCACTGCTTTTATAAAAAGAATAATTATCTTCTAATGGTTTTCACAGTAGGTTTTGATTTTTGTGTACAGTTTCAATGCAACCTCATACAGGATTTGGAACCCCCTGAAAGACATCCAAATGCTATAGTCTTATGTGTATAAATAAAAATCACAGTGTTCTACATTTTACAATGTACACCATACAGTTGGTTCTGTATCTCAATTTTAAAGATATTAACTTAAGAGTTCTACATTTTTGCTCCAAATCTATAAATTATCTGGTTAATAAGAATCTAAACATCTCTCTCAAGTCTAGAGCAGGGTCTCTCAACCTTGGCATAATTAACATTTTGGAATAGATAATTGTTTTCTTTTGGGGGGGCGGGGCTCTCCTGTGCATGGTAGGATGTTAAGCAGCCCCCCTGGCCTCTGCCCCCTAGAAGCCAAGAGTGCCCTTCCATTACCCCCATTGGGACAAAAAAATGCCTCCACACATTGACCAGTGTCCCTGGGGAGAAAATTCCATTTCCTTGTGATTTCCAGATCAGTAGCAATGACATCACCTGTGAGCTTATTAAATATGCAAATCTTTATGTCCACCCTGACCTAGTGAACCAAAATCTCTTGGGTGGTACCCAGGAAAGTGCCACTTAACAAGCTCTCCAGATGATTTTCACGTGCATTTAAGTTTGAAATTCACAGAGGCCCAGGCCCAGTGAAAAAGGACAGGGCTTGGACTTCTGCATTTTTATCAAGTTCTGCAAATAATTCTGATACTGACTGGAGTTTAAGGGCTATTAAAGCAGAGTTACCACATTTGTTTGCCTATTAGAACAACTGGGTGGTTGGAAGGTGGGGCAGAGATTTTTGAAAGTCTTAAAGCTCAGGTCACATGCCAGACAGAATAAATCGGTCTTGGGGGGTGGGACACAAACAGCAAAACATGTGAAGCTCAAGTTTTGGCTTCACATTAGAATCACCTGGGGAGCTTTTGAAACTACTTGTGACTGGTCCCATTTTCCTTGAATTGAATCACAAGTCAAGTATCACATTCCCCCACCCCATACAATGTCCCAGATGATTCTAACGTGCATCAAAGATTGAGAACTACGGCTCTAAATTTGCATAACTATTGAGAGGCAGAATGATGTCATCAGGGATGCAGAACCTAGATTCCAATTCCCTGGGTTTGAACCCCAGGTTTACCTCTTCCTGTTTGATCTTGGGTAAGTTACTTAACCACACTAAGCTCTGATGTCCTCTTCTGTCAAATGGGGAAGGTAATGACACTTCTCTAGGGTGCCAGCAAAATTTCTAGTCATTTTTTAAAGCAAAATCTGATGATGAGATTAGACATTAAGAAATAGATCTCCTCAGAGGTAAGTACTTACGGGTAAATTTGGCATTCTTACTCTAAGCAAGACAAACCTGCTGGTATCCAGAGTTGTATTTCCAGCAAATAGGATTTGGCTAAAATTCTGGAAGTTGTGGATTTCAAAAATGCTATTTTAATATTGCCAGTCATCTGGCATCCATAAACAGAAGGCATGAGATGAAAACATCTTTGCACTGGTACTGCCTTTCATGGATTTGCAAAGCAACTGACCATGGCCTTTCTCAGGGAGACCCTTTGAGGCTATGTGATTAATGTAAGGTGCACTTACCCCAAAGTACCCCATTAATCTTCCCAGTTCCCTCTCTCCTACCCCCAGCAGTTCCCTGTACCTTGCCTCTTTCGAGTCTCTCCCATTTGCATGAACTTTTGGATGCAGAGCACAAGGTTGACATTTTGGCAGAGAATCATGACAGTCACTGAAGTCTTTCCATGGTAAATATAGTGCAGTAGAATCAGCATGTCCTAAAATATTTGTACAGATCTTCATGATTTTCTTCACTGTCTGCACAGAAAGTTTTACAGGTGTTAACAACTAATTGAAAAGTCAGAATTTATTTATAAAATGCCCATAAAAATATGTTGGCGTACGTGTGCAGGTCCTAAAAATCAAATTCAAATAAAATCAAGGCAAGTTCTGGTAAGAAGAGTCTGTGTCACCTTATAATTCTATTTTGGCTTGTTATTTTCGACAGATTCTGTGTCAGAGAACTTTAAGTCTGTGTCAGCAAGGCGTAGTAGAATCTGACAGAGGGATGTATAAACCCTGATGCACAACTTGCTGTTTGTGTCCTTGGATGAGTTCATCTCTCGGACCTGTCGTTTCCTTACCATTTTCCTGACAGAATTATTTTGAGTATTAAATAAGATGAAGAGAAGGTAACTCTGATGTCACTGCCCCCTCATCCTCTAGTTCCTGCTGGCAACAAATGGGTATGTTTAAGGCACAAGCAATAGCAGGTACAGACAAGTAGCCATCACAATGTTTCAAATTCTGGAATGTAATTCAAGCACTGAGGGGAAGGGAATCTTAATGATCCCAGTGAATCATCAAAGGATATAAAAATAACAACCCACATTGAGATTTTTTTTAATGGACAGATTTGTGTCACAGAAATTAAATCAAGTCTAATTTGCTACCAACCTTTGCTTCTGAGAAATATCAAGGCCCTCTCTAGGTGATAGGATTCAAATGGTCCTAACAAGAGCAAATGCCTATGGACACATTTCAACTCCAGAGGGCTCATCAGACCAGCCATGAGAGTCATTTCCATGGTGTCATGGTGCTTTGCTGAGTGCCTTTCTGTTAACTCAATGGTTAAGCAACAGATCCAGTTTTTAGTGTTTAGGAATAACATGGTGGGCTTAATGTTTGCTGTAAGCAAATACAGATGTTTGTTACAATTGCAGCTGAAACTTTTAAGAAGGAGTTCAAAACTTGAGCCTGCACTAGGATAAAAGAGATCAGAATCATGGTCATAAGTGTGTGGTCTTTAGACCAGCAGCTACAGTAACACCTGGGAATTTTAGAAATAGATATTCTTAGGTCCCACTCCACAGGAGTGGAGCTTAACAATCTGTTTCAATAAGCTGTCTAGATCATTCTGATGTTCATTTAAGTTTGAAAACGACTGCTCTAATGCAATGCTTCCTAAATCTTGGTGTTCATCACTAATAATCACCAGGAAATCTTGTTTAAAAACAAACAAGTCAATGGACGATCTCGTGCCAACCCTCCAGATTCTAATTCAGTTGGTTTGGGACCAGGGAATACATATATTAAAAAGATGCCTCTAGGTGATTCTATTGATTATCTGGGTTTGGAAACCACTTTATAAATTATTAGGTTTCAGGGGCTCACATTGAGGAGGGGAGAGAAGGAAAGGGGGGAGGGGAGAGAAGGAAAAGGGGGGAGGGGAGAGAAGGAAAAGGGGGAGGGGAGAGAAGGAAAGGGGGGAGGGGAGAGAAGGAAAGGGGGGAGGGGAGAGAAGGAAAGGGGGGAGGGGAGAGAAGGAAGGGGGAGGGGAGAGAAGGAAGGGGGGAGGGGAGCAAAGAACAGGAGGGGGGAGAAGGGGAGAGAGGATTAAATAGTTTTTCTTTAAGTCCAAATATACTGTCACTGAAATATCTTTATTTAATATTTTCAGAACTAGGCTTAAAGAACTTACATTAATGGCAAGGTGTTTAAACAAGGCCCAGTTTAAAAATTGTTCACTTTCTAATTTTTTACTGTAATTAATGATTAATTTCATCCTCACTAACTACAAGATTTGACTACATGATCCTTTTCTAACACACTTGAAATGTTTATCTTGGAGTCAGACCCTTTCATGACTTGTCCTAAGCTCTTAGGTTTGAAATTAAAAAAAAAAAATCCTGGTAACAACTTGTCCTCAATATTCTGGCCACTGCCAAGTTTTGTCCATCTTAAACACTGGAATGTGGAGCCCTGTGGAGCTAACTAAAGGCAAAGCTATTCCAGCTCCTTTAGCCGGAATCTTCTGCAATTTTTCTGACTCTCCCACATCCGATCTTTTTGTGTGCCTGAATAAGAAATCTTCTGTCATACAAAATATCTTCAAATGACAGCAAAAAGAGCTGTTGTGATATATTTTCGAATATCATAAAGGGAAAAGCGTTATTCCCCACACTTGGAGAAGAGAAGCATTACCTTTCCAGCAGTAATTTATCCCTGACACCTGATTATGAAATAAAGACCCCTTTCCAACTCTCTAGACCACAGGAGTGGCAAACTCTGACCCATCACCTATTTTTGTACAACCCACGAACTAAGGAAAGTTTTTACATTTTTAAATGGTTGAAAAAAATCAAAAGAATCATTTTGGGACAGGTAAAAATGATATTCAAATGTCAGTGTCCAAAATAAAATGGAAACAATGTTAGAACCTAGCCACATTCATTTATTGTTCTTGGCTTTTGTTCTACAAAGTACAAACGCAGTATCAGTACTACTATAGTATTGAGTATTCATGCTACAAAGACTACAGAGGTCATAAAACCCATAAAACTAAAAACATTTCCTAGTGGCCCTTTACAGAAAGAAAAAAAAAAAATGCTGACTCCTGTTCTAGACTCTGAACTCCTAGAGGAAAGAGACCCTCTGCTATTCATCCTTGACAGTTGTCTCCTACCTTAAGTATTTAGGTTAATGTTTTTCATTTTATAGGCACAGATTTTACAATCCACCTTCCTTCTGAAAAAGCTTATTCCTTATTAAGATTATATTTTTAACATCATTTAGAATAGGAGCTTTCAAAAGGATATAAAATAGAGATTTCCAGGGTGTGACCCACCTACAACATAGAGGAAAAATATGGTCAAGGCAGCCAAGGCTTACTGATTAATGAGAAGTGGAACTCACTTTTCTCTAAGGACATTTTCTGCCCTAAAACAAGGATATGGTCTTCATTAGCAACTTCTTTTTTGGTCATAAATAAATCTGAATCATGATAGCTTTTTCTGTACAAAGCCAAAAAGATTTTTAACTTTCAACTATTTTATCTCATTTTTTCTTTCATAGGAGGTTCTTATTTTCTCCTGCAAAGAATCCAATGAGAACATACTTATCAATCATGTTTCAGAGTATTGACATCTGAATTCTACTTAAAATGGAGAGAGGATGAAGAGGATGAACCAGTCTTAGAAAAACAAAGTAATGCCAGAGATCTAAGATCACATGAGAAATAAGATAAAGAAATAAATGAAAACCAACAGCAATCACTTTTCAAGGTGGTGGCCAAGTAAAGTCTAAAACAGATTTTCCTAACAAATTCAGCCTCCAGTGACAAACATTTTTTTTTTAAAGAGAGAAAGAGAAGTCAAGAAATACTTTTTAAAAAAAGATATTTATTTCTTTATTTGACAGAGAGAGAGAGAACATGAGTGGGGGGGGATGGGCAGAGGGGGAGAGAGAGAGAAGCAGACTCCCCAGTTAACAGGAAGCCCAGATGCAGGGCTCGATCCCAGGACCTGGAGATCATGACCCGAGCATAAGGCAGACGCTTAACCAACTGAGCCACCCAGGCACCCCTTTTTCTGGCCGCCTTGTTATGGAAAATGAATGATGGAAGTACAGCGTTCATTGTCACTGTTGATTTCAGGACAGCTCTCATAAACATCTCTACGTTTTTCATTGCTATTATTATTGGCATCTTCAAATGGTTACATGATAAACTCACAAGTACACAGAACAAGCTAGTTCTATTGCGTACAAAGTTACTAAAGAGTACGCTAATTTTACAGGCAGAATCACATTTTCTGCACTATTTTTTTGTGTAAATGCCCTGTGTTTTATGAAAATGATAGAAATCCTCTGCTACCATCTCAAATTATACGTCACCATCCCAAGAATTAGATACCAGAGAAAATTGCTATTCAGGAATACTATTTATACCTTTAACAGGTCGCATTTCTTTAAATATAGGCATTCAAAGAGTTATTGATCTGATTGTTAGTGGCAAGGCAAACAACCACATGTAAAAACTTGGTAGGAGCTTGTGTTAGGCTCCAGACGGAACAAGTAGCAGGTTAAATGTCCACATTTGTGGATTTGGGATGAATGCTTCATGGCCTGCATGCCAAACAACTTTTAGCTAGGCGTAAAATAGCAAAAATGGTTAAAGGAAAATAACAGATAAAATCCACTGAGTGCTTAAAGGATAAAGCGCTATTCCATCCAGCAGCACCTGTGGCAGATGGTAATAGTTAAACAAGTAAGAGGAGGCAGAGAGGATGTTGCCTACCCTACTCTAGCTCTTTATCCTCAAGGTACTCAGTCAGCTGGGGTGGGGGCCTGAGAAGAAATGGTTTCCAGGATAAGCACACAGTGCCTCTAATGTCTATGTTCTCATACCAAAGGCTAGCAGCATTGCAAAACTGGGGCAAATATTTTTCTGGGCTCTGTGCCTTGTTCTCTTTTGAGGCATGATAACCTCTCACGATGAATTGGTTAACATTGTGGAGGTATAGGAGTATCAATTTATGGATTCTCAGGAAGATTGGGAAGCCAGAAGACTTAAATGACAGGTCCTCACGTACTGTTTTGTACCTCCTTCCCTACCCCCTACACACAACAGTTCCAACTTTAAAGCAATGGAAAACAAAACAAAACAAAAAAGAAAATTCAGAACTGGGACTTGAGCAAGCAGTAAAATAGAAAAGGCTAATTTAAAGTCCAGGAGAGCTGAAAAGTCTTTGTTTTGTTATTTAAGGCTAAGCTCCCGAGGGGAGAGAAACAGAACAACCCTTATATTTACCTATTGCTTAAAAAACAAAAAGCTAAACTCATCTTTTGGTATACCCCATGATGACTGATAAAAAGTAAAATCTTATATTAATTTTTTATTTTTTTTGTGGGGGTTGAACCTTAATGCACATGAAATATACAAGATGGGTTACATATATATAAGCTTATAGACAATGGAAGGAGGTAGGTTAGAAGGAAACAGATGTTATAAAATTTTCATTCTCTACCTTTTATTTATGAACTATTTAAAAGACCTCTGTTGGGTGATAGACACTGGGGAGGGTATGTGCTATGGTGAGCGCTGTGAATTGTGTAAGACTGTTGAATCACAGACCTGTACCTCTGAAACAAATAATATATTATATGTTTAAAAAAAAAAGATAGCAGGAGGGGAAGAATGAAGGGGGCAGAAATCGGAGGGAGAGACGAACCATGAGAGATTACGGACTCTGAGAAATAAACTGAGGGTTCTAGAGGGGAGGGGGTGGGGGGATGGGTTAGCCTGGTGATAGGTATTAAAGAGGGCACGTATTGAATGGAGCACTGGGTGTTATATGTAAACCATGAATCATGGAATACTACACCAAAAACTAATGATGTAATGTATGGTGATTAACATAACATAAAAAAAAGACCTCTGTGAACCAAAATTGGTAAGACCTAATACTAACGGGTCTCAGAGCCATCTTGAATACTTCCAAAAAATGCCAAGGTTTAACACTTGCTTTTGATGAAAACAATACCATGCCCTCATCATGAGGTTTGCTAGGAAGAATAGTTTCTACACTATTGTAATACCTCAGAGAAAATCTTATCTTAATTTGAAATAGTGTTTTTTATAATAGAGGCATGGAATAAACCTGAAGGATTTTTTTTTAGACTATTTTTCCTCATGTTTGCCTATGTTGCTGGAAATTCACCAAGAGAAGTAAATCATTTCAGTCAGAACCCATGTTGAATATCCTTAGACATCAGTTGCCAGGTGACATTCCTTGATTAGTCTAAAGCCCAATGGGAGGACAGATCAACATTAAAAGTCCTTGGTTTGTCTAAATCCATAAATTCTAGGCTTTTGCTGTCTTCTTTTAACTATGGTCTATTTTAAAATATTCAATATGGGAGCAATTACCCCACTACTAAAGGTCATATATTCATGACAGATCTTTTGAATAAGGGAGCTTGTAAATATAATTTACATCCAGTGTTTCTGAGAATTAAATAAGTGGTATCTGAAAGTGTAAACTGATACTGATTAGTTCCTTTCTCCATGAAGCAGAGATCCAATCAGAGCAGAGTAAAAACCATAATACAGAAAAAATACCTCTGGAAGACCAAACGAATCTACAAAACCAAGACAATTAAAAAAAAAAAACCCAAAATCTAAAAACTAAAAACGATGTTCAAACTATTTGTGAAGTTTTATTTGTAAATATTAGTAGTATAACTCCCACTTGAAGATTACAGACTTTGGCATTTTGTGTTTGAATGCAGCCTCATCCAACATGGGACAGTGTGATAGCTTGAATGTACAATGTGGATTCAAGAGTGCGTGGATCCCAGTATTCCTGCAGTTTGTGTTGTCTCTAGTTCTTAGAACTTTTAAAAACCATTCGTAAACTTTTTAGTCTGTACCACAGCACTATGGAGGAGGCCAGAAGTTTCACTAATCAGATAGAAAGTTTCAGTAAAAGTAAAAGATTTTACCAAAGTCACAGGGCTTGTAAGTATTAGAGCCATTATCAGTCAAATCATATTCATTATTTATTTTATTCTCAAACACTCCTTTTCTATAATAAGAAAAGCATTGGACCCTCTTAAAAGTCTCTTCTCAAGCTAAAATTTTACGATTCCCCACCTCAGTTTTCTTGTCTCTATAATTGAGCAAACACTGTACATACTTATTGGGTATAAGGGTAAGATAATCCAAACCAAAGAATCGCCTATGTAGCAGGAATTTTTATTTTTTATTTTTTTTTTAACGATTTTATTTATTTGACAGAGAGAGAGACACAGCGAGAGAGGGAACACAAGCAGTGGGAGTGGAAGAGGGAGAAGCAGGCTTCCCGCTGAGCAAGGAGCCCGATGTGGGGCTCCATCCCAGGACCCAGCGATCCTGACCTGAGCTGAGGGCAGCTGCTTAACGACTGAGCCACCCAGGTGCCCCTGTAGTAGGAATTTTGAGCAGGAAATGAAGATGCCTCCAGGACTAACTGACCTCAGTTTGCATTAAGGTGGGATAAAACTCAGGAGTTTGGAAGGCTGGGGAGAAATTCTCAGAACTAAATAGTCACATTACTGGGAAAAAGTGGAGACCCCATCTCCCAAAGGCTAGAAGGGCCTTTCCGTGTTGAGAGTGATAAGGACTTGCAATAGGTGAATAAAATAGGTGAGTAAAAAAGAATATTCTATAGGGGCTTGTGCCAAGTTTGGAGAATGGGATAGAAATGGACAATGTCCTAACTGAAAACATCTAGTCTGATGGAAATTCTACCATATATGTTTTAATTACATTTATATGCCCAAAATAAATTAATAAGCAGCTCTAGATCCATAGTTTGTATGCTAAAAACAAAATAACAGCAACAAAAAAACCACAACAATCTTCCCTTCCTCCTTCCATTTCTCCCTTTCAATTTCCTTCTGTTCCTCTTTTAATATTGGATGAGAAGAGCCCTTCCCCCAACTAACCTTAATAGTTATTGGAAAAGAGTGAGCACCAAATTATTTGGGAGCATGTCTTGAGACAGTTATTCAGCAGCCACAACCTTTCAAACCAGAGAGTTGTACTAAACAAGAGGAAGGTTGTGCTCATAGTGAAGGAAACAACTTGAGTTACAAGCCACTTTGTACTAGTGAGGATTTCTTTGAAGTCCAAGCCACAGAAAACTTGAGAAATGAAAAAGCTTAAGTAGAACCATGAGAGACGATGGACTCTGAAAAACAAACTGAGGGTTCTAGAGGGGAGGAGGGTAGGGGGATGGGTTAGCCTGGTGATGGGTATTAAAGAGGGCACATACTGCATGGAGCACTGGGTGTTATGCACAAACAATGAATCATGGAACACTACATCAAAAACTAATGATGTAATGTATGGTGATTAACATAACAATAAAAAATTTAAAAAAAGAGAGAGAAAGCTTAAGCAGGTAAGAGTTTATCTATCTCACTCAATTAAAATCCAGAATAGCCAGTCTAGAGCTGGAATACTAGTGCTAAGTGCCTTCAGGGAACTAGGACCCTCTATCTGCTCCTTCATCTCTGGTGTATTAGTTATTTATTGCTGTGTAACAACAGTGTTACCACAAATTTGACAGCTTAAAACAACCACTCTTGGTATCTTACAGGTTCTGGGGGTCAGGAGTCTGGGGTTGGTTTAGCTGGATCCTCTGCAAGACAACAATCAAGATGCTGACCAGGGCTAGGTTCTCATCTGAAAGTTCGACTGGGGGAAGGACTGCTTCTAAGCTTACATAGCTCTTGGCAACCTTCAGTTCCTTGGGGAGCATTAGACTGAGGGCTTCCATTTTTTGCTAGTTGTTTTTATCTGGTTATTAGCCAGAGGCTTCCTCTAGTTCCTTGCCACATATACCTCCCCAACATGGCTGCTTGCTTCTTCAAAGCCAGCAAGAGAATTTCTCAGAAAGATGTTACAATCTTATGTAATGTAATCACAGGAGTGACAGCCTATCACCTTTTCTGTATTCTATTGGTTAGAGGCAAGTCACAGATTCTTCCTATACTCAAGGGGAAGGAATTGCACAATGGCTGAACATCAGGAAGTGGGGATCATGGGAGCCAGTTTAAAATCTGTCTACCACACTTAGCATGGGCCTAAGATGGCTATCACACTTCAAGACACCCTGTCTGTTCCAGGCAGGAAGAAGGAGAAAGGGGAAATATGGCCCCAGGAGACTTCCTTTTACATCTTATTGGTCAGAACTGTGTTGCACAGCCACACCATCTCAAAGACAGGCCAGGACCTCTAGTATTTAGCTTCTCCATCTTCTACAATAGAGGTAGCCAGGGGAGTTGTTTAATGATAACTAACTGCAGGATCTACCACTTTCTCTACAAGGTGGCAAAGGAAGGCTCAATGGTTTGGATGAGGACCTATGGATTTTGAATAGGAAGGGAAAGATTGGTGTGATTGGGGTTTAGTGATTTCCCAAATGAAGGCTACAAGACCATAACCATAGTTATGAGATAATCATAGTTGTGATGGGATTTATTTTCCTACCTCTCAGGCAGATGTGGGCTGGGGAAATGGGGAGCATATAGATATACGTAGTGTGGTTCTAAAACAATAAGTTTCCGTAGCACATAAAGCAAGCAGCCTCTAATTTTCTACTCAAAGTTAGTAGTATAAATGGACATTTGTTTTGTGTATTTGTATTGTATCAGCCTTATTTTTTGCAAATCTAGCAGGAGCAGATTCTAGCCTTTTTTGATGGTCTGAAAACCTGAAAATTCTTGTAAAAACAGGTGTCACAAAAATAGAAAAGTTAAATATTTTCAAAATTATTTTATAATTAATTTTAATAATTAATTTTATAATTATTTATGTGAACTTTGTTCTCATATGCATGACCTTAACATTTCACTTTAAAACTAATTACTTGATCTTTGGGATGTATAGCTCTCAATTTAAATGGACAGCATTGAAAAAAAAAAAAATCAACCCTCACTCTGCTTTATGCCAGAAAGCAATTAACTTAGCTGGAACTTTTCAGCAATGTGGTAAAAACACCTCAAGACAAAGTATCCTGGGAGATAAATGCTTGATTGTCATTAAAGAAAATAAAATTATCTTCTCATTGCGTGCTCCTTGGATGTGAAAATTGCTACACAAAGACTAGCCTTAACATTGCCTGCAATATTTTTTCTCTTCACTGCACAATTTATTTCATGATGGAATCAAGTCACACTCTAGCCATATCAAGGTACTTTATGAAAAACTAGAATATTCTGTCAGTTTGAGAGATAAGTGGCAACACAAAAACCCTTGTAATTCAGTTCCCTGGCTTCTTTTTATTGACTTTCCAGAAAAAGCATACCAATTTTAAATGAAGCTCTTTAGTTTTTCACTCTATTGAAATATTTCTAGTTTATCCTTATGTGGACCAGTAGACTGGAATATATTTACACGTTCTCTTTATCTAGCACCTTTCTTCTGAAACTCCAATGCTGATTAAAACCCTATCGCTAATGCTCCGGGCAGCATCCAGACAATGTTATCCTAGAGCACTAGATCTGTTAGATCTGGTAACAGCTTTCTCCCCCTGTAGAAACAATGCAACACTTTCAAGTAAAGACTAAGACTGCCCACAATGAGAAGATAGGAGACTGTAAAATAAAACGAGAGGATGACTTGTTCACGATACCCTTTGGGGGATTTTAGTGTTGAAGGCACAGGTGCACTTATTCATTTGGAGTTCACGTTTTGTATAAGAGATCTAATTGACAATAGATTTCAATTTCATACCTTGGTGGCTTTTCTCAACACCTAATTCTTGACATTAACAGATCAAAAGGATTCAGGGTACGCTGAGATGTGCTCTGATGTTACTGAACATCAGTGTTCAGTTGGACCCTGGTGGACTGTGTTTCTCTAGCTCCTATAGAAACTGTGTTGAAAGGGAATAAGAATCACATCTCAGGGACAAGATGAAATTTCAGGTAGTTTAGAAAACATTTTAGGACATGGCAGCACCTCTTGGGGAACTTTCTTCTCTGAAAGTGTTATGGGTACAGCCACCTCTGTCTTCGCAGCTCTTGTAGTGACTGACATTTTAGTAGGTTCCTCCCATCCTTCTGTTTTATATGAGCAATGACTTATTACAGTTCATGCTTTAACCAAGTACTGCCAGTTTAGTGGCTTAAAACAACACAAATTTATCATCTTACAGTTCTTTAGGTCAGAAATCTGACATGGATCTTATTGGGTTAAAAATCAAGTTGTTAGCAGGGCTGTGTATCACTCTGGAGGCTCTAGGGGTGAACCTGTTTCTTTGCCTTTCCCAACTTCAGAGTCTGCCCACATCCCTTGAATTGTGGGCCCCTCATCCCATTTTCAAAGCCAGCATCATTGGGTCAAGTCCTCCTCACATGGCATCACTCTGACTTCCGTTCACTGACATGGGCCCTTGTGATTACACTGAGCCCATCTGTGTAACTCACGATCATCTCCCCATTTTAAAACCAGCTGGTCAGCAACCTTAATCCCCCTCTGCCATGTAAGGTAGGACTCACAGGTTCTGGGAATTAGGATGTGAACATCTTTCTGCCTACTATAGCTCTTAAATAGTATATGAGAACAGAAGTGCTTTTATTTTTTTTTTTTTAAAGATTTATTTATCTAATGACCTGAGCAGAAGGCAGACGCTTAATGACTGAGCCACCCAGGCGCCTCAAAAACAGAAATGCTTTTAATCAGCCAGTCACACTGAGGAGCAAAATCTCAGGGATGCACTGATGTCAACATAGCTTTGGCAGCCAGCCCCACCCACATAGAGGGTTCACAGTATGGATGTCAACCAACTGTCCTTCTCTCTTTCACCCCTTTTGAATTAATATAGTAGAGAGTTACCGCCACACTTACTTCCTCCCATGTGTTGTTAAGAATCCCTGTAAGTCCATGTGACCAAAGACTATGAGCTGTTAACCAAAATGCTAACTTTTCTTCCTTGGTCCTCAGAATACTTTTCCCAGCCTCTTTCTAAGTGGGGCATGGTCATGTGATTAGACTCTGCATTCCTTTATATTTTCTCTCTTCCCCCTCTTCTGGCTGGATGCAGTGTCCAGTGGCAAGCTGTAAGGCTTTAGGGTAAAGCAAGCTACTAGCTAGAAGGAGTCTGGCTCTCCAAATACCTACACGGAGAAGAAACCTCTGTTGGGGTGCACTTGGGTGGCTCAGTCATTAAGCTTCTGCCTTCGGCTCAGGTCAAGATCCCAGGGTCCTCGGATCGAGCCCCGCATCGGGCTCCCTGCTCAGCAGGGAGTCTGCTTCTCCCTCTCCCACTCCCCCTGCTTGTGCTCTGTGTCTCTGTCAAATAAATAAATAAAATCTTAAAAAAAAAAAAAAAGACACCTCTGTTGGACTGTGAGGTGAGTAAGAAATTCTCCGTTAGTATTTTAAACCATTGGGATTTTGTTGGTTGGTTATAATAGCTGACCTAACTTATTTAAATACAAATGAGTCTTGGTTCTCATAATAACTTGCCATCAAAGTCTCTCAGAATACCAAATTTATGTAAATATTACAAATCAATGAATACATTTTTATCCTTATGATTGTTTTTACATAGTTTATAAAAAATTAATCTTTAAAATATGTTATTCAAAATGCTTTGTTAGCATAATGTCTATAAACAGAAGACATGTTTGTTATGTAATTATGTTGCTACTTAGGACATTAATATAAGTTATTCATACTTCATTTAAATTTAAATACACAAATATTCTTTTTAAAGGAGTTTAACGTATTATATTGTAATGACATTCAGCCTCACTCCAGAATGTAGCTAATTTAGATCATTTCAGAGAAAATGATAACTGTTCTCTTGTTACAAAGAGCATAAATGATTTCTAATTTTTACCGACTAAAGTTAATCACTGATGTTAATAATACTTTATACATGGATAACACTTTGCCTCAGTATACTTAATGCCTATTGTTACAAATGCTCAAAACATTCCTGTGAGCCAGGCAGGAGATAATGTTTAGCGTGTGTGTGCATGCACACCCATGAGCACATGTGCATGTTTCTTGCTGTCCAGTATCTATAAACAGATGAAAGGCAAGTCTTTTCAGGGCAGATGTTTTCTCATAAGCCTTGTGTAAACTCTGCACAGGAATTAGAATGAAACAAAGGCCTAACGATAGAGATTTTTCACACTGATGGGGCTGAAGTGAGAGACTAGCAGTAAGTACAAGTATCTGGGGGCAGCAGAGTCTAGGGCATGGCTACAAATGTCTTGTTGGGTTGGTACTAGAGTCTGAGGTGATCTTGGCCATGCCTTGCTTCTCATAGTTGTTAAGGACTTCTCACATGTTTTCATTGATTCTGGGGGCTACCCAATATTCTAAAGCATGCTCTTTCCTTTAAGTTGGCTTGAGATGGTTCCTATTTTTGGCAACCAAAACCTTCACTGCCACAAAGTGTTTGAAATTATCATCTTTGGACTAAACATTTTGTTGAAAGGGAAGGCTGGTGCCAAAAGAAGGGGAATCTCTAGCATTAAAATCTGCTCAAGGAATCTAGTAGCAAAGATGCCTTTACGGGCGTCAGCCCCAGTTTTTTTTTTTTTTAAAGATTTTATTTATTTATTTGACAGAGACCCAGCGAGAGAGGGAATATAAGCAGGGAGAGCGGGAGAGGGAGAAGCAGGCTTCCTGCCGAGCAGGGAGCCCGATGCGGGGCTTGATCCCAGGACCCTGGGATCATGACCTGAGCCGAAGGCAGATGTTTAATGACTGAGCCACCCAGGCACCCCAGCCCCAGCTTTTGATATTCCATCTACCCACCAGGACTTCTGGTGTAAAGCTCTGTTGCTCTGTAAAGCACAAGGTGTTTAATTTTTAGTCATTCTTTAAACCTCAGTTGACCTGTTCCTTTACTGGTAATGCTTTGAAGGCTTCCTTCTCTGTCTTCGGAGATGAGTATACACACTTTGTGCTCCCATAGCATGCCTTGCATACACCTTATTGCACTTACTACACTGCTACATGATAATCAGACTCTCCATAGACTGGGAGCACCCTTGAGAGGGAGCCTATACTATTTGTTTGTATCCCCAGGCCTGGTACCAGGCTTGGAACATAGTAGGCACTGAATGAATATCTGCTGAGTGAATTATCCAAACTAATGCCCTTAATATGTTCAGAACAATGCAGTATAAGTTTTTGGATTTCTATTTCCTCATAGCTGGTTTCTACCATTCTTAAGGTGAAAAGCTCCATGGTGTGCCATTGTTTCATGTTCTTTTTATCTCAGCTTGGATTGGCCCTACATTCTTTTATAGTTGTGGATGTTAATATCATCATAAGGTCAGGGACTGAATCTAGGATGCTGGGACTATAAGAGAACTTAGGGATCAATGATAAACTGATGATTTTTAGAAAACTGGATCTAATAATCTTGATTCATATGCCTGTTAGAACCCCTGCATCTGCAATCGCAAATCTGGTCTCCAATTTCCAGCCCAGTTCCCTTACCCCTGTACTACCTTGCTCTTTCCTCATAAAGTCATGTGTGCAGTTCCCAGTAGGATGTTTGGCTTGTCCCAGAATGCAAGGGGCAGTGACTAATATTTGCTGTTCTCTTACTAAATTACAGGCATGATACTAGACACTTGATACATCTTATGTTTGATTTTTCAATAACCCAATAGAAGTAGGTTTTATTATCCATATTTTACAGATGAAGAATCTTATAACTCTGTTGGGGGGAGTTCCTCAAGAATACAGAGCTGAGACTCAAACTCAAACCTGTGTGACTCTGAAGACATGGCACAATCACATTACACACACAGCATCCTTCCTAACATGGAGGAATGTTTAAAAGCTATCTGAGTTTTTCTGCTCTCTGCTTACTATGTCCTGTATTTGTGTGACTGAGTCCTGCTTTTCCGCAGCAATACGCTCTTTTCTGGTCCCTTTCAGCAGGTCCTCCAAACTATTTCAGCACTCACCCTTTTCCTACTTCTAGTCATGCCTTCTTCCCCCCGAATGATTTTAGGTGCCTACCAAATAGTCACTGTTTCTCCAGGTTTTCCCCCAAAGCAGATGTTGCTCAGAAGATATCTTTTGATGCCAGTGGGATTTGGGACAAAAGTCCTTGTTAGTAGTAAAACTATAAACATCTTTCCAGAGTGCCTTCTGGGATGTAAATATCCTTCAGAAAGTCTTGACCATAATGGGAGACTGGTTAAAGGTTAGTTTTCTTCACATTTTCCACCTGGCATTTATGTAACATCTTGTTCTCTCTTAGATTGTCCCAGTGTTCTTTTTAGGGGATTTGGGGAGAGTCTCAGTGAGTCTACTCTAAGGTTTTTATACATATTGTTCCAGATATGGATGACGGAAAAAAAATTAAGAGCTCCTTGTAGTGTCAATAAAAATCAGTCAGATGAGGTTCTTTTTTTTTTTTGGTGGTTTCTAAAAATGGAATTCCTAATGACTTTCCACATTCTTCAAAATATGGATGTGACAGATAATTTAAGTGTTCTTACACAAATGGAATGCTCAGTAAATTCATTCAATGTCAGGATTCCTGGGGACCGGCCACTAAAGTTACAAATCATTCAGCCTGTGTATGAAGTTGATGTTATCCTCATTTTGAAAAATACAGAAAGCGAAGCTTGCCAAAGTTAAGTAACATGTCTGAGGTCACACACGAGTGGGGTGTGAATGGAGTTGCATCCGGTTGCCACAACCATGCTCTTTTTCACTCCACCATCTGCCTCTGCTATTGAACATTTTAGATTACTGGAGCTTCTCATGTTTGATCAGTTCTTGGCCTAGAGCTGCCCTGGATTTCTGAGGACACACACTGGTTAAGTAATTGTCCTTTTTCTTTTCTTCCCAAACTGAAATGACACCCTGCAAGCAATAACATTATATCCAGACAAACACTTCTCCAAGTGCTGGCAAAACAAAACAAAAAAACAGGGACTCCCACATTAAAAGCTATTTAATTTAGGGCTCTTGTGGTTTGAAAGTAGACCATTTCTTCAGAGAAATCCTTTCTTAATCTGCATGACAATGATGTCCTAAATTTGATATTTTCTTCTTTTTGCAAGTCTGTAACATCCTGAAATGGGATAAAATGGGATGAGGAATTGGAAGGGGAGGCATTGTTCTAAGTAAACTTTTCTGACTTTTTACATAATTTTATTGTTTTTGCAAGGATGAAAGGCATTCAGAAGATCTTTGCTCTCTCTTCATAAGATAGCCCATATTCCCAAAAGGGAAATAATACTTAAAAATGGAGGGAGGGAAATTATTTCTCATTTTCTAATTTTTTAATAAACTAAATCCCAAGAAGAGTTGCCTTTGGGTATAGTTTTGCTAGAAATAAAGCCATCTGAGGATTTAGTCCTCCTAACGGAATACGGCTATTCCTTTTGTCCAAGCAGTTTCTGTGAAACTTAAGAATGGTAAAGAGGAAAACAAAATAGATTTGGCAAAGCTTCTGTGACTGCTCAAATAAACAATTTATAAGAGGTGATGATGACATGAGATCTCTGTATGGGCAGGTTAGTAGCCGAATACTTTTCTATGCACACTGGGCCAACAATGAAAGAATTGGACAAGTGCATTTGAAACTTATTTCATCTGTCTTAATGAGAAACAGATTATTGTCAGAGTCCAGATAATTGGTCTATATGAGTGGAGAGATCTTTTCATTAATTCCCAACCTGCGTAGCTAAGTACAATTAAAAAAAAAAAATAACCCATGAGGGGTTATTTGCCACAGAATTGTGGCAAAGAAAACAAAGAAAATATAATTCAAATAATTTACTAAACCAGATAAAGATTTCAAGTTTTACCCAATTCTTATATAAAGTTCTTCTGTGCTGTAATCTACGATTTCAAATTCTTTGTGACTATTGCGATTTTTTTTTAGTATATTTCTAACTCATCTTGCCATAGACTCATGTATTATTCAGCACATGCATACTTTGAGTCAAGGCATGCTCACTGTGAGGAATACAAATAGCAGTTGAGTTTCAGAGAAAATAAGAAAATGTTGAAGTTAAAAAAATAAGTTGCTTCTTTAAATTCCGTTGGTGAACCATCCAATGATTCTTGAATCCTACATAAGATGACGGTCTTTCTTTTTAAATGCACAAAGATTCAGCATTGATAGAAAGTGTTTGTTTAAAAAAATGTGCTTTTTCAGCTTTGCAAGGATCTTGAACGAACAGCAAGGCAATTATAGTCTTGCAAAAACACAGCCCCATGAATCCCGAGTTGGGGTAATAGTGTATTTTAGGTTATTCCATCCCAGAATGGAGTCGACTACCTCAGGCCCCACAGCTTCTGTCCCCTACCCCACTCCAGTAGCCCCCTATATAGAGAACCAGCTAGGAGAAAAATGCTCCCTGGTGGGAAGCTTGCCAACAGCATAGTGACAAGCCCAATGGGGCTTTGTAAGCATCCCATAAGGCTTTTAAAACATATGCACTATAACCATCAGAGCGGGCAGATTTTTCTCACCGGTTACTTTCCACTCTCTTAAAGATTGAATGTGAAAGTCTCCTCTGTAAAGAATAATCAGACGTGGTAACCGCAGTGGTAAGATACTATGTCAGTGAAATATGGGGGTGGGGAGATAACCTAGATTTTAGTGAAATGAAGCATGTCTGAATATCACAAGTTTGTATGATTCTCTAATTTAAATCCTTGTTCCCTACTACCACGGAAATATCTTCAAGAGTCTAAATACAAAAATGTCTGTGACATGGTACCTCCCATCAAGAAACCTATCCAGGGAGAGTGGCACATTATGAATGATATATTGTAAGTTCAGGGATATATACTGTCTCCAAACAGCAGCATATATATGCTATAATCTGTGTTTTGGTGTGTCTGCAGCAGTTTTAAATGAATATACAATTATAATAAAGGCTGACTTGTCATTACTTTTTTGAGTTAAATACACATAATTCACACAAAACCAGAATGTTTCTTTAACTTTGGGATTTTAAGTCATTTGTGCTATCATTTTCCTCTTTGGGAAATGAGCTCAGAATTTTAATATCCTCAATTAGAAACATGGCTGAACCCACAGAAAGAATTTTTAGGATGATATCTAACACACAAAATGGGATCATCATCAACCACTGACCAGCAAAATGTAAAATGCAATGAACAAAGTTTTGGAAATAAGTGGGGGAAAGAAATAAGGATTTAGTCAATTTTGTACAAGGCCACAAAACCACACAGGTACTCATTAATCACTTCTCAAGTTCTACTCATCAGCTAGATATCGGTATTTCTCTAAACACCAAATTACCAAGGAATCATTCTAACCATGCAAGTATAGAGTAGGGGTTGACTAGGGATTGGTGGGGAAGTTCTAGACTTTTTAAGCTCTGCCTTAAGTCCTTAGAGGAGAAAGCAAGTTGAAAAGAAGGAAGTAGAGCAGATCAGTTCCCTCTCTCCAGGGTCAGGATTTAGGGGACTATTGTGATTCTTGAGTACTAATGGATGGTGTAGAAGATATTCCAGTCTAAGTAGTGAGTGGCTCTGATAATATCGCCCTAGACATCCTATGTTGTTCCTGATAACAGTGGAAATAACCCATTTTACTTTAATTCTCGTTAAAAAATCAGAGAGCTATAGACACACCTAAAAGCTTTAATTTCAGAAAATGTTTTTCATATGAATCTGAAAATTATTTGATGTCTAACAGTCAATAATTCTCTAGGATAAGAATGCCAACAACGAGTTAGGAACCAATTTGAGCTCCAAATTATTTTCGGATTTCAAGTGCTCTTTGTTTGTTAGATGCTGCTAAGCTTTATTTTCTTTTTTTCCAACAGCTGCTACCTACAGATTCCACATCTGTTTCTCTGGTATGTCCTTTAAAAGAGTTGCTACTTCTTCCAGCTGAAACTAGATTTTAATGAATGTTACAGGAACAAATCACATGCCTAATGAGAGTGCTACTTCTCCCAGGTAAGCTGACAACACAACTTTTAATGAGCATAATCAGAGAGGAGATGCCAATTCTATCTTCAGAAAGGCAGATCACTGGGAGATGACAATTTTTATCTAGCCATTTTCTGAACAAAGTGACAAGGAGGCCCCATGCACCAGGCGGTACCTTGAAGAGAGGCTGCTAATTGCCACCCACCATTCACCCAAGGACGTATGACTAACAGACTCAAATGACAATCAATGAGACAGTTGGTGAGGAGGAAGATTCCAAAGACAGCTTGCCCACCAAATGAGACTGACGGGTGAACAAAGACGTTGACTCTGAACAGAAGCAAAACAAGCACATTCAGGTGATTTAAAGCAAGTTTTTAAATTCAAAGTTTGGGGGTTAAAAACATCTTCCATCCTAGCTGAATACACCAGCACTAGCCTTTGTATAGGTCTAGAAATGGAAACTTTTTTCAAAATAAGATTCTATAAAATATACACAAACTGAATGAAACACCAATGAGTTTAATTCATTTTACACATATTAAAATTCTTTTCATGACTCTTGACTCTTTCACTTTCCTGTTCCCTACCATGTACGTGCACTTGTCTGTTTATTTTCTGAATAGTTTTGCAGTTTATAGAAGAACAGTTGTTGAAACTTTAATTCACTGGGAGACCTTGACCAATTCACTTTGCTTCCCTCTCTGTAATGGCAATAACTGATGAGACCATTCCTGAAGTAGCATCTGTCTCTGTCATTCAATGATCCCTAGTGAGGAAGACTTTTGTGTGTTAGCTGTGCCCCCACTTCCTCCTGGGGCCTCAAGGCCACCGAAGGGCCAGGAAGACCTGATGAATGTGAGCAATGTTGAGAAGCAAAGACAGGATATCCCTCTCCTATTATTTATACTCAGGTAATGGACAGCAGGGTGTCTGATGTAGGTTGGTGTCCCTGTCACCGTCACACTAGACCTACATTTCCATTGGAATCAGGCTTATCTTACATTTCTACAAAAGCTAAGATGAAATTTTTTTTTTTTTATTATTGCACCTTAGACTTGGAGTCAGAGCAACGGAGAAGTAGAATAACTTAGAAGTATCTCATTAGGATAGATTCAAAGTGTCTTGGCACACATGATTAAGAAAATGAAAAGATTCTTCCATCTTGACAAAACCCAACCCGAAAATGTGCAAACAGAAGCCATAATCAGGATCAGACTGGTGGCAAATCTTGTTCTTTAAAGGGATTTAAAAAAAAATGAGGTGACGGGTGTCTGGGTGGCTCAGTCAGTTAAGTGTCCAACTCTTGATTTCAGCTCAGGATATGATCTCAGGGTCATGAGATTGAGCCCCCACATCGGGATCCACACTCAGTGCAGAGTTTGCTTGAGATTGTCTCTCTCCCTCTCCCTCTGTTCCTCCTCTGGCATGTGCTCTTTCTTGTGCTCTCTCTCTCAATCCCTCTCTCAAATAAATGGATAAAGTCTTCAAAAACATTTTTTACAAAATGAGAGGAGTTAATTATTTAAATACACGAGTAATATATGTTCATTGTAGAAAAGTTAGGAAACGGAATAAAAATTAAAACAATATAGTGAAGAGCTCAGGCTCTGGATTATAAAACACTTTAGTCTGGAAAATCAGCACGAATGCCTTATAGCTGTGTGATCCTGGTCAATTTACCTACTGTCCCTAAATATCATTTCGCTTGCTTGTAAAGAGAATATAAAATCTATATTAGAGAAATGTTGTGAGGACTAAATTTAATAATGTAATTAAGGCAGTTACAGAGTTCCTGGCAAATAGCAAGTAACCCACAGAAGGGAACTGTTTTTCTTATTATTGTATTATTATTAGTCATTATACTCAGTGATAACTTTGGCTCAGCCACCTTTGAAGTAATTTTATGATGACATTAGCAAAGTTCCCAAGGTTCTGGCATTTATAAGACTTTTGTACACATGGGTTATTTTCTATTATTCTTGCCATTGGAATTGCAAGTGAAATTGATTTTTCCCCCTACCCTTCGAAAGGCAGAATTGAAAGCTATACTATTTGGCAGGTGTAGATACTATATCTCAGTTGGCTGGTACTGCCAACTGGTACATTGATATCATGAGTAAACACAATTCATCAAGCAGAACGTGAGAATTTATTGAATGCCTACTATACCATAACTGCACTTGTTTTAACATTGTGTTCACATACAAAATCTCAATTGATAATACTTCTCTCTTTCCAAACTCTTCCAAAGGCTCTATACTGTATGCTGAAAAACTTCTGACTTTGAGGTCAATGGTCAAGGCCTTCCAGGACCTAGCTTTCTCTTCCTCTCACAGTCCTTAAGTTTTAGTCAAAATTACCATCTTTTGGGTTCTTCAAATGTTGCAGACTCTTTCATATCCCTGCTAATATTCTTCCCATTTCTTGTAATATGTTTTCTTGGCCCTCCACCTTAAACATAAACCTACCCAAGGCTCCAACTCCAATAATCCTCTTTTATACTTCCCTAATCTGAATTTGTTAACCAGTCTGAACTTTTTTTTAAAGATTTTATTTCCTTGAAAGAGCGCGTGTGTGAGAGAGAGAACGAGCAGTGAAAGAGAGAGAGGGAGAAGACTCCCTGCTGATCAGGGAGCCTGATGTGGAAATCGATCCCAGGACCCTAGGATTGTGACCTGAGCCAAAGGCAGATGCTTAACCGACTGAGCCACCCAGGTGCGCCGCCCCCAATCTAAACTCTTACAGGATTTATTATTTTCCACTTCTTTTATAGTTTTGTTTTCTGTACTTATTTCTTTTATAGATTATAAATAAGGTCCCTGGGGGGCAGAGACCCTGTCTGGTAATGACTGCATCTCTCAGATGGTATCACTTATAGAAGGAAAAACCCTAAACATGCATACCGAATTGATTCTACTTGATACTTATAGTAACTTTGCTAACTCAGCCAGGAGGGCATTACTAACCTCACTTTAGCAGATGAGAAAACGAAGGCTTGAGAAGCATAAAAGGAGATGTGCCCTAAGCTCCATTAGCTAGTGAGATAGACTAACCACAATCTTTAGGTTCCTAATGTAGTGCTTCTTCTGTTCCATCACACTAGCTGGTATCTTAGTTCTGCACTATGATAAGACAGGTAGAGTTACTGAATGAGTATAAGAACTGATCCCTAAGTTATTTAACTGCCTACCTAAGAACAAAGGACTAAGCACAAAATAGTGCTTAGGAAGGAGCTGGCCTCACCCTATCGCAGCAAATCACAACAGAATTCAAAGAGAATTGGACAAAGTCAGTGCAACATCACTACTTCTATGTGCCACAGAATTGTCTTCTATAGAGATTTTAAAGTAATGTTTATTTAGGTCTTCATTTATTTTTGCCTTTTCTCCTCAAGCAGAAAGCCCCAGAGGGCAAGGACATTTTGTGTAAAATACATTTTACACATATTCACATCCAAAAGCCTTGTAATAGATAATCCACACATATTCCGTGCACTGCCTTTGTGCAATGTGTATTTCTAGGAAAAACAGTATTTCACAACATAAAAATTCAATGAAAGTAAATTCATGTCAGTATGCTAGGACAGAAGGAAAATATCCTTACTGGCTATGATAAAAAGAAAGGGAACCACACAATGAAATGAATTAGTAAAGAAATCCTGTACATATCTCACATATTGGGAGAATACATTTTAATATACTAGTATCAGGAAATTTTGTTCATTCACACATCCTTCACAAATGAGTTGTATCTAGAGGACCAGGAAAAGGCAAAGTGTGATACCCCTTATCTTCTACTAGTGGTTCCTCACTACCAGGACTGACTTCATGAGCACATAACCTGTTTGGTCACCTGTGCTTAGAAGGGCCCCATGCTTGGCTCAATACTCTGCTGTCACCATCTTGAAATTCTTAATTTTTGAACAAGGGGCCCTGCATTTCCATTTTGTACCAGGTTTTGAATTATGAGGCCAGTCCTGTTTACCAACTTTCCAAGTCTGTGGATACCTTATAATTCAAGTTCCCTTTCAAACTGGCCAACGAGGGGTGGTGGGGGAAATACCTTGTTCTCTATGCCCACCTACAGGAAACCCTTTTCTGAAGAGGCAAAAAAGACCACAGGACAGTCAAAAGCCAAGAGTCTCTCTGGAAGTGGATGTCTGGGGAGTCCAGAAGGAATCATATGACTGGGAGTACTGGAATTCACAAACCTGGGTTTCCTGTAATGTTTTAGAAAGCATTCATGACAGAATACAGTAAAAGATAAGCACTTAAGTGTTGTAGAAAACTTCTTGTCATTTCTACGCTGGCCAGAATCTTATTAGTGTGATGTGTCTGGCTTTAGATCTTTATCTTAAAGAATGAGAAGCTTTAAAGGAAAGAGACAGAAATAATGAAAAGAGTAGGAAATGGAATCCATTAAAAATGTTAAAGGCCTTGTATTAAATTTTCAAGAGATGTCTCAAGTTCATAGCTTCCACCAAGTGTGTGAACAACTGGCATTTGGACAATTGTTTTCCCATTTTTGCAAAGGAGATTCTTCTCCAATAGGATGGGCCTTAGATGATGGGAACCTTTGGTGCACTGTATGACAAGAAGCTGGTCTGACTTTAGTATAGGAGAGGCAAAGCCTTCAGAAAGATGGCCTAATATGAGCTTCTGGATTGGAAAAGGGTGATGATCAGTATGTCATGATGGAAAAACAGATAGAGGTAAGGATGCCAACTTGGAATAAACATTTCAAAATTGTTATAATTAGTTGGTGAGAAGAAAATCAGTAGGATCAGTGAGGTTCACCAAGGGTGAAAAAAGTGACTAATGAGAACAAGAGAGAGAAAGAGAAGCAACAGAATTAGTTACTAACACTCAAATTGATGATTTAGAAGTATGCTGAAATTTCTTGATACTGAGACAGAGAGCATAAGTGCTTAAAAATTCTAAAAGTCTTTCTCTGTCCTTTATATGCCCCCTTGCTTTACAACTATCCTTCACTTTCCCTGTGCACATTTCTCCAAAGAGAGCTTTCCCTCTTCTACCAGAAAATTGATGGGTGAGTCTGGTGATAGCAGCAGTATGTGCTTTTCTAACCAAATCCAGGGCAACAAAAGCACATCTCCTTTTCAGACAAAACTCTAAGGAGAAAAGACAGACTCAATCAATGCTTCATTTGGTATCTGCTTTGTTTAAAGAGATTTAGATAATCATCTTAAAAAGATAAATTCTCTTTTCCAACAGATTTAAGGGTTTGCATTTGGGAAGAGAGGAGGGAAGGAAGATAGTGGGGAGAGAGAGAATTAGAGCTGGAGGAAGAGAGAGAGACACCATAATGTATAAAATGTTAATTTAATTCCGTAAGTCCATTTATAGCTATATTAAATATTGTTTTTATGAGAAAATGAATGGTCATGCTCAATTTGGGTCTCTTTGCTTTCCTTCTCTCAACCATATTAACTTCCCCTTTCCTTTATGAAAAAGTAGTAATCAAGTATGGCAATAAGTGCATATGATCAAGACATTCTTTTGAATATGAGGCTTCTTAATTATGTGGGAAGAAGATACAGAGGGAATGACCTCTGAGAGGAATAAAAGACAGGAAATGGATGGTGATGGAATGGTAGCATAAAACTAATGCTTAAAATGGAAAATGCAGGATGCAGGATGAATAAAAAAATGAACAGGAAATAGTACAATAGTACAATAGTACTATTGTACTAATTGGTAGTACAATTATGAGAGGAAATGGATGGGCCTCGAAAACGTTATGCTAAGTGAAGCATTATTTGGGATGAGACACTGAAGAAAGAGGCACATCCTTGGACTTGTATTATATATTTAGAGAAGATAGCTCTGTTGCTGGATGCATAAATATAAAAAATACAAGTTTTAAAAGCATAAGAAACGTAAAGAATCTTGATCAATAGTTTACTAATTTGATTTGATGGAACTGAATAAGTCATACAGCGACTCTTAGCTTGTGTTCCAAACCCAGTAGGAGTTAAGAAATTGCTCATAATGTAATTCTCAATGGATATTTGCAGACATTTTCTATCTATTTGACATAATTTGAATCCAAGGCACAGCTAAGAGTAGAAATCAAACAAGGAGATTAAAAGTAAGCAGGTTTTATTCTCTGTTGCTCTAATGTAGTTTAGAATGCATCAGTGATGGCACTAAAGATGGAAAATAAGTGCATATTGGAAGCATAAATTTTTAAAAATTCAACCCTCAACTATTTATCTATATGAACTGATATTCACAGGATTTTCTCCTGAAAAGAATGCTGTTAGGCATGTTAAACAAGTGTTCAAAGAGATTTCCTATGGACTGTTACATGAAATACCCTAAATTGTCTCCTGCAGTTTTCTCTCTCCCTCTCTCTCTCTCTCTCCGTGTGTTTGTGTATACCTACCCTAACTATGTTAACCACAAAGCATGGTAACAAAATACAACCATTTCAACATTTCTAGTCTTGGAATCCCTTAGCTCACAAAGTCTTGTCCAGTTTCTATGTCAGGACTGTTCCTCTTCCTGTTCTTTTTTGGGGATCATACTTCCCTCCTCACAGATTTAGACACATGCCCCAGATGGCAACTGTCATTCTCTTACATGACTCTACTTCCCCAGCTAAGTGCTGGGAATCAGACTCTACCTAGTCTACTCATTGCAGTGTCCAATCATTCACCTATACACCACCTCTGTCCTTCAATAGTGACTGTTTCAGATAGGATGTAAAAGCCAAGTTAGCCAAGTAGGTCTCCTTTCCAGGTTTTTGGACCTTGAGTTAGGGGGAGATAGTTCTCGCCTCTCTGGTCGCAATACCGTGAGTATGTAACCCTGGAGCTACTGGAAGTCATGACTTATAGATCCCTGTAGAGATGTTATTCTGAGAGCATGAAGCAAACACGAAAGAGAAGGAATTCCTCAAGAAGTTAAACAGGATTGCCATATGATTCAGCAATTCTACTCCTCTGTGTACACTCAAAAGAGGTCAAAGTAGGGACTCAAACAGATACATGTGCACCAATGTTCACAGCAGCATTAGCATGACAGCCAAAGGATGGAAATGCCCAAATGTCCACCAAGAGATGAATGAATAAACAAAATGTTGTGTATACCTACAATGGATTTTTTATTCAGCCTTAAAAGGAATGAAGCTCTGATACATGCTACAACACGGATGAGCCTTGAAAACATTATGCTAAGTGAAATAAGCCCGACACAAAAAAAATATTTTATGGTTCTGCCTATATGAGGTACCTGGATTAGGTAAATTTATAGAGGTAGGAAGCTGAATAGCGATTATCTGGGAATGGGGGAGGTGAGGAATGGGCAGTTATTACCGGGTACAGGTTTTCTGTTTGAGATGAGGGAAAAGGGCTGGAAGTGGTTAGTTGTAACGGTTGAACAATGTTTACATATTTAATGTCACTGAATTGAATGCTTAAAATTATAAGATTTATGATACATATATCTTACCACACCAAAAAAAAAAAAAAAATGAGAGAGAGAGATTACAAATCAAAGTCAGTTCTACCCCTGTCTTTTCTGTTTTAGAATTTGCCAAATGTTTTCTACCTAGGCTAGTACAGGGTTTATAGCACTTGAAATCTCAAATTCTAACACAACCCTAAAGAAAATCTTCCCATAATTTATATGGCCTCAAGTCCAAAGACAACCCTGTGTGTATCCCAAATGGCAGTTTTTCATCATTCCAAAACTTATTTCTCTACTTGCAGATGAATTTGAAGGCAGAGACTATGCCCCCTTTTTTGACAAAGGACAATGCTCTAATGCTCCACATAAAACAAGTTCTCCATGCAACACAAAGGACTAATTGGCTATAAGTTCCCTAACTTCACATACTCACTACATGAATGTATAGAGGGTGTCATTTTTTTTGGTGGATTTATTTCTCAACATCTGTCTTGGTTTTTGTACAGTCTCTCACTTAAAATACCAGTCCAAGTTGTTGGCTCCAAACATGCCAGGGTACACCTTTGGTCTTTTGGCTACTCTTGGCAGTCATTAATTCAACCTATTTCAAGTCCACTAAATTGCTGAATGAAAGGCTGACATTTTCTTTACCTATCACTTCCATCTACTGTATCACATCCTTCCAAGAGTTCTAAATATTAGAAGTTGGCATCACTTATAATTTTAATTGTATTGTTGTTATGTCCTTGAAATTAGCACTTCTATCTCCCATGTAATAGAATATAATTTAAGGTACATGACTAGGTGAGGACTTGACAGAAAAAAAAAAAAGTTACTCAAATACATTTTACTTTGCCTGCCCTGCGATGAAGAACATCAGTTTTCAAACCTGCCAACCTTTCAAGCTGTTAAACATTTAAAAGCTAAGTATATTTTATGAAAGGGGTGGAAATCGGAGGGAGAGATGAACCATGAGAGACTATGGACTCTGAGAAACAAGCTGAGGGTTTTAGAAGGAAGGAGGTGGGGGGATGGGTTAGCCCGATGACGGGCATTAAGGAGGGCACGTACTGCATGGAGCACTGGGTGTTATATGAAAACAATGAATCATGGAACACTACATCAAAAACCAATGGTGTATTGTATGGTGACTAACAAAAACACATAAAAAAACAAAAATAAAAGCTAAGTATATTTTAAAATGATATATAATGGATGCCCTAGAATTCTATTTTTAAACAGTCAGGTAGTATTTATTTGGTTCATGTACACATTTGCAAAACCTTTGTAGGCTCACAAACTAATCAAGATAGTTTATTTGGGACTCTGCTGTCAGTGGTGCTTTGGAAATAAGTTAGGTTTCAGCTCTCAGTTCAATAGAGCATGCCAGGTCTGAGCACACATGTCAAGGCTTTGGGGGGGTAGCTATTTTTTGTTACAATCTCTGACACAGAAAAGAAAAAGACTTGGATACCAAACCAGAATCACAGCAAAGTTGTCAGTCATAGTAAGACTACTGCAACACACTGGTTTTCCAACAAATCAACACTTGTATGATTTTCCATGCAAGGTGGTATTGGTAGTATGTTGCCCAAGGTCATGTAAATATTTTTTTAATCTTTACAAAAATATTAATGTGAAAAATTTCAAACATACACAAAAAGTAGGGTGAATAGTACAATGAGCCCACTATATACCTGTCATTCAAGAACTGTCAACATTTTGCCAGCAATATCTATTGGAAGCTTTGGAAGAGGGTTATTATATGATACAAATGCTTCTAGTACTTTAACTGGAATTTATTAGTTCTTCTGATTCAAGCTAAATTTTTGGTTTCTATCAAAATTGATTAGGCTCCAGTATACATCTATGAAACACACAATATCTGAAATATGCCAAAATGTACATCATTCTTTTGGTAAAGGTCTATGTATTTCCTCTATTTTAATCACATATCATCAATAATATTTCCTTAATCAGGCTTTTTTTTTTTCTTCCTTCAAGTTTTGTTTAGTTGGATCAAGGGCTTTTAAACAAATTACCTCATGGAGAAGACCTCTAGGAAAGACAGTGGAGTAGGAGAATCCTAGGCTCACCTGGTCCCATGGATCCCATGGATACACTTACATAACACCCAGATCAGTGTAAATAACCCAGACAATGGCCCAAAGACTGTCAGAACAGACTCCCTCCAGCTAGATGTAAAAAAGAGACAACATCAAAGACAGTAGTAAGGGTAGAGACAAGGTTGGGAGCCAAACTGACCTGTGGGACTGCCCATGGGAGGGAGGGATGCCACAAGTGTGGCGAGGGGAGAGGAGTAGACCCCACACCAGGAAGATGGATCCCCATAGCATTTGGCTTTGAAAACCAGAGGGGCCTAACTTCATGAGTTCTTACCATCAGTGGGGCTTAGCACTTGGAACTTTAAAAATAAGCAGGCTTGGCTCTGGGACAGACATAGGGCATAGAAAACTGAGTCCCCACCCTTAAAGGCACAGCCCAACAAAAAGCTCCACTGAGATACAATACAGAAGCAACCATTTGAAAAATGCCTGGGGTACATAAGACTTCTTTACTAATTTCAGAGCATGTGCTGGAGGGGCAGAGATCTCTGGGAGACTTCTACAAGCACAAAAGAACTGACAGGCACCATTTCTTTCCTCTACCCCCAGGCTAGATACATGGACACTGGGGGAACCAGTACAGTGCAATAGTCTACCTAGTTTGCTAACAGCATACCCCCTCCATCTGGCCTTGGCAGTTTTCTCATGTTGCTGCAGCTCCTCTACACAGCAGACCCATGTGGACCTTGCTGGATGTGTGCCCCATCCCTCTGTTCTCCTGTGAATCTGCCCTATCCAACATACCCTTGGCAGGAGTCCATCCAAAGTGGTACCACAAGCCTGGCAGTATGCAAGCAGTCCCAAAAGAGGCCAGGGCCACTACAAAGGGACTTCTGTCCTAGGGAGAGAGGATGATAACCACACACCCTAGGTCTAACTGCAGCCCCAGCAGTGGCCTGGGGGTGGACACTTTGTCTGACTGCAAGCCCTGCCTACCAATGAAAGCCTCTCAGGCGGTAATACAGGGAGAGTGACCTACAGTTTGGTGCTACCATAGCTCTGGCAAATGCCTTGTCTGACTCACTTAAGCCAAAGTGGCCCAAGACAGACCCACTAACACCATAGGGCCAAACAATGCCTACAACAGGCAAAGATAGCCACTGTAGATGACTGGACTGAAGGACAAAGTGGCTCAGCCACAATAGTAAGGCACATGCAACAGACATAAGAGACACCCCTGAAGTGCCAGTTTCTGGTGAACAGGGGACATTGCACTGGAGGGCACAGGACCTCTTCTTCATAAGGCTACTACTTGCAAGAGCAGGGGATGTAGCTAACTTTTCTACCACACAGAAACAGACACAGAGGGTGAGACAAAACAAGGAGACAGAAGAATATATCCCAAATGGAAGAATAGGACACAGCAAAGAGAGCTAAATCACAGCAAGAGAGCTAAATGAAACTGATATCAGTAATATGCCTGATAAAGAATTTACAGTAATGGTAATAAAGATACTCATTGAACTTGATAAAAAAGTGGAGGGCATCAGTGAGACCCTTAAGAAGTAAAAAAAAAAAAAAAAAGTGAAGTAAAAAAAGATGAAGAACTCAATAAATAAAATTAAAAATACAATATAAGGGATATATAGTATGCTACAGGAAGCAGAGGAATGTATCAGTGACCTGGAGGATACAGTAATGGAAATAAAAATCAAGCTGAACAGGTGATTGACAAACATACTACATAATTAGAGTAGACTTAGAGAACTCAGCAACACCATCAAGTGTAATAACATTCACATTATAGGGATTCCAAAAGGAGAGAGAGAAAGGGGGGCAGAAAATTTATTTGAAGAAATAGAAGGAAGAAAACTTCCTTAATCTGGGGAGGGAAACAGAGATCCAGAATCAGGAGGCACAGAGATCCCCAACAAATTCAACCCAGGGAGGTCCATACCAAGATACATAGTAATTAAAAGGGCAAAAAAAAAAATATTGATAAAGAATTTTAAAAGTCCTAAGAGAAAAGAGTTACCTACAAAGGAAATTCCATAAGGCTATGAGCTGATTTTTCAGCAGAAACTTCACAGGCAAGAAGAGAGGTGCATGATGTATTCAAAGTCCTGAAAGAGAAAAATCTGTAGCCAAGAATACCCTACCCAGCAAGTCGAGCATCCAGAATAGGAGAGATAAAGAGTTTCCCACCCAAAAGTTAAAGCAATTCATGAGCATAATCCAGCCTTACAAGAAACGTTAAGGGGAACTTTGAGTGGAAAACAAAAACCATGAAAGTATGAAAAATAGCAAGCGCAAAAGCAAAAAAATTAAGTATATCCATAAAAATCAGTCAAGAGAACAAAAGGATGTAAAATATTCCAAATATCTGAAACATGGAGGGGAGAGGAATAAAGAAGGGGTTCAAAATTAAGTGACCATCAACTTAATATAGACTGCTATATGCCGAAGATATTACATATAAACTGAATGGTAACCACAAATCAAAAAACAGTAATAGATATGCAAAAAATAAAGAGTAAGGAATCCAAGTATTTCACTAAAGAAAATCAACTAATCTGAAAGAAGAGAGCAAGAAGGAAACTATAGAAACATGAGTGAAAAAAATAACAAAATGGCAATAAATACACATATCAATAATTTCTTTGATGTAAATGAAATCAATGTTCCAATCAAAAGATGGGGAAGAAAAGACCTATTTATATGCTACCTACTAGAGACTCATTTCAGACCTCAAGATACATGTAGACTGAAAGTGAAGGGATGGAGAAATATTTATTATGCAAATGCAAGTGGAAAGAAAGCCAGGATATCAATACATGTATCAGACAAAAGAGACTTTAAAACCAAGGCTGTAACAAGGGACAAAGAACGACACTATATAATCATGAACAGCACAATTCAACAAAAAGACACAGCAATTTTAAATATTTATACACCCAAATATATAAAGCAGTTAACAACAAAGATAAAGGAAGTGATGGTAATACAATAATAGTAGGGAACTTTAACACCCCCACTTATATTAATGGGTACATCATCCAGACTGAAAATCAACAAGAAAGTAGAAGCTTTGAATTACAACGGAACAGGTGGATCCAAGAGATATATCCAGAACACTTAATCCTACAATAGCAGAATACACATTCTTTTCAAGTGCACATGGAATATTCTCCAGAATGGATCACATATTAGGCCACAAAGCAAGTCTCAACAAATTAAAAAAAAGACTGAGGTCATACCATGCATCTTTTCTTTTCTTTTTTAATTTATTTGACAGAGAGAGACAGGGCAAGAGAGGGAACACAAGTAGGGGGTGTGGGAGAGGACAGGGAGAAATATAAGCTCAACTCCTGTGCAGAGCAGGGAGCCCGATGCAGGGCTCGATCCCAGGACCCTGGGATCATGACCCAAGCTGAAGGCAGATGCTTAACCACTGAGCCACCCACGTGCTCAACCATGCATCTTTTCTGACCACAATTCTATGAAACTAGAAATCAACCACAAGAAAAAATATGGAAAGAATACACATACATGGAAGTTAAACAACATGCTGTTAAACAATGAATGGGTCAACCAAGAAATCAAAGAAATAAAAAATTACATGAAAACAAATGAGAATGAAAATACAATGGTCCAAAATCTTTGGGATACAGCAAACACTGTTCTAAGAGGAAAGTTTAGGTTTATAAACAACCTTAACTTACATCTAAAGGAACTAGGAAAAGCACAAACAGAACTCAAAACCAATTAAATGAAGGAAATAATAAAGATTAGAGCAGAAATAAGCAAAATAGAAACTAAAAAGGCCATAGATCAATGAAACCAGGAGCTAGTTCTCTGAAAAGATCAAAATTGAGAAACTTTTAACTAGACTCATCAAAAAATAAAAAACCCACAAACACACCCCCAAAACAACAACAAAAGAGGACTCAAACAAATATCAGAAATGAAAGGAGAAAAATAACTGACACCACAGAGCTATAAAGGAATATGAGATTATGAAAAATCACATGCCAACAAATTGGACAACACAGAAGAAATAAATTCCTAGAAATCTATAACCTCCCAAAACAGAATCAGTAGGAAATAGAAAATGTGAACAGACCAATTACCAGCAATGAAATTGAATCAGCAATCATAAAAATCCCAACATACAAAAGTCCAGGGCCAGACATCTTCCCAGATGAATTCTACTTAACATTTAAAGAAGAGTTAACACCTATTCTCAAACTATTCCAAAAAATAGAAAAGGAAGGAAAACTTCTTAAATCGTTCTATGAAGCCAGCATTGTCCTGATACCAAAACCAGAAAAAGACACCATAGAGAAGGAGAACTACAGGCCAAGATCTCTGATGAACAAAGATGCAAAAATTCTCAAAATATAAGCAAACTGAATCCAGCAATACGTTAAAAAAAAAATCCGTTCACCAAAATCAAGTGGGGTTTATCCCTGGGATACAAGGATGGTTCAATGTTTGCAAGTCAATCTATAAATGCGATACATCACATTAATAAGAGAAGGGATAAGAACTATATGAGCATTTCAATAGATGCAGAAAAAGCATTTGACAAAGTATAACATCCATTCATGATAAAAAAAAAAAAAAACCTCAACATAATAAAGGCCGTATATGAAAAACCCACAGCTAACATCATACTCAGTGTGAAAAACAGAGCATTTCTGCTAAGGTCAGGAACAAGACAAGGATGTCCACTCTCACTGCTTCTATTCAACATAGTACTGGAAAGCCTAGCCACAGCAATCAGACAAGAGAAAGGAGTAAAAGGCATCCAAATTGGTAAGGAAGAAGTAAAACTTTCACTATTTGACACTCTATATAGAAAACTCTGGACTCCACCAAAACACTACTAGAACTGATAAATGAATTCATTAAGATCACAGGATACAAAAATCAATGTACAAAAATCTGTTGCATTTTTATATACTAATCATGAAGCAAAAGAAAGATAAAGAAAGCAATCCCATTTATAATTGCACCAAAAATAACATACCTAGGAATAAACATAACCAAAGAGGTGAAAGACCTGTACTCTGAACACTATAAAAAACTGATAAAAGATATTGAAGACAATACAAACAGTGGAAAGAGATTCCATGCTCATGGAATGAAAAAATATTGTTAAAATGTCCATACTACTCAAGCAATCTACACATTTAATGCAATCCCTAACACAACACCAGCAACGTTTTTCATAGAAATAGAAAAGACAGTCTTAAAATTTGTATGGAACCATAGAAGACCTCAATAGCCAAAAAATCTTAAAAAGGAAAAATAAACCTAGATGTATCACCATTCCAGACTGCAAGTCCTACTACAAAGCTGTGGTAATCAAAACAGTATGGTACTGGCATAAAAATAGGCACATAGATCGATGGAAAAGAATAGAAAGCCCAGAAATAAACCCCTATTTATATGGTCAACTAATTTTTGACAAAGGAAGAAGGAACATACAATGAGAAAAGCCTCTTCAAAAAATGGTGTTGCAAGAACTGGACAGCAAAAGAATGAAACTGGACTTACACCATACACAAACTCAAAATAGATTAAGGACCTAAATGTGAGATCTGAAACTATAAAATCCTAGAAGAGAGCACAGGCAGTAATTTCTGTGACATCAGTCATAGCAACTTTTTTCTAGACAGGTCTCCTGAGGCAAGGGAAACAAAAGCAAAAAAAACTTTTCGGACTACATCAAAATAAGCTTCTGCAGAGCAAGGGAAACAATCAACAAAACTAAAAGACAACCTACTGAATGGGAAAAATATTTGCTAATGACAATTCCAATAAAGGGTTAGTATCTAAAATACATAAAGAACTGATACAATTCAACACCAAAACACAATCCAATTAAAAATGACAGAAGCCAATATATGGAAGCAGTGCAAGTGTCCACTGATGAATGGATAAAGATGTGGAATATATAAACAATGGAATATTACTCAGCCACAAAAAATGAAATCTTGCCATTTTCAGTAACACAGATGGAGCTAGAGAGAATAAAGCTAAAGTCAGTCAGAGAAAGACAAATATCAAATGATTTCAATCATATGTGAAATTTAAGAAAAAAACAACTAAAGGTAAGAAATAAGAGACACAAAGCAAGAAACAGACTCTTTAATTATAGAGAACTGATGGTTGCCAGAGGAGAGGTGGGTGGCGGATGGGTGAAACAGGTGATGGGGATTAAGGAGTGCACTTGCTGTGATGAGCACAGGGTGATGTACGGAATTGTTGAATCACTATACTGTACACCTGAAACTAATATAGCACTGTGTTAACTAGAATTAAAATAAAAACTTAAAATGGGCAGAAGACATGAATAGACATTTCTCTAAGAAAGACATGCAGAGGCCAATAGATACATTAAAAGATGTGCAACATCACTCATCAGTAGGGAAATACAAGTCAAAACCACAATGAGCTATCACCTCACATCTGTCAGAATGGCTAAAATAAAAAAAAAAAAAGATAGGAGGAAGGGAAAAATGAAGAGGGGGAATCAGAGGGGGAGAGGAACCATGAGAGACTATGAACTCTGAGAAAGAAACTGAGGGTTTTAGAGGGGAGGGGGTGGGGGGATGGGTTAGCCCAGTGATGGGTATTAAGGAGGGCACATATTGAATGGAGCACTGGGTGTTATAGGCAAACAATGAATCATGGAACACTACATCAAAAACTAATGATGTAATTTATGGTGACTAACATAATATAATAAAAAAAATTTTTTTAAATGCAAAAAAAAAAAGAATGGCTAAAATAAAAAACACGACCACCAATAAGTGTCAGTGAGGATGTGGAGAAAAAGGAATTTCATGCACTGTTGGTAGGAATGCAAACTGAGGCAGCCACTGTGGCAAACAGTATGGAGGTCCCTCAAAAAATTAACAGAATTACCCAGTAAATCCACTACTCGGCATTTACCCAAAGAATATGAAAACACTAATTCAAAAAGATATGTGCACCCCTGTTTTTTGCAACATTATATGTAAGAGCAAAGTTACGGAAGCAACCCGCATATTATCGATAGATGAATGGATAAAGAAGATGTGGTATATAGGTATACCACACATATCCATACGTACAATGGTATATTACTCAACCATAAAGAATGAAATCTTGCCATTTGCAACAACATGGATAGATCTAAAAGGTATAATGCTAAGTGAAATAAGTCAAAGACAAATACCATATGATTTCACTCATGTGAAATTTGAGAAACAAACAAAATGAAGCCAGACTCTTAAATATAGAGAACAAATTGATGGTCACCAGCCTGGAGGTAGGTTGGGGGATGGGTGAGATAGATGAAGGGGATTAAGAGTACACTTAGCATGATGTATACTGATTGATGTATAGAACTGTAGAATTACTATCTTGAAGAAAAAGTTACCTCCTGTGCCAATTTGCAGTCACTGGCTTGCCTCCACTACAGACTTAACGAGTAAACTTTGACAGCTCTTCACTCTCGTCTACACACAGATGAAGCAGGTTGTGAAAAAATAAGACTGTAAAAAGTACCTTGTTCACCAGCGTAGTCAGTCCACAATGGTTTAAAAGTGGCTGCTCAACAATCCAGTTGTCCATTAGCAGATGAATGGATAAACCAAATGTGGTATATTCACACAATGGAATATTATTTAGCCCTCTAAAGCTCTGCTATATGCTACAACATGGATGAACCTTGAAAACATGTTAAGTGAAATAAGCCAGACACACAAATACAAATATTGTAGGATGCCACTTATGTAAGATGTCTAGAATAGGCAAATTTAGAGAGAGATAAAGCAGGGTAGAGATTACCCAGAGCTGAGGGTGTGGGGAATGGGGAGCTATTGGTTAGTGGATATAGACTTTCTTGGGATGATGAAAAGTTCTAGAGATGGATGGTGCTGATGATTGCGTAACAATGTATATACTTAATGCCACTGAACTATACACTTAAAAATGGTTAAAATGGTAAATTTTGTTATATATATCTTGCCACAATAAAAAAAGGTAGCTTTTCTAATAACAAATCAAGTTTTGACTTTAAAATGATGAACTTTAGACTCAGCAATTCCACTTTTAAGAATTTAGCATGAGGAAATAAGGCTGCTAAATAATCAAAGAGACTAAGGGTGTTTTTGATGTGACATAATGGTGACAATGAAATTTCCAGTGATTGAGGCTTACATAAATGATAGTTTATATCTTCAGTAGACTTTTGTACAGCCATTAGAATTATAATTTTTAAATAGCATAGTAAAACAATCAAGGGTATTTTGTTAGGGATAAATTTAGGTGAAAATAGGAACACATACATTGTGTTGCCCCTAAAATTAGCCCTTCTGTTCTCCCACATAAGAAATTTAAAAATAATTTTAAAAATTTTCAACACACACATCAAAAACTGAGTATTCCATCAAGGTGTGATCCATGGTTATCTCTGGAATGAGATTAATGACTACATTTTTTTTCCTTTTTAAATTTTTTTACTGTAATCATCTAGTGACTCAGGAAAGAAGTGAAAATAAATATACTTAAGCAACTTCTCCATTGGACCTAATCTCCCATTTTCAAGCCCAAGCATGACCACAACCAATGGATAGACTACCGGGTGCTCCCCTCAGAGAAGAACAAGACTCCAGCTCCAGGCTGAGCATCCACCTCCCAACCCTCCGTTCTCCTACCCCAGTTCCTCCTCTCTTGGAAATTTTCATGTTGTTGCTGTCCCTGTTTATCTCTTTCACCAAACTGTGAGCTCCTCTGAAGGCAGGGACTAAGTTGTAGGAATCTTCTTATTCCTTCTAGGTCCCCAGCACTGAACTTGGTAGGCAATTGACGGGGTAGGCAATTGATAAGTGACGATCAAATAAACATAGTACCTGTGCCTTCCCAAAAAAGGCTCAGGCTAGCAGGAGCGAATTCTAGCATATGTTTTCTCCTAAGACATTTCTTCCCTTGGACTTCCACACACTATCTGTTATACCGTGTCGGAAAGAGTACAAAAGGGAAGGAAGATGAGCACCTAGATAGCAAATTAACAGAACTTTAGTTTAGGAACTTAATAAACGATGGACAAAGGAGGGAGCAGAGGGAAGAATGTGGATACAGACTGTGTTTTGGGAACAAGAGCATCTACCCGTCAGTATCTAATGCTTGCTCAAATATTCTTGCTTTTATCATTTAGATTATCAGTGCTCATTAGGAGAGTTTAATTGGTACATTGGTATGTAAGGGACACAAAGTTCTTTTGCCTCTACATGGTGGTAAAAATCCAAGCAATTTACCACACCATTAAATAAAGTAGTAACGTTTACTGACCTCAGTGCACCAAGCACTGCTCTAAGCACTCTAGAAGTATGATCACTTTTAATTCCTACAATAACTCTCTAAGTACTATTATCTTCATTGTACAGTTGACAAAACAGACACCAAGAGCTGAGGTTACTTTCCCAGGTCATGAATAGGTAATAACAGAGCCATATTTTAAACGAAGACAATCTGTCCCTAGAGCCCAAGCTTTTAACTACTAAGCTTCACTGTGAGAGATGATCCACGATTGTCAAGGGCAGATTCAGCAGGGCAACACAGGAGATACCATCAAATTTTACAGACCTATCTACCTTCTACTGGTCTCTTTTAACTGGAGTGAGACTCTTAAGTATGTCCTGAAAGTTACCTTCAAAATGTACTCCCTGGACGTGAAAACTCTGACTATATTTCTTCTTGTTGTGTTCTCTTGTCTTGACTATAAATCTGGGCAGCATCTGGAACCTCTAGAGTTTTTCCTGCTCAAGTATACCCTACTATGAGTACAAAAGGCTCCAAATGTCCAGTTTGTTGGCATTATTTCAGGGTCAACATGGACATGCAAAGTGTAGAGGGAGGCAGGCTGGTATGCTTGGGTGAGCCAAGAAAACTTTCCTCTCAAGTGGGTTCAATGGATTAACCCAAATTAATCTGTCCCCTCTCAAACCTTTGCTATGATAGGGTTGGCTGTTAATGATGGATTCTCAGAGGATGTACCTATATGCCGCATAGAAGCAGAGTATAAAAAAACACAAAGTAGTGAATATTTCAACACACGCTCAGCTGCATTAATAGTCAAGAAACGGGGAGGCAAACAATAGGATGTTTTATAATTATGCCTGCTGACATTTAATAAAATCAATATATACACTCTCAAATATTGCTGTTAAGAGTTATGTTGTCAAATTCTTTGAAAAATAAATTTTGCAGTGCCAAAATTTAAAATGTCAAGTCACTTTGGTCTGGCAATTTTATCTCCAGAAATTTATTTCTAAAACAAACAAAAATCTCATGTAAGTGATATGTGCCCTCTCACACATATACACAGATTTGTTATTACATGATCATTTCTAATAGTGAAAAATTGTAAACCATTTAACTGGTCTTCAGTAGAAACACTGTATAAATAAGCCATAAT
Source organism: Callorhinus ursinus (assembly GCF_003265705.2). Lineage (NCBI taxonomy): Eukaryota > Metazoa > Chordata > Mammalia > Carnivora > Otariidae > Callorhinus > Callorhinus ursinus. Next base: position 24,460,790 of record NW_027397074.1, read on the forward strand.
TTATTCAATCAAATATAATGCTGCCTTCAAAGGATAAGATGATTGACATATAGACACAGAATGATGCACATGACATGTAGTGTCATGAAATAAGTAGCTTTTAAAACATTGTTCATATAACATACCTATATAAATATTATGTAAAAGAGTTGAAACAAAATTATAAGTTTTGTAGATTAAAAATCACTGAATATTAGCAATTTTATAAAATTGACACTAAGTTTAGCAAGATTTTTGAATAGCTGTTTTTTGCATTCCAGAAATGACTATTTTGTTTTATTTTTTCATTCTGAGATTGTGTAAAGCGGATTTTAATGGGCCCTGTTTTATATTCACTCAACAATAAGTATTTCCTGAAATCCTGTTACTTGCTAGGCATCATTCTAGACTCTGAAGATTCAGCAGTAGGAGAAAAAAGGGGCGGGAAAAATTTCCTTCCTTCACAGAGGTTACTTTAAAAAAGCAAGACAAATGTGCTATTAGGACCCTGGGCATAATCTAGAGTAGAAAGTTGACAAAAGAGGAACTGAAAACCCTGTGTATGATAATGTAAGGTGTACGTGGGGAAAAGATATTTGCAGATTATGTTGCCTGTTTGTTTTTTAATAAGTATGTCAGAGTTTGCTACATTACTTCCTTTCTCCCAACACACAGACTACATTTTCTGGGCTCCCTTACCATTAGATTGGGGACATGCGGCTGGTTAGGGCCAATGAAATGTGACAGAATGCAAAAGCAGTCCCTCTGGGCAAAGGCAGGTTTAGAGCTTGAGTGTCTCTCTGCTCTGTCCCCCTGTCACGGAGAGTTTTGGAGACATGTGTTCTGGAGGACATAGCTATAAGGTGAAGAAGGGCTGCCAAACTTTTATATGGGAAACCACTACGAGGGGGAGTGGGGAAGGGCTCTGCCAATTATTGCAATGTAGTCAAACTTAAACTTTACGATTCTTGAGATGACTCTGGAAGACAGACTGGGAAAGGGAGAATATGAATCAAGAAGAATGCAACACTGGGAGATGACCCTGTTACAAATTTCACATCTTCTCAGACTCTGGGAGAAACTACATTTAGAAGAGTTTTTTTTTTTTTTTAAGTTCTTTATTTGAGAGAGAGAGAGAGAGAGAGAGAGAGAGAGAGAGAGAGAATGCACATGAGGGGGAGAGGGAGAGAGAGTTTTAAGAGACTCCACGGTGAGTGGGGAGCCTGACAAGGGGCTGGAGGTCATGACCCTGAGATCACGACCTGAGTCAACACCAAAAGTCGAGCACTTAACTGCACCACCCAGACACCCCTAGGATACAGTTTTAAGGGTTTTTTCTTCCTATAATGTGATCTCTGAATTGTCCCCAAACTTTCCAAAACTCTGTCACACAGGACACACCCTTGAGACACTAGTAGAATGGGGAATTAGAAGCCAGAATTGGGCACAGAGGTGTGGTCTTCCCTGCCCTACTTCTAAGGTCAGAATGGCACTAACCAGCTCAGACAAAGGAAAGGGGAAGGCTTCAGGTCCCTGACAGTGCCTGAAAGTCAAGTGGACAGAGGGCCAGAACCAACTACAGTATACATTTTCAGAGTCTGGTGCAAGGAAAAAAGTAGGTTTCAGTGAGGAGAAGTGAGTTATTTGCCCTAATATACTAGAGGAATGTAACCTTTAGAGAAGCCCAAGAGGAGACTAACTCCCATCCTTAAGTGGATATCCAGTGAGTTAGAGATTATATGTTGTCAGGAAAGATCCATACTTGTTTGAGAAATGAGATTATACAACAGGATGGATTTAGTACTTTTGCTTTTTCTACTTCCATAATTTTAAACAATGAGCATGAATAAATTTATCAGGTTTTATTAAGTATAAATAGGAAAATAGTGAGGCATGTATGATGCAAATTACTAAGTAGTTAAGTAGATTAGCCGTTAACTTGGAATGAACCTGCAATTAAGATTTGCCACCATAAATTTGTCAATCAATCACTCTATATCCTTTGCACATAGTACGAATGCACTACCGAGTTTAATTTGGAAAACTATGAGTAATTTCGGAGATGATTGCAGGTTGCTACACTTGATAAGCTGTCACTTGCCATTGTTGAAGCGGTAGGTTTGTGATTCAACATTTTGAGAGCTCTGGGGTAAAATGTACTTTTAAAGTGCTTATTAAAATATTGAAGTTGGGATAGTACTGGACCAAGACAATTTATATTCTTTTGGGAGGATGCTTTACTTAAAGCATTCTCAAAGACTCCTTAATGCACTTACATCGGGTTATCCAGCATATCCTTTTCTTTGGAGCTTAGCATACTGTCTGGTAGAGAGTGTTGCCTAGCGACTGAACCCTGGAATGAACACCACCCTGAGATCAGGGAGACCTGTGTTTGGCTCCGAATCCAGACCTACCACTCAAGTCATTTCACCTTTCTTTACTTACGATTCCCTATCTGTGAAATGGCAAGTGGTGAGGTGGTTACTGAATGGTTTTCTAAGATTTCTTCTAGGTTAGTTTTACAATTATGTGAGCCATGAAAACATATTATATAGTACAGAGATAAGTTGGGTAAGAATCACAGGACAAAAAGACTACGCGATTACCCTTTTTATCAGTCAGGATTTTCAGTTAACACAATTCACGCTGGCTGGCGTGTGCGCAACAGAATTTATCAAAAGATATTAGCTACCTCAGTGTATCTTAGGAGAGCCTGAAGAGCAGGTATAGATGTCATTTGACAAGGAACCTCATAGCCAGAATGAACATCCAACTATATATATTGCAGGTAGTTACAGTAAAAGCCCACTCCTAATGCTACCTGCCCCTGGATGCTAATCATGCTTGGTGCTGAACACCATGATCCCCAGAACAGAGGCCTCCACACTTGCCAAGTGATCGATCTCTCTGGGCTCAGGCATCTCCTGTTCCTCTTCTACATCCAATCCTCCTGAAGGTCCCTCTAATTACTGGAACCTAGGGTGCCTGTTTTTTTTTTTAATTTAAATTCAATTAGCCAACTTATAATACATCATTAGTTTCAGATGTAGAGTTCAATAATTTATCAGTTACATATAACACCCTGTGCCCTCCTTAATGCCTGTCACCCAATTACCCCTCTTCCCACCCACCCCCTCTCCAGCAACCCTCAGTTTGTTTCCTAGAGTTATAGTGCACACTAGGAGAGATCCTGGGAAAGTTTTGCTTGTAATATTTCCTTGGAAAGATAGGTAGCATCTTTCTCCTGATAAATCTAAGGAAGTTAGTACTCTCCATTGACACTCAGAATTCCAAAAGATCAAGGAAGTTGCCCAAGGTTACACAGCTAGAAGTGAAAGAACTGGAACCTAAATTTTTTGTATCCAAGTATAGCACTCTTTCAATCCCTGTCTAGATTGTGGCACCGTTTAGGTAACCAGCCTCAACACACCCTCCCCCCCCTCCCCCAGCTCTTCATTTGCATACAGCTTATTTTTCTTTCTCTTGACCTCAGTCTTGGTTCCCAGCTTAAATCTTGAGGCAGGAAACATAGGCTTTGGGGAAGTGCACTCATTAGTTGTCATATTTGCAGATACTAAAATCGGCAATGTTCCTGCTATAATGGAACCTAATGGGACCATAATTATATGGCAAAAATCACGATGAATCCGCACCCGTTTATGGTCCGGAATATGACTAACAGCCTAGCTTCTGAGATAGTAAGCACATCAGATCTTGGGCAGCCCAGGATCAAAGCCCGTTTTTCCTGAAAGTGAAGCTATTAAGTAGCTATAATTCAAATATTGCTCCTTATTAAAAAATTATGGTATATTCTTAGCACATTTAATGAATGAAATTTTTATTTTAGGTGCTAGCAATGCACAGTTACTAACTCATTCATTTTAATATTTAATAATGAACTCATTTTTGCAATCTAAGTTACAGAGGAATAAAGAAAATAAGAATTTAAGAAGTAAAATTGACTAAGGATAAAGATATTTTTAACTTTTTTCAGAAAGGAGAACACTAATATTAAGTGAGTCTTTTAAACACTCTTGAAGATGGAATCTTCTAAGAAAAGAAAGTGAGGCCATGTAAAGTCACTTCTAAGCTGCTACTCAGGGCAAGTCAACTGAACAAAGATGGCCTTGTAGCCATGGGTTTGGCAGTGTTCTCTCAAATACTTTTCCTAATATTTTCAGACAACTCAACCTGGTTTATGCTGTGAAGAAAGGAGTGTGTGAGGGGGTGGTCAGCAATCCCCAGATTGCGAAATTACAGCTAATTACATCCTGTGAAACAGCTTCACTCCCTGAAGGAAGAGGAAAAAGACTACTTAGATCATCACAATCTGCAATTTGCTCTGTGGATTTCAGGCACAATCCAGAGACAGTTTCAAAGTTTTTTAAGTGAAGAAGACTTTAATAGAGGAGAAAGGCCTTTAACCACATAACCATTAAGCTAAAACTATATCTCCTTAGATATAGGTATTTGTCTGCAACTTTTATATATAGCAGCAGATGAATATGGACACCAAATCCACTTTTATTTCTTTATCATTTTCTTGTCACGGGGCTTGGCCTTCAGTGGATATATACCTATACCCAAATCTTGGGGTAGAAATACTAGGGCACCATTTCTTCAGTTATAGAATGCTAAGTCTTCCTTTAGATTATGGAAGGGATTCTAAAACCTGTGTGTACCTGAAAGCTCATGAAAACAGACCACTGGACCCTACCCCTGAAACTTCTGATTAGGCGGATCTGGGGTGGGGCCTGAGGATTCACATTTCTAACAAGTTCCTAATTGATGTTGACAGCCTGGCCTGGATAGCACACATAAGAACCATGAGATTATAGTATTGCTTTAGAATTCAGTAAATGTTCCTTTGCAATTATATCAGTTGAGTTTTCCTGGAAAGTAAGCACTTCTTCACATGCAGAACATTTAATGGCAACAGTGAAAACTTATTGAGTTACGTACAGCATGGATTCTGAATTATGGATTGCCAGTCAGTTTATAGCTTCATTCAGACCAATGCCTTACTTTGTACAGCCCAGAAGCAACAAAGATTCTTATTTACCAAGAGGAAGTCACCAAGAAGAGAGGAATGCAGAAGGAACTCTGGAGTTAGAAGAGCTATATGCAAATTCCAATTCTACTTATGAACTTCATCAATTCTGGGCAAATGACCTGTACCTCATCCTCTGTGAAACTTTTGTTTCCTTATCACCAAACTGGGGATGATGCCATCTGTCCTGAAGACCATGTAAATTTTTAATTCACATCCCAAGACCATTAGAAAATTTTGAAGACATAGCAGAGCTTTTGGTTCTTCTTTTCCATGGTCTCATTTGGTACACTTTGTGGTCTCTTCAAACAGTTGTCCTCGACGTTCACCATTGTAAGCGTCCCCAAGTGGCTCTGAGTGTTTTTAGAATCTTTGTTCTAAGGATTCTCCTTCCTCAAATTCATAGGTGTTTTCTGTTGCGTAGTATCCCAATATCCAAGTGAGAAGAGCACCAGAACTGTGCATAGCCCATACAGCAAACAGGGAAAAGCTAGAAGGTGAAGTCTTTAATGATTATACCATCGTCACAAGAAAAAGATTAGAAAAGCATGGAGCCAAAACTCAGAAGACCACTGCCTTGGATACCCAGAATGGAAGAAGGAAAAACAAGTGGCATCAGACCAGCTATTATTCATCATAAAAGATTCTAGTGGAAGGACAAAACTTAGGGAATAAAGAACACCAACCTGATAGAGTTCCTTGAAATGGATTCTCAGATCATCTTATTCAAACCTTGTATCCTCCTTTGACAGCCCATCTAACACTGTGCCTAACTCATAAATGAAGAAAATTAGATTATAAAAGGTTTATGTCAAGATGACACATTAAGTAACAGAGCCAAGACACCTATCTGGAGACTCTACACCTTATGTTTTCTCATGATGCCACACTGCCACAATCTTGTAGTAGGATAAGCTTTTCATCTAGGACTACTGTTGTGCATCTTATTTTATGAACTGAAACAGGAGGTAGGTGAGGCACACGTGTTCTGCATATAAAAGGGACCCAGAACTTTCTCACCAAGACACAGCTTGGATAATGGGTGGCTACTAAGTGTTCATGGAATCAACAAACCCAATTCCATAAAACTTTTAGGTTCTAATTGGGTTTCATCAAGGTCATGGCTGCTCCTCTCTGGCTGGATTCCTAATCCTGGGTCTGCTGGCTGTTTATTCAATGCTGGTGTACTGAAGAAGTAGGCTGGGTAAGGGGTGAGGAGTTTTTTCTCTCATAATCCCACCGTCCTTTCTTTTAAGTTGTCTCCTCCAAAGGATGCTCGGTTACTAGTGCTGTAATTTGACCCAAGTCATTTAACCTTTCTGAAATCTAGTTTCCTTAGCTCTAAAAAGGACAGTGGCATAGAGGACTTCCAGGGACTCTTTAGACTTCATTTCTAAAGATTGAGGAGCCTGACTGGAACAATCTGCAAACAATGAGTCATGGAACACTACGTCAAAAACTAATGAAGTACTGTATGGTGACTAACATAACATAATAATAAAAAAAATCTGAGGAACATTTTATGTCCCATCACTTAAATTTTGGGTTCCATAAACCTAAGCACTCATGTGAGAATCATTTTGGTCTCACTTCCTGATTAATGACCACTACCCTTCATTTTCTGACTGTCTGAATTCTAACAAAAACTAAATTTTATTGAGTATTCACTATGTGCCAGTTACATATTTTTCTCTAGATTTATATAGTGCTCACCACAGTTCTATCAGATTTGCACTTATTATGCCTGTTTTATTGATAAGGAAGAATGAAGTTGTTAAATAACTTGCCGAGGACCACAGAGGTAGTAAGTAATGAGGCCAGGATTGGAAGCCAGGAAGTGTGGTTACAGAGCCTGTGCTCTGAAATCACTATCCTTTTTGCCTCAGAATGATTCAACATGATTATTAGATGCCTGTTTAGAGTTTCAAAGTTAAGAATAAGAGATAACGCTAGCATTCTTATTTTAAAGACAGCACAAGGAATGACTCCCAATTCACTTACTTCATAGTGTCCCTCATACATAGTCCTAGAGTGATATGCAGTTCAGTTTAGATCCTGAACACCAGTAGAGAACTTATATTCATAAGTTATATGCAGGAAAGAAACTAGTGTCTATGGGGCATCAGGTTGTAGTGACCAAAACTCCCTTTCACATCCAGAGCCATTCTTTGTCCTAGAAAAGGAAGAAATGTGCTGCAGCATTTCACCTGTCAGTCGCTTTGGCAGCCTTCCTGGAAACACTGCAGATTGAGCTCAGTTGGTCAGCTCCTCCCTAACCGCCCTTTCCAGATACCGTAGTGTTCCTTCAGACAGCAAGATGCCATCCATCAGGGATCTTTCAGCTGCTTCAACTAAAATATAAAACCCCACTGAAGAAAGATAGTCAGGAAATAGCTGGCCAAACTGGGACTGTTACTTCTGCTGCTGGTAATAGAACCCAGGGACTGTCTGCTTTTTCCAGAGAGAAGTAAGGAATGCTGGGTTCATGTTTGAAAAGGTCTGAAAAGGATTGTGTATTCCACATATATGCTTTGCTATGAATGCTTTCTGAGATGCCATTAAGAGTCTGGAGGGAACCCCAGATTAGCTCAGGTTTTCAGTCTTTTCCCAAGTAATTACTTCCCACGTAGCGGAAAAAAAGTTTCAAGATCAAATGCTTCAAGTTTAGAGAATCTAAGGAGCACAGATAGCTAAATATACTCTTTAGTCTACTAAGAATACTCTAACCCAGGAGAAGCTGGGCCCAGAAGCAGACCCATCACATAACCTGCTATGTTGTCCTCCAGGATTGTGATTTGTCAAAGATTAGTGGTCTCTGAAAGCAGCAGACTATTTTGTAAACAATTTTGTCATCTTTCTGTTTCCACTCACAGTATATTAGGGCTGGATTAAAACATCACAAGGTATAAAATTAAAAAATATTAGATGGAAAACAAAACAAAACACCACAAGGTGCCTCTCTACCTAAGACATAAGATCAACAGCAGCAGAAAGATATTCACGGAACCATGTCTGAGGGGAGATACAGCAGGGGTGCTCTTCCCATTTTTCATCCTGTTTTCAAGTCAGCAGACTCATGTTTCTTTTTCTGTTACATATCCTTTGCTCAGATTGGGAAGGACAGGAAAGAAATATCTAAGAACAATTCACAGTGAATCAGTATCACATTGATTTTGCCAAAAGATGCCCCCCACCCCAATTCTGACTTCCTTTGGTCATCTTTATCAAATTATTAATTGTACAATACCCAAAAAGCATACAATTTTTCCCCTTGGTGAGAGCAAATATTCCAAACACAGAACAATACTTCATAGGTGAGTGGAATAAGGACAATGAAAATATTTAAAGTGGGGAAGAGGAAAGTATTTTATTTTGACATCAACTAATACTCAATAATTGCAACCAGGCGGCAGTAAGCAAAAGAGCAGGTCAGATAAAAGAGGAGTTGGAGGTAAGTACCCAAGCAACAACAACCACTTGAGGTGCCCCTAGGTGATCTAGATCTCCAGGCCCTCCCTAGAGATACTAATCGAGTTTTCCTGGAAAGTAAGCACTTCTTCACATGCAGAACATTTAATGGCAACAGTGAAAACTTATTGAGTTACGTACAGCATGGATTCTGAATTATGGATTGCCAATCAGTTTATAGCTTCATTCAGACCAATGCCTTACTTTGTACAGCCCAGAAGCAACAAAGATTATTTACCAAGAGGAAGTCACCAAGAAGAGAGGAATGCAGAAGGAACTCTGGAGTTAGAAGAGCTATATGCAAATTCCAATTCTACTTATGAACTTCATCAATTCTGGGCAAATGACCTGTACCTCATCCTCTGTGAAACTTTTGTTTCCTTATCACCAAACTGGGGATGATGCCATCTGTCCTGAAGACCACGTAAATTTTTAATTCACATCCCAAGACCATTAGAAAATTTTGAAGACATAGCAGAGCTTTTGGTTCTTCTTTTCCATGGTCTCATTTGGTACACTTTGTGGTCTCTTCAAACAGTTGTCCTCGACGTTCACCATTGTAAGCATCCCCAAGTGGCTCTGAGTGTTTTTAGAATCTTTGTTCTAAGGATTCTCCTTCCTCAAATTCATAGGTGTCTTTCATCAGATGGCTCCTGAGTTGAATGCCCCTCATTCTTCCAGTGAAGATGTGGTTGGCGCGGGGGCGGGGGGAGAAGAGACTGATAGACCTGGAAGAACATGCTCGGACTTTTGGTCCTTTGAGCTGGAGGGTTTGCAATAGAGTCTGAATCTCAATGGTAGAGGTTCAGAAAATTGCTTCCACGTATTCACCCAAAGGAGGCCAGATCCTAAGAAGTTAGACATTCCAAACAGACTAGTACATCACAGAGTGCTAGAAATCAGTCAAGCAGATTAGAATGCTGTGTTCTCTTCCCACAAGATAGCCAACTTAAGAAACCAAACGAAAACCAGAAAGTTGCACGGGAAGGACAGCAAAGCTGAGGGAGCTGGTCTGATGAGTGGGCCAGAATGCTCCAATCTGCCTATGCTCTCTCCCCCACCAGTGGAATATGGCTGCCAGGGAGAAGCAAGCCAGGGAAACTTTTTAAGTATGATAATTTGTACTGTTTTTTAATGTTTCCCCTATAAAGTACAACCACATAAAAGAATACTATTGATGATGCGCCCATCATCTCTTCACTTTAATACACCATTACTATTAGCAATTTGATATGTATGTTCAATTTTTTCCCTTATATATACACATATCCCAGATATCAGCTCTGTTTGCATCCTCTTCTCTAAACTCCCAGTCAATAAAGAATCTACTGGCCCACTCGGATTAAAACATATTAACAAGACCATCAGTATACTTGACAAGAGGGATGGAATAGAACTGCTTTTAAACTTTATATTCTTGCTATAAAGTCAAACTTGATTCTGGTCAAGCCTCTGGTTTCAAATCAGTAGGCGTAAACATGTTCAATACCAGGGAAGGAATCAGCAAATTGCAGCACATAAAAATTCTCTAAGACAGATGTCTCAGTCTCAACAAACACATGGCAAATTAAAAAAGAAAAAAGGGAGAAACATAAATGAAAAGCCACGTAAGGGATCTATCAACCAAGTGCAATGCACAGATCTTGTTTCAAATACAGGTTTTATGTAAGGCTCATTATCTGAAAAGCAAAAACCTAGACCAGATGCACATAAGGTAAAGGGGAAACAGAACATACCACCACGGGGGAAGAAAAGTGACCTATTTACAGAGGTAGGCAGAAACAGAGGGGGAGAAAAAAAACAATGGAAATACAAAACAACCAGTAAGCAATTAAGATGGCATTAGTAAGTCTTCACATATCAACAACTCTACATGTAAATAGATAGAACTTACCAACAGGCACAAAGCAGCTGAATGGCAAAACAAAAAACCATATGCTGAAAGAAGGTCCTAAAATGAAGGGGTCAATTCATCAAGAAGGTATATCAATCATAAATATATACACACCCAACACTGGAGCACCTGAACATATATTAGGCAAACACTAACAGAACTGAAAGGAACAGTGGACAACAGTAGAGGACATCAATACCTTGTTTTTAGCAACAAATAGATCATCCAGACAAAAGCCAGTAAGTGACCCATGGACTTTAACCATACATTAGACCAAATGGATCAAGTAGACATTTCTAGAATAGCCTGTTAGCTGAATACATGTTCATCTCAAGTGCACATGAAGCCCTCTCAAATATACTTTGAAACATTCTTATGAACAATGTTGGGTCAAACGAAATACATACTACAGTATTCCACTTATATAAAATTCAGAGTCAAGATAGTGGTTACCTTTGTGTGGGATGGTCACTGGAGTGGGCTGGTGTTTCTCAGGTGCTGGTCATCTTCTGCTTTTTCATTGGTGTCCTAGTTACATAGATACATTCATTTATGAGAATTTATCAAGATACAAACTTGTACATCTCTGTTATGCAATAGTAACATTTATGAGATGATATGAACATTGCTATTAGAGGATACTAAGGAATTGCTGGGCATTTTCTTTGTTGATAATACTGGTGTGGTGTCAAAAAGTCTTCTATTTTAAAAATACATATGGAAATATTTATGAATGAAATGTGATGCTTGAGATTTGCTTTAAAAAGTGAGGGTGGAAAGTAGAGTTTAGATTGGCCATGTGTTCATTGTTGAAGCCAGATGATGGTTACATGGGGGTACATTCATTTATTCTCTCATATGTATTTGGAAATTTTCTTACAAAAGCAACTGTAGAATCCCTTTGGTTATCTCCCATTGGCCAATTCCCTCTCTCGGCATGGCCTTGAGGCTTTCACTGCTCACCATATTCCCACCTTATAGACCACACAACTTCATTTTCCTTCTGCAATGCAGCTCACTTTATGCTCTTAATCTGAGCACCAACTCATCCTGCAGGCCCCCTTGAGGGCTCAGCGTCCAACAAGAGTTTATAAAAACAATCAACAGAGGTGGGTCTTTTCCAGAAAGGAGGGTCCTATTCCAACCGCAAAGAAAAAAAAATTTTTTTTTTCCCATACTATTCATTTACTCATTTGTTCCTTTGTTCATTCTCTTTCTCTCCCTCCCCAAATATGCATGTATAGGTAGGATGAGTCTTCTGACTTAGGTTTTGTGAGAAGTATTGTTAATGGCATCAGAAACATAGTGAAGTTCTCCCCAGTGCAGACCTCTTCTACTGACCACTAATCTAAACCATTTCAGGAAGATTCTTCACAAAATTTAGGTCAGAAAATGATCTCTGTAACCGTTCCCAGTTCTGAGTGTGCATCTTTTTTGAGTCTTCATTGCCTTCCACACTGGCTGTATTTGTTGAAATTTCCTGAGAAATTGTGGATTTGCAGAAGGAGAAAGGAAAAGAGCACTTAAGACTCTATGGAAAAAACTAATGATGTAATGTATGGTGATTAACATAACAAAAATTAAAAATGTAAAAAAAAAAAAAAAAAAGTCTATGGAGTAACTGGGAATTTCTATTAAGAGCTCATCCCGTAAGAGCAACAGGCAGGTCTAAGACCAAATGGAATGTAGGGAAAACATTCACCCAAATGAGATTTTGTTTTCTAGAAATCGGGGTGGTATGGGATAATTTACTTCAATTGGTCTCAAAGCACACATTCTCAGCTTAGAAACAAAGTACACAAATGGAGTTTGATTTAGGAATTAATAAACATGTGATTTGGGGAAAATTAAAACATTTTATCAACCTTTATGAAGTCCTGGCCTCCGGTTGCGTGAAACGGAACTACAATGCACTTTATCACCTCAGCTTAGGATTTTCTGTCCCAGTGTCACCTGACAGCCAGCCGCTCACTCCACGGGGAGCCTTCAGTTCTATTCCTGTCCATGTGAGGTCAGTACCCCCTCAGCCATACATACTGCTGCTTCCCACCCTCCAGACCACCTTTGTTTATGGAGACTCTAGGCCTTTCTGAGCGAACATCAACACAGCCATCTATTCCCACTGCCCTGAAGCCTTCTTCCTGCTGAGACTGTATTCCTCACTCCTCCCCCCACCAGCCCCCAAAACTACAAGAAAACCTTTCTAATGTTCAAATGAGGCACCAATTTAGGTGACTACCAAATTTTTTGGAGAAATTCATTCACCTTTACGAAATCTGGATAGAAATAATTGTGAAGCAGGAAAATCCTCCAAAGAGTTTAGGATAGGAACTGATAAACAAGGACAGTCCTCAGATTCTTGCATGTTCTTACACATTTGTACTATTCAACATCAAGCTTTCATGCAAAGTTGCTGGTGTCTGGGAATAATACAAATAGGCAAGTTTAAAGCAGCACAGATTTGAAAGATAGCTGACCCCACATTCATGTCAAGATAAGTCAAACAGACTCCCACTTGCAGGTGAAGGAGTTCTCATCTGATGATCATCAATGGTGCTTTGGGATAATCTGAGTTTCAACATGCAGGCAAGGAGGTGACCAGCTTAGCGCAACACTTTTAATGGACCTGGGACAAGAGTAAGGACTCAGTACATGGCCACAAAATGGGTGTGAGTAGCCCACACAGTTCTGTGTAGCTCCTGATGAGATAGATGTACATGTTAGTTTCGTGTGACAGGCAAGATAGGCAGGTGGGATTGGGGTAGCATTCAGAGAATGGGTTCTAGTCAAATGGCCAAAGTCGGCTAACTAATAACAGTGCTGGTGACATTGGCTTCCGCAAGGATTCAATGAGTTAGTATGTATGAGCTCTTAGAACAGGGCCCCCTGCCTCATAGTCAGCATACAGCAAATGTCAGCTATTTTGAACTGAGGGTATAAATATCCAGGAAGAATGATCCTGGTGTATTGCTTACATGTTAAAGGAAGATTCCATCATATGCGGAATTTAAGAAACAAAACAGAGGATCATAGGGGAAGGAGAGAAAAATAAAGATGAAATCAGAGAGGGAGACAAACCCTAAGAGACTCTTAATTATAGGAAACAAACTGAGGGTTGCTGGAGGGGAGATGGGTGGAGGGATGGGGTAACTGGGTGATGGACATTAAGGAGGGCACGTGATATAATGAGCACTGGGTGTCCTATGCAACTGATGAATTACTCAACTCTACATCTGAAACTAATGATACACTGTATGTTAACTAATTGAATTTAAAGAAGTTAAAAAAAAATAAACAAGGAAGATTCCAGGAAAGCATGGTAGAGTCACGCCTTCATTTTGTAGCTCAGAACTCATTTTAATGGAGCATGAAGAGAAAAATCTTAAATGTCAGGGGGAAGAGTTGCATGGCATAATAGAAAGAGTACTGGACTCGGAGCAAAGAGGTGGGTTTAAGTCCTAGGTCACTGCCAGCTCTGCGACATCAAGCAACTCATCCCTTTGGGCTTGTAGGGAGAGTTGATAGTTATGGTTGCTTCTAGCTTAACTACGGTTTGCTGCCATAGAGCGTTTATATCTCTGTTAGAATAAGCAGCTGGTTAGGCTTCAACAGGATGCCAGGAGGCCAAGAGAGGTAGAGTCACAGCCTAGCAACAGGGAAGTTAGCAATCTGTCCCGGCAGCATTCCATAACCAAGGTCCCAAGAAGCCAGATCAAACCGGACATGCCCAAGACAAAGAAGGCCCGAGACCCTGACCAAGTAAGGGAGAAAAGGCGTGAGACCCTGCTCTCAAAAAAATCCACTCCCCAAATAACAAATAATCCACCCCTTAATTAACAACTGTCAATAAAAGAGACCCAAACCCCAGGGAGGCAGCTTCCCCATCTCAAGAATGGCTCTCTTTAATCAACCCTTTGCCTGCAAGGAAAGAATTCAAGGATGGGCCAGACAGTGGTTGAGGCGTGCAGGATGACTAAGAATCTTCCCCGACTCCTTTGGGGACAGCTGCGTCAAAGCTCCAGGGCCCGTGATCTCCCCAGTCTACCCAGCAATAGCACTTCTTTGATTAGGTGCCTATCTAGGAGGAAGAAGGTGGTGTCACTTTGGGCCCCTATGCCCCCATTCTCCTCTAATTTAAGTCATGTAGGCTCATTTACTCATACTTAAGAACACAGACCCAAACCAAAATTTCAAGAAGCCCCCAAAAGATAAACTGACACTAAGAATTTGACAAATATTTCTCTTAAGATACCAGATCTTTGTCTTCCAACTTCTTTAATAAGGCAGAAGAGACACACACACAATTTAGAGACCGGGCTACACTGCTGACAAGTTTCCTTTGTTCCAGATGCCACACATTTCCAGACACCTGGTCAGGGTTTGGGCTGTAGGGCTGTGGCAATGCAGAAGCACACAGTCCTCTTTGAGGACCGAAGCCACTGAAGCTGGCTTTCTAAGCACCTGATTGTCACCAGCTAAACTAAAGCTCAACCATTAAGAGGAGTTAAGTTACTGAATCCAACAGCAGGGAAGGCAGACCTAAGAAAAGATTTAAGCTGATGAGCTAAGTTTCATACAAAATATGCCTTCAAGAATAACTCCTAAAGGGCATTTATAACCATCTTTCTGAAATCATTAAAAAAAAAAAAAAAAAAAACCCACCCTGACATAGGTTGATATTTTCTCCTGCTAATTCCCTTCAAGAGGCAGTGCTCATTATCAATTCAAAATTTAAACTGATGCACTCACCAGGAAGGATAAATGAAATTCCATAGACATTATTATGCAAATTCAGCCTTAAGGTTCTGCCATTGGAAGAAATGTTCAGTTGTATATAACCATCTTGGCATATCCACATAAGACACAGATTTATAGAACAGGACTGACTTATGAAAAAAAAAAATCAGGCAAGACGATATTTTTCAAGTACCATAAATGAATACGGAGATTTATAAAAGCTGACAATATTCAAAAGACAAGACCTGAGTAAGCATGGCATCTATTCTTCAGGTTCTCACACACATTTCAGGGAAAACAGCTTAGGAAACCCCAAACCCTCTTTTCACAAAGGTTTCATGTTCCTGGTAAGGGAAACCCAAACCGTTTCAGAATCCAGTTAGTATTTACATAGCACTATGTATTATATAGACATCGAAGATAAGGAAGGCAAAGATTCTGCCATTGAAGCAGGGAGGAGAGAAACAGACAAGTGAAATACAAAGTAGAACATAATGTGGTCTAAGAGGGAGATTAAACTTGGGGAGAAAAGGTTTTGCGGAAAAAGGTGGTGTTTCAACACTGTTTTGAGAGGTAGGGTTAGGACAACAAACACACGGAGGGCAAGAGGTGGTTTCAGTGCCTGGCAAAAGTGAAAGCCTGGAGGTAGGGGAGTATCCTCCCACTGGGCTCCAGGGTATGAACACGATGGCCTGATATCTGGATTGGAGGTGCTTAGCAGAGCACTGACTCAGAGATAGTCTGACAATTATTCATTCTGCAGACACTGTTCCTTCAGGACTTTATGTCCATTAGGAATTGAACCATCTTTAAGTTAACCCAGGTTGAACACTGGAAGAAGGACCGGATAGAAAAGAAACCGAAGATGTGAGGAGAGAAGGGATGGGTGGAGACGGGTAATGGAGAAGTAGGGAGGAAGTGGGATCCGTGGACTGGAACAGGGCTTCCTGTAAGGCAGGCCATCACGGTTTCCCCAGAGCGGGTGTGGGCAAACTTTTTTCTGTCCAAAGCTGAATGGTAAATATTTTAGACTTTACAAGTCACACATCTCCTGTCCCAGCTACTCAATTCCGCCATTATATCACTAAAACAGACAATATATAAATGAACAAACATGACTGTTCTGATAAAAATTTACCAAAAATGGGAGGCAGACCAGATTTGTTTAGCCCATGGGCCATCATTTGCTGGACTTTTTTTCCCCCCTCAAAGGATCAGCAAGGAAGAATACTCTAGTATTATTTGGTAGAGATAAAAGAAATTAATGGCTTTCTTTGACTTTTCAGTCAAGTAGGAGGCTAGGGTATAGGTTAAGAAATACCGGTGGAGGACAGAAGGAAATAGATCTTAGAACAATCATCATGGGGCCAAGTAGGGATGAAACACCCAGAAAAGCAGTTTGAATTCTTAAACGGAGCCCGTGAACACTACTGGAATCAGAACAAGAGAAAATCTCTTTAAAACAAACAAAGACAAAAACAAAAACCCAACCAACCTGGGACTTGGCTAGTTCTCAAAAGTTCTGTATGTGTGTTATATAACCTAAATACAAAGATTAAGCCATGATTTCAGTATACTGACAGTTTACTATCATGAAGTCCAAGAAGAAGGGATTTCGTGTTTCTCTTCACAAGTCCCGTTCACAACCCACATCCCCACAAGCCAGGCACCGCATTTATGAGACAAGCAATCAAGCACTGGCTGGGACCCAAAGAGGAAATGATGAGGTAATCAATAAACTAATGAATATTTCTCAGCTATCAAGTTACCAGCAATAAGAGCCAAGGCTGTCAAGGAAATCGAATTCTCTAGTTTCTCTCTCTAGTCGTGGAGGCAGAGATCACCAAGGCAGAGGAAACATGGGATGGTATTTCTCCAACACTAACTCCAAACTTTCAAAAGATACCTGACACCGAATGTTCCAGTGACAGGAGGAAATTGAGAAAAGCAAGCAGCAGACTCTCTCATTTCAAAAGATGGCTTCTTTTAAAAAAGGACTTGGGTTCTTCGCATTTCCTATCAGGACCCAAAGCCAGTTCCCACGTACTGTGAAGAAGAGTGTCACATGCCAGTCAAAGCTCGCCTAGGCAGGGGAAGATCGGCAGGCGCCGGTGGATACACTTCCATTTGCTTTTAATGATACCCTGGAGGAATGGACACAGCTTTCAAGCATCTTGATCAGGAAAGCAGTTAAAAGTATCACACTGTGCCCGCGAATCACCACAGCTGGAAAGACAAGAATAGTTGCCACCTATTTGAACTTGCTAATTTGCCTAAAACTGACAGAGCAAGACTTGTCAAAGAGGATGCTTTGGCACTGTCAGTCTCTCCCTAAGAGGATTTCCGTCATTCTGCCTTTCGTCCCTGTTGACTAAGAGCAGTGTAGAATACAGCTCTTCTGCATTTGTCACCTCAAATCCTCTGTTTCATGGAGTAATAATGCAGATCTTGACTCCACAGTTACAAAGTGTGGTTTGCACGCTCTGTGGTAATGGCAGTTGTAGGCATCGGGTCAACTTTTGGAGTTGCTTCTGCATGGGGAGATGTGGAAAAATCAGGACCCCAGAATTGTTCGATGCCACAACACCACACATTTTGTTTCCCACTGTCATCAGTGGGGTACTTCAAGCTTACGGCTTGGGAACGTCCATCTCAAGAGAAGCCCAGGAACCATGATAAATAGCCTAAGACAGAAAAGTAGCAGAGACTTAGACATTGGGGCTTGAGATCTATTTGCAGATTAAATGTACAAGGTTTGCAGCAAGCAACACTTCTTTCTTTTTCAGAAAAAAAAATTTTTTTTTAAAAGATTTTATTTATTTGACAGAGAGAGAGAGTGAGAACAGGAACACAAGTGGGGGTGGTGGGTGGGAGAGGGAGAAGCAGACTCCCCGCTGAGCAGGGAGCCCGATGCGGGACTCGGTCCCAGGACCCTGGGATCAGGACCCGAGCAGAAGGCAGGCACTTAATGACTGAGCCACCCAGGTGGCCCTGTACTTCCTTGCCTTCTGTATGTTATTCCTGATCTCACTTCTATTGCTTGCTTGTTGTTGCCGTGTATAAAATAGAGCAACTCTGTTGCTGTTCGTTCAGTGTTAGGACTATAGAAAACTTAGGAGTTGGACACACTGTGTCTCATGAACCTTAAAGGAACAATTGCCCCAGTTTTACAGAGAACTCCAACTTAGGGAAATGGGGGCCTTGCCCGAGATCACACAGCAGTGGTAGAATTCAAGCCCGGGTGTGTCTGGCCCTAACTCTGTGCTCTGATCTAGACATGGGCCAACGGACCCTGAGGAGGCTGCGCAAAGACCTTGGCTTTTCCTCCCAGGATGGGAGAGGCCAGTGTGTGCACCCAGAGACCCAGCCAGGCACCCTGGCATCACTGCCGTAGAGAAGGCAGGAGTCATGAAGAAGTGTTATATATATATAAACTTATATATAACATATATAATATATATATAAACTTATATATAACACATACATATATGTGTTATATATAACACATTTTTGTTTTAATTTTTAAATTTAAATTCAATTAGCCAACACACAGTACATCCTTAGCTTCAGATGTAGCAACACTTCTAATTCAATAAGCACTAGCTTCCTCTTGGTTAAAAAAAGAATAGTTTGCATCTGTACAGTCTACACCGGGAAATGCACTGGTACTTTGCAAGTTGCTTTCATGTACAAAACCTCATTTGCTTTGCATAGCAGCCTTAGGAAGAGTAAATACCATTTACACTTTTCAGATGAACCCCCCCAACACACACACACACACACACACACACACACACACACACACACACACAGTTTCGAAAACGTTAGGAAGTACACCTAGTGTGACACAGCTAATAAATATCAACACCTGGCTTGGAAACCTCTTTTTCTGATTCTGAGCCCAAATTTCCCTCTAGTATTAGGATGCTTCTGTTCTATGTGTTGCTTACTTAATAGACATGCAAAGAAACTTTTCAGTTTTCTCCTCTGGCTCCTGAGAGGTGGTCTTTAGCAGGGTCCTCGTCCTATTCCCAGGGTAATTAGTACAACTTGAAATAGTAAATATAAACCCATTCTTCCCTAGCAAGCAGCAGGTGGATTTAATGGCTAAAAAAAGTGGTGAATCTCACTCTCCCGTACTGTGTAAAATCAGTGACTCAAATGCTTTAACAAATAACAGCGACATAAGAAAAAAAAAAAAAGAGAGAGAGGAGAAATGCATAAGGGTCAGTCAGAGTCCCTGCACAGGAGTGAAAGGTTATTTGTAGTAAACTAGGGTCAGAGAAAACCGACTGAGAGCCAGAAAATACAATAAGAGTGGTAGACACACACACACACTTGTATGTAAAATTTAAAAGGACGATAAAAAACCAGAAGGAAACAAACATGTAATAAAAACTGCTATATTCATCATAGCAACGATGTAGGAGAGAAGAAAATAAGTCTCTAAATGCAGACCATAGGGCCCCAAAGAGGAGAAGCAACAAAGGAGAGCAGAGGGAGGGGCAGGTGGGGCAGACGGTTGAAGCCTGGAAGCTCAGGAGGAGAAACTGTAGTCAGTACAAAGGAGCAACTCTCCTGAAAGAGAAGGCATTTTCTCCATTGCTTTCTGTATTATTATTTTTAAATAAACTTGCTCTGAAGGGCTGGGGGAGGACTTTTGACAATCCTAGCTGTCAGTCCCTCTGTCGACAGTTGCTATTTTTTCCTATTGCTCTTTCATTCCTTCCCTGCATCTCATCTCATCTCGTAGGTGAATGAGCTGCGTGCTTCCACCCCTGCAGTGTGGCTGGTCCCTCCTCACACCTGAGCGGCTGCTCTGGGGAAGCAACTCTCGTAGCTCTGGTGGAGGAAACCACAATTCCTGCTAAAAGAGAGGCCAGGGCCAGAGTTTCATGTGACATTAGTCATGGCAGACTGCAGTTAAAGGAATCCGATGTTTGACTACAGAGAATTACTGCAGACATTGGCAACAAACCCTAGAATCAAACAGGGTGGGAGCTCTTTGCTACCTGGGTTTTGAGAGTAACGACTAGCACCTGCCTTGTGGGCTCAATTTTTTTTTTTTTCCCTTAAGGATCAAGATCGGTGTAATAACAGTGACATACTAGGTTCTATCCTATCATTACTAAAGTCACTAAATTTCAAAACATTTTAGTAAGGATCTAAAATGGAATGATACCATGCACACAAAAGAACTTATCAACCTGTCAAAGGTTTTCAATGATCTAGCCTCACTAAAATGCAGAGTATTTTGAAGTGTGATAAGCCTAGGTTTTGTTTTGTTTTTGTTTTTTTTTTTTTTTAACCTGAAATTCCCTTTTTTAAACCATCCGCCCACACTATATAATCCATGTAAAGACATGCTATGGATGTCATTTCCTGTTAAGTCTTCGAGTAAACAGCTCTGGAAGGTGCTTCAGATCAAGACATCAATAACTTAATGGTAGCTTTCTTCAGCTTGCTTTTACAGGTACTCATCCTGACACCCCACCCCCAAAAGCCACAATCACCAGCAAGACAAATCCAGGTCTTTGCTGTGAACCCTCCAACATCTATCAAATGGATAAGGCCTCCCACACTCCTCTTTTTGAGTTAATCCTGACAGATAAGAATTACAAGTAAAAACATCCAAACGTGGACTTCCTCCCACCTCCGTAGTGTGAGGGCCTGCACTCTCCAGTTGAGAAACCTCACAGCAAATTCTAAATTCTTTTTAGGATTTTTATTTATGTTTCCTTTACTGCATTCTTGAAGACTTGCAGGTAGAACTGCACTTCATTTGGAAGTTCCCATGTGTCTATTGGAACTCTTTCAAAAACCAAACCAAATTCTACCAACAGCATTTACTGATCACTAAAAATGTGCACAGGATGATAAAACAAAAGCAACTGGAATTGTACTAAAGTGGTTACACACCAGATATTATAACATCAACTGTGAGTATCACAGGAGGAAAAACACTCAAACAAAACCACCTTACCTCTTTTGCTTGCAAACCAAGTGGGATGAGGGAAAGCTCATGCCTGAATTCAGAGACGGACTTTATACAGCAGAGGGTTTGTCTGAGGACCAGCAACATAAGCATCAGCTGTGAACTTGTAGAAATGCAAATGCTCAAACACCCCCACCTGAGTCAGGACCCCTGGCAATGGGGTGGTGCCCAGCAATCTGCTTCATAAGCCCTCTGGATGAATGTGATACCTGCACCAATTTGAAACCACTGGTATAATAGCGATGGACTGAAACTGAAGTAGAAACATCTGCCACTTAAAAATTGTACCATTTGATGACTTTCAAAACAACACTAGATTTTTTCAATGAAATTTTTAATTTTAGAACAGTTTCACATTTACATGTTGCAAAGATGGTACAAAGTTCCCATACACCCCATCCCCAGCTTCCCCGTTGTTAAGATCTTGCATTAGTATAGAATCGTTGTCATAATAAATAAACCTATTTTGACACATTATTAGTTAATTACAGCCTATATTTTATCCAGATTTCTTTAGATTTTGCCTAATGTCTTGTTTTATGATCCCATCTGGATACCAAATTGCACTTAGTCATCATGTCCCCTTAAGATTCTCTTGGTTGTGAGAGTTTCTCAAACTTCCTTGCTTTCAATGGACGTGACTGTTTTGAGGGGTACTGGTCAGGTATTGTAAAATTCCCCTCAGTTAGGATTTGTCTGATGTTTTACTCAGGATTAGACTGGGGTTACACATTTGGGGGAGGGAGACCACAGATGTAAAGTGACATTCTCATCATATCAATGGTACAAACTATCAACATGACTTATGATTGTTGACGTTACCTTTGATCACCTGGCTGAGGTAGTGTTTATCTGTTTCACCATCATAAAGTTATTCTTTTTGCCCCCTTTCCAAACTACTTTCTTTGGAAGTAAATAACTATAGGAGTTATTCAGAGGGAAGGTATGTGTGACCTACATGAAGGCGGAATATCTACATAAATCAGCATCAGAATTTCGCACCTGAAAAATAAGTAAAACCAATTTTCATATTTGAGATGTTTCTAGAAAGAATTAGAAGCACAAACTGGGTGAATAATCAACATTAAAAAAACCATAATGACTAGGAGTTGTGGCTGCCTATGGAGGTAAAAACATGGCTGCAAAAGGGCAGACTGATGCAGAAAAATCACAACCTAGTCCTTCGCAGGTGGCATTAGAAATGTCTCTGCTGTGACTTCTATGTCTTTTACCTCCAGATTATCTTTCCAGTCTATGATACTCCCGCCCTCTACCACAGATAATTCTCAACCTTGGCTGCTCATTGACTACCTGGGGAGCTTTGTGGGTGAAGCTTGCATATTGGCATTTAAAAAGCAACCCAGGTGATCCAAATGTGCAGCTGGGGTTGGAAAACCACTGCTCTCAGCGTGGTCATCCTCCTCAGGTGATAACTTTTAACTAATGAACAGAGAGGGGAACCAGAGGATATGAGTAGAGGGCAGAGCATGAGTTTTCAGAGCACTTGCAGGTGCTGCTAAGATAGCACAGTGGTGGTGGGAATTAACTTGAGCAGACTATGAAATTCTCAGGAAAGAGACCGTCTGGAGGCGGGCAAATGAGAAAATACAAATGGTGTTCAGAGATGCATAAGGCATGGCCCTACTCTCAAAGGTCTCACCAAATACCATGAATCGTGAGAAGAGGAACAGGGATGCCCATGGTGGTAGCAGTTCGGGTAGAGGGGGAGGAGTAGTTAGAGCAGCCAATGCTTACTGAGTTTCTGCTTTAGGCCAAGGATAAATTCTGGTCTATTCTATTTGCAACCAAGTGAAGTACCATTATTACCATTTTACAGATGAAGACACTGCCCAAGGTCTAAGTGGCCAAAGATGGGTTTCAAAACCTGGCAATCCACCTCTAGAGCCTTTGTTCCACATCATTTTCTCCTCCCTTTCTTTCCTGCATGCCACATCTGTGGGGACACAAAGGAAGAAGTGATTCTATCCAGGAATGTCAAGAGGAGGCTCTCAAGGCTCTCAAGAGATGGGTTATAGAAACCAAGTAGAAGAGAGGAAGTTTAATCCAGAGTGGCTGTGAAGCACAGTTTGGTTGGGGGCAGATGAAACAAAGACCGCCTTATTCAGTTGTTCATTGCCAGGATCCACACTTGAGGTAGGAGAGTTGGAAGCAGGCTAGGATAGTGGTTGGGAATGTTCACAAATTTAATAAAGGCATATAGGATGAGGAAGAAACCAATCCCCGGCACCAAATTTTGGGTATCTCCCATCATCTTCTCTCCACTCTTCTTTGCCCTGCTCTTTGTGCAAGGAAGTCTGCCTGGCCAACCTGGAATCCCGACTACTGGTTTCTGAAGCGTTGAGCCCATTGTGGAGCGTGAGCAAGAAATCAAAGGGAGCCAGAAGAGTGGTATCAGGGTGTTCTTTTCCCCACCCCCCTTCTGAAGTTTGCCTAGGTCAAATGAAGGAAACTTCTCCTCTCCTGGTGGCCTTTTCTGCATGACTCCAGCCTTCTAGTTCCTTCCAATTTCTTCCAGTTTCTTAGGCCTTTGGTTGGTGGTGAGAGATCTACTATCTCTAGCCCAGAGTTCCTTGCCCACACCTTGAAAATAGTTTCCTTGTAAATAAGCCCTCCTCCAATCCATCTGCTTCCTGTTGAGATCCTGATGAACACAGAGTACTAAGTGTAAATTCACTTCCATTCTGCCTGTTCCCTTTGTCAGCAGTGGTGCTTAGAGATGTTCTTCCACAACCCACATGGAAATATATTTAATGACCACATGTTTTTGTGATGCTGACCTCCGGTTTCCATGTTTCCATGGTAAAAGGGCATAACTAAGTAATAGTATATATACATATATATGAATGAAAAGTCCTAATAATTTAGTTTGGGCTTTAACACAAATATAATTACTTTTCTCCTAGAATGCAGGAGGTCTTTTTAATAAATTGTATGTGTAAGTTTGACAGTGTTCAAATAATAACTCCCTTGCCTTTTTTTATTTTTGACATACAGAGAGAAAGAGAAGCAGTCCTAACAAAAATGATTTACTGCGCTGTCTGGAGCTAGCCAAATGGATTTAGACAAAGGTCTCTTTGGTAAGAGATATAAACACTTTAATTAAACAAGCTTGTAGGTAGGAAAATGAGACATCTCTGTAATTGCTCTGTATGTACAATGCAATGTCTGGCAGCATTTAACATTTCCTATTCTTTTCCTTTATTTTTTTAAAGATTTTATTTATTTATTTGAGAGAGAGAGAATGAGAGACAGAGAGCACCTGAGGGAAGAGGGTCAGAGAGAGAAGCAGACTCCCTGCAGAGCAGGGAGCCCGATGTGGGACCCTATCCCGGGACTCCAGGATCATGACCTGAGCCGAAGGCAGTCGCTTAACCAACTGAGCCACCCAGGCGCCCAACATTTCCTATTTTGTTATACCTGATTATAAGTTTCAATTTTAGGATGTAAATTAGAATGTGCCGTATATCACTACCTAATGGATCTGATATGTCGGACAAAGGTTGCTTTTCTAATCATTATTTTCCTGTGCTGCTTCTAAAGCTGTTGAATTTTCCCAGTTATGCAAAATTCCCTTTGCAATTAAATAATTTAGAGGGAAAAAAACCCTCAGTGAAGTCACATGGATAACCAAATCCACACAAGACCTGATGTCTATACAATGTGTTCTGTGACTATATAAATTGATAATAAAAATCCCATTTCTTTCATTGTTGTCTTGATTTAGTACATTGTTCTTAGCATCATGATGCAATTGTGTAATTCCAGGATTAATATCTCTGTCTCTCTCACTAAAATGTAACAACTGCAAGAATAAGGCTTTACCCAGTTGGCCTGCCATTGTATCCTTAGCACAGTAACTGACACAGTCGGTATCCGGTAAATATGTGGTAAGTGAATAATGAGAATCTGATGAGAAGGTGTTCACATGCAATAAATATTAAAGATCTTTAAATACTACCGCAATGTAAACTAATAATCTGTAATGAAACTACTGAGAGGAAACTGTTAATGATTTGCTGAGTGATGCTCATCCAGCCATGTCCCCCTACTTGTCCCCTCCCCCTCCCATTTCTTCCCCCTCATAGGAGGCAAGACAAGACACCTGGTGTTGGGTCTTGCTGGAGAAAAAGAATTGCCACAATTTGGTTGTTTAAATTGTAAATTCTAGGTGAATACAGTAACTTTCTTAGAAAGAAGTTGAAGGCTAAGATTCCGGTCACCAGTTCCAATGTGTGCAGGTCTTCCCCTACACATCTAAGGTATGCTCCAACACCAGTTGGGTGTCCTACAATTCAACTCAATTCTGACATCAGATCCCACAGGTTAAAGGCTCAGTCCCACAACACTGGCCTGCATCAGATGCCAACTGCACATCCAGCTTACCTGTACTTCTTACTTCTGGCCAACTGGACGAGAGGTCCCCACGACCCCCTTCTTAGGTTTGGTTAATTCGCTAGGGTGGCTCACAGAACTCAGGAAACCAGTTTATTTACCAGATTATGGCTTATTACAAATTAAATATTATTGCAAGTATGTTACAAGTTCAATAATATAAAGGATACAAACCAACAGTCAGATGAAGAGATGTAAAGGGTGAAGTCCTGAACAAAGCAGCTTGTGTTCCAGTAGAGTCTGGCACGTGGAAGTGTTCTGGTGCCCCTGGAAGCTCTCTGAACCCTGTTCTTTTGGGTTTCTATAGAGGCTTCATTACATAGGCATCATTGATTAAATCTTTGGCAATTGGCAATTCAGTCAATCTCCACCCCCTCCTCATTCCCCTGAGGTCAGAGGGCTGGGACTGAAAGTTTCACCCCTCCAATTAGAAGGTTATCCTGGCAACCAACCTGTATCCTTAGGGGAGGTCCCAAACCCACCTCATTAATGTAACAAAAGTAACTCTCATTACTCGGAAAATTCCAAGGGTTTTAGGAACTCTGTGCCAAGAAAAGTGGGTGAAGACCAAATATATATTTCTTTTTTTTTTAAGATTTTATTTATTTATTTGACAGAGAGGGAAAGAGAGAGTGAGAGAGGGAACACAAGCAGGGGGAATGGGAGAGGGAGAAGCAGGCTTCCCGCCGAGCAGAGAGACTGATGCAGGGCTTGATCCCAGGACCCTGGGATCATGACCTGAGCTGAAGGCAGCTGCTTAATGACTAAGCCACCCAGGCACTCCCCAAATATATATTTCTTATTATAAATCAATATCACAATGGCCCATGACTACCAATAGGTAGTAATAAAAATGAGGAAGAAAAGGTGCACTAGAGTTCCAAAATTCTTCACTGGCTTGTGCTCAGGGCAGTTGTTTTTTATTTTTTTTAAAGATTTTATTTATTTGAGAGAAAGTAAGCACAAGCAGGGGAAGGGGCAGAGGGAGAAGCAGACTCCCTGCTGAGCACGGTTGGAGGCCCACTCGAAGCTCCATCCCAGGACCATGAGATCATGACCTGAGATAAAGGCAGACACCTGACGGACTGAGCCACCCTAGGTTCCTTAGGGCAGTTGTTTTAAATTCAGGATATGATTTCTCTTGCATCGTATTATCAGGTCATTTTAGACCTATTCCCAGTAAACTTAAGTTGAGAATAGTGCACAAGAAAACTAAAAGAATAAATTAAGGTGATGTAATGAATTCTGATGCCTACATACCAGTTTTAAATGAATAGCATGAGATTTCAAATAGCAAGAGCCCCGTGATGGTATTTTTTTCCATTTGCGTCCCTTGCCCAATAAAAAAAAAACATCTTTAAAGTTTGTCTCCTTTAGCATTTCATTTTAAATGATTTCCAGAAGCATAAAATACTGAACATTCACTTGAAACTGAATATTTCCAATGAAATAGGGCATCATGGAAAACAAGGAAGCAATAAAACATTTTAGATGATTCATATCCTTAGGATTTACGCAAATATAGCACTTCTGATTACACACTGTAAGTGACAGGTGCAACATTTTTGCTATGAAAACAGCCCCAGAAAGTGGTTATTTATTAGGCTGGTTACAAAGGTTGTGCCAATTATTTGCAAGTGTATGTGGGTAAAATCGAGTTAAGCGTTGTTTTTCTAGTCCCAATAAACAAACTCCACTAGGCTGCTTTAGGCATATAGAACAGAGTGAAAATCAAATAAAAAAACAGTCTGGCTTTTGCTGCTCTGGGGAGAAACCAGAACTTCTGCTGGTTTATAAAATGTAATTCTGAATGTAAAGTAGAATAATAGGAAAGAGCATAGATAAGATTTTAGCTGAATGGAACCTCTGAGACGGTCAATTCAACTCTTATCTCACACATAAGAAAATGAGCTCGGAGAAGTCGGACCTCCTCCGAGGGTCGCAACTTCACTAATGTAACAACGAAGGGAAAAGAAACAGTGGGCCACTATAAGTCAAATGTGAACATAATACCTATTGAGGAAACTAAAGGTTTTGCTCTTAAATATTTAAGTCCTAGAAAATGGTTTATTTACTGCAAGTTATACTGATAACATTTAATTTTAATACAATGCAAAATTTACATGCTTTCTTTAGGCCGTTAAAATGCGCTTTTATTACCTGTGCCTGTTGGTGCTCTGGACAGAATAGCGCCCTAAAGATGTTTACATCCTGAAACCAGAATCTGTGAAGATGTTACCTTACATGGTAAAAAGAACTTTGCAAACGTTAAGGATCTTGAGATGAGGAGGTTATCCTGGAAATAATTACGTGTGTGGGCCCATTGTAATCACAAGAATCCTCATAAGAGGGAAGCAAGAGGGTGAACGTCAGAAGAGAAGATATGACAACAGTAACAGAGATGAGAGAGAGAGAGAGAGAGAGAGAGAGACAGAGCAGAGACAGAGAGATATATTTGAACACATTAAGTAAGCTTCAGGCCACAAGCCAAGGAATGAAGGTGGCCTCTAGAGGCCGGAAAAGGCCAGGGAATGCCATCTCCCCCAGGGCCTCCGGAGAGAATACAGCCCCACTGACCCACTTTGGACCTCCATGCCAAACTTGGGAACAGGGATCTTGAAGCTGAGAGCACTGGAGCTGATGTCCACCTCCTTGGACACACTTACCATCTCCCCACCTGAGGCCCTGTGCTCTCCAGAGCACTTTGAAAGAGCAGGATCCAAGGGCTTTACTGTGGGACCCATACAACCTCTATCCCAGCTCCCTTCACAGTCGCAGAGGAAGCTATAGACTGTTCTCTTCTTTCAATGGCCCTTTTTCCTTCCTCTTGCAAACTTTGGAGGCTGCATATGCAAATCCTTAGAGGACAGGTTGACCTTTTCCTCTCCCTTACATGTATATTTTGAAGAGAAGAAAATGTGAATATTAACCAGCCCAGGAGAGATTTAATTTTGAGTGGTTTTTAAAATCCATATTCAATCAATCCACTCAATACTGATATCTTTATCAACTGGGTCAGTCACTGAGGCAGGAACTGGGGGTACAAGGCTATCTCTCAAGACACCCTGTCTTTCACCTCTCAGCAGTCATGACTTCTCTCTAGCCTTCAATAGTCCAGCCTCCTGCACTTTCAAAATAACCTCTTTTCTGGCATTCTTTACGTAGGTCATATCTGCAATCTCTCCTTAATGATGGCCAAGGTATGTCTTTCAACAACGGCAATGTCTAATATGATAGCTCCTAGCCACAGGAACTATGTAAACATACACTTAATAAAAATTAAAAACTCCATTTTCTCAGCCTCACCAGTCACGTTTCAAGCTCTCAATAGCCACACGTGTTTGGTGGCTGCCACGCTGAACAATGCATATTTAGAACAACTTTCATCATCACAGAAAGTTTTATTGGACAGCCCTGTTCTTAGATGGAAATCTGTTCAAGTCTCTGCTTCTCAGTTTCCTGTTTCTATTTGCCAAAAGGAAAATACACTTTTGCAGGTGGGACAGCTCTTTGGTGTGCTGGCCCTTACCACTGTTTAGTGTCACCATCCATCAAACACCATCAAACACTCCATTTCTCGACCCCCATCCTCTTTACCTACCCTTGCCCTGCCACTCATTATCCAAGTCTCAGGTCCCATTGTGTTCTCTGTGAAGCCTTCACTACTCCTCCCTTTTTACTGAGAGTTATGTGAACTGTCTTGAAACAGCATTTTTTTACTCTGATTGTATGTTGGAACATTTGTCTTTTGGTGGCTTGTAAATTCCTTGATGACAGGAACATGTCCTACATACATACACTTACATACACTACATACATATATAATATATATACATATCTATTTGAATATATACATATATATATATATATATATACACAATGTATTTTTTAATTGAATGAATGGATTGACTATTCAAGTACCATAAAGTTTTGAGAAATATTCTAAATCTCTTTCCTTAGAATTCTTTTCAAATGGATTGCTCCATCTTTGGAATTGGTAAGGTGCAATTCTTCCAACAGGCTGCCCAGTCATGTATGGACTATGAGTTTGGATTCTGAAGAAAAGGTAGAATTATACATACAGCAAATTGTAATCCTTTTCAGAAAAGCTGCATTGATGTAGAGCCACTAGCTAGATCACTAGGTTTCCCACTATATATAAAGGTAAGTTTTGTGCCATGGATATAACTTTATGTAGCAGTCATGCAAAAGAACCTATCAGGAAAATTTTCCAAACAAAACACTTATTAGGACTCAATTCTCTGTTCTATTTTGTTTGATCAAATTGCTTCCCCATCCATGGAGAACCACCTAGTTCAATTTAGTAATGCAAATATCAGTGTAACTCACCAAGAAATCTTGGTAAAATCCCTAGTCTCTAAGGAATGATATTTTCATGCCTAATTTTTATAAGAAACAGGATGTGTTATACACTGGAGAGTGTGGAGAAGTTGATGTTGAGTTTCTTTACATCCATGGAAATTAACTTGAAATATTCAGAATTTAGAACTAAGTGTTGAATGATTGAACCTTGCTCAATATCATATTTCATGCTGGATTTGTTCTTTATTTTAATTTGAAATAAATGGAATTGTATAAAAATAAAACCTGCTTTTTATTGGAGGCCTCCCATGCGGGCTGGCCCTCTGCTAGATGCGTCATTTCTACTTCTCAATCTCCACAAGCTGTCTTTGACATAGGTACTATTATCTCCATTTTCACATGATAAAACAGAGTCTCAGAAAAGAAAAGTAACTCATGCAGGGCCACACTGCTGGAAAAATGCCAGAGTCAGGATTTGAAGACAAATCTGAAGCTAAAAGCCAAATTTCATCATCCACTCCACATTTCCTCACAAGACAGTAACCTATCTATTCTATGTTATACATTGGGGCTTAGATGAATTTAGAAAGTGATATACAAGATTTTTGAAGATAGGAAAAGAAAAATTTTTCTTAGCAGAAAAAACAACCAGATAATAGCAAAGAATGTAAGGCAGCTGTTAACACACATTAAATTACAGGTATCACCAGAGTTTGCCTCCTGTTGGCCTTTCCTTGTCATTGTA
Source organism: Callorhinus ursinus (assembly GCF_003265705.2). Classification (NCBI taxonomy): domain Eukaryota; kingdom Metazoa; phylum Chordata; class Mammalia; order Carnivora; family Otariidae; genus Callorhinus; species Callorhinus ursinus. Next base: position 24,491,394 of record NW_027397074.1, read on the forward strand.
TGATCTCAGGCAAAGAGTAGGGGAAGCCAAAGTAGAAGATAAAGATTTGAACCCTTTCCCCTCCTCTTGCTCCCATGTGACCTCCTTCAAAGTCTTGAAATTTACATGGAAGAACTTAAAAAATATAATTATGTTCCATTACAACATGCTATATACTACTGAAATATTAAAATTTCCATTTTATATGTATAGGAAAAAGTCTGGAAGGATGTAAACAAAAGTGATAATAGTAGTTAATGAGGAGTTCAATTTTATTGTCTTTAAACTCTATAATGTAAAGGCATTTTGATATAACGGAGTTTACTTTTTAAGTAAATCAAGGACACAAATGACAGAATTTGGTTGATCTGAAGTATGCCTCATTTTATTTTTTACTAGAAAAAGTGATGAATGATTCCTATCTCCCTGGACTTTAAAGAAGGTCAAATTTCCAGAGTCTCCAAGTAAAGATTTGAAGTATACCATTTTTTGAGAGGGAGGGCAAGGACCAAATCTAAGGAGAGAGAAAGTTAGCAAACATCTGCAAAAAAAGGGAAAATGACTGAGACCCTCCTTAGCAAAGGCACAGATAATAAACAGCTTGGAGCATTGTTTGAAGGATTCATGATGATACATATACTCTGTACACAGAGTACAGTGCATTATATAACAGTTGCTCCACAAATGGCAGCCTCCATTGAACACCACTGATGCTCCAAGCAGAGTATAGAATAGTGACATGCAAACATCACTAAACAAAAGACCAATCTAGGGGTGCCTGGGTGGCTCAGTCGGTTAAGCATCTGACTCTTGGTTTCAGCTCAGGTAATGATCTTAGGGTCGTGATATCCAGCCCCCCATTGAGCCTCACGCAGAGCCCACATTGAACTCCTCAATCAGCATGGAGTCTGCTTGGGATGCTCTCTCTCCCTTTCCCTCCCTCCTTCCCCTTCCCCTGACTGTGTTTCTCTCTCTCTTTCTCTAAAATAAATAAATAAAATCTTAAAAAAAAAAAAAGAAGTCCTATTTGAATCCAAGATCTTGGACATCTATCCAAGGCAAGCAGGCCAAATAATGGCCAGAGTCCATGAAAGTACACAAAATCTGGAGAGTCCAATAATGGGACTAGGGATCTCCCTACTGAGAAGTGAAGTTCACAAGAGAAAATCTGTGCCTTGAGGGACTTGCAGTGCCAGTCAGCATTGGGGAAACTAATGTGGTGGTCAGGAGCAAGGCTGACATGATGTTTGTCTGGTAAACAACTGAACAAGACTCATCAAATTGCCTCTTATTAAGACCTAAGAGCTAAGGGTAGGCTAGAACTCCAACAGGCATACAGTGTCTTGAGCTGCCAAAATTAGAGAAAATCTGGAGCTGGTAGCCAAGAAGACAGATGTATGCCTATGAAACACTTGTCCAGATCTGCAGCTATCCATGATAATTCTGCTCGTTAATGTTTCTAAAATTTAGACCGACCCTCCCATAATTCTGGTCTGACTCCTCCCAACACTGGTATCTTGTCCCATTTCTCAAGCACAAATGAGCAGAATAAAAGAACTATTTCTTTTTAATCATCATAAAATCAACTCACATTTGTTAAGTGCTTCTTGTATACAAACCACTTGCTATCCATTCATTCAACAAATATTTACTGATGGCCTCTAGGTGCTGTTCTGGAAGGGATGCTACTTAACAACAGTGACGGAATGCTGCTCTTACAGAGCACTGTCTTCTACTGAGGAGCAGATAACAGGGAATAGAATAAATATGTAAACAAGATGAATTTAGATTCTGATAAGTACCGTGAAGCGAATAAAGCTAGTAAATTACAATGTTCCACTTAAGATGCTGTAGTCAGGGAAGTCTCCTCTTAGATTTAAATTATGAGCTGAGATCTGAATTATGCAGTAACATGTCAAGTCTGAGGGACAGCTACTTATTGAATGTCTCTGCCCCCCCCATTCATATGTTGAAACTTAATCCTCAATGTGATGGTATTTGGATATGGAGCGTTTCAGAGGTGATTAAGTCATGGGGCAAGGCCCTCATGAATGGGATTCGTGCCCTCACAAAAGAGACCTCATGAGGATCCTCCATTATGTGAGGATGCAGCGAGAAACTAGCCCAGCCATCTATGAACCAGCAAGTGAGCTTTCACCAGATTGAATCTACCAGTACCTTGATCTTGGACTTCCCAGACGCCAAAACAGTGAGAATGAATATCTGTCATTATAAGACACCTGATCCATGGTAGTTTATTTTATGGCATTTTTGTTACAGCAGCTTGATGGACTAAGACAGGGACCAAAGTTTAAGGCAGAGGGAAACACTGGTGCGGAGGCCCTAAGAAGGGTATACCCTGCATGCTCCAGGAACGAGGGAGGGCTGATGAGGGCAAGAAAAGGCTAGATAAGGGGCAAGGGCCATGGCAAAGAGCTTGGCATGGGTTTTCAGAGCAGTGGGAGTCACTGGCACTTTCTAAACAAGGCAGTGACATGATTTCCATTTCCAAGCTATCATTCAGGCTGCTTTATGGCAACTAGCTTACAGGGGGGCAAGAGGAGAAACAAGGACACACGTGAAGCTGGGGCATGCATAGGTCAAGCCAGAGGTCATAGAGCCTAGATTAGGGCACTGGAGGAGGAGCTGGGATAAAATGCAGGCATTGCTGGCTAAGATGCAAGAGCCGTGCGGAGATATCAGATCGCTCTGGAGGTAGACTTGACAGACTTTGTCCCAAGTTGGCTAGGGAGTAGGAATGACAGAATGATCAAGGGTGACTTCCTCGCTTCTAGCTTGTTGAACAACTTAATGGATGGGGTGCTGTTTGCTAAGATGAAAAAAATGTGGGAGCCAGGCAACTTTGGAGGCAAAATTAATCTGCAAAACAATGCTATGAGATAGGCACTATTTCCTTCACATTATAGATGAGATAACAGAGCTTTAAGGAGATTGTTCAAAGGCATAGAGGTAGATAGGGAGCAGCACAGTGAGCCTAAGCCCAGGGACGTGAGCTCCAGAGCCTGCCCTCCTGACCACAGCTGCTCTGGCTCTCCATTGCCACGTGTGTTCTATTCACGGGGATGGAGACTTAGTCTTACACATTCTAGCAGTGAAAATTCTTCATACTTGTAAGAAGTCCTAAGCTTTCCAGAAAGGAAAAGATAACCTGGGAATTCTAACAAAAAGGCTGTGACTCCTTCTCTTGTGAATAATTTCCCAGCAGTTTTGGGCTACAACACCGGTGATATTAAGGTCAGTTGCTCCCACCTGTCTCTTCCTCTATGTAATAGAGATAACATTGGCCAAGTGTACTGAGCTTCCTGATTCTCCATCAAAGAATGCCAGAAAAATATAGTGAAAGGAGAATGAAAAATAGAAACATTGGCTTTGTTATTAAGTTCAAGTGCTGGTTCTCCTTTAGGACTGTCTTATTTCCATGGAGGCCAATGCTTTTTTTCCAATGTGATTCTTGCCCTGGAACTTTCTCCTTACAGGATATTAAACACAACACACCTGTCCCTCTTCGATACCAGGAGTAGGCAAGAGGCTTGATCAATCACACTCTTCCGGCACTGTGCTCAGGGAGAGTCCCGCGTTCAGGATTGTTGGTAGGCTGCTCTGAAGATTACCGACATTTCTGTTGGACAGGAAGAGACTGTTTATCTTGCCCAATGTCTCAGCATGCAGCTCCGAAGGGATTCTATGTGACCTCATGAGCTGCCACTAGCAGTTCCTTTCACCGGGGTGTGGGGGTGGCATCTGGCATAAGAACACTTTGAAGAACAAGAGAAAGTTAACAGCACAATTAATAAACTGCATTACCTTTCTAAAATAGGGTCTATTTTTACATTTATTCGTGAGTTGCGAAAAGTTTCTCATTTGAGAAGTTGCTGTTTTCACTGATGAAAGCCTAAAATCTGACTGCCTGCTTCTTCTGGGGATACATTTCCTATATTCTCCTTGATGACTTAACTTGCCTTTGAGTTAAGAGTATTAAGCAGGGCCACAATGAAGAGCAACAATTACGTGTTCTTAGTACGAAGGAGACTCTAGAGAATAGAGGAAGTTGGTAGTTGTTAGCCCATTAAAGAGTCTCACTTTTAGCAAATTCTGATGCTGAACTTCAGCTCTTTATCCAGTTTGTAAAGGTTTGCACTGAATACTGAGAGTTTGGCAGTGATCACCTATAAAGGAGCTTTGTACCTGATTTGTATCCTAACAATTTCAAATTTACTTTTGATGCTATTCGGACTGGTGAATCCCCATCTTTTTGCAAAGAAATTAAGTCCAAATATCTGGGGCAATTTTCTGGCTCTGGACAGATTGCTTTGTCATCCTGTCCTGGAGTTGCTTGGGGAACAAAGATACTGAAATAGAACTTAAGTTTAAGTTAGGTGTTGTAGATTTGGTCATTTTTCCCGAAAACAGGGTCCTTAATTTCCTTTTTATTTATTTGTAAGTTTTAGAGAATCTATGGTGAAAGATAATTACATTTCTTAATTTCTTTTATTTTAAATTTATATCGAAGACTTCAAAGAGATTGATGTCCCTGAAATGGGTCTTCCCAGCTGTGCAGTCTGTGGGGCTCTTGTCCTGCCAGTGTGTTCTGCGTAGGATGAGGCGGAACAGAGGGAGAAGCCATATGGAGCTAATGTTACAGCAGCTTGTTGCAACCAGGCGAGCAGCAGACACAAGGGGCTGTGTTGCTGTGGTTTCTCTCAAAAGGCAGCAAGTGCACAGTAACAGCTTGGTGTGGAGGATTAGAAACACAAGTGATTCAGATGAGATGTGTAGGGAGGGTGAGGAGGAGAAGCCATGCCGAAGACTTGAGACAGACTCCATGACTGTGACAAGAGTGGGGCCATGGAAGTGGAAAGGTAAATATCTCATGAAGGGACCATCTGTCCCAGAAATCCTTCCAATGTGGTTGAGAGGGTTATATTTTGAAAGCAAGATATTTTCTCTTGGTCCTTTCTCTGGCAGGTCTTGGCATATATCCCTACAGATATAGTGACAGAAATGTCATCAAAGAGGTTAAGCCCCAGGCATCTCCGCAGGTTTGATTGCAAAGGTGGAAAGGGGCACCATGGCAGGAGTGGCATCTGGCCAAAAGGAAGAACGACATGGGTCCTGCTTGCAACATGGATGAGTTCGTCCTGTGTGGGCTTAGTGGGGAAGACGGTAACTGTGGTTGGGTTAAGCACAGAATTTCCAATGTAAGAAAGCTGAACATGCAATCTGTCATTTGAAAAATGGTTAATTTGGGGTAATGGCACTAAGAAGTCTACTGTCTGGAAGGTGATATGTGGCCTTGGCCCCTAGGATGGGGATGGGGGGAAATTTCCATGACAAATGGTGCCCAGTAGGGGTGCCTTATGTAAATGTCTTCAAGGCTGTCTTTCCAGAGTCAGTTGCATTGATCAAAATGCTGAAAATACCACTTTCCACCTAGAAAAGCCAACTAGGATGTGAACTCATGTTGAATAAGGTCTGACTTCGAAACTTCTCGTCCAATATTTGTTGATACTATTCGTCAAATCTCTCCGGATTACCTCGCTGACAGCAATTCATAAGAAAGAGAGAGACAATCTGTGTATGCCTTGTTTTACCCTTAACTACAAGCCACACAAAACTGTCTCAACACAGATTTGCCATAATTCTTCATTTGTAAAGTTCAACAAAAATGGAGTGATAGTCGTCAGTAAATTACTTCTTTCACTGCATGTTATGTAAACTTTTTTCCTCATCTGTTGATCCAAACAGGCAAGCAATTATCTTAAAGCCATGGAGCAGTCCCAGAGGCATGGGAAAGGTGGCAGACTTAAAAAAGACGGCTCTAAGCTCCTCCAACCTCTGGGGAAGCATCTGGCTCTGGGCTTGGACTTGTGGGATGCTTAGTCGTCTGATCAGCTCACAGAGAAATCTGACCCATCATCTAATCAGAACTTGCTGCATGCTGAGTGAATAATCAGCAAGAAGTCAGTGGTGAACATTCATCCATTTGCATATATTTATGTGACAGGCACTGTGCTAAACTCTGGGGTTCCAGTGGTGACCAGGACACAGTCCTTGCTTTCAGGAGCCCCAGTTTATTTAAGGAGACAGTCTGAATGGGCCATAATGATACATTGTTCAGAGTATTATGTACAGAGGTAGTTCTCAGTTCTTTTTCTTCCTGAAAGCATGAGAGATTTGACACATTCCTGTAAGTGTTTAGCATGTGTGCAATGCTGGTGGGGGGGAACAGGAAAGAACATACAGAAAGGGTAAGCAGCAGGCGTTCTGGTGGCAAAAGTAGCACCTAGCACTGCATTAGATGGTCAGGTTTTAAAAACCTAGAAGAAGAGATCTCCAAACTGAGACCTAAAGCAGCTAGGGAGAATTAATAATCCTAGCTATCTTGGGAAAAGTGCATAAAGTAGGACAAAAATAGAGAAGATTAGAGCAGAAGACTTGAACTTTGCTTCCTGGTGAGAGTGAAAACAGAAGGTCTCTGGACTTGAAAATGCCAGGCATAGCTCACAGCAAGAATATCATAAACAAAAATTAAGCGAAATGTTCTCTCTCCCACTATAGTATTTTGGTCTCGTCAGTGTCTCCCTTGGTTGAACCTAATGGAACCTAAAAGGAAGGTAACAGGTACCCAGGGATCCTATGATGTGGTCCATAGCAATCAGCCCCCAGGTCATTGAAAGGGTAGAGGATGGTTCTGGAGAGACATGTGGAGAATAACCACACAGCCCTCAATTAGTTTTTAAGTGTTAACACTTGAAAATGAGCAGAGCGTCAAGGCCATAAAGCAAACAGAAAACAACTATCATTAATATTCTCTGAGTGATTAGAGAATGTGTTTCAGCCCAAGAATATGATTAAAATGCTGAAAAAGGAAAATAGAACAAAAAAGATGTTTGGAAGTTAAAAACAGAATAGCAACAGTGAAAATCTTTATATGATTAGTTTTATTTTTGGCCTGGAAACCAGTGAAAATGTTGATTTTTGTGTCTAGATTGATGTGGAGCAAAACCTACAGCATACAGAACACAATAGACTTAGAATTTTGGAGGCAGAAGGGTCATAAGAACATGATGCCCATTAAAAAAAATGTTGGACAATAACATTGGATTAATTCAAGTCATGTAATTGGAGGACTGAAGCAATTTTATTTTGTTCTTCAAATCTAGGGTAACCTCACCTCATAATTTGGTAACATACATTCTTGTACAGGTTTTGTTGTTTATTTAATTTGCCTCTAAAGTCTTTTAAGAGTGTATTATTAGGGAGGCTTCTAGAGCAGAGAGCTACACTATGTATTCCTTTTAATTTCAACAACTTTGAGAATGTCCTGACAGCTAGAGTAAAAGGAAGGAAAGGATTTTCTTTGCCCGAGGACTTCATGAACTTCCTGGGGGAGACAATGACTGGACAAGTTGAGTTTCCTGACCCCCTGAAGCAATATCCGTCAACAACTGGAGTGGAGGAGGCAAGCCATTCGCTTCCTAGTTGGAGTATAAGGTGACAAATTGAGTTAAACGGCTATCTTCACTCAGATTTTCTCTTTATTTGGCCATAAGGAACATATGCCAATTTTTTAAGGAAATGTAGTTATAACAATGCACTGATCAAGAGAAGGAGAAGACAAGCCACAGACTGGATAAAAATATTTGCAAAAGGCATATCTGATAGCGAACTGTTATCCAAAGTATACAAACAATTCTCTTAAAATTCAACAGTAAGAAAAAAGGCTTTAACGGACCCCTCACCAAAGAAGATACATAGATGGCAAATAAGGATATGAAAAGATGCTCCACATCCCATGTCATCAGGGAAATGACAATGACATGGGATATACTACAGTCCTAGTAGAATGGCCAAAATCCAGAACACGGACAACACCAAATGCTGAAATGGATGTGGAGCAACACAAACTCCCCTTCATCGCTGGTGGGAATGAAAAGTAACACAGCAATTTTGGAAAGACAGTCTGGCAGTTTCTTACAAAACAAACAAACTGATCCTCCCCAAAAGAGCTGACTTCAAGAGATCTTGAAGTCTACTAGATATCTAGGATGCAGGTTTGCTCTGCTGTGTAGCCTTGAAAGAGCATATAACATGAACTGTGGGAAAATCATTCTTGCATAATTTCAGCATGGAAATGATTGACATTGAATAGGAGAGCACTTACGACCACCATAGTGGAAGACAGCAGGAAGAGTTTTCCCAGGTGAACTCATCACCAAGCGTCCCCCAGCATTAGTGTCACACAGGTCTATGGGAGAGAGAAGGCATACTGATGCCTTTGGTTGAAAGAAGAGGTGAGCTAGAAGGGCTGCCACATTCAGTGTGCTGGTCATTCATGTGCAAGGACATCCAGCCAAAGGACTTAAAGTGGGGTGGAGATCCAGCTCCAGATCCACTCTTCATCTTCCTGGAGAAAGGGCTCCGTTTCCTAATTTGCACAAAGATTCTGAATGAGATAGGGACACTGGCAGTTTCATGATCTTTCACGAGCACCTTTCAATCAGAAGTAAGGAATCTGGGGGCTGTTGTTCCAGTAGTTTCACTGGTGGGAAGAGACCAAACCCTAAACCAGAGATTTGAGGTTTGATGTCTGCTACTATTACTCTAGTGTAAGCCCTGACTGAGGAGGCCTGGGGAAATGTAGGTCACATAAATTAGATGTTAATTTCGTTAGAAGTCTTTATTTATGCTTTTATAAAAGGACTTTAATATATACAGAACTTAGGCTTCTTTTTTTTTTAGTGGAAAGTTAATTTAAGGTGACTTTCCAGATGGGAACGTACGTTTTAATTTCCCATCTTTTGTCCCCTCCCCACCTTTTATTTAAGACTACCATGACATTAACTGTATGTGGGAAGTTATTTAATTTGCCTTCAAAGAGCTTTTATAATTTGGTTTTGAAGTGTGGAACGGTACACTTTATTTTAAACGTTTAGAACATGATGTAGCTCTAGAAGAAAAAAAAAGATTTTCTTTTTTTTTTAAAGCAAAGGTGCTAAATACAGCAATTTATTTCCAATGGCATTACATGCTGCCTATTTGGATTGTTTTTCAAAACGCACACACATTAAATGTTATGTGTTAATCAGACCCCTGTTCAATGTGAAAGTGATTAGGGCATAAACATTTCATAATAGAAAGTTATGATTGAATGATATCTTCTGACTTGCTCTGTGGAACAGATAATCAAGTTGTCTTTCAAAGACTGAAACTTCAGTGAATGTTTTACTTGGGAAATAAATGAAATTGATTATATATTCTAAGCAAAAAATAAAAAGAGGGAAAAAACACACACTGTAATTACTTTCAATCTCCTCATAAAATGTTTTTCCACTAGCAGAGATTCTCAAAATTGTCAGAAAATACAAGAGGATGAGAGCAAGAGAGTATTAATCAGGAATTAGAAGTGGAAGAGACCTCTCGCGTTGGTCCACCCTATTCTTGCCAAGATATGCCTGATGCACGCAGCTCAGTCCAACTTAAAGCGACCTAAGTGATGGGCTCCACTGCTTCCCTCAAGGTAATCCTGCACTGATTTCTTCACTCAGTTTCAGGAGACGATGGGGGCTCCAAGTGAGACTTGCAAATAATCAGTTTCTAAAACTGGCAGTCTTTGAAATTTCTGTTTGGCCTGAAAATCATTTTGAACCAATTCTTTTTGCAAAGCAGACCTGTCTCCCCTACTTACCTTCTTCCATGGCCCTTTCTGTTACTAGACCCAAATACAAGTATCTGCTTATGTCAAGCACTATGGGGCAAACCTATGCCGTCCTATGGCAAGATTGAAGTTGTATATACTCTGGTTCTGCTCTCCCCACCTCAACATACGAGTGCCTTCCCTTTTTGCACAAGACAATCTACACAACAGGCCAGTCAGGACATCATCTTCTCTCTGCCTTTTAGCTCCTCACTGCTTTGCCATTCTATAACTCATTGGTAACCTCCTCAAAACCTTTTCACTGAAAGCTTTGGGAACACATTCCCAGTCCCTCAAAAGCTTTCTAAAAAGTTTTCTATTCTTGTTAAACTGATTAAATGTTTCTCATTCTTCAGTCATTTTTATCCCATATCCATGATTTTTGCCATATCCTCATGACATGGGTATTAAAATGGGATTCATTCTCAATTTGAGCTGAGGCAGAAATCATTCCATTTTAACAAATGGAATAAAGCAATAAAGCCAAGAAATTACCCCTCGAAGTAAGGTGCTAAGACATGATAGAATATTTTGAAATTAGTTCATTCAACCTTAGTCCTTACCCTCTTTGAGGGTATAAATGGCTTGAACAAACGGGCCAAGAGATCATTTTTCCTCCCCTCCCTTAGCCTCACTTAGAGGGGAGGGGTTGGGGAAGGAGAGATGGAAGATGTGGCACCAACTGGGGTTTGGAATAAGTGGGAGACAGCCAGAGAGGACTGTTTCTTTGATTAAGGAAGCTGCGGCCACATCTTCCTTTGTGAGGGAAATTTCGGGAAATTCTTAAAAATAGCTTCCCATGAAAACACCTCTCACTGGGGATCTGCCATATTCACAGATACTGTTGCCAGATATGATCAACCCTTCCCAGAAAATCTGAGAGGAGTCAAAGGCAGCCTGGTGTGGGGCAGGAAGAGGAGAAGGAAATAAGCCAATGTTGGGGAGAGAAGTTTATCCTTATGCCCACCCTGCTGTAGACTGTCCAGTCTGAAGCGGCACCAAGATGGCGGAGGGAAAACTTTCCCTTTGAAACAAATTTAGAGTTTTGGTAATTAAACTGTGTGGCCCTTTTAATTGCTGAACTGATGTTGCTCTTTGGACTCTAATGGACAGAGAGTCTTTATACTATGTCACAACATCCAAAACAAGTTATGGATTTGGTCAAGGGCAAAAGGATTACAGATCACATATAAAAGAACTGGTGGGTTGGGAGCAGAAGAGAGAAGAGTTGTGTTCTTCTTTCACTATATGAGATGTCACTCTTCCCACACAGCACACTGTTTGCATTTTGGATGGCTTTCTGAGGCCTTTTAAGCCTGGTGTCCAGGACTATACATGTGCACAAGCTCATCAAATCTCCAGTAATGGAAAACAGAGTCAAACGCTCCAAGGTCAAAACCACTCAGGAGGCATAAGAACACCCTGTCTGTTGGTCATATTTAAGGAGGCCGAATTCTGGATAGAATCTTACCCATGAACATAAACTTATGTTTTTTTTCTTTAATTATTTTCTAATCAGGGTTTTTTTTTTTTAATACGACTTAGATACAGTAAAATTCAACCCTTTTAGGGGCACAATTTTAAGTATTTTGACAAATGTACATATGCGTGTACCTATTACCACAATCAAGATATAGAATATTTTTATCACACCCCCACCCCAGAACTTTGCTTATGCCCCTTTGCGGTCAGTCCCTTCTCCTACCACCAATTCCTGACAACCGCTGATCTGACTTCCTTCCAAGTCATTTTTCCTTTCCCATAATATTATACAAATGAAATCACACAGTATGTAGTCTTCCCTACTTAACTTCTTTTACCTAATATAAAACTTTGAGACTCATCCATTTTATGTATATCAATAGTTTCTTCCTTTTTATTACTGACTAGTATTCCAATATATATGGATATATCACATTTTCTTTATTCATTCATCCAGTGGATAGATATTTGAATTTTTTTCCAGCTTTTGACAATTATGAATAAAGCATTTTATTTTAAAAATATCTTTAGCCTTGTCTTGAGCAGTAGGTTTAAGTCATTAATTACGTATGTATTAAATTGCATATATTTGCATATATAGACATTAATATAACATATAACTATTAATATGAAACCACCTGTCTGTGTATTCTTTAAAGACATTCATCTCAGAAAGGCTAGCGCTATGTATACCATGTCTTAGGAAATAATGATATAACTGAATTCTTTCTCTCCCCGGCTCCAATGTGTTCCCAGCTTCCAATGCAGGATTATTAAAGGTGGCAGTTCTTCTCCTGCACACCATGAGGCAAGAAGCCATACCAGTCTTCTCCTAACTCTCAGTGCTTCATCTAGAGAGCTTCTCTCCCAACTCCCTGGGATAAACCTACAGGCTGTGAAGCTCATTCCTTTATGCAACAGAAACTGAGATAAAGGAACTCAAATTCTCACTGAAGGAGATGGGCGCCTGTATGTAAAAATAAGGTCTGATATATTCAATAAAAAACTGTTTTATTTTTTAAAAAGAGAAAATATATTTGAAATACTAATGAACTAGTATCACCCTAAGTAGAAGTAACTCATTTTAAAAATTTGTTCCTACAATTCAACTTCATCCTCTTTATTTTTCTTCTGTTAATGTCTTATTGGAAAGCATCTCTAAACACTATTGGCAACTATCAAAAACCCCAGTATGAGAAGTATGTGAGGAAAAGTTGTTTCTTTAGAGTTTGATGACCAAAATCTCAAGTACAAGCTATTTGCATTCAGTTTCTAAATTATTAGAAGTCTGTCCCCATTTCATCCAAATGCAAGAAGTTATTCCATTTGAGTGGGAACTTTTAATATTTCTTGAGAGTCAACATTTATCTTTCAAATGAAAAGCATACTTTTATTTTTCAGTTTTGCTTTACCAAGAAGACTATTAAACATTCTGAGCTATCTTTTATCGTATCATCAGTACTATCTTTACTGCATCTTTTTCAAAAAGGGGAGACTAAGACCAATTTTCTAGATGAGGTGTCACAGACCTAAGTTTTGATGCATATAAAAATAATTCACAACCTATTTGCTTTTTCACTTTTGGTGCAGCCTAGCTGCAGGATACTTTTATAATTCTTTTTTTTTTTTTGTACATAAAATGAAACAGGTGCTGAATCTTCATCCTATAAATAAGGAAGATGAGAAAAGTGATGTGCCTTGAGTAATGAGTTGGATTTTATATAATGTGTTGAGGAGATGCATTATTGTATATTATTGGATGGAATTAAATTGCAAGTAGAGGTTCAAGGCCCTGGTGGGCTGACAGAAACAAAGGGCACCAGGACCAGGGGGCCTGGGACTGCAGTCTTAAGGCTGGAGCTACCAAGGAGCTAAGCAGAGGCAAAAAGATACAAAACCAGAGAAGGAATGTCTGAGAAGCAGTAGCTGTAAAGATGAACCTGTGTACCAGTGTGGACTGGAAATTCAAAGCCAAAGATGGGCAAGAGTGAGGAGGTTAGGGTTAAGGAAGGATATATATAAGAGCTAGAGCAATTAATGGATGGCTAGAAGTGGATATGCAGCTAAGGCTGAGTGAGAATCCTGTTGGATCTGCCCATACATGTTGAGAGGACCTAATAAGACTCACTAGATGTAGCAATAGTGATGTGACCAGCTCTCCTTTACTTCTCATGGCTCCTTTGAGACAATTATGCTATTATTTCTTGAAGTCATGGTTAGGCACTGAATTGTGTCTTCTCCAAATTTATATGTGGAAGTCCTAACATCCAGTACTTCAAAATGTGACCATATTTAGAAACATGGCCTTTAAAGATATGTTTAAGTTAAAATGAGGCCATTAGATACCCCACTAAAAAGGAGAATTACAGACCAATATCCCTGATGAACATGGATGCAAAAATTCTCAAGAAGATACTACTAATTGGATCCAACAGTACATTAAAAGGATTATTCACCACAACCAAGTGGGATTTATTCCTGGGCTGCAGGGGTGGTTCAACATCTGCAAATCAATCAACATGATACACCACTTTAATAAGAGAAAGGATAAGAACCACATGATCCTCTCAATAGATGCAGAAAAAGCATTTGACAAAATACAGCATCCTTCCTTGATAAAAAACAGTTTAGGGATAGAGGGACTATACCTCAACTTAATAAAGGCCATATATGAAAGACCCACAGCAAATATCATCCTCAATGAGGAAAAAGTGAGAGCTTTTCTCCTAAGGTCAGGAATACAACAGGGATGTCTACTCTCACCACTATTGTTCAACATAGTACTGGAAGTCCTAACGTCAGCAATCAGACAACAAAAAGAAATAAAAGGCATCCAAATTGGCAAAAAAGAAGTCAAACTTTCACTCTTGGCAGATGACATGATACTCTACGTAGAAAACCCAAAAGACTCCACCAAAAAATTCCTAGAACTGATACAGGAATTCAGCAAAGTCACAGGATATAAAATCAACACATAGAAGTCTGTTGCATTTCTATATACCAACAATGAAGCAGCAGAAAGAGAAATCAAGGAATCAATCCTGTTTATAATTGCACTAAAAATCGTAAGATACTTAGAAATAATCTTAACCAAAGAGGTAAAGGATCTATATTCTGAAAACTATAGAACATTTATGAAAGAAATTGAGGAAGACACACACACAAAAAAATAGAAAAACATTCCATGCTTATGGAATGGAAGAACAAATATTGTTAAAATGTCTACGCTACCCAAAGCAATCTACACATTCAAAGCAATCCTTATCAAAATATCATCAATATTTTTCACAGAGCTAGAACAAACAATTCTAAAATTTGTATGGAACCAGAAAAGACCCTGAATAGCCAAAGTAATGTTGAAAAAGAAAACCAAAGCTGGAGGCATCACAATTCTGGACTTCAAGCTATACTACAAAGCTGTAATCAACAAGACAGTATGGTGCTGGCACAAAAAAAAGACACACAGATCAATGGAACAGAAGAGAAAACCCAGAAATGGACCCTCCACTCCATGGTCAACTAATCTTCGACAAAGCAGGAAAGAATATCCAATGGAAAAAAGACAGTCTCTTCAATAAATGGTGTTGGGAAAGTTGGACAGCCACAAGCAGAAAAATGAAACTGGACCACTTTCTTATTCCATACACAAAAATAAATTCAAAATGGATGAAAGACAGGAATCCATCAAAAATCCTTGAAGAGAAAACAGTCGGCAACCTCTTTGACTTCAGGTATAGCAACTTCTTGCTAGACACATCTCCAGAGGCAAGAGAAACAAAAGCAAAAAATGATCTATTGGGATTTCAGCAGGATAAAAACTTCTGCACAGCAAAGGAAACAATCAACAAAACTAAAAGACAACCTACAGAATGGAAGAAGATATTTGCAAATATCTTATCAGATAAAGGGTTAGTATCCAAAATCTGTAAAGAACTTCTCAAACTCAGGGGCACCTGGGTGTCTCAGTCGTTAAGCATCTGCCTTCAGCTCAGGTCATGGTCCCAGGGTCCTGGGATCGAGCCCCGCATTGGGCTCCCTGCTCAATGGGAAGCCTACTTCTCCTTCTCCCACTCCCCCTGCTTGTGTTCCCTCTCTCACTGTGTCTCTTTCTGTCAAATAAATAAATAAAATCTTAAAAAAAAAGAACTTCTCAAACTCAACATCCAAAAAACAAAAAATCCAGTCAAGAAATGGGCAGAAGACATGAACAAACATTTATCCAAAGAAGACATAAAATGGCCAACAGACCCATGAAAAAATGCTCAACATCAGTCATCATCAGGGAAACACAATTCAAAACCACAATGAGATACCACCTCACACCCATCAGAATGGCTAAAATCAACAACACAGGAATTAAGAGATGTTGGCAAGGATGTGGAGAAAGGCGAACCCTCTTACACTGTTGGTGGTAATGCAAACTGGTGCAGCCACTATGGAAAACAGTATGGAGGTTCCTCAAAAGGTAAAAATAGAATTACCCTATGACCCAACAATTGCACTAGGTATTTATCCAAAGGATACCCTAATAGTGATTTGAAGGGGCACACACACCCCAATGTTTATAGCAACAATGTCTACACTAGCCAAGATACGGAAAGAGTCCAGATGTCCATCAATGGATGAATGGAAGAAGAAAATGTGGTATGCGTTTTTACATATATATACATATATATAATGGAATATTACTCAGCCATTAAAATGAATGAAATCTTGCCATTTGCAATGACATGGATGGTATTATGCTAAAAGAAATGTCAGTCAGAGAAAGACAAATGCCATATGATTTCACTTACATGTGGAATTTAAGAAACAAAACTGATGGACATAGGGAAAGGGAAAGAAAAGTAACATAAGATAAAAAGAGAGAGGCAAGCCATAAGAGACTCTTAATCACAGGAAACAAACTTAAGGGTTTCTGGAGTGGTGGTGGGTGGAGGCATGGGGTAACTGGGTGATGGACATTAAGAAGGGCACATGATGTAATGAGCCCTGGGTGTTATATGCAACTGATGAATACTAAATTCTACCCCCAAAACTAGTAATACACTATATGTTAACTAACTTGAATTTAAATAAAATCTAAAAATAAAATGAGGCCATTAGGGTGGGCCTAATCCAATTTGACTGATGCCCTAACAAGAAGAGGAAATTTGAACTAACAAAGAGATACCAACGACACATACCTACAGAGGAAAGACCATTTGAAGACTCAGTGAAAAGATAGCCACCTGCCAGCCCAGGGGGAACCTGCCAACACCTTGATTTGGACTTCTAGCCTCCAGAGCTGTGAGAAAACAAATTTCTACTGCTTAAACCACCCAGTCTGTGGTATTGTTATGATAGACCTAGCAAGCTGATATGGTCATCATATAGATTCCTAAGCATATTATAGAGAATCAGAAGAGATTCATAGAAATTAGTTAATGGAGGGAATCCTGTAGATTTAGGTTATCCCTTTATCTCTTGTAAGAAGAAATAAATCAGGCTGCCTGAGGATACCTCTGAACACTTATGGTGAAATCTGTGTGTAGACCTCACTTAACACACAGGATCTGCCTTCCAAAGTTTGCTTCCTGTATATACAAAAGCACTGCTCAGACTCACTAAAGTCAACAACTACTACTCACTATGTCTAATTAACTTGTAACTGATTGGCAAAGTCAGAAGATCTTTAAATATATCTCTAAAGTCTTTGGCTTTGTCTATATAAAGCTGAAAGGTGAAGTAGCACAAGCAGTATTTTACATGCAGATTCCTAATGACTATAATTACCCTTCATCATATTACCTACATCTTTAGGCTTCAGCCGCTCCTTTGAAAGAGAAAAAATTGGAAATGAAACTATTGACTTCTTTGGTATTGAAGAAGCAAATGTGATGTCCTAGACTTTGGTTATATAAAAATAACAGACTTCTAACAAAGAGCAGAGGGAATTGAAGTGAGGGAAAAAAAATGTGCTTGGCCATGAACTCTGAAACTTAATAGAGCTTTAAAATAAATTCATCATTAACAAGCTCTGATTAATTTACAAGAAATGAAAGAATAATATCCAGGAAAATAAATGGAAAGAAAAAGTAATAATACAGAGATGAAGGGTCTTTATAATTATCAGTTGAAAACAGTTAAGCAAATAAATTATGGCTTGGGAGGACAAGCATCCTCTAGATTCCACATGGTCAATTTATAAGTGAAATCTTGAAATACAGGTTACATGTGGGGGAGTGTCTATGCAGTTGACCCTTGAACAACAAAGGGGTTATGGGCACTGATCCCCACTCTGTACAGTCAAAAATCTGTTTATAACTTTGACTCCCCAAAACTTAACTACTAATAGCCTCTTGGCTGGAAGCCTTACCAAAAACATAAACAGTTGATTAACACATATTTTGTATGTTATATGTAGTATACATTATATCTTTGCAATAAAGTAAGCTGGGGAGAAAATGTTATTATGAAAATCATAATGAAGGGGCACCTGGGTGTCTCAGCTGGTTAAGTGTCCGACTCTTGGTTTCAGCTCAGGTCATGATCTCAGGTCGTGAGATTGAGCCTCACATCAGGCTCCATACCCCGTGAAGGGCTCCATGCTTAGCATGGAGTCTGCTTGAGATTCTCTCCTCCTCCCTCTTCCTCCACTTCTGCTTCTCCCCCTGCTCACACTCTCTCTCTTTTTTTCTCTCAGGTAAATAAACAAATAAAATCTTTTCTTTCTTTTTTTTTTTTACATGCCCTCTTTAATATCAATTACCAGGCTAACCCATCCCCCTGGCCCAGAACCCTCAGTTTGTTTCTCAGAGTCCATAGTCTCTCATGGTTTGTCTCCTCCTCCAACTACCCCCTACCTTCATTTTTCCCTTCCTACTATCTTCTTTTTTTTTTTTTTAACATATAATGTATTATTTGTTTCAGAGGTACAGGCCTGTGATTCAACAGTCTTACACAATTCACAGCGCTCATGATAGCATATACCCTCGCCAATGTCTATCACTGAGCCACCTCATGCTTCCCACCCTCCACCACTCCAGCAACCCTCAGTTTGTTTCCTGAGATTAAGAATTCCTCATATCAGTGAGACCATATTATACATGTCTTTCTCTGATTGACTTATTTCGCTCAGCATAATACCCTCCATTTCCATCCACGTCATTGCAGATGGCAAGATTTCATTCCTTTTGATGGCTGCATAATATTCCATATTGTGTGTGTGTGTGTGTGTGTGTGTGTGTGTGTACATATATATGTATATATATATGTGTGTGTGTATATATACATATATATATATATGTATATATACACACACACCACATCTTCTTTATCCATTCATCTGTTGATGGACATCTTGGCTCTTTCCATAGTTTGTCTATTGTGGACATTGCTGCTCTAAACATTGGAGTGCACGTACCCCTTCGGATCACTACATTTGTGTCTTTGGGGTAAATACCCAGTAGTGCAATTGCTGGTAGAAATTATAGCTATGGTAGCTCTATTTTCAACTTTTTGAGGAACCTCCATACTGTTTTCCAGAGTAGTTGCACCAGCTTGCATTCCCACCAACAGTGTAGGAGGGTTCCCCTTTCTCCACATCCCCGCCAACATCTGTCGTTTCCTGACTTGTCAATTTTAGCCATTCTGACTGGTGTGAGGTCGTGTCTCATTGAGGTTTTGATTTGGATTTCCCTGATGCTGAGCGATGTTGAGCACTTTTTCATGTGTCTGTTGGCCATTTGGATGTCTTCCTTGGAAAAATGTCTGTTCATGTCTTCTGCTCATTTCTTGATTGGATCATTTGTTCTTTGGGTGTTGAGTTTGATAAGTTCTTTATAGATTTTGGATACTAGCCCTTTATCTGATATGTCATTTGCTATCTTCTCCCGTTCTGTTGGTTGTCTTTTGGTTTTGTTGACTGTTCATTTTTGCCCTTGCTTCCCTTGCCTTTGGCGATGTTTCTAGGAAGTTGCTGCGGCTGGGGTCAAAGAGGTTGCTGCCTGTGTTCTCCTTTAGGATTTTGATGGACTCCTGTCTCAACATTTAGGCCTTTCAACCAGTCTATTTTTGTGTGTGGTATAAGGAAATGGTCCAGTTTCATTCTTCTGCATGTGGTTGTCCAATTTTCCCAACACCATTTGCTGAAGAGACTGTCTTTTATCCATTGGACATTCCTTCCTGCTTTGTCAAAGATTAGTTGACCACAGAGTTGAGGGTCCATTTCTGGGCTCTCTATTCTGTTCCATTGATCGATGTGTCTGTTTTTGTGCCAGTACCATACTGTCTTGATGATGAGAGCTTTGTAATAGAGCTAGAAGTCCGGAATTGTGATGCCGCCAGCTTTGCTTTTCTTTTTCACCATTCCTCTGGCTTTTCAGGGTCTTTTCTGGTTCCCTACAAATTTTGGGATAATTTCTTCCATTTCTTTGAAAAAAAGTTGATGATATTTTGATAGGGATTGCTTTAAATGTGTAGATTGCTCTAGGTAGCATTGACATCTTCACAATATTTGTTCTTCCAATCCATGAGCTTGGAAAGTTTTTCCATTTCTTTGTGACTTCCTCAATGTCTTTCATGAGTATTTTATAACTTTCTGAGTACAAATTCTTTGCCTCTTTGGTTAGATTTATTTCTAGGTATCTCATGGTTTTGGGTGTAATTGTAAATGGGATCAACTCCTTAATTTCTCTTTCTTCTGTCTTGTTGTTGGTGTATAGGAATGCCACTGATTTCTGTGCATTGATTTTATATCCTGCTATTTTACTGAATTCCTGTATGAGTTCTAGCAGTTTTGGGGTGGAGTCTTTTGGGTTTTCCACATAAAGTATCATATCATCTGTAAAGAGTGAGAGTTTGACTTCTTCTTTGATTATTCGGATGCCTTTTTGTTGTTGTTGTCTGATTGCTGTGGCTAGGACTTCTAGGACTGTGTTGAATAGCAGTGGTGATAGTGGACATCCCTGCCGTGTTCCTGACCTTAGGGGGAAAGCTCTCAGTTTTTCCCCATTGAGAATGATATTTGCTGTGGGTTTTTCATAGAAGGCTTTTATGATATTGAGGTATGTACCCTCTATCCCTACACTCTGAAGAGTTTTGATCAAGAAAGGATGCTATACCTTGTCAAATGCTTTTTCTGCATCTATTGAGAGGATCATATGGTTCTTGTTCTGTCTTTTATTAATGTATTGTATCACATTGATTGATTTGTGGACGTTGAACCACCCTTGCAGCCCAGGAATAAATCCCACTTGGTCATGGTGAATAATCCTTTTAATGTACTGTTGGATCCTATTGGCTAGTATTTTGGTGAGAATTTTTTGCATCCATGTTCATCAAGGATATTGGTCTGTAATTCTCCTTTTTGATGAGGTCTTTGTCTGGTTTTGGGATCAAGGTAAATGGTGGCCTCATAAAACGAGTTGGGAAGTTTTCCTTCCATTTCTATTTTTTGGAACAGTTTCAGAAGAATAGGTATTAATTCTTCTTTGAATGTTTGGTAGAATTCCCCTGGGAAGCCATCTGGCCCTGGGCTCTTGTTTGTTGGGAGATTTTTGATGACTGCTTCAGTTTCCTTAGTGGTTATAGATCTGTTCAGGTTTTCTATTTCTTCCTGGTTCAGTTTTGGTAGTTGGTACATCTCTAGGAATGCACCCATTTCTTCCAGATTATCTAATTTGCTGGCATATAATTGCTCATATGTTCTTATAATTGTTTGTATTTCTTTGGTGTTGGTTGTGATCTCTCCTCTTTCATTCATGATTTTATTCATTTGGGTCCTTTCTCTTTTCATTTTGATAAGTCTGGCCAGGGGTTTATCAATCTTATTAAGTCTTTCAAAGAACCAGCTCCTAGTTTCGTTGATCTGTTCTACTGTTCTTTTGGTTTCTAGTTCATTGATTTCTGCTCTGATCTTTATTATTTCTCTTCTCCTGCTGGGTTTAGGCTTTATTTGCTGTTCTTTCTCCAGCTCCTTTAGGTGTAGAGTTAGGTTGTGTAGAGACCTTTCTTGTGTCTTGAGAAAGGCTCTATTGCTATAAACTTTCCTCTCAGGACTGCCTTTGCTGCATCCCAAACATTTTGAACAGTTGTGTTTTCATTTTCACTGGCTTCCATGAATTTTTTAAATTCTTCTTTAATTTCCTGGTTGACCCATTCATTCTTTAGTAGGATGCTATTTAGCCTCCATGTATTTGAGTTCTTTCCGACTTTCCTCTTCTGACTGAGTTCTAGTTTCAAGGCACTGTGGTCTGAAAATATGCAGGGAATGATCCCAATCTTTTGGTACCAGTTGAGACCTGACTTGTGACCTAGGATGTGATCTATTCTGGAGAATGTTCCATGGGCACTAGAGAAGAATGTGTATTCCGTTGCTTTGGGATGGAATGTTCTGAATATATCTGTGAAGTCCATTTGGTCCAGCGTGTCATTTAAAGTCTTTATTTCCTCGTTGATCTTTTGCTTAGATGATCTGTCCATTTCAGTGAGGGGAGTGTTAAAGTCCCATACTATTATTGTATTGTTTTCGATGTGTTTCTTTGCTTTTGTTATTAATTGGCTTATATAATTGGCTGCTCCCATGTTAGGGGCCATCAATATTTACAATTGTTAGATCTTCTTGTTGGATAGACCCTTTAAGTAGGATAAAGTGTCCTTCCTCATCTCTTATTATAGTGTTTGGTTTAAAATCTAATTTGTCTGATATAAGGATTGCCACCCCAGCTTTTTTTTGGTGTCCATTAGCATGGTAAATTGTTTTCCACCCCCTCACTTTCAATCTGGGGGTGTCTTTATTTTATTTATTTATTTATTTATTTATTTTTTTTTAAGATTTTATTACTTACTTGAGAGAGAATGAGAGAGATAGAGAGAGCATGAAAGGGGGGAGAGTCAGAGGGAGAAGCAGACTCCCCGCTGAGCAGGGAGCCCGATGTGGGACTCGATCCCGGGACTCCAGGATCATGACCTGAGCCGAAGGCAGTCGCTTAACCGACTGAGCCACCCAGGCGCCCTGGGGGTGTCTTTAGATCTAAAATAAGTCTCTTGCAGACAGCATACCAATGGGTCTTGTTTTTTTTTTATCCAATCTGCTACCTTGTGTCTTTCGATTGGGGCGTTTAGCCCATTTACATTCAGGGTAGCTATTGAAAGATATGAATTTAGTGCCATTGTATTGCCTGTAAGGTGACTGTTACTGTATATTGTCTCTGTTCCTTTCTGTTCTATGTTACTTTTAGGCTCTCTCTTTGCTTAGAGGACCCCTTTCAATATTTCTTGGAGGGCTGGTTTCGTTTGCTGTTTGCAAATTTCTTTAGTTTTTGTTTGTCCTGGAAGCTTTTTATCTCTCCTACTATTTTCAATGACAGCCTAGCTGGATATAGTATTCCTGGCTGCATATTTTTCTCATTTAGTGCTCTGAAGATATCATGCCCATCCTTTCTGGCCTGCCAGGTCTCTGTGGATAGGTCTGTTGCCAATCTATTGTTTCTACCATTGTATGTTACAGATCTCATGTCCCGAGCTGCTTTCAGGATTTTCTCTTTGTCTCTGAGACTTTTAAGTTTTACTATTAAATGTCGGGGTGTTGATCTATTTTTATTGATTTTGAGGGGGTTTCTCTGTGCCTCCTGGAATTTGATGCCTGTTTCCTTCCCCAAATTAGGGAAGTTCTCTGCTATAATTTGCTCCAATATACCTTCTGCCCCTCTCTCTCTTTCTTCCTCTTCTGGGATCCCAATTATTCTAATGTTGTTTCGTCTTATGGTATCACTTATCTCTCGAATTCTGCCCTCGTGATCCAGTAGTTGTTCATCTCTCTTTTTCTCAGCTTCCTTATTTTCCATCATTTGGTCTTCTATATCACTAATTCTCTCTTCTGCCTCATTTATCCTAGCAGTTAGAGTCTCCATATTTTTATTGTACCTCATTAATAGCGTTTTTGATTTCTACTTGGTTAGATTTTAGTTCTTTTATTTCTCTAGAAAGGGTTTCTCTAATATCTTCCATGCTTTTTTCAAGCCCAGCTAGTATCTTTATAATCATCATTCTGAACTCTAGTTCTGACATCTTACTAATGTCTGTATTGATTAGGTCCCTGGCAGTCGGTACTGCCTCTTGTTTTTTTTTTTTTTTTGAGGTGATTTTTCCATCTTGTCATTTTGTCCGGAGGAGAATAGATGAATGAGAGAACAAAATGCTAACAGTGTAACAACGACCACAGAAAAATATATACTAAACAAATCAGAAGAGACCTGAAACCGGGGGAAAAGAAAGGGAAAGAAAGAACAAAGAAAAAAAATGAAAAAGAAAAACATTTTAAAAAAAGTATATGATCAAATATGATCAGGCTGGTGAATAGATCAGTGGCACACTCTAAATTTTGGGTGTATTTTGGTCTGTTAGAAGAAAGTGCCCCTCAAAATTTTAAAGAAAGAAAAGCTTATATATGTACAAAAATAAGAGTAAATACAATGAAGGGATGGAATATGACTGTAATGATGAAAATTATAAAAGATCTTATAAAGGGAATTGATAAGATAAGAAGTTGGTTGAAAAAAGGAAGAAGAGAAATTTAATAAAAAAAAAAGTGGGGGGAGAGAATGTGGTCAGGCCGGAGACTAGAATAAAGCCATACACTAGAGATTTAGGGTCATTTTGTTCTGTTAGAAGAAATTGTATCCCAAAATTTTAGAGAGAACAACTGATATATATACCAAAAATAAGGTTAACTACTATGAAGGGATAGAATATGACTCTTAAAATGAAAAATAAATAAGATTTTAAAAAAGGGATTGATAAGATGTTGGTTGAAAAAGGGAAAAAGAAAAATTCAAAAAAAAAAAAGAAAAAGAAAATTAAAAAAATTAACTTTGAAAGACTATAGAATCATGGGGAAAAAAACCATGAATTCTATGTGCTGTATTCCCCTAGTGCTGGAGTTCTGCTGTTCTCATTGATCGGTAAACTTGGCCTTGGCTGGCTGTTCTTGCAGATCTTCTGGGGGAGGGGCCTGTTGCCGTGGTTTTCAAATGTCTTTGCCGGAGGTGGAATTGCCCCACCCTTTCCGGGGGCCAGGCTAAGTAATCTGCTGGGGTTTGCTCTCAGGAGCTTTTGTTCCCTGCAAGCTTCCTGTACAGCTTTGGAGGACGAGAGTGAAATGGCGGCCTCCCAATCTCCACCCTGGTGGAGCTGAGAACTCGGGCTCCACTCCTCAGTGCGCCCCCAGAGAAAAGCTGTCAGCCGCTCCTGTCTCCCCAGTCTCTGGCTGCACTCCGTGCTCACCTGGCCTGTGATGGAGTGTTTCTATCTCTGGCACATGACCGCATGTGGAGTCTCCAAACCCAGCAGATCCCTGCAGTGCACTCCTGCACCGCTCCTCCCGGGGGAGGAAGGGGAGTCTCCCCAGATCTAACGCTTGTTGGGTCTCTGCTGGAAGAGCAGTGGCCCGACTGTGCATGGATCAAAGTTTATGGCGACCCCAAGCTGAGAGCCCACTCCTTGGCTCCATGTTTGTAGCCAGCTAACCCACTCCGATACCTGGGAGCTCTACCACACTCAGGCACCCCTGGTCTTTCTGTGACCCCGAGGGTCCTGAGACCACACTGTCCCAGTGAGGTTTCCACCCCCCACTTAGCCACTGGAGTGACGTCCCTCAGTAGAGCAGACTTCTAAAAGTTGCGATTTTGTGCTCCGCTGCTCTATCACTTGCCAGTAGCAGCCGACGAAGTCTCCCTCCCCCTGCTGTCTATCTTCCTGAATATCACCTCGAATCACTTCTCCGCACGTCCTACCTTCCAGAAAGTGGTCACTTCTATGTTCAGAGAGTTGCTGCTATTCTTTTCTTCGATCTCCTGTTGAGTTCGTAGGTGTTCAGAATGGTTTGATCCCTATCTAGTTGAATTCCAGGGACCAGACGAAATTTAGGTCTCCTACTCCTCAGCCATCTTGCTCCTCCATCCAAATAAATAAAATCTTAAAAAAGAAAAGAAAATCATAAGGAAAACAAAATACATTTATGATACTATACTGTAAAAAACCTGCATATAAGTGGACCCATGCAGTTCAAATCTGTGTTAAGGGTCAACTGTATTTTTATTTATCTCTCTCCCTTTCTTTTCACCCATATGCCATGCTGTCTTCCTTCTAGTTTATAGATTTCCTAAAGAAAGGATAACTGACAAAGCAGAGCATTTTATTAAATATCTGCCTGACTTCTTAGGAAATTCACTTCTCAAGAGGTAAACAATAGGGGTGACTATTGATATAGGTGTAGTGTTATAAAACTACACATGTCTGGTTAAGTGGAATTAATGGAAATTTGGGGAGGAGAGAGTAGAAATGGCCAAGCTATCATGAAGGAAGTTGGTAATAAGGAAGAGAATACGAGGTAGATTCAAACTTTAGGATGGCAGATTTCAAAACATTCTAAGAAATAAAGAACTAAGAAATGCAGTTTTAACTACACAATGATGAAAAATTCCAGTAAGATAGCAAAGGAGAACATTAAAAAAATATTGACATAAAAGCACATAATGAGAGACTTTAACACTCATAAATCAAGTAGATGAAAATATTAAGCACATGGAAGAACTGAATCACAGAAGCTTCATATCATAAATATAAATGGAACTGTACAACTTAATGACAGGGAATACACATAATCTTTAAGCACATGGAACACTTATAAAAACTGATCTCAGAAAGGAAGTCTTGATACACAGAATACTTTCCCTGACCTTAATGCAGCAAATTAGAAACCAAAGATCTTAAAGATCACCCTTATGAAGACCAAAAAAGTTTAAAACATACATACAAAAAAGAGAAGGGGAGGAAGATCTTCAAGGAGAGATTTGATGTAGCTTCCCCAGAGGAAGTGAGAGAAGTCCCCAGTTATTGTGTGATGCATTATGTTTGTGGACAGGATGGCTTGGCATTGCAAAGATGTTGATTTGCTTCATATTTGGAAAATGTACAACTGGCTGGAGTTTAGAATGCAGAGTATACAAAGAACTTCTATCAACAACAACAACAAAAACAACCCCATAGAAAAATAAGCAGAAAATATGAATAGATAAGTCAAAGAAGATGAAATGCAAACAGCCAATAAACATTTAAAAGAAAATCAATTTTACTAGTAATCAGAAAATTTCAAATTACAACAATTAAAGGTTTTTTTTAAATCCTTTTAAACAACAAAACATCTGATGATATCAAAGTTTGGAAAGGTTGTGAGGAAGCGGATACACATACATTGTTGCATCCCCTCTCACGGGCAATGTGGTGGGATCAATGAAACCTGAGGATGCGTCTTCTTTAGCCCAGTCATACAATAACAAGGGCAATGACATCAGTAGTGATGGCTCACAGGCCTAGAGCGCACGCTATCCTAAGTCCTTTTTGTATATAAGTTCATCTGATTCCAACAACAACCTGATAATGTAGGAACTATTGTTATTCTCATTTCATAGATGGCGAAACTGAGATGCAGAGAGATGCAGAGAGATGAACACCTTAGCCCAGGTCACACAGCTGACACATATCAGAACCAGGATTTGATTTGCAACTGTTTGGCTCCCAAACCCTTGCTTCTAGACTCCCGCCATGTTGTCTCTCTGGAACAATACTGGTTTGTGTGCACATGGTTATGTGCACCAAAATCTTTTTCAGCAGTATTTAGAATGAGAAAAATCAGAAGCAAAATAAATGCCCCCCAATATGGTATTAGATAAATAAAATAGGTCAGAATAATGTTTTTGCTTAAAGATGAATTAGTACATGTAACAATGTAGATAGATCTAAAAAAAAAAAAAACATGGCTCGAAAAAAACAAGTTTCAGTATTGACACTATTGATATGTAAAATTTGATAACACAATTTTCCTTGGAACAATACCTATATGAATCTATCAATAAAAGAATCAAAAAGATTAAAACCAAGTAGGATTAGAAGTGAAATTGACAGTCAACAGATTTTTATTTGCAATGTGTGGATTTCTCTCTTTGGAAGAAAAAACAAGGAGAATTCATATATCACATATGTAATTTTAAAACTATTAACATAAAAATCGTAAAAATCAAATAGTTCAAATGCTTATAATAAGTTATTCTATGTGGTTGATAGATAGGTGATAGTTATATTCCCCTTACTTTATTCTGTGACTTTCAAGTTTCCCAATGTAAAAAAGAAATACAAACCAGTAAGAATAAGGATGAAGAGGAAGAAATAAAAGAAAGGATGCAAGAGAAGGGCAGTGCCAAAAAATGAAGAGGTTTCTGATGAGCTCATATTTTTGAATCTCACACATATCGTTTGAAGAGATGCATATGCTAGAGGAATACAAAAGGAGAGTGACATAAATTTCCTAGTGTTCAAAAAATCGGTAGCAAGAGCAAACATGGAATGGTAATAAACACATATGTAAAAATAAATTAGTCTGATTGCTTGCTTTTTAACTTTTGTTTGTATGTGTGAGAGAGAGTATCTGTGTGTTTTCTACTTTGAAGAAAGACAAAGAAGGAATATGGTCTGTGTGTCGCACACGGTACAAGTTCACAGAAAATGGAAATAAAATCAAGCACTTGAAATCCCACTAAAGGTGTATAGAAAACAAATATGGAAGGCATAATTAATGTGTCATGTGCCCGGAACAAAATTTACAGAGATCGTAACTAAAAACTAACAAGATACTATTTGTCAAGGAGAACTCATTCTCTGTTATGCAGGTGAATGGGTGGTGGTGGGGCACATTTTTGTGCTCTATAGAAGATAGAAAGATAAATGTGTAGTCACTGCCAGGGGTGATATTAAAAATATTTAACCGGTGGTATGGCACTAGCACCAACCAATCAGAATGGAAGCAAACCATCAGTACGCTCATCCCTGCCACGGTCCCCATCTTCATGAAACTGGTGATATAGTAGGGAGTATAAGAAACACACTAAGTGTGATGCAAGCCAGGTTGTGATGTGTGTCAAAATACTGTGAAAGGCTGGCTGTGTGTGTGTGTGTGTGTGTGCACACGCGCGCATGCTGGCACATGTGTGCACACGCACTCATGCACAAGGGAGCACGTGCTCACACTAGGGAGGTATAAGTGTGCGTATGGAGGAGAGAGCCTCAAACAATGTATGAAATATCATGAGATGGAGATGGAGGGAAGGACGTTCCAGAAAGCACGGGCAGACTAAAAAATGTGTGAAGGCAAGAAATCATTGCTAGGGAGTCCTGAATAAATGGTCCAAGGTGGCTACAAATAGGTGCATAAAGAATATACATCGGGATTTTGCCTAGAGCAAGAAAAGTCTACACGACAAGCGAATGTGTTTGAATTTAATTCTTTAGGTAATAGTGAGTCATTAAAGGTCTCCTGAAGAAGGGAGCAACCTGATTGGAATAATCACAGAGGTGAAAATATTCCATCTTGAGCTATTCTCCTCATCTGTTCTTTTGGTTGGCAGAATAGTGGCTCCTAACGATGCCCATGCCCTAGTCCCTGGAACCTGTAAATATGTTACCTTCACATGGAAAAGGGATTTTGCAGATGTGGGTCAGGTTATAAGCCTTCAGAAGAGGAGAAAATCCTGGATTAGCCATGTGAGCCCAGTGTAATCACAGGGGTCCTTAAAAGTAGAGTACCTTTCCTAGCTGTGGTCAGAGAATGATAGGACTTGACTTGAGAAGGACCAGAGAGGTGTGACTTGTGAAAGACTCCACCTTTGTTGCTACCTTTGAAAACAGAGGAAACTGGGCTATGAGCCAAGGAATGCGGTGGCCTCTAGAGCTTAGAGAAGCCCTCCAATGGCAAGAAAATGGGGATCTCAGTCCTAGAGCTGCAAGAAACTAAATTTTGCCAACAACTGCAATGAGCAAGAAACAGATTCTTCCCTAGAGCTTTTGGAAAGGAATGCAGCCCTAGGCAAACTGATTTTAGCCTGGTGAAAACTGTCCTGACCTTCTGATAGACAAAACTATATGATAAATTTGTGTATAAGCCACAAAGTTTGCAGTAATTTATTACAACAGCTGTAGGAAACTAATACACATCTCTTTTAGGCACATGGGTTCTCTTTCAGTTTTTCCAATGCATCAGCCCCACCAGCTTTAGGGTCTTGGCCTGTGCTCTTGCATCTGAGTGGTCCTGACCCATGCAACACCATGTCTTTGCATGGAAAATACCTTCAGCTCTCTGCTTTGCCACTTTCTAAGAAAGACCTTCATCCAATCTGAATTGACCATGTCTGCATTCCTTATGGAATCCCAATGTCTTAAAGAGTACTTGGCTTGTAGTAGATGCTAGTAAATATTTGCTTAGGAAAGTAGGACTTAAAAACAAAAGAAAAGAGAAAAAGAAAGTAGAATTCATCAGTAATGGCACACTTCCAAATACTGATTTGATCACATAATGTCCATAAGATCTCTTCTCTGTAAAGGAACTCTTTTGCATTTGTAGTTAAAGTATTCTGTGTGGCAATAATTTGAGACCCTGTGAATGTCCTCTCCAACAACCTTTGAGTTGTTTGTTTTGGAAGTAATTAATGATCTTTGCTTATATTTATTATATTTCATTATTGGATGTACAGATGTAATATTTTAATTCTGTCCTTTCTTCTATTAACTGATATTCTTCTGTTAAGAGTTTTTCTCTCCTCTGCCTCCTCTTTTAGTATTATATATAATATTTATATACATATCCATTTATATACATAAAATTTCCCTCTTGAAAGTGATATGATCCATTTTTGCCATTATCTTTCTGGTGCTTAGTTGTCTCCAATTTGGCCTGAGCAGGCCCCTTCAAGCCAGTTGCTGTGTCCTTTTCATAAGACTACCTTAGACTTGCCTCCTGGCACAAAATTTCCTAAACTTATTTTGTGCTTTGTCTGCCCCAGACCTAGAAATAAGGAAACTAAAAGGACCAAAAAAAAAAAAAAAGACAATTTATTCATAGAAGGAAATTTACTACACAAGCACAGGTTTTGCCCTAATGGTGAGTTTAATTATATAACATAAGCTTGAGGAGAATGGGCTTAAAACTTCTCAGTCAAAAATTTTTACTCAAACATCAGAAAATTGGCTTAAAAACAGATGGAGAGTCTGGTGAGACTCTTGCTCCCCAAACTATGATAAAACTTAACCTTTCCCTCAAATACCTGAAATCGGTACAGATTGGTGCTTCTCAAACTTGAGTGAGGATCAGAATCACCTGGAGGGTTTGTCAAAACAAGGTTTGCTGGGCTTCTGATCCAGTAAGGATTGGGGTGGGGCCTGATAATTTGCATTTCTAACAAATTTTCAGGTGGTGTTGATGATGCTGTTCTGGGAACCTTACTTTGAGAACCCTACAGAAGTTATCCCATTTGATTCTATTGCCTGTCCCTTATATGTTTTCATATCTTTAGAATATACCTCTCTGAATGGAATTCAGTGATATACATATTATAAAAACAGTCACCCCAATATATCTCGTGCCATATACTTGTGTAGATAATTACATATGGGTGAGCAGGGAGGCGGAGTCGGGAATGGGTTGTGGTTTGGGGCTAGAAGCCTGGATTTGTTCATCCGTTGGCCATGAGGGGGAGTGCTGGTCAAGTTTGTGCTGGAGCCTGAGAGGTGTGCATTGGCTCGAGGACTGTAAATTATTCTGTGTATATCCAGGGCTGTGTATTTCTAGAACTGCAAATTTTTCTTTTTTAGTGGATCTTTATTCTCAGCAAAATAAATGTGTTGTAAAAGCTTCTATATTTTATTTTTTTTTTAAGATTCATTTATTTATTTGAGAGAGAGAGCAAGTGAGCGCAAGCCTGGAGAGGGGCAGAGGGAGAGAGAGAGAAAATCCTCAAGTGGACTCCTCACTGAGCACAGAGCCCAATGTGGGGCTCGATCCCAGGGCTCTGAGATCACGACCTGAGCCGAAATCAAGAATCAGATGCTCAACCGACTGAGCCACCCAAGCGCCCCAAAAGCTTCTATATATAGAAATTTAAAAAACAACAACAAACTCTCTGACCCCACTTACCCTCCATTTCTCCATTCCTCTTTACAGCTAATGGCAGGAAAGATTTGACTTTCCCTGTTTTCATTACCAGGAGTTCCTTCCCCTTCTCTATGATCTTCTCTCCCCCCACCCCCCCCAACTCTGCATCACCAAATCTATGGTTTGTTGTTAGTTCTCATTTGATTCAGCCTCCCAGGAGTGTTTGATGCAATTTGTACCCTCATCTGTTTTTCCTTTATGCTTGGTCTGCTCTTCTTTCCTTTATGCTTGGTCCTCTCCTTTGCGGATCCTTCTGTTCCAGTGCTCCCAAACATCCCAGTTTCAGATCTGGAATCTCCTCTCTTCTCTATGTATATGAGTTCCTAAGCTTTAAAGATTATTACCATACCATACCATAAATAACATCGGTTGGTGCCTGTCTCATCCTGCCCACACTCCACCTATTGTTTAAAATCTGATCTATCTAGCCTTTCTGCAGAATGCACCTTAACTCTTGACTAACCTTCTACAAGCTGTATTCCTGTATTTACATGATTGTAAAACCTTGCATTCCTCTCTCCTGACTTCTTTTTAAAACTCAATACCAGAATATTGTTTTACTTATGTCTCTTCATTTCCTTCCTTCACAAGTGGCCCTGTGACTGAATACTTTAATTTATCCACGTGCCTAAACTCATTTTCTATAATTATTCCCGGTGCTTCTCATTGCTCATTTTATTCTCTGAATCTCATTGAGATGAACTGTATATAAAAGACAACATAATTGTGTATGGAGTGGGGATAATTTCGAAATATGAAGCAAATGGCAATAAAAGGATCTTTCTGGCAATAAAAAAATAGCTCTGTGTGTACACATATATATGTGTATATATAAATAATATGTGTGTATATATACATATCTTTGAAAGCCAGAACAGTCAGTGCACTCTTCATTTAGAAAGATTCTTATCCTGAAATTTGAGAGCCTGGGTTTGATGATTTAAAATTCAATTCAATGTGCCTCTTTAAAAAGATTCATCTTTTTACAGAAAGCTGAGATTGCATATGCGTGTGTGACTGATGGGTGAACATTAATGTGTATTTGAATGTTCGCCAGTGTGAGAGCTATTTTAGATCACACTCATAGAAGTTCCTAGGCCTTATAGTTTGATTGAAGCTCTAGATAAATTTTTGAAATCAAATCCAGGTTTGTAGTGTGGACCCACAAACTGGTCTACAGTAAAAATCTGCATTTCAAATCTACATTGTAAAATCTACATTTGATTCCGTTACTGTCTTCAGGATTTCCTATGTGAAACCAAAAATATTTACCTTATATCCTTGGTCAATACACAACAAACAAGGGTCTCCTTATTTTCCTTGTGCACACTTACATATACTGTAAATATAAAGGTAAATCAACAGATGACCAAAAACCTACTTAAGTAGTAATAGCTACTTTAATCCTTTACAGCACTTCCCATGTGCATTTTATCACTGCATTTTCTAGATGACCCTGATGGGGAAACTGAGGCTCAGAGGACTCAACTAACTGATTAATGTCCACACCTCATGGCAGAGCCATGAATCCCCAAACTCATCCTCTTTCAGTGCTTTGTGATTGTGTTTTTCCTGAATTGCATGGATTTCACCTAGTATTTAGGTCTTTAAGAGTCTTTTTCTCTTCCTACTCTACATTCAGAAAGACACAAAATAGGACTTTCAGGGGTGGAATGCCGACACTGAGACAAGATAACATGATTCTAATCAATTTATTTATAAAAAAATATAAAATAGACTCATATTAAATGTGTAAAAGGAATAAATCATTCTGCCAACACATTTAATTTAGGTGGAAAATATTTGCTTTGCTGACTGGCTGATTAATCACATCAAATAATTTCAACATTAAAATAATTTGTCAAAAAAGGGTGGCAGCCCTCAAACAGAAATAATCCATTGTCTCTCATTAATACAACCTATTGAGAGTGTGCTGAAATTTGCTACTTATGTTAATTTATGTTTATCTGAGATTTTAGTTTGGCATGCATTTTAAATCAGTTTTTAAATACTTCACATAAATTTTATTTATTGTTGGCCTCCTAGCCTATGACTACCAAATGTGGTTAGACTTCCTTTTATATGCACAATTTCATGGCTCAAACTATCATTATCTTCCTGGCAGAAATTAGCCCTCTTAAGTGGTCATGTGACTCACTGATTTCCAGAAGTTTCCAGGGCAATGCCCTGAAACTTCCTCATTTTTCCTCTGCTCTGGTTTCTCCTCTGCTGCCAAGCCACCTCCTCTGGGGAAGATGACCTCTGTGTTAGGAGCTCACTCTGGGCCCATCTGCCTTCCCCTGATCACCAGTGAGAATTTCAGATCCCTTGCATCCCACATACAACTGAGACTAAACCTTACTGTCAAGAGATTCCTGAAAGCTCAGAGCCCAGAGAAACACAACTTGGACTGTGGCTAAAAGTCTTTATTCTAAGAGACCATGAGTATCCCTGCCGGTTTCCTGGCAGCCTCTACGTGGTGGGGCTGTCAGCTCCCTTCTTGCCAACAGGAGGCTTTAGGCATTTCCATACCTAGGCCTAACCGCCTTCTATGCAGAGACAAGCAGAAAGTCTCGTTCTTAAGGCTCAACTTCTTTTCTGTCCTAGGGTGATTGACACTGGGAAGATCCATTCCCTGCAAGGGAAAATATCCAAAACCCATGTCTAATGCAAAGTATCATGGCCTATTGCACATTTTCCAAATTGTGGCTCATCCAACCATAAATAGAAGGGACACCAACAGTCCAGTGTTGGTGGTGCTGTGCGAACCACAGCTTTTGTGCAGCAAAAATTGAAGAGAAGGTAAGAACTGTCTACCTGGTGGGGCGCCTGGGTGGCTCAGTTGTTTGAGTCTCCAACTCTTAGCTTTGGCTCAGGTCACTATCTCTAGGGTGAGATCAGCCCCTAGATGGACTCTGCACTCAGCGAGGAGTCTGCTTCTCTCCCTCTCCCTCTATATCACCCCCTTCCCCGCCCTCTGCCTGCATGCATGTGCACAGAAGCAAGCTCTCTCTCTCTCAAATAAATCTTAAAAAAAATAAATAAATAAAAAGAGTTGTCTATCTGGTACTAAGGTAGAGTCTCAGATCCTGGGAGAAAATACTTGCACAAAACTCAGTCACATCTTACAAGAACACCCAGTGCGTTTCAGACTCAGGTCAATTTCTGATTCTATAGGAGCTCATTTTTACTATTAAATCAATTTCATTACTAAACAGAATATTGAAGGCCAGCATCTACTTTTAGGTTATTTCCCAAGAACAGTGGGTAGGTACTTCTCTATGTCTGCATAGTAAGAAGGGCTAATTCTGCAAGGGTGAATTCCAGTACCTACTCTGGAATATCTAAATATCCTGTACTGTCTTAAAGGGCATTTTTCCATCTTCAAATCTCTTAAGATGTAAGTTGTATTTAGGTAGACATGTTACTTCAGTCATAGTTCCAATGCTGCTACTGTTTGTGGGTTGCCCAGTTTATTCAATAGCTACTTAAAATCAGATGGAAACCCTTTTATGCTATCCAGGAAAAAAAAATTAATATAAGGCCACATGGGTCAGCTTTCTAAATAGAGAGAAATATCAACTATTCTTTTCATAGGTTAAAGTAAGAGTGGAGAACACATAACTTTATCAGATATAAACAAAACAGACTCCAGGTCTCCATGGTGGTCAAAGACAAGACGGCAACGAGAAATAAGGGGAAATTAAGGAGAGAGGGAAAGGTAAAAGGTAGTGATATTATGAAGTAGAGACTGAGGCACAAGATAGAAGTAAGACACCCCCCCCAACACACACATACACACCTACGTTTTAACGCATCATGTATCCAAGACTCCCACCGGAGTAAAATGAGATAGGGAGAACACATTGAGACTAAGAAAAGCACACAGGAGATCATGGATAATATGATGGGGATCTTGTTTTCTAGTATATGCCCACTAAAAACTTAAAGTAGGGTTATGGTTTTTTTAAACTATGGACCCAAATAAACACAGTTAGCTATAGGAATTTAAATCACAACTGATTCCACATCCCCTCACCGGTACTCATTCTGCTGAAAAAAAAAAATCTTTGAAACGAAAATTGTCTTTCTAAACCCATATTTTAGGCCTTTATCTGCCTCAGTAAAAGTTGATAAGATTCTTACAGTATCCTACAAGGGAAATTACTCTTTTCTCCAGAGAGATCGTCTACTTATTTTGGGAAACCAGATTAGGTATTCTACAGCCACTTTAATATTTTTAGCGCAGAGCCCTATAGCTGAACATTTTCTAAACTTCAACTTTCTCTCTCGAAGTAGTTCTGCACTTAACCCATTCAAACAAAACAGGCTTTGGAATCTGACAAAGCCAGATTTGAAGTTTGGCTCTGTCACTTCCTAGGAAGGGGCAGTTGGCACATATATTCAACCTAAGATTCGTTTTTTGTTTTGGTTTGGTTTGGTTTTGCTCTTATTTTGCCAATGGGACTGATGTGAAGATGACGTGAGATCATGTATCTAAAGTATCTAGCCTTACTCTGGCAGATGTCTTTATTAAGGTCCTTGTTTTCTGCCTCCCACATACACGCCATTTAGTACACAAGCCCCTTTTAAAAGCACATTCTCACTGAAGGCTAAGAAAAGGGCTCCTCACTCAATTACAGTAATAGTAACTGACATTTGCATTGCTCCTCCGTGGACCAAACCCTGTTTTAAGTGCTTTACATACGTAGCTCATTTAATTCTCACAGCTCACTTGGAGGCAGGCATTATCGTGACCCCTGTTTTAGAGATGATGAGACCCGATGAGAGATGTTGACCAACTTGCCAAGACCCGGTATTGCAGCAAGTAGGAGTGCTGGAATTCTAACTCAGCCATTTGGGTTCAGAAGCTATGCCCTGATTTTGCAAACACAACGCACAAGATCTAGTCCAAAGAGTATACCATCTGCTGCTAACCTGAATGCACTCTTGAAAAATAAAGCTAGAAAAATTACAGAATTTATTTTCCAGAAGTTTGCCTCAATTCAATACAAAATATTTGTATTGGCCTCTGGTTCTATGTGGGAACGTGTCTGAAGAAATAGAGTTTTAATTAGAGGAAACCTCATATTTCACAGGACTTACCTTCATCCTTCCAAGTGTTTGGAAAAGTGTAAGAGGTTCTGTTGTGGGATAATGTTATATAACCCAAAGAGATCATATAGCCTTCCACACCTATGATTTTGAGCAAACATATACATGAAAGTAGCCCTGGAAGTTAAACAACACTGCAGCAAATGACCACCAGAGATAATTCTCATCCTCATTCCTTCATCTGTTCAAATTTTCACATATCTCTTATTTATTCATTCAACAAATATGTGATGGCTGCCTATGCTAGTGCTCGTGTCATAAGCCTGTGAGAGGTCTCTACTCTGATGGAACTTACAATCTAATTGGAAGAGACAGACAATAATCAAAGATCTGTTGCTAGGTTATATGTTGAAGTTGCTATCTTTTTCTAAAATACTGTATATTCACTCCCCAGTCCCACCTCCTCTCTTATGGTATTTATCAGGAATGCTGATTTTCTTCCTCCCAGCCATGACAAAGCAGGAACCAAGATTGGAAGAAATCCCTGACAGACCAGATGGATGAAGATCCTTAGATGCTCTTCCCAGAAACCAGAGAAGTCAGAGCCTGGGGGATGGAGAATGAGCATGCTCAGTGGTTGCTCAGATGAGCAAGGGTAGAGAGAACCTTGTAATGGGAAGGGGAAGGGAAACCTTTGGTTATGAGACCCATATAGCATGGAAGAACAATAAAAGAGGATATGTAAGTCCTTGTAAAGCCCTCATGTATGTACAGCCCTGTATGCCTTATACATAGTAGGTGTGCAATGATCATTAACTAGTATAATTTTTATTCTCTTTATTATTTTACTATTTTGATTATGACCAGCCCCTTTAGCCCCAGGAGTCCTGTGCAAGAAACCGTTCTCCATGGCTGACCTTTGACGGCTGACTATGTGTCCCTTGACCTCTCCCAATTGTCTCACTCTCCCTGTCTTGCCCAGTCCACTCCCCTCCTGGGTGCTCACTCCTCCCACCTTCTAAGATAGCCTGCTAAGTCCTAGACAAATGCAGTTTATGTCCTGTCTTGGGTTCAGTAAGGCCCTCACTGATCTCCTTTGTCCTGCTGTCGATAGAGTTTGGATCTCTTCTCATTATATGGATGATCTATGCTCAATTCTATAAAAAAGCAGGTAATGTATCTTCAGTCAGGCATAAAAAGGCCTATTTTAATATAGTGTCTACATGAATTTAAATCTACTTGTATCAGTTCAACTTAGAGTCAGCTCTAAGGGTAAGGATTACTTGACATAAAGGTCTGACCTGTATACGTAAAACCCAGAATAAGAACTGGTATTATAAGTGTTGCATTTATCCTTTGTGGCAGTGCTGAGGGCTCTTTGCTGGGTTGTGTAGGGGAGCACCCTGCAAAACCCAGGAGAAAATGATCTAATACTTTTGATTATTATATAAGCAGGCATTATGGGTTGAATTGTGTCCCCCACTCTCAACTCATGTGTTGAAGCCCTAACTTACCTCAGAATGTGACTGCACTTACAGAGCCTATAAAGTGTCAATTAGATTAAAATGAGGCCATTTTAGGGTAGGTTCTAATCCCATCTGACTGGAGTTCTTAGAAAAAGATAAAATTTGAATACACGAAGAGACACCAGAAATGTGCATGCACAGAGAAAAGGTTGTGTGAGGACAAAGCAAGGATACAGCCTGCAAGCCAAGGAGAGCAGCCTCAGAAGAACTCAAACCCACTGAGACCTTGATTTTGTACTTCCAGCCTCCAACACTGGGAGAAAATCAAGGTTTGTCATGTAAGCCACCCAGTTGGTAATATTTTGTTATGACAGTCCTAGCAAACTACTACAGTGCATTAGACAGTGAATCTGTTCACAGTGTTCACAGGACCCACTATTATCAGGTTGATGTACAGAAATTTCTGAAAAAGTCATTCAGAAAGGAAGCATGACAGAGTAAAACTTCACGGAATTTTGGCAGACCAGCTCTCAAAAGATGGGTCTTCCAGTTTTCAATTATGGGTCAGAGGGTAATTTATTTAACTTTCATTTCACTTCCCACATCTTTAAATGGGCATCATAGTTCACAGGGAGGTTGTGAGGATTAAGTAAAATATGAAAGTGCCCATTTCTACATTTATTAGGTACTCAATTAATGATGTCTTCTATCATTTTCTTAGGGAGAAGAAGCTTAGGTATAGTTGGATGCCAGCTAGATAATATCTAACCCATGGGTGACATTATCCACATGGATTCTGTGGATCAACTATACACTTGAAATCAGTTCACTGTATTTTACTTCAACAGCTTGATAGCTATTAGAGTTGAAAAAAGTCTTTTCTCCAAAACTTAAAAAAGACAAAACGTTCAAAGTTGGGAAAACATGTAATGTATCAAAGATGGTTCTGGAAGAATGAAGGGGAGTAAGTCAGAGGGGGAGACGAACCAGGAGAGATGATGGACTCTGAAAAACAAACTGAGGGTTCTAGAGGGGAGGAGGGTAGGGGGATGGGTTAGCCTGGTGATGGGTATTAAAGAGGGCACGTTCTGCATGGAGCACTGGGTGTTATGAACAAACAATGAATCATGGAACACTACACCAAAACAAATGATGTAATATATGGTGATTAACATAACAATAAAAACGTAAAAAAAAAAGTAAAAAAAAAAAGATGGTTCTGGTTTTCCTGAGTCATTAAAGGGACAGACATATCTCTTCTTATTTGTGCTGGGAATTCTTCCAAACTGCATTAGCACTCAATCTCAACCACTCTGAAGCTAATGCACATCCCCAATGCATTGTTTTTTGAGTCAATCATACAGCTCTTTACCATGAACCAATCAACTGGCTCACCCTTATTATTTAATTTCTGTCATGGTCTACAGTGGGCAATATGTTATAAACCAACCAATTACTGTGGTCTCCACTTAAAATACAAAATTCCTTTTTCTTCCAATTTATGGAAAAATTGAGAAAAATATTTAAAGTGTAATGGCTCTTTGGATTTAAACTTAGTGTACTTTGGGTTTGGAGAAAGTACCTGTCAGGAAATCATTACTGTGCTGAGGTTTGACTCACATATCTATTTCTGTACTAATCTCCCATCAAGGAACAAAATAGTCTTATCTTTACAGTGCCAATCAGCCTACCCCCCAAATCCATTAGTCAGGTATCATGTTCCACTTATATCTTTATATGGGATTTCCTGTCACCACATGATAGAACCCCAAATTACTTGTCTAGAAGTACTTGTCTATATATCATTGCTTCACATCACTTTGATCACTGGTGGAAAACTGATCTTCAAGAAAAAAGAACCACAAACATATGAATAGATGAAAACCATTTTGGTTACATATTAAAGAATATGTATTTTTTGAACTTTTGTGTCTCACTTTCTCAGTTTATCACAAGCCTAGAAAAAGCTTTAGTAACAACTTTAATTAAACAAATTAATGGAAGCCAATAAATACAAGAAGTATTCCCTTTTCTTCCAAGTTCTAACTCACTGAAATAATGATGCTTTAAACATCTGAAATGTTGCATGTATAAATGGCTCTGGACTTAAGAAACCTGAGTGTCTTTAACTGAACTTATCGGGGAAGTGGTAAGTTGCAAGGGCAAATATAGCACTCAAACTGGAGCTTCATCAAGAGTAGCTCTTCCAGGGGTGCTGGCTGGCTCAGTCGGTTAAGCATCTGCCTTCGGCTTAGATCATGATCTCAGGGTCCTGGGATCGAGCTCTGCATCTGGCTCCCTGCTCAGCGGGGAGCCTGCTTCTCCCTCTCCCTCTGTGCTCTCTCCCTCTGTCTCTCAAATAAATAAATAAAATCTTGAAAAAAAAAAAGAGTAGCACTTCCATCTAGGATGCTGATAAAAAGTAAAAATGCAATATGACAGGAACACTTGTTTAAGAGATGACCACCAGGGTGTTTATTGTCCCAGAAGATTGAAATATGCAGTATCCTGCAAGGACACAATAGAGTTGTAACTGAAAGAGACTTTGACTAGCTAATTAAATGACCCTTTCAAAAGTGCAAAGAGCTAACTATTCACACAACATCAGAGCTGGGTGAGTTTCCCTTTTGTGTACCCTTTACAAAAGAAGACTAGCAAGTAAAACAAATGAATTTTGATACATGTATCATATGATCTCACTGATATGAGGAATTCTTAATCTCAGGAAACAAACTGAGGGTTGCTGGACTGGTGGGGGGTGGGAGGGATGGGGTGGCTGGGTGATAGACATTGGGGAGGGTATGTGCTATGGCGAGCGCTGTGAATTGTGTAAGACTGTTGAATCACAGACCTGTACCTCTGAAACAAATAATACATTATATGTTAAAAAAGAGAAGATAGTAGGAAGGGAAAACTGAAGGGGGAGAAATTGGAGGGGGAGACGAACCATGACAGACTATGGACTCTGAGAAACAAACTGAGGGTTCTAGAGGGGAGGGGGTAGGGGGATGGGTTAGCCTGGTGATGGGTATCAAAGAGGGCACGTTTTGAATTGAGCACTGGGTGTTATACGCAAACAATGAATCATGGAACCCTACATCAAAAACTAATGATGTAATGTATGGTAATTAACGTAATAAAATAAAACAAACAAACAAACAAATGAAGTTTGGACAAGCTGGAGGAAGAGGATCCAACCTTAGAGGACTGGGAAAACAACCTCCAACCCCGAGCTCCTGTTCATTGTATGTTTACTGTGAATACTAATGGTATTTGTCCACACCTCTGATGCCTACCTCAACAAGTAAAGTTCATAAAGGATGAAACTGTGCATTAGTACAGAAGACTAGTATAGAAGACAAGCATACTTGCACAGCAAAATGGACAATCCCATTCATAGGCAGGGATAATATCTTTGTGAATATAAAGCCATT
This sequence comes from Callorhinus ursinus, assembly GCF_003265705.2. Lineage (NCBI taxonomy): Eukaryota > Metazoa > Chordata > Mammalia > Carnivora > Otariidae > Callorhinus > Callorhinus ursinus. The sequence continues at coordinate 24,532,548 of NW_027397074.1, forward strand.
CATTTTCATTCTTCCTATAAACTTTTGTCCATTAGAAGTTTTGTATTTCTGAAGTTTATGTCCTCAGAGCAAGAGAAATTTCGGAGAGAGACAGAGACAGAGAATGGATTTTCTACATTTCTTTACAACCTCCCTTAGCATATCAAGGTCCAGGACTCAGCTCATAAAATGAGCCCAGCCTGGAGTGTGGAGAAAATATTCCTCTCACCTCTAGGACATAAAACTTGCTTTTCAGTGATAAAAAATAAGTAGGACTTGCAGTGAGAGAGCAAGACTACTTTTTTTTTTCTATTCCTGAGAAACGGAGGGAAGTTAGAAAAAGAAGATGAGCTGAGAAGAGATGAGATAAGGTACAATAAGATAAGATGAGGAAATGACTAGACACTGTCCTCAGAAGGGAAGACAATCTGAGGGCAGTGGGGACCTCCCCACCTAGCTCCCACAATGGGATTGAAGGATGAGTCTGTTAACCAGGAGCAAAACACATCAAAGTAAGCTTTTGATGTGTAAACTTCTTTCAAACAGTGTAGTTTGAAACCAGGAAAGATGCCCCGACATTTGGCTTTTCTACCCAACACATGGTTTTTCTGTAGCCAGGATGGGAACGCAGAAGTTCCTGCAGCCCCAGAGTGGAAGCAATGGTAGTGGAGTTGACAGCTACAGCCTGCTGACGGCAGGGTGAGGGGGCATCTACAGCACCAGTGGGAGCTATAGTGGGGTGGGGCCAGTGAGGAAGGGTCTACGAGAGAACCCAGCTATTGAGTTACGACAGCCACAGACATCAACTGCAAATGTGAGCAGGACCAGCACTTGGCAGGTAGACAGATGCCATTGTACCAGAGCCCCAAGATGCCAGAGGACACTACCGCCAAGGACCCAAACTCTTTCCCTCTACCACGAGGTTGCAGTGCTATACACACTCGCCTTGACCCAGGTAATACTTGGAAAGAAGCTGGAGAAGGAAACAGAAAATAAAAATCTGAATCTTAGTGAAACTGAGCATATCTTAAATTAACGGTTTAAATTATTTAAAGATGTATGACTGTATTGGTCTGCTCAGGCTGCCATAACAAAATACCATATATTAGGTGGTTTAAACAACAGAAATTAATTTCTCACAATTCCCAGAGGCTGGGAAGTCCAAGATCAAGGTGCTGGCTTATTTGGTTTCTGATGAGAATTCTCTTCCTGGCGTGCAGACAGCTGTCTTGTCACTGGGTGGTCACATGGCAGAGAGAGCGAGCTCTGGTGTCTCTTCGGCTTCTCATAAGGTCATGAGGACTAGTGGATCAGGGTCCCATCCTTAGGACCTCATTTAACCTTTATCACCTCTTCACAGGTTCTATCTCCAAATATAGTCACTCTGAGGCTTAGAACCTCAACATATGAATTTTGAGGGATGAAATTCAGTCCATGTCAAGGACTACATATTTGTTTTCTTCCTTCTATCCAGTGGACTGAAATTTGTGAGGAAACAAAATTACAGACAAAATAAAGAAGTGACATCTTCTCTGTATTTCAGTGTAAAAACAATCAAAATCGTGAGTAACTGTGCTCTGTGTCTTTGTGAGTATCCACAAACACATAAACACAAACATAATAATGAAGTGACTAGCTGTTGCCTAAAGATAGGATAAGCTCTGGGTCACCAGTGGCTGGGGACAGCCTTAGACCAACAAACTGGAAACTGCACTGGGCTTTACTGCAGTTCATTTTCTGAATCCTCCTATGCTTCCCAAATAATCAGCTCTGCCCTTCCCATGCTCCTTGTGTATTATATATCTCTCAACAGATTCAACTGACTGGACAATTTTACCAAGTGAGTTGTTATGCTATGGAAGTGTGTTTGCATCCCAAGAAATTAATGACTCAGGCATTTTCCGAGTTCTGGGTTAAAAATAAAACCTGATATTAATGCATGACACGATGTAATAATGGCAGGAAAAAAATAGATCCCTTTGTTTTGGACTAAATATACATGGCCCATAATCCAATTCCCACTCTCATGTTCCCTTTTAAAACAATCCTAGCTTCCCCAAAATGTTTTGGCAAAACTGCTCTGTAAATAAATCACTGCTCTCTGTAATGGGGATAAATAAAACCAAAGGCATTATCAACATAGTTTTGTTTTTGCCTCATAATATTGTGGGAAGGAGGAAGGGACTGCTTATGGGTATCATGAGAAAGCAGGAGTCAGAAATCAGATTTATTGCCATCCCTACAGATGGAAAGTTTTGGGTTTCTGTTAAAAAAAATATTCTCTCTAGATTATTTGCTGCATTGGTGGGAATGAATTTGAAAGCATCCTCTTCTGAAGTTTAGTAATATTTAGATTTTTTTTCTTCAAACTCATCCCAGGCATCATAATGTATTTCTCAACAAAGATCCCTAAGCCTTTCAAGAAGGCTCCATGTAACATAACATAAAAAAAAAAAAAAGAAGGCTGCACGTCATATGGAGATGCATGGAAGTGAGTACCAGGAGACTTGTGTTCAAAGTCATCTTCCTACCACTTGTAGGTCACTTCACTAAGCTTCCTCAATTGTGAAATGTCTCATCCACCTCAACAGGTTTCTTTGAGGCTCTAGGGAAAAGATGAGAACTCAGACACAAAGATAGATACCAAACAGGTATCTTGTTTACAGTAGACTTTCAAAAGATTTTTTTAAGTAAAAGAACATATATAAATTGGACTGAATATGTTTAAGCTTTTCTCCGTCCATGCATCAACAGCCTTCAAAAAGATCATTCCTTTTAGTTCCACCTGCATTTGTACATCAAAGCATAGAATAAGTCATTCAGAAGATGTGAAAAATGTGAGCAAGTGGGGCTAGCTGGGAAGTAAGAGAAAGGAAAATAAATAATTCGTTCAGAGGCAATGACACTTTGAGGATGCTTTCCTTGTCCCTGACTTGGTCTTAAGTATTCTAAGAAGCCTGACTGAAGTTAAGAGTCTTATGTAATTGTGTTTTATTTGGCTCACTCAAATTGCCATTTTGGTAGACTTATTGTTCAATAACTGCTCATTTAATCCAGAAACAAGCCAAAACTCAATGAAGAGCCATTTCCTTGCTTTTTTTTCATTCCTGTGCTACTGACAATTGAATTATATTTTCAAAATATTTCATGTGCAGAAAAATTTAGAACATGCAATAAAGCCAGCTGCAGAAGACTGAAAGTCAGCTGAAAGCCATATCAAGGCACAAGAGATTTGTTTTGCTTGGAATGGTCACCTACAGCAATGACATTTTTTAACTGATTTGTTCCTCATTGTTCCTTCTGTAAGTAAATGTGACATTCTGAGTAAAGCCACTGAATTTCTCCTAGGATAAGTGCCCCCTGGAAATACTGCCATTCTACAGATTTAGACAGGCTTCGAGTGATTGCCTTTTCATAGGAATAGTGGATATACCAGCCTAGATAAGAATAGAATCTTGCCTACTTGACTTCCATCTCAATTCTGTTAAAGGTCACAGTAGAGAGTAAGCATGGCAGGATTCCTATTCTGGAGTCCCTAGGATAGGCAATGTTACATGTATGACAGCATTGCATAAGTCCAGGGGGCACCAATCATATTCTTATACCCATTTATTCTTATATTTATGTGCTATTCTTATAGTGGGTCTATAATCGTGCATTTTTCTAGGAAGAGAGTCCATAGCTTCCATCAGACTTCTAAAACTGTCCCTGACCACCCCAGACTTAAGGATATTCATCAGGTTTCAATAAATACAATAGAAAGTGTTTTTTGTCTTTATATCTGATTTCTACTTTTTCTCCATGATGCAAAAGAGCCAATCCTGCAAAGTGGCTTCCTTGCATTTAGGTCAAAGCTTTGATTCATAGTTAATTGATGATTATTCAGAGGCAAATTATCCATATGCTTTATTTGTCAGTCTTCTTTGCTTATTACATTTCTGACTATCTTCTCTAATTGATTATAAGCTTGTCCACCGGAGGGTATACAGAAGACCAATGATGTGAATTTATTAGTTACTCATTCTGCTAAAAAGTTGGATGAAGATATATCAATGTAATCTATTGATTTTCAATGGGAAACTGTTCTATTATTTGATATTTTCAATTATTCTTGTCATTTGCATCTCCTTTAGCCCTGATAATTGGAAGTCAACCTTGCCTGAAATACAGAAATTATTACCCCACATGAGGCAAGTCTTTTTCTCCTGCTATCCAATAAGGTGGGCTTTCAAAAACTTTTTGGAAGAGAAACCACTAGGTACCAGATGTATAGAAGTGGTTGGTGGTGACATTCCATGATATCAAGTGCTAAAACAAATAGGTTGTATGTGTGTGTGGTTGGAGTGGGGGATCAGAAGACATCAAACATTCAACCTAGAGATCAAGTGACCAAGAGTTATTCTACAGTAACCCTTTTCCTGTTGAGTACTGGGTGGCCTTTTCTTCATATTCTGATACAAAAGAAATAGAGAACTTTCTTACTCACACCAAATAAATGCAGCCTGGAATCTGTATGCAGTCCCAGTTTCTGCCATGGCAATTTAAAAGAGAATCTTGTTGCTCAGGCAGAAGGAATTCAATCACCTGGTGGAGATAATGAAAGAGTTGTATAGTTTTAATCAGATATTGACTGATTACTGTAATATTCTCCTGTAGCAATAGCTGTGGGCATGAGAAATAGGGGGAAAATGGAAGAGATTTTCAGGCGGATATGAAGTAAATAAGTGTTCGAGACTTGGAAACTCTGCAAAACAACAGCAACTGATACTTTAAAAGCTTGGTTTCACTGCTGCAGCCTGTAATAAAGTCCACTCTTACTGCCTGTTGGGTAGCTGACAGGAGCATTCGTGAATAGTTCTCCAATATTAACAATTGTCCTTGTCTACTAGATTTCCTGCCAGTTATCCTAACCAGTTAGTATTATCAGTGGCTCAAGCAGTAAAATCCTAAAACTACAGTACTATTTTATTTTATATTCTAGCCTCCGTATAATTGTCATATAATTGTGTTTCTGGACTATAGATGAAATCTATTATTTCTTGCTTTGTAGAACATGCAGCACAATGTGTACACACTTGTAATGGCTATTCTGAATGAAGAAACAGACCAGGAATTATAAGTCATTGCTAGTTGAAAAAGCTGCTTTGCATGTTTCTGAGGACAAGTAAACCAGAATGGCTATGTTCATAATAAAGAAACAATTCCATTTTGCAAACATTTAAGGAATTTTCACTCTCTGCATAGCACAGTGCAAGGTGCTAGGAGACATGATAGATGCATTACTGTTCTAAAAATATTACTGTGAGCCAACAAAGAAGAAAACAGTCTTTTAAAAGAGGTAAATACAGAGACAAGGAATTTAGTCCAAAGGGATTAATCCAACAAATACAAACAAAAACATGAATCTGTTAAGGAATTTTGAATTTAAGTGAAAATAGAAGGTAGCAGGGCTAGTTCAAAGGAGAAGACAACTGATGACTAGAATTTGTAGCCTTACAAGAGAGAAAGTTATACCAGCTATAGGGGTGTAAACAAGCAGCCCCTATTTATAAAACACTTAAATTAAAATCATAGAGTACTACTACAATAAAGTACAGAGTATTTCTCCAACAGTTTTTTCCAAGGACATAGGGTAAGTGCAGGGTGGAAATTTTGTGTGTCATCCCCTCACATCTAAATGGAATAAAGAATTACATTATTGGGCTTACTGGAGATGGCATCCCAAGAGTGCATGCTTACTACAACCCTGAAATAGTTAGGACTCCATCATAAGATGTTAACATTACTCTCAAGTTTGAGGTCTCCTTCCTTTCATTATTAAAAGATATTTTATCTCTGGAATGCCTTTAGTGTGCTTCTGAGAAAAAACATGTTGTAGTGTCACTTTAAAAAAATCAGAAGTTTGTTTAAGAATTACTAAATTTAAGTTTCAGATGCACATATACAATTCCCCATTCTTTCCTATAAATATTTTAGAATCTGGATGACACCCTGAGATACTTCACAGGCTGTCCTCATGGAGTTATAAAGATGGAGTCAATCTAGTGATACAAGATATAGCCTGTAGAATGTGGCTTGAGGAGCTAGCCTGTCCCAAATTTCTCCCCTTTTGGGAGATATGAGAGAATATCACTCATTCTCTTAGGGAGATCTCATAAAAATAACACACAAATGTTTTGATAAGAAGTATGACTGTGCAGTGATGACAGCAAGATGGCAAAATAGAAAGTACTGGAAGTCTTAGCCAGGGCAATTAGACAAGAAAAAGACGAAAAAGTCATCCAAGTTGGACAGGAAAAAATAAAGTGATTCTGTTCACAGATGACATGATCTTTAAAAACTTAGAAATGATTAAAAAACTCAGTAAAGTTGCAGAATATAAAATCAGAATACAAAACTCAGTTACATCTCTATACACTAGCAACAAACAATGCTAGAAGGAAATTAAGAAAACAATGCCATTAATAATAGCATTTAAAAGAACAAAATACTTTGGAATAAACCTAACCAAGGAGGCAAAAATTTGCACACTGAAAACTACAAAACATTGCTGAACAAAATTAAAGACACAAATAAATGGGAAGACATACCGTGTTCATAGACTAGACACTTAATATTGTTAAAATGCTTACATTACCCAAAGTCGTCTAATGATTCAATGCGATCCTTATCAAAATCTCAATTTAATTTTTTATTGAAACACATAAAACAATCCCCAAATACACATGGAACAAAGAAGACACCAATTAGTCAAAATAATCTTGAGATAGAAGAACAAAGCCAGAGGCATCACACTTTCTGACTTTAAACTATATTAACAAGCTATAGTAATCTTAACAGTATGTAATTGGTATAAAGACAGACATATTAATCAGTGGAACAGGAGTGAGATCCCAGAAATAAATCTATATTACATAGCCATCTGATCTTCAGCAAGGATACCAAGAATACACAGTGGGGAAAAGATAATCTCTTCAACAAGTAGTACTGGGAAAATTGGATATCTACAAGCAAAAGGATGAAATTGACTCTTATCTTACACCATGCACAAAAATCAACTCAAAATGGCCTTAAACATAAAACCTGAAATTTGTAAAACTCCTAGAAAGAAACGGGGAACTTCATGATACTTTCTTGACAATAATTTCTTGAGTATGATATCAAAAACACAGGCAACAATAACAAATATAGACAAATTGAACTCTATCAAACTAAAAAGTTTCTGCACAGCAAAGGAAACAACAGAGTGAAAAGGCAATCTACAGAATGGAAAATATTTGCAAACCGTATAAAACTGCTAAAGTGTAAATATCCAAAATATATTAGGAACTCCTACAACTCAATAGCAAAAACAAACAAAAAAACAAAAACAAATAACTCAATTAAAAAAGGGCAAAGGACTTAAATAGATATTTCCTTCAAAGAAGACATGAAATGTACAACATGTACGTGAAAAAATGCTCAACATCACTAATCAAAAGGGAAATGCAAATCAAAATCACAATGAGATATCACCTCACATCTGTTAGAATAGCCATTATCAAGAAAACAAAACAAAACCCAAAATCGGAAAATAAAGAGTTGGCATAGTTGGTGGAGAAACTGGAATTCTTGTGCATTTTTGGTGGGAATGTAAAATGGAAGAGCCATTATGTAAAACAGTATGAAGTTTCCTCAAAAAATTAAAATTAGAATTACCATATGATCCAGTAATCCTACCACTGAGTGTTTATCCAAAAGAAATGAATTCAAGATCCCAAAGAGATATTTACACTCCCATAGTCATTGCATTATTCATAATAACCAAGAGATGGAAACAACCTAAATGTTCACGAATAGATGAATAGGTAAAAAAAGTGTGGAATATACATACGAAGGGATATTATTCAGCTATAAAAAAAGGCAATCCTGTCAAAGAGTATAAAATGGATAAGTCTTGAGGACATTAATCTAAGCGAAATAAGCCACATATTGCACGATTCTACTGATATGAGGTATCTAAAGTAGTCAAACACATTGAAGGAGAAAGTAGAAAGTTTTTTTTTTGCCAAGGACTAGGAGAAAGGAGAAATGAGGAGTTCGTTGGATATAAATGAGCTGTTGAATTGGTATAAATTTTGTGCCATGCAACTTAAAATGTTAGAGCTGTCCTCTATAACATGGTGTTTATATCTCACAATGCTATACTTCACACTTAAAATTTTGTTAGAAGGGTAGATCCCATGTTTTTTTAAGCACAATTAAAAAAAAAAAAAGTAGGATGAGGACTGTACTCCAGACTAAGCCCTTGGAGAGAAAAGAACAGAACAGAGTAGATGGTTCTGAAAAGAAAAGTGTGTGTATGTGCGTGTGTGTGCGTGTGTGCGCGCATGTGTGGGTTGAGTATAAGGAACCTCAAGGAACAGGGAGTCACCTCCCTTTAATTAAGTATCTTCTAAAATGTACCAATGCCTGATAAGTCCTGGGCACCTACAGCCTCCTGAACCAGAAGCTTCTCCCTGCTCCATATAGCCCCTTGAAAAGACTGGGCTTTGATTTCCATTGGCCATTTTGCTTTCTAATTTCCCTATCCCGACCCCTAGCCCTTCCAGGGATGAATGGCAGGGAGGAAAGAGCAGGAAATTTGGAAACAGAGCCAGTTAAAATCTGGGCTCTGGCACTTCCCAGCTGCATGGACTGGGTTAATTACTTAACTTGTCTGGCACACAGGATTCTCCATTCAGGAAATGGGGTAGTAACAACCACGCACAAAACTTCATGTGAGTCTACGTGAGATAAGTTAGATATAAATACCCAAGTTTTAGAGTTGGAAATAATCTCAAAATCATCTCACCCAATGTCTTTCAAATATTTTTTACTTGCTATTCCCAAAAAGAATTTTTAAAAAATTCTGCACTCTCATTCATTTGAAGTTGACATCTAACATTTTTCAAGTTTAACTAGTTAAGCTTTTAGGTTAAATAGTCACAAAGTTATGCTTTTTGTCATGGTGTAAATACTGACATTTAAAAATAAAATCATTAAATCACACTTCTAGGAATCTAAATACTAGTTCATTCTAATACCTATCATCGTCTATTTAATTATATGTGAATAACATGAACAACATAACCAGACAAAAGAAATGGTAGTGGAGGGGAGCAACAATTTTAAATTAAAGGAGACTAAATATAAGGAGCAATGCATTGGATGCTACCTTAAACTAGGGGAAAAAAATCACTGCTATAGAAGATATTTCTCAGACAACTAGGGAGTGTTTGAATATACACTATATATATTAAATGATATTATGGAAAAATTGTTAGTTTTCCAATTTTCTTAGATATGACAATGAGATTGTCCATGCTAAAGTACTTAAAAGTAAAATGTCTGCAGCTTACTTTTAAATGGCGCAGATGAAAAAAATGTATACACACACACACACACACACACACACAGCAAAAAGCAAGTATGGCACGATTTTAACAATTGGTGAATTTATTTAAGAAGCTCTTTGTACTATTTTTTAATTCCTTCTATACATTTGAAAATTTATAAATTACGAAATTGGGACAATTTATTTAAAAAGCATGAGCAAGCATTATAGTAGGCTGGGAAATTGTATGCTAAACTTCTTTTTCTTCTGAAACTTGTGTTTCTATTTCATTTCCCCACGGAAATTTTTCTTAAAGCATTATGCTTGTATGATTTAAAAATATCTATTTGACCACTTGCTATATTTCTCTCCAAAACATGTTTATAAATTAAACTAAGATTTTTTTTCTTTAATCCCCCAAAATCTCCGAATATTAAAATAATCTTCCAGATTCAGTTATCACTAAAATTATTATATAATAGATCAAAACAAATAAAATTTTCCAGAAATAAATTATTTAATGAGATAAATAAGACTCCATTTTTCCAATTAGCTCCGATGTCCATGGATGAATACTGCTTCTTGCTAAAATGATACAGATTTCAATACCAACTATTTCTATTTTTGTTTTATAAATAAATCTTGTTCACATTTGTTGGTAGATGAGAATGGAAAACTTCTGTTATAGCAATGTTATTTAAGTAAATGAATTCCTTTTGAGATGAATACTAAAAATCACAAAAGGATCCACCCTACAAAAACAATTTAATCCTATCCTTTTGCACCTTGATTGAAAGAAAAGAATTAGGAGCCACCTGACTTTCAAAAGGATCTTGTTACTTGGTGATTTGAGTCATCCTTTTTCTCATTTTCTGGGAAGATTACCAAGAAAACTTTGCTAAGACGTATGAAATGTTTATTAATTACACATTTTTAAAAAATTAGAGGCATGCCGGTCTTCATGGTCAAGGCAGTTAGCCCCATCAGACCTAAATTTCAGAAAAAGTTTGACTTTAATATATGCTTCAAGGAATTATATAAAATCCACCAAGAAATAGATTATAAAAGTATTTGTTTTGGTTATCTATTACTGCATAAGAAACCACCTCAAAACTTAATGGCTTAAAATAATAACAATTTATTATTTTCCATGATTCTGTGGGTTAATCAGGTGGTTCTTTTGCTTCACATGAGGCACTGGGATGGCTCAAAAAGACCGAATGGCCTCACCACATGACAGGCAGTTTGTACTGGTTACGGGCTGGGAACCCAAACATGGTTGTTGGCAAGGGGCCTCAGTTCTTACTGTGGGCTTCTCTGTGTATCTACTTGGACTTCTTATAGCAAAGCTGTTCCTAGAAGGAAGCTTCAAGAAAACAAGGCCCAGTGTGCAAGCACTTATTAAGCATTGTATTATGCTTACCAATGTTTCAGTGGCTAAAACTGGTTACTAAAAACTAAGCACCCCTTAAAAGCCATCATTAAAACCAGTGGCCAAGCCTCAAGTCAACATGGAAGGGGACTATAAGATAGTGATAATACTGGGAGGTATTGAAGGCTTATTGGAGATTACCAAAGAAACAATGTATCATAACATCTTTTAAGAAAGAAAAGGTAGTCAAGAAAAATTGAAACCGACATGGAAATAATATCCTTTCAACACTTTAAATATTCCACTCCACTTGAAGAATTGCATGGTTTCTAAAGAGATATCTGATATAATTTCTTACCCTTGTTCCTCTACAAGTTTTTTTTTTTTTTTCGCCTTCTGGATCTGTCAAGATTTTTCTCTTTGTCTTTGATTGCCAAGGTGTTGATTTTTTTTTTTCTTTTGTATTTACCCTGATTGGCATTCTCTGAGCTTCCTAGATCTGTGGTTTGGTATCTGTTACTAGATTTGGAAAATTCTCAGCTATTACTATTTCAAATATTTCTTGCATTCCTTTCTCTTCCTCTCCTTCTGGTATTTCCATTACACATATATTACATCTTATGTAGTTGTCCCACAGTTCTTGGATATTTCGTGCTGCTTTTTGTACTTTTTCCTCTTTGATCTTCAGTTTTGTAAATTTCTATTTTGATATTTTGATAGCCTCAAGCTCAGAGGTTCTTTCTTCAGCCATGTCTAGTCTACTGATAAGTCCTCAAAGGTATTCATCATTTCTGTTACTGTGGGCTGGATCTCCTTTTGGTTTTTAGGGTTCCCATCTCTCTGCTTACATTGCCCATCTGTTCTTGCATGTTGTCTACTCTATCCATTAGAGCCCTTAGCATATTAATCACAGTTGTTTTAAACTCCTGGTCTGACCATTCCAACATCCCTGCCATGTCTATTTCTGATGATTGCTACATCTCTTCAAATTGTGTTTTTTGCTTTTTGGTATGCCTGGAACTTTTTTCTTGATAGCTGAACGTAATATACTGGGTAAATGAACTGACGTGGATAGGTCTTTAATACGAGGTTCTATGTTTCTCTGGCTAGGGATAAGGCTGTACCTTACTGTTTGTTACACTTGTGGTGTCACAGGCTAAAATGTCTTCTGGTCTTTGTTTTTTGTTTGTTTGTTTGCTTGTTTGTTTCCCCTGTTATCTTTTTGTCTCCCAGAGATTAAGGAGATTTAAGGAATCTCCTTAGAGATTCCTTAAATAGGATCTGAGGCTTGCAGTTCTTTTAGTTATAGTCCTCTTGTTACACAGGCGTTCTGTTGATGTGGTAGTAAGGTTTGCGGGGAGGGAAGCACTCTATGGTCCCATGATTAGATCTTGTCTTTTAATGAGCCTGAGTGAGACATTTTAACTTCCATCAAATTGGTTAGGCTTTGGTAAAACCCCAGCTATATTCTGGTAAAATAATTTCCCTTGATGGCAGACTTTGTTAAGGAGAACATAGAGTTCTGGATGTATTTTCAAAAATGTATTTCCCTTCCTCCTGCTGGATATTCACTGTGAGAACCTAGTAGGATTCCTACGGGTAAAACTAAGAATAGTGTGGGGCCTTCCTAATACTGGGCCCCCTCAGAGCTTTTAACTCTGAAGCTAGTCCATACTGAGCCTCCAGAAATTCATCAATTACAGATTAAAGTGTTCCTGCCAATATGGCTTCAGCAGACAGCTTCTGCTCCCTGTAATCTGTGATGCTATGTCTCAGCCTGTTTGTCCAGTTTTGGGGGCAATGGCTTGTCCTAGACCTCAATTCTCTGATGGATGTAAGAAGAGTTGTTGGTTTTTATTTGCTTGTCATAATTTTTATTTGCTTGTCATAATTTAAGAACTAGAAACAGGAAGTCCTTGAAATAATATCCTAAATATTTCATTTTATTCATTTCAATGCAGATATTGTGTAGCTAAAATTATAAGTTAGTATGAAGCAAGAAGTGTGATGAAATTCATAGTTTTTCTTCAGGAAATGTGTGTGCATGAGTTCAGCTTTTGGAAATAATGCAAAACTCCATTAATTTATTAGACACAAAGGATAAAATGTTGCTTATATATTTAACAAAAAAATGAAATACATATTACTAAGAACTAATCAGTTCTACAAATATTTTGTGTTAATAGGAAATAGAAAATATTAAACGTTTTATAAGATAATATAAGAGGATTGACTGTAATTGGTGTAAATATTTTATGATAGGGTTTAATAATATAGGTTTCAAGTACTTCATTGAATAATTCACAGTATAGCTAAAAGAAATTACCTGGAATTTATATCTGTGGTTTTATCTAATATAGTTCAAAAAATCTAATAATCTATTAAACATTACAGTTGCAGTTAAAGGAATAGCATCATTAATCCCTACCACTTTTGCTATCTGAAGCTGCTTTTCTCTTTAGCTCTTAAAACAAAATATGAATATAGAGAAAAGTTGAAATAAAACTTTTTGCATTTAAATACAAGATGAGGTGACATAAAATTTTTTTAAAAATTCATTTATAGAATTTTATATGTCTTACCAATGCCTTCCTTAATTTACCCTCACCAGACACTACCAAAGCACTGCGTTCTCTGACAGTGGTTAGAGGATGGCAGAGGTAGGGTTATTAAATAAGTTTGTCATTACTCTCTTTGCCTATATTCTATGATATATTTGATCTCAGAGCTTCCCAACAAGGACCAAAGCACCCCAATTCTAATGCTATTTTTTACCATTATCAGAAAAATTATAAATCCAGCCAAACCAGGATGCCCCATATGTTTATATTTTTTATATTTATATTATATTTAAATATTTATATTTAATTTTATGTTTATATATGTATTTATTTATATATACTTTAATTTTATATTTAAATATATTATATTTATATATTTATAAGTCAATAAAGAAGACTTACCCAAAAAATCATACTCCAAAATTACCCTTTATTTGAGGCCCTGGGTGTCTTTAACCCCAGGCAACATGCTATAGTAAGATTTAGAACAGGTAAAGAGTCTACCTTCTTTATATAGAGAAAGCCAATTGTACAATAGAAGTGGAAAAGTACAATCTACATGAAGCTGGGAAAGTGTACAAGTGGAAGTTGAAGATAAGAACTCGGTTCCCTTAAAACTACAGAGCCCATCTACCCCTTAAAATGTCTTTGTATACCTACAGAGGAATATGCATACACCAAATGACCACTAATCTAGGCCAACTTCCACATTTTTAAAATAGAGAAGCAGAAGCTCATAGCATTTAAATGACTTGTCTAGCTCTATACAACTACTTTGTGGCAGAATTGAGACTAGAACTTATATTTCCTGTCTCCCAACCAGTGTTCTTTCCAACACACTATGTTATTCTCATTTTATGTATGACAGAAGTAGGTCCAATGTCCAAAGAAGTTAAGGGTCTTAATCAAGAGGTGTCTGTAATCTTGGGCAGAATCAGAGTTAGGTAAAACTTCATATACATGTAGATTCTTCATTCAGTGAATTTGCTAAATTACATATTTAACATATTGTTAAAATATCAGTACTTTTGGAAGGAGTAACATCTTGAGTTGTTAGCCATTTATATCTCAGTAAGGTAGGTTTCCATATGAGAAAGAAAATAAAAGGAAAGAGTAAGTGCCCCTATATCAGAGTCCAATTAATACAGCAGAACCACTATGCATGATGTGTAATAAGAGAGCATGGGGAATAATCTGCACCACTAATGCAAGAGTGAGGTTTTGAGAGAGAAAAGAGGTTGGGGATTCCAACAACTTGGTTCTTCATATTATGGGCAGAGCTTGGAAGCCTTAGAACATAATGTTTTTGTCGTGATTACTGAGGGACAAAGAATGCTTGATAACTCAGGACATTTCTCATTCAAGAAGAATGGAAGGCTTGATTAGCAAATGAGGAGGAGAATTCATAAGTTGTGAATAAGGCTTAAGATGTGGGTCCAAGAAGACCTGGCATCCTCTTTCCTTCCCTTCTGGAATAGGCTTCAATGGGGGAGGCAAAGAAAGGAAAAGAGAGGTAAGTTTGAGTGGAGTCTCAGGACAAAAGTATAGCTAGGAGATGGCAATCCCAAAAGGAAGCCCTTTTTCCCACTTGGGTTGTGGGCAGTAGAGAAGCAATGGTCAAAAATGGTATCTGGCTGGATGGGACTGAAAGAAGCCTCAAAGAATTTTACGAACCCCACACTCTCTCACAGTGGAGAGAAAAGAGACATGAGTTACAGAATCCTGCAAAAGAAAGAGTCCAAAAAGGCAGAAAGGAGCCTATAGACAGAAGACAGCTTGCAATTGGGTCTCACACAAACCTGATTAAATGGGGTCACTGGGGACTGGGGGCATCAGCCATAAATACCAGCAATGCAACAATGCAGATCAGACAAGAAACATCTCAGTAGAGGCCAGCAGAGTAGGTGATTGCTGGACACTGATTGACTTACCCATGATCCCTGGATGATAAAATAAGACTCCCTTTCAACCCCTACTGCCTTCATTAACTTAGATTATCCCCAGGAGAAGGTGAGGATGGGGAAAAATCCAGATTTTCAGCTGGGCGTTTATTCAAAAGAAACTGAGTTTGAAGCAGAAATAATTGGACTACATTAAATTGTCAAGATCTCATGGTGGGATTAGTACCCTTATAATAAGAGGAAGAGACACAGGAGCTCTTTCCACCACACAAAGATGTAGAAGAGAGTTCTCACCAGAAACCAAATCAAGTAATATCTTGATCTTGGGCTTCCCTGTCTTCAGAACTGTGAGAAATAAATGCCTTTTGTTTAAGCTGTCTGGTCCATGGTATTTTGTTATAACAGCCTGAGCAGACTATACATTCTGTGTTTATAACTTTTGTAACTTTGGAAAATCCATACTCTCACAGAGAGATACTACAAAATTACCCACAAAAAACTGCTTTACCTGTTTCCTTCAGGTAGGTTTGCATCCTCATTATTTCTCATCACTAACAGTTAATAGCCTTATAGGCTACTTCATTAATTGTCAGGCAAATGTGTTTGAAAGTCAGATTGCACATTGATCTCTATAAATAAACTCTCATTCATTTCTCCTAAATGAATCAGTCCAAATTAGGGCTTGCCACAGGATACCAGTTATACATTTGAATTTCAAAGCATATGAAAATAGAAAAAATACTTCCTGTAATATATACTCTCAGGGTTGGACTAATTCTATTTTTGTAGACTTACAAAATACTAGCAACAATTAGATTTTACACCTCCGATATGCCTATCAACTCAGAATTTCCCTAGCAAATGTGCCATTAATCACATCTCAAGGAAACCACATTATTTATAAATAATTCATATATAGCACATGATTCTGTGGTTCAGAGCACAGACTCTTCTGGGTGGAGTCAAATCTTAGGGTGATCTTGGACAAGTTACCATTAAATCCCTTATGCTTCAGTTTTCTCAACTTTAAAATGAGAATATAGAAAGGATAGTTGTAATGATTAAATGAGATACAAAAGACATAAAACCATTAAATCAGTACCTGACTCAGGAAGTACCCTTGAAATGTCTACTTTTATTCTATTCTGGAATGGTGTCTATACAGAAAAACTACTGGAATGCATGACAGTCATTTGTGTTATCAATCAAATAAAACTCTCTTTCCTTCTAACACAGGGCACTCCCTCTTATCCTTATGACTGGGTGAGGCCATGTTTCTATCTCCGGCAAATGAACTAGTCAATGAATTAGAGTATTTATGGGGCAATATGAAATTCTCCAGAGTACGCTTTCTCCTCTGCCATGGCAACTAGGAAGGTTTGATGTGGTAGAGCCTCGAGGACTGGAGTGGTTTAAGTCAGCAGAGCCTCCCTGCTGCCCTGAGATACATCTGTTAACATGAGCAAAAGACAGACCCTTGTCATTGTAAGCCACTGGTATTTGGGCGAGTTTGTTAGTACAGCAGAACCTTTTCTATCCTAAGTAATGCAAAAAGCAGGCAATTATCTGGGTATTTAACTTACATAATATTTTCTATTCAAGTGAATGACATCCTCAGGAATACCCAGGGTGTGTATAATAATATCAGTAAGGAATAATTGGAAGAATGCTGGCTAGGTCAGTGTTTCCCCAAATGTCTGCCTTGTCTCAGCCTTTCCTTCGGTGTCTGAAATTTCATCCCAACGCTATTTTGGGAATTACTCTGAAGTTGTCCCCTTAAATATGGCATAAAACCCCAAGAAAAGTAATATATAAATATCAAATCTTTGCACATCCAAGGGCATGTGCTTATTGCTTTTCCAGGAAGAATCGGGGTAGCATTAGAGTTATGTTGGAAGATAAACTTGGAAGGTCTTTCTGATACATAATTCAGAAAGAAATTATGTGTATGGGGGAAATTATTGAGGCTGTATAATTATGGAGATAATTATCTGAGATTCATCTCCACTTCAGAACAAGACAAACCCAGCCAACTGCAAGAACTACTATAAATACAGCCTCAGTGACCTGCTCAAAGCCACTTGTTAAGTTATTCCAAAATTCATGTCTGACTCCTATATCAGGATTTTACCCACTATACCCTGCCGTTACTTTGCCAGTTCTAAGGCAAGGGGCCAACAATTGCTGAAGAAGAAGAGGCAACAAAAGAGACACCCAGGGGCACCTGGGTGGATCAGTCAGTTGAGCGTCTGACACTTGATTTTGGCTCAGGTCATGATCTCAGGGCTGTGAGATCGAGCCCCACATCGGGCTCTGTGCTCAGCATGGAGTCTGTTTGAATTTCTCTTCCTCTACCCCTCCTCCCTGCACTGGAGTTCTCTCCCTCTCTCTCTCTCAAAATAAATAAGTAAATTTTAAAAGAAGAAAAAGAAAACAACAACAACAACAACAACAACAAAAATGCAGACACACAGAAAGGAAAAGAAATGAGGACCAGAGAGTGAGAGACTGAATCCCTTCTAGCCTCATTCCCATCAATGGATTATATCAGTAAACTCCACTTTCTCTTTTCTTTTTCTTTCCATCTCTTTCTCTTTCTTTCTTTCTTTCTTTCTTTCTTTCTTTCTTTCTTTCTTTCTTTCTTTCTTTCTTTCTTTCTTTCTTTCAAGGGGGCTTAGGTTTGTTTCTTTAACTTACTATCAGGAGGGTCTTTACTTATATGCTTGATATGCTAGTTATTTAAATTTGGGCAATTTACTTAATATCTTTGTGCCTTAAGTGTCTTCTCTGTAAATTATAATAAGAGTTACTGTTAGAATTAAAGAAGATATCAAATGCCAAGTGCTTACTTAGCCCATGACATATAGCACGTACACAATAATTGTTAACCACTATCATTATTTTCATTTTCTCATTTTCAAATCTAATGGAGTCTTTTTGCCAGAGTTCCCCCAAAACACTGGTTGTATTATGTATGTGAAAATTAGTCATGGAAGATTTTCCACGTCTTCAAAAAGGGCAAGTCGCCATGCTTCTTACAATTACAGTAGAAATGACAAGGTAACATATAAGTGGCTCACCTAAACAGTTGCTAGATTTTTAGATCTTCCATCTAGTTAACCTCATACTCTCCTGAATATTGAAGATTGGACTCGAGCTGAGCCCAGTGCAGAGGAGTAACTTAGCATGTTTTCAATGAGTTTAGAAAACCTAAATTGTTTTTTACCAATTTATTTTTTACTGCAAGACAAGGAAGATTCTATATCCTTTTACTGTTGTAGTAGGTGCTTTTTGTTGTTGTGATTATTAAGGAATGAAATGGGGATGAGGCTGTATCCACAATTGAGGCAGAGATCAGTGTCCATCTGGTAGAAAGTGATCAAAAATTATTTTGAGCTATGAGAAATCTGAAGCAAGACTTGATCATCACCAGGAGACAGAAAGCACTCTCTGTTCCTTAGGAATTCCAGAATCCCTGGAAAGCATATCCAGTGCACTGCAGTTACTTTCAATAGAGACTCAAGTCATTTTATTTGGACATAACAGGAAAGAGTAAGTTCATAAACTTAGAATTTTAGGACCACATAGCAGGAGCCATTTGTCTGGATTTTCAGAGGGTCATATTTCATGAGCTGTCATTTCCTTTAAGGAAGCCATGAGAAGAGCTGTTTTACTCTGAAACTCATGAAGCTAAATTCAGGGCCCTACATTTGCATAAGTATCCTCAAGACTCTGAGAGGGGGCCTCTAGATGTGTTTGCTCAGTCATACATTTTGGTAAACATAGCAGGAGGGTGATGTTGTAACTGCATTTACTTAAGACTGCTTTCCCTTTCCACAGTGTGGTGTGGCATTGAGGTGGTGATGGTGTTCAGGTCACACTACCCCAAAATATGCCACCCAGGCTTATTGAATATTTTAAGCTGAAGTAGTTTGAGCAAATGGCAGAAGCAGAGAGGTTACTCTGACCTTCCCCTGCTTTTTTATCCCTGAAACAGTTTATAAAACCCTCATGTAAGTGGTGCCCTCCCTATACCTGGAGGCAAGAACATCCTTATCTCTGAAAACAAAGGGACACCAACAAGAATCCTAACAAACAGGGCTTGCTAAACTTCCCTCAGTTTATTGCAATTACTTCATACTCCTGAATCTATCATATTCTTCCATGACTGTCCACTCTTCCTCAAACCTGCCATAAAATATTCACTTCTGTTTCTTCGGGTCTTCATTATGGCTCCTGTGTCCTATAAAACTACGAAGTATATTTTTATGTTTTTCTCCTATTAACCTGTCTTTGTCAGTTTAACTTTCAGATCTAGCCATGAACTTTAAGACGGGGGAGGAAAACTTTTTCTTCCCCTCCAGTGGCCATGGACATTTTTGGGATCCAGCTCTGGGGAAGCTGAGCTGGGGATATATTTAGTTTGCCTGCGGTGAAATGTGTTCACATGATTCACAATCTCTTCCACATACAAAGTCTTGCTTTCAGGAATGCTGCTATCCTGCCTCCTTACCTGGCACGATGTGACAGAAGTGAGGGGTTAGGTCACCTGGGGATAATAATGCACTCCACAGTCTCTAGAGTACGTGGTAGAGAGAAGAAATAGGTTTAAAGCATCAGAGTCAGAAGTTTATCTGTGCAAAATTCTTCCAATTATCACCTATGAAAAATTGTAAGCAGAGTGTCCTTGATACCTAATCAGAATGGACTCTCTCTTCCATTAGGTAAGAACACACACAGTAAAGTAGCGGAAACACACAAGATTTTTCTTCTTTTTTGATGGAAATTGCAGGATATACAATTCATCAGATTCCCTTTGTAAGGCATAAACCTGTAGCAGCCGTACAAAAAGTGTTGAGAGAGGGTAAGTGTCTATGCATCTTAACTATCAGCAATTTAAAAAACAAACTTTGGTAGGGGTACCTGGGCGGCTCAGTCAGTTAAGCATCTGACTCTTGATTTCAGCTTAGGTCATGATCTCAGGGTCGTGAGATCAAACCCGGGTGTCAGGCCCCAGTGTGGAGACTTCTTAAGATTCTCTCGCTCGCTCTCTCTCTCTCTCTCTGCCCCTCCCCCCCACTCATGCTTTTTCTCTCTCTCTCTCTCTCAAAAACAAATTTTGGTAAACCCTGTAAATGAAAGATTGAATTATAGTTCTATTCTTTCTGAAGAAAATATAATAGTCATAGTCCTAAGACAAGGTGATCAAAAAAATGTTGGGGCATTATAGGGAAAGGTTGAGAAGCTATTATTTGGGGGAGGGGGGTTGATGTGTTGTTTTTGTTGTGACATTTGTCAGTTTTTAAAAAATTGTATTTTGTTATGATTTCTTTTCTCATTCTAAATATTCATGTTTATGTTTATCTTTGTATTATTTTTCTTAAAGAGAATTCCTGAAATTATTTAAGTTTCAGGTCCCACAAAGCCTAAGTCAGCCCCTGAATAGGAGACAAAGCACAAGTTAAAAGACTTCATTTCTCCAGGTATTGGTTGGGCCTGTTTCCTACTCTGTGCCGGGTGGAAACAGCTAATTAATGCCCTTTTCTTTCAAATGTGTTGCTGTTGAAGAAAATTAAATTAATAAAATTAAATCAAAAGGAGTGTCTAGGACTCCTGTTAGAATTGAAAACTAATTACTGATCTTGAAAAAGACCACAAGAGGTTTTGTGTGTACGTGTATTATTTAGTGCAAAGGGTAATTTTTAAGAACACAAATCATGTATAGATGTAGATAGGTAAATATATATTTGTGATTATTTGTGGGTTCTGTTTTTAAGCTAATAATTAGTTTTAATTTCATATTCAAAATAATGAATGGCAATGCAATGTGCTGGAAATGTAATTGGCCTAGTCTTGCAATACATACTGGAAGGATAGGCAATGCGTTCTGTTGGTTCTGATCAGCCACACTTGTATTTTTATCCACTTACTCTTCAGGTCTCTACAAATGAGAGAGTAACTTTTAAGAAATATAAAATAAGAAGAAACCTACATGTATGAGCTAGAGGAACCAAATCATTAATCCTATTTTTCATTCTAGAAAGCATTAGTCATTATCATTTACTTGATAGCAATACCCGCAATGCATGAGATAATATTCTCACACTGAACTGACACAAGTTCAAGCCAGAAAGATGACTTTTAATAGCTTATTTAGATTATCACCAAGTAGGCACCATCTGTTCAGAATATTGCAAAACCAGAAAAGGTTTTTTCTTCTTTTTTTACTGAAGTGTAATTAACATACAATGTTATATTAGTTTCAGGTGCACAACATATTGATTTGACAGTTCTATCCATTACTCAGTGCTCACCATAAGTATAGTCATCACCTGTCACCAAACAACATTATTACAATATTATTCCCTATATTCCTTATGTTCCTTGTCCTTTTCATCTCTGTGACTTACTTATTTTACAACTGGAAGTTTATATCTCTTAATCCCTTTTATCTATTTTTCCCATTCCCCCATCCACCTCCCGTCTCACAACCACGAGCTTGTTCTCTGTCTTTAAGAGTCTGCTGAGGGTTGCTAGAGTGGTGGGAGGGAAGGGGTGGCTGGGTGATAAACAATGGGGAGGATACGTGCTATGCTGAGCACTGTGAATTGTGTAAGACTGTTGAATCACAGACCTGTACCTCTGAAACAAATAATACATTATATGTTAAAAAAAAAAAAAGAAGATAGCAGAAGGGGAAGAATGAAGGGGGTGGAAATCGGAGGGGGAGACAAACCATGAGAGATTATGGACTCTGAGAAACAAACTTAGGGTTCTAGAGGGGAGGGGGGTGGGGGGATGGGTTCGTGTGATGATGGGTATTAAAGGGCATGTTCTGCATGGAGCACTGGGTGTTACACGCAAACAATGAATCATGGAACACTACATCAAACACTAATGATGTAATGTATGGTGATTAACATAGCATAATAATAAATAAAAAAAGTCTGCTTTTTGTTTCTTTGTTTTTTTAGATGCCACATAGAAGTGAAATCATATGGCATTTGTCTTTCTCTGTCTGACTTATTTCACTTACATAATACCCTCTAGGTCTATCCATGTTGTCACAAATGGCGAGACCTCATTCTTTTTTCTAAGGTTGAGTGATATTCCATTACACACACACACACACACACACACACACCACATCTTCTTTATCCGCCCATCAATGGACATTTGTGTTATTTCCATATCTTGGCTATTGTAAATAATGCTTCAAAAACAGGAATGCATAAATTTTCTCAAATTAGTGTTTTTATTTTCTTTGGGTAAATACCCAGTAGTGGAATTACTGGATCATATGGCATTTTTATTTCTATTTTTTTAAGAAAGCTCCATACTCTTTTCCACAGTGGTTGCACCAATTTACATTCCCACCAACAGTGCACAAGGGTTCCCTTTTCTCCACATCCTCTCCAATATGTTATTTCTTGCTGTTTTGATATCAGCCATTCTGACTAGTGTAAAAATAATAATCATTATTGTGGTTTTGATTTGCATTTCCCTGATGATTAGTGACGTTGAGCATTTTTTCATGCCTGTTGGCCATCTGTATGTCTTTTTTTGGGAAATGTCTATTCAGGTTCCCTGCCCATTTTTTAATTGGATAATTTGTTTTTTGGTGTTGAGTTGTATAAGTTCTTTATACATTTTAGACATTAGCACCGTATCAGATATATCATTTGCAAATATTTTCTCCCATTCACCAGGTTGCCTTTTTGTTTGTTGATTGTTCCCTTTTCTGAGCAAAAGCTTTTAATTTTGGTATAGTTCACTTTTTAGTTACTTTTGCTTTTGTTTCCCTTGCCTCAGGAGATATATCCATAAATATGTTGCTAAGGGTAATGTCCAATTTCTTTTAGGAATTTTATGGTTTCAGGTCTCACATTTAGGTCTTTAATCCATTTTTAGGTTATTTTTGTGTATGGTGTAAGAAAGTGATCCAGTTTCATTCTTTTGCATGTAGCTGTCCAGTTTTCCCAACACCATTTATTGAAAAGATTGTCCTTTCTCCATTGTATATTCTTACCTTCTCCTTATAGATTAACTAACCATATAGGTGTAGGTTTATCTCTGGGCTCTCTATCCTATTCCATTGGTCTATATGTCTATTTTTGTGCAAGTACCATACTGTTTTGATTACTATCGCTTTGTAGTATAATCATAAAATCTGGGATTGTGATACTTCTGGCTCTGTCCTAATTTCTCAAGACTGTTTTGGCTATTTGAGTTTTTTTTGTGGTTCCATACAAATTTTAGAATTATTTTTTCTAGTTCTGCGAAAAATGCTCTTAGTATTTTGACAGGGATCACATTGAATCTGTGCATTGCTTTGAACAGTATCAACATTTTAACAATATTAATTCTTTTAATCCATGAGCATGGTAGACCTTTCCATTTATTTGTGTCATTTTCAATTTCTAGAAAAAGTTCTTTTGAAGCCCCAGGGATAAAGCAATAGCCAAGTCATTCATTCAAGACATATTTGGTGTTTTTTGCTTATTGCTGTATTCCTGGACAGTACCTGTAGGTATTCAATAAACAGAGCTTACCATGTGGCTGTACCAGAACACTGAAGTACATTATAGTTTACGTAAATGGTACCCCCTATAATTGTGTTGTGTTCAACAGGTGACCAAATTTGGTGCCTCTGAAAATCATTTGTTGGATAAATGTATGAATGAATAAATGAATGAATGAAACATGGTGCGAGACTTCCATTTGTTTCCCCTGTACCAGGCACTAAAGATAGGCAGAGGAATAAGACAGTCCCCCAATTTAAAACACTCCTCAGTTATCTAAGCAAAATAGGAAAGGAAAGACATTCATAAAAGAAGAGGGAGGAGGAGGGGGAGGAAGAGGAGGAGGTGGGAAACAAGAAAAAGAACCGCCTGATTCAAAACCTGTAGCAGTGAAAATATGGAT
Organism: Callorhinus ursinus; assembly: GCF_003265705.2. NCBI lineage: Eukaryota > Metazoa > Chordata > Mammalia > Carnivora > Otariidae > Callorhinus > Callorhinus ursinus. The sequence goes on from NW_027397074.1 coordinate 24,556,641, forward strand.
AGATTGGGAACCAGTGTACCATGAGTGTGGTGTGACTGAGGTGTAGACATCATCAGAAGTGGCAGGAGATACAGCTAGAAAAGTTGGCTCTGAAATGTAAAGGGACTGTAATCTTACTGATCTCTGAATTCTCCAAAGTGCCTAATACAATGCCTAATTTATAATTAGTGCTTAGATCCTTAGTAGGATGGATGGATGGATTCATGCAAAATCTGAGCAGGCTTATTCACCCTGGCTCCACACTGTTACAGTCAGTAATAACCTTAAATCTTCTAATACTAATGAATTGCTTTTTATAATGTTCAAAAAAATAATTTCCCCATTGATATTTTGAAACACAAACATCTTGGATTTGTATGTTAGTAAACCTAATTTGCTGGAAGAATTTGTCACTCCTAAATTAATAATATATACTCAATGAAACTATAGCTAATTTTATAATACCTCCCTTGTAAGAATTTTTATTGGATTCTTCTTGGATAATGTCTGAAAATGAATGCACCTCTGTGGTTCAAAATCTTGTTACAACATAAAAAATAAACTCTCAGATTCTTTCTGATGCCCAAGTCATGCTTAATAGTTCATTAATATGGTATTAACTTTTATACATCTCATGTTAAAACACAAATCCAGTGAAAGGCTTTGGTAGTAAAATGTGAAGTGTACAAAAGGAAAAACAGGAAATTGCCTAAGTTGAAACTAAATAAAAAAAAAGAAAAGAAAAAGCAACTGTAAGGGAAATCACACCTTGAGCAGCCCCATCTGTGGAGTACACTCCTTCCCAGATGGGTCTGGGATTCTCCACCTCCGTCCAGAGATCCAACAAAGCTGAAGGTACTAACCAACAAGGAAGATCCCAGGACACTCTTCATCTATGTGGGTTGGAGATTCCCTTCAACTTAGGGTAGCCTGGAATGGGGAAACTGTCAGGGATTAGTAGGACCCCCAGTGGCATGAGTTAAACCAAAATGGCACTCACTGCAAAGTCTCTGAAAATAAGATTGTCATTGGAAACACAGTCCACAAATGTATGATAGGATCTGCCTGACAAATCTAAATAGGAAACTGCCTGATAAAATTAAAATTTTAAGTAGCATCCAGAGTCTCCTGACATAATAGTTAAATATCCTGGATATAATAAAACATCTTCTGTTATACCAAGGACCAAAAAAATCACAACCCGAATATGAAAAGACAATCAACTGACAGCAACATTAAAATGAATTTCATATTCAAACTACCCCATAAGAATTATAAAAATGATTCAACAAGCAATTTTAAATTCTCTTGAAATAAATGAATGCATGGAAAGTCTCAGGAAAGAAATGAAAATTTAAAAAAAGAACAAAATTACAGAACCAAAAAGTACCCTAACAGAAATTTTTAAAAGTCCTCTCTGGATAGTCTTTATAGTAAAGATGACAGAAGATAGAATTGGTTAACTTGAGGAAAAATGAACAGATTTTACCTAATCCAAACTACAGAAAGAAAATAGATTAAAAAAAAAAAAGAACCAGGACTTAGGAACCTATGGGACAATAATGAAAGATCCAACATTCATCTCATTGGAGTCTTAGAAGGAGAAGAGAAAAGAAGTGGGGCTGAGAGAGTACGCAATTAAATAATAGGTGAAAATTTCCAAATTTGGTTAAAGACATAAAATCATAGATTCAAAAAGCTGAACAAACCCCAAATAGGAGAAATGTAAAGAAATCTATACCAAGACATTTCAAAACTAAACTTCTGAACACTAAAGATTAAAAAAAAAAAAAGCTTTGAAACAGCCAGAGAGAAATAGCATATTACTTATAAGAAATAAAAATTCAAATGACAGTGGATTTATAATCTGAAAACTTAGCGGCTGGACAGAAGTAGCATACCTTTCAAGTGTTAAAGAAAAGAACTGTCAACTATGAATTTGATACCCATCAGAACTATCATTTAGGACTAAAGGGAAATAAAATTCATAGTTACAACATTCCCCAACCTCTAGCAACTGATAGAACTACCAGACAGAAAATCCATAAGGATATAGAAGAACTGAACAACATAATCAACCAACAGGATCTGAATAACATACATAGAATACTTCACCCAACCACAGCAGAATAGACTTTTTTTTTAAGCATTCATAAACTATTTCCCATGATAGACCATATCCTGGGCCATGAAACAAACCTCAACAGATTTCAAATAATTGAAATTTTGCAGTGTATGTTCTCTGACAAAAGTAAAATCAAACTAGAAATCAATAATAGAAAGATGATAGAAGAATCTCTAAACACTTAGGTCTTAAACAAAATACTCCTAAATAATTCCTATGTCAAAGAAGAAACCTGAAAGAAAATAAAAATATACATATAATTGAATGAATATGAAAATACAACGTATCAAAATATATGGGAACATCTAAAGTAGTATTGAGAGAAAAAGCCATAGTACTATGTGTACAATTTAGAAAAGAGGGAAGATCTAAAATAAAAATCTAAATCACAGCTTAAAGAAACTAGGGAAAAAAACATAGAAAAAATTAAATCCAAAGCAAACAGATGGAAGGAAATAATAAGAGCAGATATCAATGAACTTGAAAACAGGAAACAATAGGACAAATCAATAAAGAAAAAGAAGCTGGTTCCTTGAAAAAAATAAATATGATTAACTTCCACCAAGGCTGAGAAATACAAAAAGAGAAAGACACAAATCATTGATATCAAGACTAAAATAAGGGAGATCATTACAGATCCTGTAGCCATTAAAAAAGAATACTATAAACAACTTTATGTTTATAAATTTGAAAGCTTAGAAGAAATGGAACAATTCTTCAAAAAACCACAAACTAGCAAAACCCAAGCAAGAGGAAATAAGTAATTTGATTAGTCTATAATAATTAAAGAAGTTTAATTTATAACTAAAAATCTCCTGAAAATTAATCTCTAGGACCAGATAGTTTCAATGGAGAATTCTCTCAAACATTTAAAGAATTAAAATGAATTTTGCACCATGTCTTCCAGAAAATAAGAGATTATACCCCCCCACTCATTTTATGAGGTCAGCATTGCTCTGCTGCCAAAAGCAGAAAAAGACAATAGAAAAAAGACTAAAACATGAGTATCTCTCATGAACTTAGAAGCCAAAGTCCTCAACAAGATATTAGCAAATCCAATCCAACATATATAAGAAGAATTATACACCATGACCAAGTGGGACTTATTCTAGGTATGTAAGGTTGGTTCAGCATTTGAAAATCACTCAATGTAGGGGCTCCTGGGTGGCTTAGTCAGTGAAGTGTCTACCTTTGACTCGGGTCATGATCCTAGGGTCCTGGGATCGAGCCCCATGTCAGGCTCCCTGCTCAGTGGGGAACCTGCTTCTCCCTCTCCCTCTGCCCCTACCCCCACCTGTGCTCTCTCTGTCTCTCTGCCTCTCTCTCTCTCTGCACTCTCTCTTTCAAATAATAAATAAAATCTTTAAAAAAAGAAAATCATTCAATGTAAACTATTATAGCAGGCAGATAAAGAAAAAAAACAATATGATCATATTAATTGACATAGGAAAACACCTCACAGAATCTGATACCCATTTATGATAAAAACTCTTAGCAAGTTAGAACCAGAGAAGAATATTTCAACTGGATATAAGCAGCTATAAAAATTTTATAGCACATAATATTTAATGGTGAACAGCTAAATGGTTCTCTAATATTAGGAGTAAGGCAAGGATGTCCACTCTTATCATTCCCATTCAATAGGATATTGAATATTCTGGCAACTGAAATAAAGCAAGAAAAGGAAATAAAAGGTAGGTATATTGGGAAGGAACAAATAAAACTGTCCTTATTTGCAGACAATGTGATTCTCTATGTATAATCTTAAAGAATCACCAAAATCTCCTAAAATTACGAAATGAGATAAGTGCTCAGGATACAAGATCAACACACAAAAATCAATAGCATTTTTATATACTAACAAAGATGATGTGGAAACCAATATTAAAAATATACTTCCACTTACAATCACTACAAAGAAAGTAAAGTATTTTTATAGGGATGCATTTAAAACATGTACAGAATCTGTATGACAAAAATTACAAAATGCCAACTTAAGGAAAAAAAAATCAAAGAACATCTAAATAAATGGAGAGGCTTACTGTGTTCATGAATTGCAAGACTCAACATAGTAATGATGTTTATTTTCCCCAAATTGATCTATAGTTTTAAAGCAATTCCCATCAAAATTCCGGCAAGATTTTTTTTGTAGAAATAGTTAGGCCTATTCTAAAATTTATTTGGAAGGAACAGGCCCTATAATTAAAACACTACTAAAAAAATAAAGTGAGAAAAATCATTGTACCTGATTTGAAGATTCATTATATAGCTATGGAAATCAAGAGTGTATAGTGATGGCAGAAAAATGGACAGATAGATCAATGGAATAGAATTGAGAAACCAGAGATAGATGCAACATGAATATGTCTGACTGATTTTTTGCAAAAGTACAAAAACAATTCAATGGACAAAGAATAGCCCTTTCAACAAATGATGTTGAAGCAATTGGATATCCATAGGCAAAAATAAAATAAAATAAAATAAAACAAAGCAAAATAAAAATAAAAACAAATCCCCAAAACAACCTCGAACCCAAACAAAAACAAAAACAACAAACAACAAAAAATAACAAAAACACTGACTTAAATCTCACATCTTGTATGAAAGTTAACTCAAAATGGATTGTGGTCTTAAATGTAAATGTAAAACCATAAAACATTTAGGGAAAAAACACAGAAAATAATCTTTGGGATATAAGACTAGAAAGGACTGGACCAAGAAAGAGTTCAGTCTGATGCCATAAGCGTAATGCACTAAAAGAAAAAGTTATAACTTGGATTTCATCAAAACTCAAAACTTTTGTTCTGCAAAAGACTCTGGGAGGTAGATATAAAGACAAGCTACAGACTGGCAGAAAATATTTGCCAATCACATATCTGACAAAGGACTATTATCTAGAATACATAAAGAACTCTCAAAACTCAGCGGTAAAACAAACAAAAAAAATCCAATAAAAATGGTAAAATATTATGAATAGACATTTCTCCCCAAAGGATATAAAGATAACAAATAAGCACAAGAAAATATGTACATCATTAGCCTTAGGGAAATTAAATTAAAACCACAATGAGATATCACTACACACCTACTGGAATGGTTAAAACAAAAAATTGATGACAACATTAAATGCTGGTAAAGATGCAGAGAAACTGGATCACTAGTACACTATCCATGGGAATGTAAAATGGTATGCTCTTTCTGGAAAAGAGTTTAGCAGTTTCTTTTAAAACTAAACATACAACTACTATATGACCCAGCAATTGAACCCAAAGGAATGAAGGCATGTTCACATAAAACAATATGCACAAATGTTCATAGCAGATTTATTCATAAATTCCAGAAACTGAAAACAACGCAGATGCCTTTCAATAAACAGTTAAATGGACTGTGGTACATTCATACTTCGCAATAACTATTCAGCAATAAAAAGAAACAAACTATTGATAAATGCAACAACTTGGGTTGAATTTTTTTTTAACATTTAAAAATGTATACTTCAATAAGCATATAAACATATAAACAATTAGGTAAGCTTATGGAGAAGCTGACCAAGATACATATATTAGGAGATACAATTGTCCATCTAAATTTTCTAGATTTCTTTTTTTTTTTGTAGAGTATTTATTCAAGTTGTTTACTATATAATTTCTCGTGTGCCATTTTGGAAGTCCTTTATTGTAAAGACTAGTCTTGTGTGATGACAAATAGCAACCACACTGTCAGTGATTATTCTGGACCTCCACGTTGGATAAATTCAGTTTCTTCTTGAGATACAAGTTTCCTTCTGTATTTCTGAGGTAACGTTTTTATTATTTCTGCAGTGTCTGGTGGACCCTGATGCATCAGCAAATCTGGGGATTTACTTCCCTTAGAATGCCGTGAAATTGAAGAAGAGTAAGACGGTAGTCCTGCTGATCTCAAAACTTCTGAAAAGTTAGGTTTAGGATTGTCTCTTTTGTCAGGGAATCTTATTAATGGAGTGTGTGGCTTGACTACCTGAACGACCCTGCTGGCAGACGCCATCTTGCTACCCATCCTTGGGTTGAATTTTGAGGCAATGATGCTGAGTAAAAAAAGCGAATCCCCAAATATTGGGATTTCATGATTTTATTTATATACTTTTTGATCTGTTTATGCAACATTCTTGAAATGGCAAGGCTGTATAGGTAAGGAACAGATTGGTGGTTGCCAGGGGTTAGTGGCAGAGATGGAGTTGTGGGGAGGGAGGGAGGTGTGTGTCTATAAAAGGGCAACAGGAGGGATCCTCATAGTGATGGAACAGTTCTTTATCTTCGCTGTGCCGATGTCAATATCCTGGTTGTGATATTGTATTAAAGTTTTGCAAGATGTTACCATTGGGGGAAATCAGGCAAAGGATATAGCCGATCTCAATGTATTATTTCTTACAACTGCATATCTACAATTATTTCAAAATAAAAAGTTTAATTAAACAATTACAGAGAACAATAAACCTTTGGGGGATGAAAAAGGTAGAGACTAAACTAAATGATCTTTCTGGATCTTTCCAAATTTTTACAGATCATATTCTCCACTTTCAGTGATGCCTAAAGTGGTCACCTTATATCTTCTCTAAGAAGTGGCTTGCTCCCCCATTTCCTGTGTAACCTCTGACCTATGACCTGTACTGGGCAGAACCTGGTGTGGACACTGAAGAGCTCTATGGTCTTGGCTCACTTTTTCTCCCTGGGTCTCTGAATCAGCTGTAATATAAGAAAGCATAGAGACCTCTAGAGACTCTTTTGGCTTCAAAATCCTAGAATTCCAATCTATTTATTCATTTATTTATTTTATAATTATGTTCAGCTAGCCAACATATAGTACATTATTAGTTTTTGATGTAGTGTTCAATGATTCATTAGTTGTGTATAACACCCAGTTTATTTTTTATTTAGCTTCTACAACCAATAGAAGTGAAAAAAAGTCAAATTCCAAGGCCTTTCCCACCCTTTCCACATTAACTCCATCTCTGCCAACTTGTTTGATTCCCAGCAGGCTCTTAACACCTTAGACCAGGAAATGCCAAGCCTATTATCCAAGTTACTGTCTGCCTAAAGAGTAACAATAGCATAACTGTGGGTCCTGAAAACTGAAACCTGAAAAAGAAGGTGAAAGCAAACCATGGTCTTTATACAACATGAAGCAGCCCCCTGAAGGTGCCCATTCCTCATCAGTATATATGTGGGGTCACTTCCTTTGCAGATTTTCATTGTGGGAACAAAATAGTCTCAGCTGAGGTCTCAGGTGGATGACAACTATATGTGTGAAGCTGGAAGGAGGAAAAATGCTATTTCATTACTACCTGTTGTGTTTCCTGTTCCCATAATCAGCATGCCTGGCTTCTACATTGCTGGCTTCTTTGAAAAATATATATTAAATTATTTCAGGAAACCATGCAGCAGATGCTCTGTGTCTGCAGGGAACGCGAGAGAGCAAGCTGGACCCCAGACTGAAATCTGTGGCTACCACCAATCAAATCCCTGTTACGATGGAGGTGAACTGGGCACAGCTCCAGAAGGTCAGTGAAGGATGTTGACAGGGAATAGAGAATTTGAAACAAAAAAACAAGAAAACAAAAAAAAAGGAGAAGAGATAGATAAACCCCTGAACGACTCACATTGCCTCAACAGAATATCCTGTTTCATTGATGTGATGCTCCCAAACTTTTTACTGCCCACACTGTCTTTATTATTTTTGCCAGGAGTCTCAAGTTTTAAAAGACTATTTTTTTTCACTAAAATAAATTGCATTGATTAGATAACAATACTTTCATTCTCCATTTTGAATTAGACAACAACATATAATTGCAAGGCCTTTGTGGTCAGAATGAGTGTAAACAGGTAAAGCTGATTAAATTCATATTAAAAGAAAAGAAACGTGTTACTTTATTTACCCTGCAGTTTTATCATAGGGATATATAAAATGTTTGTTTTCTTCTAAATAATGAAATTAATATGAAGACCACAGGTTAAGAAACGTGGGATTGTTTTAGAAATGCTCTTTTGGCACAGGACACTCACAATAATAAAGTTACAGCTCTCAAGCTACCTAAAATGCCCAGCTCAGAGCTTTGGGCATGAGGTGATTAAAATGAGCACTGCTGGAGTGTTTGAAATAGTTCAGATGTTAGTTCAAATCCCAGACTCACTATTTACCTTGTGTGTCACCGAGGGACTTATCCTCTGTAAATCTTATTTTCCTAGTCACAAAACTGGGACAGTTGTATCTGTGTCTTATAATAGATGCTCAAGAAATTACAGCTAAGCCTACTGTTGGATGATCATGGGTACAAACAAAAATGAGAGCCCCAAACAGATACATCTAGGTGGGGTAAGTCAAGCATCTTTTATAAAGTTATTTTTACATGTATTCTCCCTTTATTTCCATCTTATTCTGGTTTTCCTTTCTAGAACCAGGGCTAGAAGCTGGGGCATAAAGGGAAGGACAGATGCAAAAGACAGGCAAGAGAGAGTCAGTGAATAAAAAGCTATCCACATAAGTCTCAACTGCTCATGATACTTTGAAATATTATGCTCTCTTGTTCTTTGCTTTTTAAGTTGAATTTCTCAATTTTTCACTTGTCTCTCATTGTGGCACTTATGGGAATTTCCCAAACCAATGAATACTCTGTCCCTTTTCCTTTTGACCAGAACTCTGATTTTGTGCAGGGCAATGAAGAGCCCAGTTAACAATACCTCCCTCCTCACACCTCCTTGCAGATTGAGCCAGAACTCATATAAAGTCTTGAGGTTTAATCTGAGTTGCGCATTTAGAACTTGCAGGCAAATCTTTCCTCAGTCCTCAGTTCTGACTAATGAGATTTGAGCAAATACCTATTAGGTGGATGTAAGAGAAAAGCTCTCCCTCCCTGTTTAAAAAGGGATAGATTGAGGTCCTGGCTTTTGCCTGCAGCGAGATGGCAGTGGTCTCAATGTCAGAGGTGCTGAGGCAAATGTTGTGGGGGAAAAGAGCAGTGGCTGTAGCTGCCATTTCCATTTCCAGGGTCCCTATCAGGTCGTTAGGCACTTCCACATGGAGGCTGGCACAGGACCAAGCTCGGGACATGCAACTCATAACGGTTGATGAAAAATTGGATATCACTACTTTAACTGGCATTCCAGAAGAGCATATCAAAACTATAGAAGTCAGGATCTTTGTTCCTGCTCGCAGTAACATGTTGTCTGGAGTAAATAACACAAAGAAATGGAAGATGGAGTTTGATACCAGGGAGCAATGGGAAAATCCTTTGATGGGTTGGGCATCAACGGCGGATCCTTTGTCCAACATGGTTCTAACCTTCAGTACTAAAGAAGACGCAGCTGCCTTTGCAGAAAAAAATGGGTGGAGCTATGACATTGAAGAGAGGAAGGTTCCAAAACCCAAGTCCAAGTCTTATGGTGCAAATTTTTCTTGGAACAAAAGAACAAGAGTATCCACAAAATAGGTTGGCACTGACTATATCTCTGTGCTTGACGGTGAATAAAGTCAGCTGTGCAGTATTTATAGTCCATGTATAATACATCTCTTAAGCTCCTAATAAGTTTGATCTTTAACCACAAATACATTTTGTGGCGCCTATTTTAAATGTTTTTTGATGTCTCAAAGTGAACACGTTTCAATTTCCTATTTATAGAGGAGATTTGAGGTGATCATACCTCTAGGAAATTTCAGTACTTAAAATCTATTAAAAGGAATGCTTGAAATCAACTGCAAAAAAAAAGGGGGGGGATAGATTGAGCTAGTATGCACCTTTTCCTTTCACCATTCCCACACCATTTTACTGACTGAAACGCAGTCACAATGCCTAGAGATGGAGCAGACATCTTCCGGCCAAGGAAACAAAGGCTACACGTCAAGGACGGGAGAGCAGGCAGTGAACTGCGTGCCACTGATGTAATCCTGTTTGACATTTTTGTTTAGCTTGATTCCAAGACTCCTCATCAAGTGGATGGCTCTATCTTAGCGACCTCATATGTCACAGAAGCACCCAGACCCAAGAACGATGTTCCAAGCATGGTAGACTAGACCAGAGGACTAAAGAAATCTCCAAATCCGTCTTGTAAAACTCTTGTTTATAATATGATTACTGCTTAAACTGCATGCATCAGTTTCTCCACAGAATTCATACTTTACTGTTCACCTCTGATCCTTTCTTCTGTATTCAATCTCAAATATAGTTACCCTATTTTCTATATTACAGCCTCTGTTTTCTATATTCAAGCACTTTAAGCCGTATAAATACCTACTAAATTGGGATGCCTGGATGGCTGTGTCAGTTGAGCGTCTGCCTTCAGCTCAGGTCATGATCCCAGGGTCCTGGGATAGAGCCCCGCGTCAGGCTCCCTGCTGAGGGGGGAGCCTGCTTCTCTCTCTGCCTGCTGTTCCCCCAGCTTGTGCTCTCTCTGTCTGACAAATAAGTAAATAAAATCTTTAAAAAAAATAGCTACTAAATTACTTTCTTCTCATCTTGGCTCTAACCTACAAAGCTGCAAACAGAAAGTGATCAATCTCTTGTGATGCTATATGGTCCAAGGAAGACAAATCTCTTTAGGATCATTAGGTAAGATCAGCCTACAACTAAACACTTGATACTAAACCTCAATACTTTACTATCATTTTCTGGTTCAACACCATCAGCAGACTATGTACTATTAATGAGAGACTACTCTCTACATTGCCAACAGTAGCTTTTTTTTTTAAGATTTATTTATTTATTTGAGAGAGTGAGTGAGAGAGCATGAGTGGGGGGAGAGGGTCAGAGGGACAAGCAGAGTCCCAATGAGCGAGGAGCAGGATGTGGGGCTCGATCTCAGGACCCTGAGATCATGACCGAAGTCAGTCACTTAACTGACTGAACCACCCAGGCACCCCAACACTAGCTTTTTTTAATGGATTCTTGATTTTTAGTTATAAAAAGTTCAAAGTGCCTTAACTGTGCAAAAATTCAGGGAATTGCTGATCTTGATTTGTCCACATGTGTCTAAGTTTGGGCTTCCACACAAACAGAGTCTGAGGCAGGGAAATGGGTACAGGTATTTGGGGGCAGTGATACAAGAAAGCAGCTATGGGGGCCCAGAAGATTGAGTTAGAGAGTAAGAAGGCAGAAGTCCTTAGTGGGTGTGGGATTGGGCAGTTACCACTCTAACACTCTGAGGAACCATCCCTCTGAAGGACAGCATGCTGCACATTTGTGCACAGTTTGGGGGGATACTTCTAGAAGCACAAACCTTCCTTATGCATAGGCCATGTCTACCTATGAGCTGAGGGATACTCCAGGGAACAATGAGGTATGAAAAAAAGAGTGCAGCATCCTGAAGTGGGATGATTCTTGGTGCCCAGGAACTGTCTACTGCAGCTGCAGTTGGGTTCGGAGCCAGTGCAGCCTGGGGCACTGTCTCTGCTTGTGTATTTTCCAAACATAATCCAAATAGATAAGATGCTTTCAGTGGTGATGGTATCTAGAAATTATTGGCAGGAAATAATCAATAAAAATTCCAAAAGTCCCAAGACATTTGAAAAGGATTTTAATTAAAATTAATGAAATTCCATCTTATGACAAATTTTACAGCACTATTGGAATTGCTTTATATTAATAGAGTACACTGAAAATCTAAACCATCTTTGAGCTAGATCTAATAAGTTTGAGGTAAATTTTCCCTTTCATTTTAGGTGTTCTATGCAAAGTTTCTGTTTTCTCTTTCCTTCATCTTTGTTACTGACTCATTTTTTTAAAGTAGTCTCTATACCCAACATATGGGGTTTCAACTCATGACCCCAAGATCAAGAGTCGGATGCTCTACTGACTGAGCTAGCCAAGCGCCCCCTTGAATTACCTTGTCTATACTTTTTTAAGGGCTCATCATGGCCAGTATTTCATTTTGAATCATAGCCTTCCTCAGAATGAACCCTTGCCTGGCCCAAATTTAGACAAGATTGTCCAAGATGGGGCCACCTGGACTTAGGTCTATTTACAGATGTATGGGAGGCGGAAAGCTGAGGAGTCCTTCCAGAGAGAACTTATCTTCACATGTAAGTAAGAAGCCAGTACTGAGGGCTTGACTGAGTGCTTTAGCTGAATTCTCTCAAGAGCGGAGGCTGAGGTGCAAGGTCAGGTCAGGAAATAAGAGGAAGTGATGCAAAGAAAGGTGGAAAGGGGCACCTGGGTGGCTCAGCTGGTTAAGTGTTGGACTCTTTTTGTTCTGTTTTGTTTTACCACTTCAATTTTAAGGACTTCACCATATTGCACTATACGGAAGTACTTATTCAGTCCCTTACTGATGCACATGTAGGCTGCTTCCAGTTTTATATTATAGCAAAAACTGCTGCAATGAATAGCCTTATGTGTTTTGACTCTTGATATTGCTTCATGTCATGATCTCAGGGTCTGGAGATGTAGCCCCGTGGTAGGCTGTGTGCTGGGCCTGGAGCATGCTTAGGATTCTCTCTTTCCTTCTGCCAGCCACTCCCCACCCTCCTGCTCAGACTATGTCTCTCTCTCTAAAAAGAAGGGAAGCAATGGAATGTGATGATCTGCATTTATCTGTAGATAGATAATAGATAGATCCATATGTATCTGTCAGCAAACCAACACAAGTTTCTTTGTTCAGCTCTCCCAAAAGACGAAGACCTAGGTCAGCCAATCAGCACTTGATAGTTCAGCACCAGTTAACTACCCTGGCTCCAAGACTTCCCTTTGCTCCATATGAGGAAAGTAACCCAGGTTTAAGCAATCAGTATGTGCCTTGTTCCTGCTCACTTGGTCTATAAAAATGTCATGCCTGTACAGCTCTTCAAAGAGCCTATTTTCTAGACTGCTTCATTCCAGGTAAGTTCAACCTTGCATAAAGTTAGAACTGTTACATAAAAGCCAACTGGATGAGTAACTCGTCTGGGGAAGATTTTTTTAATGGTCATGAGTTCACATTTCAGTCATGGAGTCCACAATATATTGATATAAATACATCATAAATCATACATATATTTATATCTACATCATGTTGGGGCTTATCAACTACATGATTATGAAATTATATATATGTAAAATCTGTGATATATCTTCTGATTATCTTATAATTACAATTATCTTACAGTTGTGATAATTATAATTTATGATATCATATATATCTTATATTTATATTTTATAATTAATGATATATAGCTCTTAAATTTTATATATATAATTTCATAGTCATACCTTACATATATCACAGTTATATATATAATTATATTTATATTTGTATATGTCTATTTCTTTAAATATCTCCATCTGAATTTATTTTGACTGAAACATTTCTTCTGCCTAATGTGGAAAATTTAATGTACTTGCTCCTAGGTGAGCTCTGTCAATTTCTATGTTTTCTCAGGCAACGTAGCTTTAAACTTCAGCCCTTCCAGATTGCCCTCACGCTCTCTTCCACTGGTGTTGATGCTTGACTGGAGGTTTACTGAATGGCTCTGCATGGCTTCTGCCCATTTTGTGCTGGCCTCCCATGATCCCTTCTGAGCTGACTGTCTGCTGCAGTGAGGCCAGCAGAGTGGCCCACCCAGCCTCCTCTTTTCAGTCACTTCCTCAGAGGTTGCTATCAAAGCACCCTGACTTCAGCAAGTTCTCTCTGCCCCCAAGGTTACATCCATGGCCAATCTGGGGAACATGTGAGAAGCTGACTGCTCTTCTGCCTCCTTCTGGGAGCACCAGAGGACTGCAGGACATCACTCCGTCTAGCAGAGAGTCTTCGAATTAGATATGACTTTGTAAATTCTGGTCCACTCTTTATTGTTTGTGGGCAGAAGGGATGCTGAGAAACCTTCTCAGCCAGGACAAGAACTGTTTATAGATGAAGCAGGAGCCTGAGAGGAACTGCAAATCCCAGGAAGGGTCATGGGGATGGTGCCTTCCCAGTTATCGGTCTGCTTCTCCACCCACCTGCCGTTCACACCTTTGCTCATCTTGTTTTAGGTAAATATTTTGGAGACAATGAAAGCTGTTGCACTTAAAAGAAAAATTGTCTGGTGGGTTGCAGTTTGAAAACAGAACAGAACAAAACAGCAGTATGGTAGTTTTGAATTATTTGGCAAGAGATTGGGTAAGCATTTGGATTGATTCCAGGAAGCATGTCTCCATGTCCAAAAAAACTGATTAACTGCCAGTGACTAGTGGTGAATTGCTCCAGTTTAGTCCAGGGCTTCCAAAGACCTTCTGACAGGTGAAGAATAAAGAGTTTATACCCTATTTCAGACTAGGCTCATGGTAGGGCTCCTGGTTATAGAAGGAAGTCTTCCTTTTCAGGTTTTACTGATGATCATGATACACAAACCCCATGATACTTTGGATGACAGAACACCAAGTAAAATTCCCTTTTCAATATCCCACAGTGTCTTAGTCCATTCTGGCCGCTATAACAAAATACCACAGACAGGGTAACATAAAAAAACAGAAACCGACTTCTCACAGTTTTGGAGGTTAGAAGTCTAAGATGATAACACTGGCAGATTCAGTGTCTGGTGAGAACTGCTTCCTCACCAATGCCTGTCTTTCCACTATAAATGCACAAGGCAAAAGGGGTAAGCAAGCTCTCCAGGGTCTCTTTTATAAGGGCATTAATTCCATTCAAAGACTCTGTCCTCATGACATAATCATTTCCCGAAGGACCCACGACCTAATACCATCACCTGGGGGGGAAGGTAGGATTTCAACATATGAATTTTGAGGGAACACCAACATTCAGACCATAGCACATGGCAAATTTAGATGAGAAAGTGATCAATGGTAGCAGGATCATCTTTAACCTCTGTTGGGTAGAGAGAACAAGCAAACTGCATGGGGCATGAGTGCAGCATTATGAGTGTTCTGCAGGTGTTTCTAACAGAGGAGGGAAAATTTTGAGGTAAATGTCCAAACTACATACTGATCTAAAGGCAACTTTAAATCCTGCCTGATAAACTCTCTTGCCACATTGATATATTGGATGTAATTTGCTTAAAATCACTTCAGATCGACAGCATCATATATTTGTGAATGAGAAAATTATATAACTGTGGAAAGTTGGTTCCTCTTTGAGGTGTTCTAATCACAAATAGACATACCAGAGGTGGTTAACAAGCCCTTCAAATGCTCCCAAATGCTCCTAAATCCTAATCCAACTACCATCAGTGCTTCAATTACTGGTATCTGGGTCCTCACTATCAAGTTTATAAATCAGTGTAAATGTAACAATTAGTATTTCATTGGTGCAATGAATTTGTTTACAGTATATGGGTTGGTTTAAAATACTGTACTGATAAAGCATTCTCCACTGCATGAAGGGAGCATGAGAAACTGAAGAGTCTATCAGTCTTCTACCTCAAGAATAATTATTTAGGTCTAGAATTCCATTTGGTCCCATGTCAACCCCTTCATGAAATGTTGTGTTGCCTGAACCAATCAACAGTTTGCTTGAGCTGTCTTTTTTTTTAAGAGAGATAGAGTAAGCGTGGGAGCGCATGAGCTGGGGAGAGGGGCAGAAGGGAGAGAGAATCTTAAACAAGCTCCACACCCAGCACAGGGTCCCACATGGCCCTCGATCTCATGACCCTGAGATCATGACCTGAGCCAAAATTAAAAGTCAGAAGCTTACCCATCTAAGCTACCCAGGAGCCCTTCACTTGAGCTGTCTTAAAACATCACCACTTTACAGTGGAGTGAACCTCTCAGCCAAGGTGCTTAATGAAGTACTTAGAAGGACATAGAACAGAAATTCACAGAGCTTACAGAAGATGATGATTGTTGCTCTGGGACCCATTATTAGCCTAACTGATAGTAACAAAATTTGGTCTAGAACTTGCTTTCACTGTAACATGCTATCTGGTGGGAAAATTGTGGGTGGAGAGACCTACAGCCATTAACGACTACTTAGTAGAGGGTACCTACATTTATAAATAAACACAGAAACACACGTTGGGACAACTGTGAATACTGAAAATACATGATTTTGTTCATTTCAAAGCACATGTCCTCATCTCAAAAACAGTGGCAGAACACTATGTCCCATGCTAAATTTTGGATTGTCCCCAAACTGTGTAATTTTCCCCTTGATGCCTGATTTTGTACCAATTTCTAAAAGCTACCTTTAGTAGCAAATGCCTTACAAATTTGCAAACCCAAACTCACCTTAGTATAACAATGAATAATTAAGCCAAAAATTATAGAAGAAATTAACACTGAAGATGATCCAGTTCTCTCAGCAATGTCCAAGTTCCCTTTAAAGCAGAGAGTATGGATCACCTTTTTGAAGACTTTTACATCATTTTTAATCTTACAAACAGATTAACATGACATAGATTTTCCCCATATCAGGTGATGATTTGAAAACCTAATTAAACCCATATTTTAAGTATAATAGAGTTTTCTCATTAGATTTTTCTCATAGAGGCAAAAGAAGTATGGTTTAGTTATTTTCCATGGCATGAGGTTGAAATGCTAGAAAGAGAATCAAAGTTGATTTAGGAACTGTAGGAATATAGGGGAGATGGGGCTATGTCCATGCTAATTCTTATTCTATAAGAGCTGCTTAAATTATATGTATTTTTTTCAAAACTACTAAACTGATTATATTGTACTGCGATGTGTAGAAAGAGGATGGTGGAAGAAGACAATCAGCAAATGCTTGATGTATCTGTCTGGAGCTCCTTCTTTAGGGCTGACCTGTGACAAAGTATGGATTAAAGTTTGTTTGGGGGTGGCTTTCCAATTTCCTTTTAAGTAGCCTGTAAGGGTGGGGTCACCACTATTTTGATTGCTAGAGGACTATTAGTTGAAATAAGTAAACTGATAGACGTGAAATATTATCTTCTTCTCAACACAAGGTCCTGAGGGCTATTTCTGATAATTCTTTGAGTAATTTAAGTGGGCTTCAAGCTTTCAGGTTTACTAACTTTAAGTTGGAAGCAGTAATATCTATCCAGATTGACATCAGGTTTGAAAGATGCATTTAGCAAACACTTACTGGTTAACTACTACATTTGAGGGGCATTGTTAAATGCTAGAAGTGCAAGTGGTCAAAATGGCACCAGATTACAATTAAACAATTACAATTAATGGAAAGCATAAGAAAAAAGAAGGATGAATACAGGTATGTGTTGAAAAAGTAATCCTGTTCGGAATGGGTATTTCTCCACTTTCCTGAACCTAACCTGTAGATCTTAATTGTGGCTGCTCACAAGAACTGCCTGTGAAGTGTTTGTCACAGCGCTGATGGTCATCTCTTCCCCATCCAGAGCTATCTAATCAGCATAATCAGAATGTCAAATGTCAGAGGAGTCAGAGTAGCCTTCTGCATATAAAAAACTCTACAGGGGGTATTGGTATGTGATGGGTGTTGAGAACCACTGGTCCAGCCAAGCAGCTGGGAAAGGAATCTTAATTTCCCTTTACCCCCTCCATTCTTCAGAGGCTCCATTACCAAGTTCAGTGTAAGCAAGGCGGAAGAGCTACTTGTCAAACCACCTTTCACCCTTGGAAGACTGGGTGTGTTTCCCAAACCCAAGTCTCCCTCAAATGCTAATGATCATGACCGTCAAGAAGAGCAGGAGAAAATAAGAATTTGGAGGACAGCACAAGCTGTCCAGAGAAGTCTGATTAAAGGACAAATATTGCAACATCAGATCTTACTTTGCTTTTGTTCAAGCTGATAACAGGATCCCTAGCTACTCCCATGGCGTTCATTGCAGGAGGCAACATCCTTTCTATGATTTACATTCAAATGCTTCAGAGCATTTTTTCCACAGCCCATTCCCATCCCGGGAATTAGTCTCCCCAAATTATACTTTTTTTGAGATCAACTGATACTTTGTGTTTTATTTGCCATTATTTGTAATGAAAAAAAATGGTTAAATATTTCCTTATATTGTATCTTTAGCGGGAAGCACACCTGACCTAATTCCTAATTCCTCTTACCAGAGGACATTTTCCTTTGAAAAGCGTCCAGGTCACACTGATCCTCTCCCACCACAGCTCTTCCTGGTCTTGGTCTTACACATCATTAGCACTGTGTTCTCAGTCCTTTGGGTGCAGTTTAGAATTTGTCATAGGAGCATGTGCTTCTAAATATGTAATAAAAACTGCCTTTGTCATTATGTTTTTCACGTGTTTTTGCTTTGTCTTTCAAAGTAGATATTATTTAAGCTGATTGCTAACTCATTGTTCTGCAAATTCAAGAAGGGACTGTATCCACGTAAATTTTTACTTATTAAAAACCCTGAAGTTGAATTGCTCCTGCCTACTGACATTTAATTACCATTGGTTTTGCAAGTAAACAAGGAAAAGGGAATCATTTTCTGAAATTGCTACTTAAAACAGAATTTTCAGCTTTTTTCCATAGGCATTAAAGGTTGCTGCATGAATCCTATCATTTCCAAGAAACATTTTTTTTTAAGTACAGCTGATTTATTCTGTACCCACATAAAATAAAATCTCCCAGTATTGTGCTATTTTTTAGTACATTTTTCACAAGTCAAGAAAACTTGGCTGTAGAGTGATCTCTAAAATCTCTCAGTGGTTCATTCTGAAAAGGTTCTTTCAAGGAAATAATTCCATATGGTCTCTGTGACTTAGTTCCTTGTATGGTTAATTATAAACAATGTAGCATAAATCAAGAATTGGATAGATTGATGATACTTCTTTTCCTTGGGGTTTTTCAAAGGCATTTTATTGCCTCATTTGGGGCCTCTATCTGAAAGTTTACCTTAGAAAAAAAGATCACATAACAGCATATGTCTGGGAAGGATTTTCTGTAACCCAATGAGACTGACTCAAGCATTTTGTTTTATTTTTCTCTCTAGTTCAAAGTATTCACTTATTCATTAAGTACTCTAACCTACTATAAGAACTTATAAAGTGGTTTTCTATGTATATAATTCCAGTTAGTTTGATCTCAAATTAAAATTGGGGGCAAAACAAGAAGATGTAATAAACTACCAGTTATTCATTCAGATAGAGATAAAAATAACCCAAATGATCAAAAAGTAATTTCATGAAATGGTCTTGCCCTGGTGAAAAGCTATTTAGACAAGGAATAGAACTCACCTGTACTAGCCTTTGCCGAAAAAAGGGGGTAGGGACTTAGCAGGATTAAAAAATATCTCAATGCCTCGTGCAGTTAGGTGTCACAGTTAACAAAAACAGGTTCAACTCAGAAAGTGAAAAGGAGGCTTCCATCTCTGGTATGGCATGGCCTCTCTTCTTTGCTTATCTCATGGTAACTGTCCCATTTTTCTTATTCCTCTGCAGACTGATTTTTTTATGTCTATTATAGACATGGCTACTTCAGTACTTTTCATGTCATTTTTTCAATTCCACAACTGAACAAAATGGATTACAATCTAATTCCCAACTCTCTGGAGAAAGCATCTGATTGGCTCAATTTGTTCCATGCGTCCTTAGATGTCCTGAGGTCCAAAGAACAATGACCACTGTTTAGGAGGTAGCCAGGAATTGGGCTTTCTAGCTCTGCCAGAAACATAATTGTATTGAAAAGAAATATACATAGGACAAGCAGTGTGACCAAAATAAGTGACTCATCAAAAGAAGATGCCAGAAAGATGTGCTATGGACAAAGGGCAAGAAGGGATGGTGATTACAATGTATGAAACACCTACAAACAACAATAAAAAAAATAACAGTAATAAATAAGAGCATTACTTTCTTTTTAAAAAAATATTTATTTATTTGAGAGAGAAAGAGAGAGTTGGAGGAGAAGGAGAAGGACAAGCAGACCCTGCTGAGCCTGATGCGGGGCTCTACCCCACAATCCTGAGATCATGACCTGAGCCGAAGTAAAGAGTCAGATGCTTAACGGACTAAGCCACCCAGGCGCTCCCAGAAGAGCATTACTTTCTTTAATCCTAATTAACTTCTGCCATAATAATTTATTTTAAATAAAAATAAAACCAATTTCTTCCTATGTTAATTGACTCAGGGATTTATCATATCAAGCTAGTAAGGATATAATTGTGTTTATTTACATTTCAGTTCTGAGTTAGAATCTGGGACATGAGGTGAGTGGTGGTACAGATGTGTATATGGAAAAATACATAAAATAGCCCTTGTTTGCAAAAGGCTTAGTTTTATTGGGGAAATAAAAGTTTCCAAGGTGAAACAAGTATAGAAAAACACATTTGTAAATTACCTATATCATATATTATCTATATCAGTTGATATGAACTGTAAGATCTATATGAAAATTAAAAAGATAATGAGCCTTCCACTTGTACTAATGGAAAGCCAGACAATTCAAACCAGCACTCACTCAGATGACATTTAAAAAAAAAATGAACAAAATTTTTAAAAAAATACACATTGGTATCATATAAATATAAAGATATTGAAGAATTCTCAGACCAAGATTTAGGAGAAGATGGGAAAACAGGGGGCAAAACAGACATAAGCATTTGGAACTGCTTTCCAGGGGCATCTGTTGATTCCTAAAGAGGCTGCTTCATCAGACTTACTTAGCTTGGCATACAGAAGAAAAAGCAGTGTCCCCAACAAATGGGGAATCTGGTAAAACCCTGTGCTTGCGTTGGGACTCCAAATGGTTTAATCATAGAAGTAAGGCAGGACCAGAGGTAAACTGTCCCCTACATGGATGATAGCCCAATGTCAAGTGATCAAGTTTGATAAAATTCTGAAGTTGGATTAAGGTAATACCAGGCAAGAGATTACCCTGACCACAGGTGCACAGCAAAAGCCTCGGTTAGTCAGGACACAAATAAGGTGTCTTAAAGCACCAGAAAAAATAAATAGCTTTGTCTTTAATAACTAAAAATGGAAATATAAATGATTATCTGGAAGCATCTACGATCTTAGAAGAAGAAATATACATATGTATGTAAGTTTAGAAAACTTTGTTTACAGATCACCAAAACAAGATTGGTTTTTAAATCATATTTTATGTGGCTCAGGCAAAACATAAATTCTTAATGTTGCAATATGCTTATCATAAAACCACCATGTAGTCCATTTGCAAAGGAACAATGGTTGTAACTGAGCTTATGCTACTTTCTCCTCTCAGAAACTTCATTTTTCAAAATAAAATACTACAATCATTACAGTGAAAATATAAATAGAAAAATACAAACACATATTTGGACCTACAGCTTTTTACCATCTTTCTGACTCATTCCTCTTTTTTTTTTTTAAAGATCATTCCTCCCTTTTAAAAATTGGGCTAATGCAATCATTTTCAAAGGGACATGATGGGGAATACTAAAAGTTAGAAGGAATATTGTGATTGTTTAATTTGGAGTTTTTAGATGCTGAACACTAAATTATAGGTGATGTAATGAGCATAACTTTTCAGAAATACTTCACTATAATTTTGGCCTAATTCATGCTTCCAGATGAGTTAATTCACATGTTTTCACATAAACAGACTAATAATATCAAAACAGATTGTATTTTTAAATTTGTTAAACACCTGTGTAGATAACCCATGTAGATAAATTTTGAATTCTAGATAATAAGTAGAGAAAGCACCTTTTATCTAAGAAATATTGTTATAGAAAAACTGAAGAGGGGATGCCTGGGTGGCTCAGTCGGTTAAGCATCTGCCTTTGGCTCAGGTCATGATCCTGGCTGGGGTCCTGGGATCGAGTCCTGCATCTGGCTTCTTGCTCTCTTGCCTGCTTCTCCCTCTGCCTGCCGCTCCCCCTGCTTGTTCTCTCTCTCTCTTTCTCTGACAAATAAATAAATAAAATCTTTAAAGAAAAACTGAGGAGAAAATTGGCTAATAGTACATAAAATGTCCTATTTCAGTGAATGCTACATTTGTGTAAAGAATATTAGGGTTTAAAATAATGATAACTGGGTATCAGTGAAGACCCCTGGGGAAATATTTACTGAAATATTTAATATTTTCTGAAAAAGAACACAAAAATGTGGTATTTGCCAAAGAGAACCAATAAAGACAATTTCATTCTCCAACTACCAAATTTTATACTCCTCTTGATCATCCAGTGACTTCATCATCACTGAGAAAACTGGATTAGGCACTTTGAAACAAAGACTTTCTTCTGCAGGGTTATCAATGACAGGGACAATGTTAGAGATTGCAGAAAAGCTCTCATCAACTATAACATATCTCAATTTAAAATTCCAGCACTGACATATTGTAACCATGACAGCAAAGAAGCCCTTTCTCCAGTTGTACAATAAAGAGATAGCGTGATATCCATTGAAAAGATTAAATAATGAAACAGGACACATTTCTGTCACTTCTACATCCACCTGCTGTGCAAGTACATAAAGAGAGAAAGAAGCCGTCAGTATGAACAGCATTTTCCAATCTGGATGCTTTTAGGAAAATTACAGGGCACCGAAGAATTATAGTTCACATTAGAACTGATTGGTGTCATAGTCAAAAAGGGGATAGATTTCTTGTCCTTTTGCAATAGGAATTTGTCTTTCATAAGCAAAGATAATCACCTCCTGTATTCACAAAACTGAAGTTATAGCTAATCAAAGAAATCACCCACTGAAGCAAAGCCTTCATGGGTTCTTGCTTTAGTGCTAAATTGATTCTGATTTTCATAAATGACAAACAGCTTTGACTGTGTTGTCAGCATCTGCACAAGTAATAATGTTTCTGGACCAAGGTTGTTCCAACGTTCTGTCCCAGAAAGATAACTGGCTCCTGTTAATATTGGTAGAAGTTCTGATTCCAAATAAACTAAAATTTTTCATTATCCAGAGCAGCATCATTAGGATGATCAGATTAAATAAGACTGACTTCTCATCTTTCCTAGTCAAGGAAGAAATGTTTGACAAGGGCAGCCACTTCACTTGGAATCACTGATCACAATTCTTAGCACTGCTTCCTTCTGAATTTTAGCTCAGCGCTAACAGAGAACAGCAAACACGAACTGTGTTATTCAACAAAGAAAGGAGAAAAGGAAGTTGGCAGTTTAATGACTTAACAATATCTAAATCAATTGTTTACTGAGCACAAAAGGTTTTAGCATGCAAAATCATTTAAGAAAGGCTTGAGGAAATCTGACCAAGCTAGAGAAGGCATATTTATACCTAATAAATAAAAATCTGACCAAGCTAGAGAAGGCATATTTATACCTAATAAATAAAAATACTGGTGTACTTCTCAAGCTGTCCTGTCTACATTTTATGAAAATGCAAAATGATAAGTACATAAACCTACAGGGGTTCTTAGACCCAAAAACTGAATTCTCTATTACACTTGGTAAAGGAAGAAAAAGAAATCAAAGAGAAGTCAAAGTCATAGTTAAAATAGGTCAAAAAGCTATACAAAATATGTTTGAATGATTAAGTTAAATTCCATTTAATGTTAGAAATACATTTATCATTCTAAAGATATCATCAGAAAGAGTAGAACTAAAATGTCTAAAGCAAGTCTACACAAGTTACTCAATGGAAAATGGTCAAATGATAGCAACTGAGAAATCTGTTTTCAGATGCGTTGGCCTAATTTTATTTTGGTTGCTTTAACAGTAGTAAGGTAAAACTGTTCTATGCAATTAGGAATACTGCAGAAAGACGAGGGTGGATATGTCTTGGTGAGAAAAAGAATTTTGTTAAGATGGAGCAATTCAAGGAAGGGGAGGAGCAGGATGACAGAGGAGTAGGAGACCTAAATTTTGTCTGGTCCCAGGAATTCAGCTAGATAGTTATCAAACCATTCAGAACACCTACAAACTCAACAGAAGATCAAAGAAAAGAATAGAAGCAACTCTCTGAACAGAAAAGTGACCACTTTCTGGAAGTGTATATTTTCCTGGAGTCATTGTTACCCTTTTAGCATTTTTATAGCATTTTGTTCTCTCAGTCATCTACTCTCATCTGGACAAAATGACAAGACGGAAAAACTCCCCTCAAAAAAAAGAACAAGAGGCAGTACTAACTGCCTGGGACCTAATCAATATGGACATTTGTAAGATGTTGGAACTAGAGTTCAGAATGACGATTTTAAAGATACTAGCTGGGCTTGAAAAAAGCATAGAAGATACTAGAGAATCCCTTTCTTGAGAAAGAAAAGAACTAAAATCTAACCAAGTTGAAATAAACAAGGCTATTAATGAGGGGCAATAAAAGATGGAGGCTCTAACTGCTAGGATAAATGAGGCAGAAGAGAGAAGTAGTGATATAGAAGACCAAATGATGGAGAATAAAGAAGCTGAGGAAAAGAGAGATAAACAACTATTGAATCACGAGGGAAGAATTCGAGAGATAAATGATAACCATAAAGTAAAACAACATTAGAATAATTGGGATCCCAGAAGAAGAAGAAAGACAGAAAGGGGCAGAAGGTATATTGGAGGAAATTATAGCAGAGAACTTCCCTAAATTTGGGGAAGGAAACAGGCATCAAAATCCAGGAGGCACACAGAACCCCCTTCAAAGTCAATAAAATAAAATAGGTGGCAATCTAATAGTAAAACTCACAAGTCTCAGAGACAAAGAGAAAATCCTAAAAGCAGCTTGGGAGAAGAGATCTGTAACCTACAACAGTAGAAACATTCAGTTGGCACCAGGCCTATCCACAGACACCTGGCAGGCCAGAAAGGACTGGCATGATATATTCAGAGCACTAAATGAGAAAAATAAGCAGCCAAGAATACTATATTCAGTTAGGCTGTCATTGAAAATAGAAGGAGAGATAAAAATCTTCCAGCACAAACAAAAACTAAAAGAATTTGCAAACACCGAACCAGCCCTCCAAGAAATATTGAATGGGGTCCTCTTAAGCAAGGAAAGAGCCTAAAAGTAACATAGACCAGAAAGGAACAGAGACAATATACAGTAACACTCACCTTACAGGCAATACAATGACACTAAATTCATATCTTTCACTAGTTACCCTGAATGTAAATGGGCTAAATGCCCCAATCAAAAGACACAGGGTATCAGACTGTATAAAAAAAAAAAAATACAAGACCCATCAATATGCTTCCTGCAAGAGAAGCATTTTAGACCCAAACACACCTCCAGGTTTAAAGTGAGGGGGTGGAAAACAATTTACCATGCTAATGGACATCAAAAGAAAGCTGGGGTGGCAATCCTTACATCAGACAAATTAGATGTTAAACCAAAGACTATAATAAGAGATGAGGAAGGACACTACATCATACTTAAAGGGTCTATCCAAAAAGAAGACTTAACAATTATAAATATCTATGCCCCTAACATGGGAGCAGCCAATTATATAAGCCAATTAATAACAAAAGCAAAGAAACACATCAACAACAATACAATAATAGTATGGGACTTTAACAACCCCCTCACTGAAATGGACAGATCATCTAAGCAAAAGATCAACAAGGAAATAAAGACTTTAAATGATACGCTGGACTAAATGTACTTCACAGATATATTCAGAACATTCCATCCCAAAGCAACGGAATACACATTCTTCTCTAGTGCCCATGGAACATTCTCCAGAATAGATCACATCCTAGGTCACAAATCAGGTCTCAACAGGTACCAAAAGATTGGGATCATTCCCTGCTTATTTTCAGACCACAATGCTTTGAAACTAGAACTCAATCACAAGAGGAAAGTCCGAAAGACCTCAAATACATGGAGGCTAAAGAGCATCCTACTAAAGAATGAATGGGTCAACCAGGAAATTAAAGAAGAATTAAAAAAAAATTCATGGAAACAAATGAAAATGAAAACACAACTGTTCAAAATGTTTGGGATGCAACAAAGGTGGTCCTGAGAGGAAAGTATATAGCAATACAAGCCTTTCTCAAGACACAAGAAAGGTCTCAAATATACAACCTAACCCTACACCTAAAGGAGCTGGAGAAAGAACAGCAAATAAAGCCTAAACCCAGCAAGGGAAGAGAAATAATAAAGATCAGAGCAGAAATCAATGAAATGGAAACCAAAAGAACAGCAGAACAGATCAACGAAACTAGGAGCTGGTTCTTTCAAAGAATTAACAAGATTGATAAAGCCCTGGTCAGACTTATCAAAAAGAAGAGAGAAAGGATCCAAGTCAACAAAATCATGAATGAAAGAGGAGAGATCACAACCAACACCAAAGAAATTCAAACAATTATAAGAACACATTATGAGCAACTCTATGCCAGCAAATTAGATAATCTGGAAGAAATGGAGGCATTCCTAGAGATGTATCAACTATCAAAATTGAAGCAGGAAGAAATAGAAAACCTGAACAGACCCGTAACCACTAAGGAAATTGAAGCAGTCATCAAAAATCTCCCAAAAAACAAGAGCCCAGGGCCAGATGGCTTCCCAGGGGAGTTCTACAAAACATTTAAAGAAGAATTAATACCTGTTCTTCTGAAACTGTTCCAAAAAATAGAAATGGAAGGAAAACTTCCAAACTCATTTTATGAGGCCACCATTACCTTGATCCCCAAACCAGAGACCCCATCAAAAAGGCGAACTACAGACCCATATCCCTGATGAACATGGATGCAAAAATTCTCACCAAAATACTAGCCAATAGGATCCAACAATACATTAAAAGGATTATTCACTATGACCACGTGGGATTTATTCCTCCACTGCAAGGTTGGTTCAACATCCACAAATCAATCAATGTGATACAATACATTAATAAAAGAACAAGAACCATATGATCCTCTCAATAGATGCAGAAAAAGCATTTGACAAAGTACAGCATCCTTTCTTGATTAAAACTCTTCACAGTGTAGGGATAGAGGGTACATACCTCAATATCATAAAAGCCATCTATGAAAAACCCACAGTGAATATCATACTCATTGGGGAAAAACTGAGAGGTTTTCCCCTAAGGTCAGGAACACGGCAGGGATGTCCACTATCACCACTGCTATTCAACATAGTACTAGAAGTCCTAGCTTCAACAGTCAGACAACAAAAAGAAATAAAAGGCATCCAAATGGGCAAAGAAGAGTGAAACTCTCACTTTTTGCAGAAGATATGATACTTTATGTGGAAAGCCCAAGAGACTCCACCCCAAAACTGCTAGAACTCATATAGGAATTCAGTAAAGTGGCAGGATATAAAATCAATGCACAGAAATTAGTTGCATTTCTATACACCAACAAGACAGAAGAAAGAAAAATTAAGGAGTCAATCCCATTTACAATTGCACCCCAAACTGATCCAACTGCAGAGATGGCAGCTGAGTCATTGCCTTTTTCCTTTGGGACACTGGCCAGCTGGGAGCTAGAAGCCTGGTATGAGGACCTGCAAGAGGTGCTGTCCTCAGATGAAAATGGGGGTACCTCTCTTTCACCCCCTAGGAATAAATCTAACCAAAGAGGCAAAGAATCTGTACTCAGAAAACTATAGAATGCTCATGAAAGAAACTGAGGAAGTCACAAAGAAATTGAAAATGTTCCATGCTCATGGATTTGAAGAACAAATATTGTGAAAATGTCTATGCTACCTAGAACAATCTACACATTTAATGCAATCCCTCTCAAAATATCATCAACTTTTTTCAAAGAAATGGAACTAATAAAGACCCCAAATAGCTGAGGAATGTTGAAAAAGAAAAGCAAAGCCGGTGGCATCACAATCCTGGACTTCAACCTCTATTACAAAGCTGTAATCATCAAGACAGTATGGTACTGGCATAAAAACAGACACATCCATCAATGGAACAGAATAGAGAGCCCAGAAACTGACCCTCAACTCTATGGTCAACTAATCTTCAACAAAGCAAGAAAAAGTGTCCAGTGGAAAAAAGACAGTCTCTTCAACAAATGGTGTTGGGAAAATTGGACAACCACATGCAGAAGAATGAAACTGGACCATTTCCTTACACCACACACAAAAATAGTCTCAAGATGGATGAAAGACCTAAATGTGAGGCAGGAATCCATCAAAATCTTTGAGGAGAACACAGGCAGCAACCTCTTCAACATCAGTCTCAGCAACTTCTTCCTTGAAACATCGCCAAAGGCAAGGGAAGCAAGGGCAAAAATGAACTGTTGGGACTTCAACAAGATAAAAAGCTTTTGCACAACAAATGAAACAGTCAACAAAACCAAAAGACAACCGACAGAATGGGAGAAGATATTTGCAAATGACTTATCAGATAAAGGGCTAGTATCTAAAATCTATAAAGCACTTATCAAAGTGAACACCCAAAGAACAAATAATCCAATCAAGAAATGGGCAGAAGACATGAACAGACATTTCTGCAAAGAAGACATTCAAATGACCAACAGACACATGAAAAAGTGCTCAACATCACTTGGCATCAGGGAAATCCCAATCAAAACCCCAAAGAGATACCACCTCACACCACTCAGAATGGCTAAAATTAACAAGTCAGGAAAGGACAGATGTTGGCGGGGATGTGGGGAAAGGCGAACCCTCCTACACTGTTGGTGGGAACGCAAGCTGGTGCAACCACTCTGGAAAACAATATGGAGGTTCCTCAAAAAGTTGAAAATAGAGCTACCACACGATCCAGCACTTGCACTACTGGGCATTTACCCCAAAGATACAAATGTAGTGATCCGAAGGGGCACCTGTGCCGCCATGTTTATAGCAGCAATGTCCAAAATAGCCAAACTATGGAAAGAGCTTAGATGTCCATCGACAGATGAATGGATAAAGAAGAAGTTGTGTATATATATATATATATATATATATATATATATATATGTGTGTATATATATATACACACACACACACACATATATATATACACACACACACACACACACACAATGGAATATTATGCAGCCATCAAAAAATGAAATCATGCCATTTGCAATGACGTGGATGGAACTAGAGGGTATTATGCTAAGTGAAATAAGTCAATCAGTGAAAGACAAGTATCATATGACCTCACTGATATGAGAAATTTGAGAAACAAGACAGAGGATCATAGGGGAAGGGAGGGAAAAATGAAACAAGATGAAACCAGAGAGGAAGACAAACCATAAGAGACTCTTAATCTCAGGAAACAAACTCAGGTGGCTGGAGTGGAGGGGTGTGGGAGGGATGGGGTGGCTGGGTGGTGGACATTGGGGAGGGTATGTGCTATGGTGAGTGCTGTGAATTGTGTAAGACTGATGAATCGCAGACCTTGACCCTTGAAACAAATAATACAGTATATGTTAATAAAAAAAAATCTAAAAAAAGATGGCGCAATTCAAGAGTCCTTAATAAAGGGACTATTTAACACAGGTGTGGGCAGTTAATAAAAACAGTAAGGGATGTTGAAGTACCAGAGATAGCAGAGCAGGAAGCTAATCCTAACCCAACCTCAAAATAAGGAAGTAAATAATGCTATTAGAGCCAATAAGAGCTGGAGTCATGGAGGAAAGGTTGCCCAACAGAAAAAGCAATGGGCTTGAGAGTCCTAAGCCCCTTCCAGAACCCTGAAATAAAGCAAGGAAGATGTGGTAAAGACATACTTCTATCTCGTCTTCCTTTTTCATTCCAGTGTACTGTTGATGGTTTTCATTGGCTAAGTTCAACAGATTTATTGAGCTAACAAGGGAATCTGGGCAATCCTGGCCCTAAAAGTCTACTATGCAGGGCAACAGGTAGGGAATAGAAGGATAGAAAAATGAGTGTGAAGGAAGCAAATGTGGAATAAGCAGCATACAGTGTGTGTCTATTGGTTGTTATGGTTCACAATATTAGTTGCAAATTGATGAGTAGATATTTTTGCTGATTTGTATTAATTTTAATTATTCCCACCTCCAATCTTTTCTGGCTATAGGTTAACTCTTTTTCTACTGTTGGATTAATTTATGTCCAATCTTTTTACTATTATAGACAATATTGCAATAAACATTCACTTCTGAGAGGTAACAGTTATATGAGAGGAGTTTTTTAAATAAAACTTATTGATATATATATTTATAACAAAAATATCATATTTTAAGTGTACATGTTGGTGACATTTGACAACTGTACACACCCTTATAAACACCATACCAACCAAGATATAGAACATTTACATCCCCCGCAAAATAATTCCTCATATCCCTCTGTTGTCAACCTCCCCCAACGATTTCTTACCCCTTGCAAGAGTTGATCTGATTTTTATCAAGACTAGACTTGCCTATTCTGTAAGTTCATAAAATGGCATGTTTAGCCAAACATCTGTGGAATGCAGTCTTGTTGCATATGTTAGGAGAATTCTGTTAAATTACTTTTGTGTCTCCATCAGCAATCAGTGTATGTGTGTAGCTCTATTTTTGTACTCTGTATTCTGTTCCATTGACTTTTATGTCTATTGTAAGACATATAGTTCTACACTCCAATAATCATAGTTTCATAGTAAGTTTTAAAATCAGTTAATATAATTCCTCCCACTTTGTTTTCTTTTTTAAAAAATTACATTGGCTATCTATCCTCAGTCATTTACATGTCTATGTAATTTTTAGAATTAACTTGTCAATTTCTAAAAAAAGCCTACTGAAATTTTTATTGGGTTTTTCTTGTATTCATAGATACATTTGGGAAGAATATATTATTAATTAATATTACTGACCTTCCTTCTTTTTTGTGGATATCTTCACTGATTCCTAGTAACTATACATTTCCAAAAATTCACAGTATATTAATAGTGTTTTGAAACACAATTATTTCTCAAACTGGTTACTCTGTTACTATTTCTTGATAAGGAGACATTGATTATGATGGAAATTTTATGGCAAACAGTTTTATGGTAACAAAATTAAAGTGCCAAAAGATAAATTGTCATTTGTCTAAAATATTTGTAATGTCTCTCACATAAAAAAAATAATATTCTTAAAATAAAGAGGTCTTAAAAACTGAAAAGAAAACAACACTGGAAATATAGGCTAGAGAAATGAACAAAGATTGCACAAACGAGACACAAATAGCATAAGAGAAGATACTCAAATTTGTTCATAATAAGAAACACAAATTAAAACTGCACTGATAATCTTTTTCTCATCAGTTTGACAAAAATTTACATTTGACAAATATTTTGTTAGCAACACTGTGAGGGAAAGACACTCCTTGAATTGCTGATTGGGATTGTAAACTAATACAACTACACAACTATTACAGAATAGAATTTAATATGTCGCAAAATTACATGTGCATTTACTTTCTTAGCAATTTTAACTACCCATATAAATCTACCCTAAAGATGCATGACAAAAAGACAAAAATATGTATACAAAAATACAATAATACATAAGGCTATCTATTCTTTGAAATAGTATTTATAACAAAATAAGACCAAAACCAACCCAAATACCTATCCAATGAAGTTGGCTAAATGAACTATAGGACATGCATCGGGTAGGGTGCTATGGAACCATAAAAGGAATAGAGAATATGTCTATGAATGTCCTTGGAGCAATTTCCAGAAAGTATAACTAAGTAAAAAAGCAAAGTGGGGAAAAATACATAATAGCGTATTATACTACTGTCTGTGAAAGAAAGGGAGAGGAACACATGCATTTGTTTTTACATACATTTGAAATTGAAAAGGTAATAAAAAATCATTACTTCTAAAGAGAGGGATAAAATATGGTAGAGAAGACCGGGTAGAAGCTACATTTCTCTGGGAGTCAGGCACTCTGCAAATATGTGCAACTCTTTATTCCAACTAAGCATGGAATCACTCATGCATCTAAGACTTAGTTCTTAAAGAAGGAACCACAGCATAGGAGAAAGGTCACTTATTTTAGAATTAGTAACACCAGGGTTAGGCTTTTCCTTCACTGGCCAGTGGGACTTTGGGCAAGTTACCTAACTTCTCTGAGTTTCAGATTTTTCATGTATAAAATGGAGATAAAATTAGTACCTACCACATAAGATTATGCAAAGGATTAAATCAAATGAAGTGACTTCACAAAGCAATGCTTCTCAATGGGAATATTAGTGCCCATAGTTACGATCAGTTTGGAGAGGTGGCTAGAAATATCTTAAAGTATGAATATATGTGAACAATTTAATTAATAAACATTTTTAGTATATTTAAGATTTTTTTCTGGAAAGGATATCACTGTTGTAGTCAATTGTTCTTTCCTGAGTAGAAAGGAATGCAGTGCAGTTAGTCCATTGGGACTATGAACCCATGGCCAGGAGTATGTCAGGTCTATGCATACTCATACCCATACTTGTGTTCACTACAGAGAAAAATGACAAAAACAGGTGTTTTACAGGCTACAACTCAGCAGTAAAGAATCTGTGAGTGCTGGACACTGGATAGCAATCAGGATGGGTCTATGGATATACTGTGATTACCTCAGTGTTCTACCCTAATCATGGTGGTCTCCAAAGAGAAAGGAAATTCAGTGAAGAAGGAGGGAGAAAGGTAAGGCTTTAAAGGTTGTCATAAAAACAATGAAACCATATAAGTAACTGTCATGTAATTAGTAAATTGCCTTTCTGTGTGACCTAGGGGAATGCCTCAAGTTTTTCTCTCTCCTATTGTTCTTCATTCCCCCAAAAAACATGAAAACAAGGAAGCTGGATTAGAAGTTTCCTAACATCTGTCTCAGCTCTGCTTCTCCTGAGCTGATGATATAATAACCCCAAACTTTAAGATTCCCATCTAACACAGTCCTTGGAATGAGAGGGGAGCAGACAATACTTAAAAGATGAAATCATTCCCTTGGCATGTGGAAGTGAGGCTGTGTGATTTGCTATCGGGAGTGAGTCCTGGGAGTTCAACTGTTCTCTAAATCTTTTCTATGAAGAATTGTCATTTATGTTTCTGATATGGGTAATTACTTTTTCTTGGCCTTTAAATTTGAGATAGTTGCATTTTTGCTGTGTTTTTACCTAAATAAGAGTCATCCAGTCATCTTTTCAGACTCACATAGAGATAAGTAGAAGTACTTAATCTAAGCACTTAATGTTCCTTCCAAAATAGAAATATTAAAAAGAAACACAATTTCTCAGTGGTGGCATTACACATCACCACTTATCAACTTTGTTTTAGGATAAAAGGATGGAGGACATTAAAGAATTTTTGATGCTAGTTTCATTTAAAAATTTTACAATTGTATTAGTGATTCAAATTCCACTCTACTTAATGCTAGTTTAGATTACATATAAACATGGCATTGGGTCTTCCTATGCAGTCAATGGCAAAGACATTTTTCCTTTAAAATCTAAAATAGTGCTTTAAAGAAATAAAGGCCAAAGAACTCCAAAGAAATCAGCTCTGTAATATGCCATATTCCATATAGCTCAATTGTTCTTAAAGATTGGATTCAAATGTCAATACACTGATTTTCAAATAAGTAGGATATTCTGTCCTCTATACAGGAGGCAACAGTCTAATTACCATAGGAGTTGGCTAAAAAATAATCCACATTTACCCAGGTGCAGGAGAATGCCTCAGGGACCTATGACTCAAGCTGGAGGAGTTTTTGAAAGGTGCTCTCTACTGCTGGGGGGTCTCTACCCACACAAATCAGCTCAAACTATGGCTCCTCACATCTCTGCTATGTTTTCATTCATCCTAGAGTTCTACTTTCCAAGTCAGTCCCTGGAAAGGTAGTTGTGTTGTAACTTATCCCACATAATAACTCCTGCAATTTTACAAAGCAAACTGAACCATGGTTCATACTGCCTCATTTTTAAGACTTATGATATTGCTAAGAAGACACAGTTCAGGGATTAAGCATATTAAATATAATTACTTTACACATTTCCTTTGATAAAGCAAATAGTTTACTTATGTGACCCACCAAACACCTCCCTATTCTAGTTTAAGATATTATTCCATTAGTGCTTAAAATATAAGGATTTTGTGGGAAATTATGCTGCTTTCACTGCCAATATTCTCTATATTCAATTGAATCAGTTGTCCACACTGGCTGGGTTTTTTTTTTTTTCTTCTACATATGTAACATGTTTCTTGGGCTTGTAAAAGTGATACATATATATAATTGAAC
Organism: Callorhinus ursinus; assembly: GCF_003265705.2. Lineage (NCBI taxonomy): Eukaryota > Metazoa > Chordata > Mammalia > Carnivora > Otariidae > Callorhinus > Callorhinus ursinus. The sequence goes on from NW_027397074.1 coordinate 24,590,641, forward strand.
ATCTGAAAACTACAAAAAAGAACAAATAAGAAAAAGTGCTTATAATCCCTCTGCCCAGAGACGATAAATTTTGAGATTTTGGCATATTTCTTACTTTAATTGCCTATCATTTTACAAGGTTTCACGTACATTCTTTAGAGCAATCATGGTTTCCAAAACCTCCCTTGTTAGCTCTCAAATTTATATCAGGAGACCAATACATTTTCCTTGGCTGAAGTGGATTGAGGAGTTGAAGTATCACGAGTGAGAGGAAAGAGAGAAGATAGAGTTCAGAATCTGTTATGAACTTATTACAGTCAGGAATTAAATGGCCCCCTTCAAAGTCATTCTCAGAAGTCTCTCCTCCCATGACCTCATTCTTATCTGATTCTTAAAGAAGAGAAGAATTATGAGAGGTAAATATTAATACTATTGTCAGAGTCAGCACAATTCCTTTTTGTCTTGCATTTGGATAAAATGCCACCTCCCATTTTATTTTGTGGTACCAGGCTAGCCCCTCATTACTTTCCCTGATTCTGAGCCCTCTGGGTATCCTCTCATTGCCACTCAAATCTTCTTCTACCCTAGTGACTACTTATGTCAGCCTTGGGCAGCCCAGGAGGCTTGAAATAATACGGATCAATGCTTGTCAAAAGAATAATTGAATACAAAATCTTCTCAAGAGGGAGACTAATCTAAACTATGGAAAAATCTACAGATTTTTTAAAAAGATTTTATTTATTTATTTGATAGAGAGAGAGCACAAGCAGGGGGAGCGGCAGGCAGAGGGAGAAGCAGGATCCCCGCTGAGCGGGGACCCCGATGCAGGGCTCGATCCCAGGATCTTGGGATCATGACCCGAGCTGAAGGCAGCCGCTTAACCAACTGAGGCACCCAGGCGCCCCAGGAAAAATCTACAGATTTCTTAAAGTGTAACTCTAACATAGTTAAACACACAGTAAAATGTCATCTATGAGATCCTGCTAAAACCATCTGAATAAACAGAGCAATGTGTATTTGGTATAATTATAGTTATATGTAAATAAAAGGTATATCAATGGAATCCATGTTTTATAGGATCTATGTTTTTGAGAGGAATTCAAAAACAAACTGTCTAAGCAGTATCATGGTAAATTTTACCATATTAAGCAAACTCATCTTGGTTGTCTTTACTTTTAAACTTGAATAGTCACCCAGTGATTTGTTGTTAGTGAGTTTCCCATCATTTGAAAAATTGGAGCACTGAATGAATTTTCAAATGCCAATGGGCATAGATGTCAAAAACTGCCAATTGGATCATGACTAATATTCAATAGTCTGCCAAAAAATAGAAAAATATGAACCAATATTTTGTAATTGGTTGTAATTTGTAAAAAAAAATATGAACCAGTGTTTTATATATATATATTTTATATACATAAATATATATTTTTATATTTATACTTGAGTATTTTTTATAAAAGTTTGGCATAAGAATGTCTTATTTCAAGAACTCAATTTAATAGTAGATGATAGTGATTATTTGATGTTTTTATCTTACAATATCAATAAATCAAAAGTTGCCAATCTTATGTGAGTCTCTCATTTTTATTTCATTCTTGCAGAAAATTTACTGGTCTATAAATCCCAAAGTCTGGGAACCACTAGACTATCTGACTTCTATAATTTCTCTGAATTCTCACAGGATACCATTGCCTATATCTAGATATTAAGTGTAATAAGGATATAACTTTTTCTGTTAAACCCTACACTATTAAAGTAGTCTTAACATTCCTTACAAGTTGTTTGTTAAATGGCCAACAGGGGGTATATGACAGGTGCTCAACATCACTGATTATCAGGGAAATGCAAATTAAAACCACAATGAGATATCACTCAGACCTGTTAGGATGGCTTTCATCAAAATGATAAGAGAGAAGTGCTGACAAGGATATGGAGAACAGGGAACCCTTGTGCAATCAGTGGAATGTACACTGGTACATTATTTCCATTATGGAAAACAGTACAGAGGTGCCTCAAGAAATTAAAATTAGAACTACCATAAATCCTACTTCTGGGTATACATCCAAAAGAAATGCAATCACTATCTCTAAGAGATATCTCATTGAGCCTTTGGAAAAAAACTCACAGAGCTTATAAGGAATGGGGCCTGGTTCAACAGATGACTTCCTTTAACTGTACCTCTACTTTGGGCTCCTCAAAACCAGTGGGTTGGCAGTAATGCCATGTGGAAGTTTTCCCATTTCTCAGTGACCAGATTGTGAATACTTCCAAATGGATTTTCTATTATTTTATTAATGTTACTATGGTTCTTTGTTTTGAAATAAAAATTCTGAATGTACATATGAAAAAGATTTTCACTGGGGTGCCTGGGTGGCTCAGTTGGTTAAGCGACTGCCTTTGGCTCAGGTCATGATCCTGGAGTCCTGGGATCGAGTCCTGCATCGGGCTCCCTGCTGAGCAGGGAGTCTGCTTCTCCCTCTGACCCTCCCCCCTCTCATGCTCTATCTCATTCTCTCTCTCAAATAAATAAATAAATAAATATTTTTTAAAAAAAGAAAGAAAAAGATTTTCATTGCACCATTATTCTCAGTAGCTGAGATACAAAATCAACCCAGTTGTACATCAATGGATGAATGGATATAGATGTCACACACACACACAACACACACATGGAATATTATTCAGCCAGGAGGAAGAAAGAAATCCTGCCATTTGCAACAACATGGATGTACCTAAAGGACGTTATGCTAAGTGAAATAAGTCAGACAGGGAAAGATACATACTGTGTGATCTCACTTATATGTGGAATCTAAAAATTAAAAAAAGTCAAGCTCATAGAAACAGAGAATAGAATGGTAGTTACCAGGGGTTGGGGTGCGGGGGAAATATGCTGGTCAAAGAGTACAAGTCTTTAGTTATAAGATGACAATTCTGGGGATCTAATGTACAGCTACTGTGATGCATGATATCAATGGTAATGATAACTGTGTTGTATACTTGAAATTTGCTAGGAGAGTAAATCTTAAGCATTCTTACCACACATACACAAAAGGTAATTGTGTGAGGTGATGGATACATAAATTAATGTGATTGTGATAACCATTTCACAAAGTATATGTATATCAAATCATCACATTGTATACTTTAAATATATGTGACAATTTTATTTGTCAATTTACCTCAATAAAGCTGGAAAAATAATGCTGTTTGTTTTCATAGGTAGTCAAAATTTTTATCCTGCAATCTGTTTTATCCCACTAATTTGTTTAAGAGACTAACTGGATTAAAATTGGCTTTTTAACTAGTTTGATGACTTTTTTTTAACTTCAGAGACCACATCTCTGAAAAGTAATGCACCCACTGATATAGCAGACTGCAAAATACATTATTTTATTTAATCTTATGCTATGAGCTGAGCATTATCACATTTTAGAGGACAGGGCTTAGAAAGGTTAAATAATTTCTGAAGTTCACTGTGGCTTCCCCCAGATGATTCTCATGCTTCTGTCTCACACATATAAGATTCTACTGATTTAAATATTTTTTTTATCCATTCCATTGTGCTTAATTTTTACATAGTGGGTTCAGATTATAATACAGAAGAATTATGTCAATGTTTCATGAAATACTCATTACAATTATCTTTTGTTTCTATTTATATATTGTTTTCATTTGTTTTTAAGTACTCTTTGAATACAAAATTGGGCTTTCCCTCGTGGCTCATTTAGCAACAAAATATTTTCAGTAAAGTATATTTCAGGACAATTAAAATTATTATAATGCAATGCATCCTCTGACTCATAAGCAATATGAACTTAAAGAACTTACTCCTTTTCTTAATGGCTTTTGAATACCAAAATATTACAAATAACTACAATTGGGGCATGCATACATTTTAGCCCATTAAATTTGGTGTATTTTTATAGTCCAATAATCCAAATTAAGCTCTTTTCATGTTGGTGAAATATAGTTTTTATTTTCTTTATGAAATGATCCATTCCTCCAACTGCATAGTCATCTCTTCCATGAAGCCTGCTAAGGGCTTCTCTCCAACCTTGATACTCTTTCCCATTTTTCCAACATCCATTCCTGCTACTCAACATCCAAAATACATCTCATATCAATCCTTTCCTTTCCATCTCCAATGCTACCATCCTGACATAAGGAATAACATCACTCACTCACATTAATGCACAGACTTCCTAGGTGGTCTCCCCCATTTCCAGGCAATTCTTCACACTGCACCTAGACCGATCTTACTGTGATGTGTGTATTGTGATCCTGTCCTTCCTCTATTTAAATATCTACCATGTTTTCCCACTGTGCTCTTTACCATATTTAATGCCCTTCAATGGCCTCAAGCTTCCATGCAGTAGCCTCTCTTACTACTTCCAACTCTTCTGTTCTCCTCTTCTCCTTTCCCTCTAAACTCCAACCCACTGGACTTTTGGCTCCTCCACCCCACCAAGCTCATTCCTGACTCAGCACCTTTCTCCATGCTGTTCCCTCTGTCTGGAAAGCTCTTCCTTTGGATCTTTATACTGGACTGGCTTTTTCTCATCATTCAGAGCTCAACTTCCTCAGAAAGGTCTTTTTAGAAACATCCCTACTTTATCCCTCTGTATAAAACTATGTTTTATTTTCTTAGAGCCTTTCCTTTATCACTGTCTGCAATTATTTTGCTTCTTGATCTATTTATTGGTTTCCTAAGTTTCCTTGCTTGGAAAATGAAAGCTCCATGAAAGCAGGGCCTTGTCTGCCTTATTCACCATTTTATCTTTCCCTAGTGTCTAAAATAGTCAGCGAAATAAGTCAATCAGAGAAAGACATGTATCATATGACCTCACTGATACGAGGAATTCTTAATCTCAGGAAACAAACTGAGGGTCGCTGGAGTGGTGGGGGGTGGGAGGGATGGGGTGGCTGGGTGATAGACATTGGGGAGGGTATGTGCCATGATGAGCGCTGTGAATTGTGTAAGACTGTTGAATCACAGACCTGTACCTCTGAAACAAATAATACATTATATGTTAAGAAGAAGAAGAAGAAGAAGAAGAAGAAGAAGAAGAAGAAGAAGAAGGAGAAGAAGATGATGATAGCAGGAAGGGAAAAATGAAGGGGGCGGAAATCAGAGGGGCAGACAAACCATGAGGTACTATGGACTCTGAGAAACAAACTGAGGGTTCTAGAGGGGAGGGGGTGGGGGGATGGGTTAGCCCGGTGATGGGTATTAAAGAGGGTACGTTCTGTGTGGAGCACTGGGTGTTATTCACAAACAATGAATCATGGAACACTACATCAAAAACTAATGATGTAATGTATGGTGATTAACATAACATAATAAAAAAAAATAGTCAGAGACTTATGACTCTCATGGGCCAGAGGCATTTTGCCTTCCTAGGCTTCTTTTCTCCACAAAAAAATAGAAAAATGGGAGGTAAAAGACCTGTACTCCAAAAACTATAAAGTATTGATGAAAGAAATTGAAGACAGCACAAACAAATGGAAAGATATCCCATGCTCATGGGTTGGAAGAACAAATATTGTTAAAATGTCCATACTACACAAAGCAATCTACACATTCACTGCAATCCCTATTAAAATACCAGGGACATGTTTCACAAAATTAGAACAAATAATCCTAACATTTGTATAGAGTGACTGAAGACCCCAGATAGCCAAAGTAATCTTCAAAGAGAACAAAGCTGAAGGTATCACAATCCCAGATTTAAAGATATCCTACAAAGCCATAGTAATCAAAACTATAAGTCACTGGCACAAATATAGACACATAGGTCAAGGAAACAGGATAGAGAGTCTAGAAATAAACTCACACTTATATGGTCAATTAGTTTATGACATAGGATACGATAATAGACAATTGGGAAAAGGCAGTCTCTTCAACAAGTGGTGTTGGCAAAACTGGACAGCTACGAGAAAAAGAATGGAACTGGACCACTTTCTTCTACCACATACAAAAATAAACTCAAAATGGATTAAAGATTTAAATGTGAGACCTGTAAACATAAAAGTCCTAGAAGAAAACACAGGCAGTAATTTCTTTGACATCAGCTACAGAAACATTTTTCTAGCTCTGTCTCCTCAGGCAAGGGAAACAAAAACAAAATTGAACTATTAGAACTTCACCAAAATACAAAGCTTTTGCACAGCAAAGGAAACCATAAACAAAACAAAGAGGTGACCTATTGAATGGGAGAAGATACTTGCAAATGCTCTATGTGATGAGGGAATAATATTAAAAAAAATATAAAGAACTTATACAAGTCAACACCAAAAAACCAAGGAATTCAATTCAAAATGGGCAGACAACATGAATAGACATTTTTCCAAAGAAGACATACAGATGGCCAATAGACACATGAACAGATGCTCAGCTTCACTAATCATCAGGGAGAAATGCAAATTAAAACCATAGTGGGATATCACCTTATACCTGTCAGAATGACTAGTATCAAAAAGACAAAAAATAACAAGTGTTAGAGAGGATGTGGAGAAAAAGGAACCCTTGTGTCCTATTAGTACAAATGCAAATTGGTGCAGCCACTGTGGCAAACATTATGGATATTCCTCAAAAAAGAAAAATAGAGGGGCGCCTGGGTGGCTCAGATGGTTAAGCATCTGCCTTCGGCTCAGGTCGTGATCCCATGGTCATGGGATCGAGCCCCACATCGGGCTCCTGGCTCGGTGAGGAGCCTGCTTCTCCCTCTGCCTCTCTCCCTGCTCGTGCTTTCTCTCTCTGTATCTCTGTGTCTCAAATGAATAAATAAAATCTTTAAAAAAAAAAAAAAGAAAAATAGAAACTCCATATGATAGAGTAATTCCATTACTGGGTATTTACCTAAAGAAAATGAAAACACTAATTCAAAAAATATATGCAACCCTGTGTTTATTGCAGCATCATTTACCATAATCCTGCAAGATACAGAAGCAACCCAAGTAAGTGTTCACTGATAGAAGAATGGATAAAAGTTGTGGTGTATATATACCCAATGGAATATTACTCCACCCTAAAAAAGAATAAAATCTTGCCATTTGCTACAATGTGTATGATCCTAGAGGGTACAATGCTAAGTGAAATATGTCAGCCAGAGAAAGACAAATACCATATGATTTCACTCATATGTGGAATTTAAGAAACAAATCAATGAAAAAAAAGACAAACAAACAAAAGACTCTTAAATACAGGGAACAAACAGGTGGTTGCCAGAGAGGAGATGTGTGGGGGGGATTGGTAAATAGATAAAGGGAATTAACAATACACTTATCTTGATGAGCAATGAGAAACATATAGAGTTGTAGAATCATTATATTGTACACCTAAAACTTATATTACAATGTATGTTAATTATATTTGAATAAAAAATAAAAATTTGAAACAAAAAAATAAATTGGCATGAGACAGATTAACAGGAGAAAATAAAATTTAGTTATGTACATGCGAGGAATCCCCATTAACATGAGAGATTCCAAAGATAATCAGGCAAAATAAGATATATTTGCCATCCTAAACTAAGGTGAAGAGGGTAGAGGCCCGGGAATTCAAAGGAAAGTAAAGCAATTCACAAAAAGATGAAAAAGAGTAAATGTTTGGTAAACAGATGTTTGCCGGACCTTGCCTCTATGGGACATAGAGAGGACTTTAATCAAACAGATCTTGCTAGGTTCCTCTACCATGTTCATATTCTATGATAGGTATCTATGGTGATGGCTCCCTTCCTGGAACAGGTCCTCTTATTCCTTTAGGCAATTAGTGGGAAGGAAAAAAGAAAAATTTCCTGAGCCTTCTGTTTCTTAAAAATAATCAGCTTAAAATAGTCCACATGGCAAAGAGATACATTTTGGGGTGGCAAATTAAAAAAAAATATTAAAAATTACATTTAATGATTGTATTGGTATAAAGACTAATATATTAATATCATGTATTAAAACTTTTCTTGGGGGCACCCGGGTGGCCCAGTCGTTAAGCGTCTGCCTTCGGCTCAGGTCATGATCCTGGGGTCCTGGGATCGAACCCCGCATTGGGCTCCCTGCTCCACAGGAAGCCTGCTTCTCCCACTCCCACTCCCCCTGCTTGTGTTTCTGCTCTCGCTGTGTCTCTCTCTCTGTCAAATAAATATATAAAATCTTAAAAAAAAAAAAAACTTTTCTTGGACCTAAAATTTTAGGTTTTGTTTTTTTTTCCTTCTGATTGGAAAGAAATTAAAACTTGTTTCTGAGTCCCGGGCACTATATCTCCTAATGGAGAAGTCACCCTGAGAACAGTGTCCAGGGCATGATAGCTGTTCAACTGTTGAATGGAGTAAATGGATGGCATGGAATCTAGGTCCTGCCTCACTTCCACTTAACTGGTTAATAATCATCATAAGTCCTGTATTTATAAACCAAGAGGGTAAAATCAGTTGCATTTCCTTCTGTTTTCTCAACTCCTCTGAAATTCAATGACAGTTATGGTCTGTGCCATATCATTTCGCCTTTTATTACACACATCTAATATCTTTTATTGCCTTTGTGATTGAAGTGTTAGTCTTATCTCTGTGACTAGATTATAGAGTCCTTCAGACTGGGATTTTATTGTATTCTTCCTTATAATGTTCCCAGAGTCTGTGGCAGAGGGTATGTGATTAATATTTCCTGGTTATTTGTCTGATTGCACTTTTAGGTTATTAAATACATAAAAAGTACAGAAGAAGATAAACTTTAGTCCATAACATAGTTGAGCACTGGATCAAGAGAGAAATGGCTTGAAAGGAGGTACCAGGTATTCTGAAGCAGGGCTTCTCAGTCTTTTTCAAGTCAGGTCCTGGCACCATAGGAAATGGCCCCATCTGCACAGCACTTGGCTAAATGAATGAGGCTGCTTGAAGCCAGAGGTGACTCAGACCCCACCACCCATGTGGGAGGTGAATGTCTCCATATTTATGTTGTTGGGGAGGAAAAATAATTTCCCCCTCTACCTTCTAGGTTCTTGGCTGAGACCCCTCTATAATGAAAGATAGGTTAACAGGAGAAAAAACAAGCAGAAGTTTAATAACATATATACCTCTTGTATGCATGGGAGAGACCCAGAAAAAAACTGAGTAACTCTTAAATGGCCCAAGCTACTACCTCCAATACCATCTCCAGCTAAAGACAAAAGAAGTTGACATGAGGGGTGGTGAGTCAGTTATCAGGCAAAGCACAGTTAACAAGAATTAAGCAGTTATGCAAATTTAAGTCAGCTGCTTTCTCCATGATAAGACTTTCTAGAAATGTCGTCATTCTTCTTTTCCTGGTCCAGAGAGGGGGATAGCCCTAGAAATGGAGATTTTCCCTATAAGCGTCAATGTCTCTTGTGAAAGGGTAACTTCTGTTGTTTCTTAAAAATAATCAGCCTAAAATAAGCCTTAAAACAAAGAGGCATACCTTGGAGTAACAAATTCTGCTCCCTGAAGTGGCATAACTGCTGGAAAGCCTTCTCTGAGATCTGCTGTAATTGCTGATGTAGAATTATTAACTAATCTCCAGTGATATACTAGATATCTCTCCCATTGGCTGGTGAGAGAAATTTGCTAAATCGTTAGGAATTTTGCCAGACCATTGTTAAATAGAGCCATTGTTAAAAATTAAATTACATAAAATTATAAATTATATTAAAAATGAAAGTAATAAATTCTCAACACCTCACATTTTACCATTTTACTACTGTACATTTCTTTCTTTTTTTTTTAAGTAGGTTTCACGCCCAGGGTGGAACCCAGTGTGGGGCTTGAACTCACGACCCTGAGATTGAGACCTGAGCTAAAATCAAGAGTTGGACACTTAACCAACTGAGTCACCCAGGCACCCCAATTTCTTATATTTTATTGTTAACTATGTTTTTAAAGTTATTTATGCCTATTATATGTGTATGATGGAAACAATATAATGGTGTGCTACTACTCAGGCCCTCCCAACTTTGTGCTCAGTGATATCAAATTGGTAGCTTGAAATTCGCCATGATGAAAGTATTTACTCCATGGAAATCAGAAAATGCTGAAAATCAGGGCTTTTTCTTTCTATAGAAAGAAAAGAGCTGTATGTTAAGTATCTATCACCACACTACTTTCCTTATCCCTCCTTCTTACACTGATGGGGTTCAGAACAAATCTCCCCAAACTGTGGACCATTTTGAGCCGAAGGCAATCAAGACCCAGAGACTCAGGAATAACTTTTACCTCTCCTTTAAACTACCTAAAAGAATTTAGATGGAGACCTGGCCCAGAAAGAAAGCTATTACCAAGATATAACATTTTATCTGAATGACCTATATGTATGGCAGGACAAAAATATAATTACCATACATCTGCTCTCCTTATCATCCTGTGAATCATCCTCCTCCCTTTTAAAACCTCAGGTCCCCATCCCATTCCTTAGCTGAAGATGGCATATAAGCCTCAATTGCCCAGCTTGTCCTTGGGTCTCATATTCTTATGGGTCACCCATACATACATAATTAAATTTGTTTTGTCTTCTTAATGTTTTATGTTAATTTGATTATTAGACCAGCCAAAGAACCTAGATAGAACTAAAATTTTTTCCTCCCCAGTGCATGCACATATGTGCATGCACACACACACACATGCATGCGTGTGCGCGCACACACACACACACACACACACACACACACACCCTATACCCACAGCAGGTCTAGACTGAGGACATTCTAAGGGGCTACGCAAATTGGTAGCGAACAAGAAACGTTAGTAAATATAGTAGGATCTGTGACATTGGAGGGATCCTCTGGGCAAATGAGCAGAGGGGAAGAAAGCACCTTCAATTCAGCCTTCAATTTGGCTGCATTCCACTGCTGGCATATGTCTGATTCCTACCCCCAATTCTCTACACCTCCAGCCAAAACTGTTGTATCGTTCTTAGGTCCTTGGAACCCTGTTTGGTGATTAATCTGGTGAACTAATTTATGCTTAGTGGTTAACAGTGCTTCAATGTATTTTTTCTCCTAAATAATATATTTTCATGTCCATAAGACTCTTCCATGCTCTACCTTCTCCAAACCAGTGAGAAAAGGCTATTTAACTTCATATAAACCATGTTGTTTTTTGTCTACTGATTTCAAAATATCTAGAAGTTTAGAGATTTTGTCATAAGGTCAGTAATAGAAAGGAGTGATTGCTTACTCGGTGAAATGGGGCAGTGAGGAGGGGCTATGAAGTAGTAGACCCACATGTGAGGATGGGTCTTGCTACTAGCGGCTCATCATGTGGGCAAGTTTAATACTTACCCCTCTTTAGTTGTTATTTTTACCCTTATTTCATAGGTAAGAATGTCAAGACTCCTAGAAATCAAGTGACTTGCTGAAGATCACAAGATGCTGATCCTAAATTACTACTACACTGTAACAATTCACTTCATAACTTAGTGGCATAAAACAATCATGTTATTATGTTCCCAGATTATGTGGACTTGATATGTGAGAAAGGTTCAGCTGGGCCATTCTGTCCTGGGGTCTCTTATGAGGCTGTGGTCAGATAGCAGCTATACTGAAACACTTAGGGGCTGGAGCAGCTGAAAGCTGGTTTCCCTTTCTCTCTCAAGATATACTGATATCAAGATATCTGTCTATAGCTCCTTCCTGGCTAGAACCATGGAAGGTGCGGAAGAGAAGAAAAAAGTTTCCTGCTTTGCCAGAAACCCTTAAGAGAAAGGAAAGGAATTTCGCAAAGTTGCAGATCAAGCATCAAGAGAAAGAAGTTTGCCCACAAGATGCTCCAAAAGGCAAGGAGGAAGCTTATTGATGAAAAAGCTAAGCATTACCACAAGGAAGGTGTACAGCACTGAGATTCAAATGACTAGGATGGCAAGAAAAATTGGCAACTTCTATGTACCTGTGGAACCCAGACTGGACTGGTCATCAGAATCAGGTATCAATGGTATGAGCCCAAAGGTTTGAAAGGTGTTGCAGCTTCTTTGCCTTTGCCAGATCTTCAATAGCACCATTGTTAAGCTCAACAAGGCTTCAGTTAGCATGCTAAGGATAATGGAACCATATATATAGCATGGGTGGACCCAAACCTGAAACCAGTGAATAAAATGATCTACAAGTGTGGTTATGGAAAAATCAACAAGAAGCAAATTACCTGACAGACGACACACTGAATGCTCGATCTCTTGGTAAATATGGCAGGGAGGAGGATCTGATTCAGATCTGTACTGTTGGAAAACATTTCAAAGACACAAACAACTTTTGATGGCCCTTCAAGTTATCATCTCCAAGATGGGGAATGAAGAAGATGACCTCCCATTTTGTAGAAGGTGGAGATGCTAGCAACAGGGAAGATTAAATCAATAGGCTTATCAGAAGGATGAACTAAGGTATCTACCATGATTATTTTTGTAATCTGGTCAGTTAATAAATGACTACTTTCAAGTTGAAAAAAAATATCTATTTATCTACCTACCTACTTACCTACCTATCTAGAGAGAGAGAGAGAGTCTCAGAGCTTCTCCATGTGAGCTAGTCTGGGCTTCCTCACAGCATGGCAGTTTCAGCACACTTGGACTGCTTACACAGTGATTCAGATTTTTGACACAAATGTGTTGCAAGCAAGAGGAGCTACATCGCCTTTTCTGACCTAGCTTCTGAGTCACAGTGTACTTCTATCACAATCTTGGTTACAAGAAAGTCACAAATCCACCCATTTTCAACTAGAGGATAATTCAACTACACCTCTTGATGGGAGAATGGGAAGGTTCTAGAAGGACATGTGGGATGACAGGTACTGTTGTGGTCATCCTTGAAAATACCATCTGACATAGATGGTTATGTGACCAATCTGGAATTCTAAGCATGGGCTGTTTTGTGTCAAGTTCTGCTGACCCTGGTGCACCATATACCATCCTCAAGGCTCCACATGTGTATTCACATGGTAATTGTCCAAGAAAGCAGGCTTCCCAGAAAAGAGTAAATGAGGGGAAAAGAAGCGCATGGAAGGGCCACACAACACCTTGCCCGCTGGCTGGTGTCCCACACCTCCAGGGTCCCCCAGCTGTGCCCACACCCTTACTGCACACGGCTCCAAGCAGCAGCACCCGTCATCCCCCCCTGCCAAGCACAGGTGGGACGGGGAGCCCTTGGCCACCACCCCACGGGGAGCTGCAGTGCCTGGGGCAGATCCAACACATTCTGCACTGAAGGTTCCAGAAGGATGAGCGCACTGGCACCAACAGCATGCCATGGTTGTTTGGCATGCAGGCACACTACAGCCTTTCCTCTGTTGATGACAACATGTGTATTCTGAAAGGGTGTTTTGGAGGAGTTACTGTGGTTTATCAAGGGATCTAAAAATGCTAAGGAACTGTCTTCCAAGGGAGTGACAATCTGGGATGCCAATGCCTCCTGAGACTTCTTGAACAGCCTGGGATTCTCCAACAGAAGAAGGGGATTTAGGTCCAGTGTATGGCTCTCAGTGGAGAAGCATTTGGGGGCAGAATACAAAAACAAAGATTCAGATTATTCAGGTCAAGGAGTAGACCAACTGCAAAAGGTGTTTGGCACAATTGAAACCAAACCCAAGGACAAAAGAATCATCCTGTATGGTTGGAATCCAAAAGTACTTCGTCTTCTGTCCCTACCTCCCTGCCATGCCCTTTGCCAGATCTTCGTGGTGAGCAGTGAGCTGTCCTGCCAGCAGGACAGGAGGGCAGGAGACATGGGCTTGGCTGTCTCTTGCCTTCGATGGCCCTTCAACATGGCCCGCTGCGCCCTGCTCACCTACGTGATCGCACACATCACAGGCTGGAAGCCAGGCAACTTCGTACATACTTTGAAGATGCACATATTTACCTGAATCACGTTGAATCTCTGAAAATGCAGCTTTAGCAAGAACCAAGGCCTTTCCTGATGCTCAAAATCCTTCAAAAAGTTGAGACAATCCATGACTTCAAGGCTGAAGACTTTCAGATCCAAGGGTACAATCCTCACCTGACCATTAAAATGGAAATGGCTGTTTCAAGTGCCTTTAAAGGAGATGTTCCAAGGAGATTCAGTCTTTAGGGGTTGGACCAAATGCCCAGGAAAAGCTCATTTACTCTAAAGGAAAAAGGAACTAGGTCCAAAATCTATTGGTGACGGCAGGTATTGTTCATTAAATTTTAAGGATGTTGCCTCTGGTAAACATAACCTTGAGGGTTCTCTTAGTAACAAAAGGCCCTGAATTTGGTTAACTCACCAAGGATATGTGAAAATGCTAAGATTGGGAATAAAGTCAGAGAGTGAAAATTTATATACTCTTAAAAATATGCACAGCATTTCAATCCCACATTTTTTGAAGGTCAGTGAATTCCTAGAATTGCATATAAACTACTCCCTTAAATTTGAGCAAGCTGAATAATACCAAATAGTCATAACAACATAGAGTTGTGGTTATAAACATTTAAAGTTATATTTGCTTTACATATTGCTATAATAAAGAGTGTTCTGTAAAAAAAAAAGACTAAATGATTCACATGGGTTATTAGAATTAAATTTTAATTACTCTTCCCTAAATAACTGGTAAAAACTTGATCTAATATGAAAAAGATAATTTTTGTTTGTTTGTTTCTTTTATGGATTTCCCTTCTGAGAGTCTTCAGCTGTCTTTCCTAAAGCTATTCTGTGCTGGGATCTGGTTTTCCTCATATTGATGATTTCATTGTTTGCAGAAAATTCTTGGTTTTTCCAATGCACTTGTTCAAGGTTCACCTTCAGTACTGCAAAGAAGGTAGGTCTTCCCTGGACAACACTTTGCAAAATACCTACTATTAGTATTCATTAATGAGGAATTGAACTTTTCTCTATTTGCTTGTCCATCCATTTTGGTGCCCTATGTCTATATCTATGACACTTTTGTTCTTCCTCTTTACAAAGGGGAGGTTTTATGGTATGTGCCTTTATTGGGTAAAGTAACTTTCCTGTTGGAAACGTAAACTGAACAAGAACCCTACTTAGCAAAAACTCAGATGTCATGTCACCTCCTGTTAATACCACCAACACCCTCCCAACACACAGGCCTCATGCACTATAGCTAAATGGCAGTTTAATAACTTCTTGCCTAAAGATATTTGAGACACAGAAGGCTGGTACCTTGTCTTAAGAACATTTAGAATACCAAGTGAGGTACTGGAAGAGAAACTTAGACATAGGAGCAAGGCACAAGAATAAAAGAGTATGAGATTGGCCAGTTCCGAGAATAGAGACACTGCTAGGGAAGAGGAGGGGCCGCAATTCACAAAATGACTTTGGAGTTCAAAGGTCACCCCGGTCTCATTCACAGTGAGTAGGACCTAAAGCCTGTACCACAGAAACAGCCCAGAAGGGGAAAAGAGATTAAGACTTTGAGACTAAGTACTTAGAACAAAATGAGCCCAGATTTTGAATCTCAGTTCCACCCCTATTTGCCTGGATCAGTCCATTTCTGTGGGCCATGTTTATCACCTTAAAAAAAGTAGGTAAAAATAACTATAATTATTATAGTATAGAAAGCAATTTTGTATAATTGCTTCTAAGACTACTGTGTCTGGCAGTAATTGGAACATAATCAACATTTCTTTCTTCTTTCTCCTCTGCTCTTCCTCTGTCTTCTCTTAGGATGGATCTAAGAAGTGGGTTACAACTGAGCCTGTGGTGGGGGGATTAACAAGCTCTGCTATGAGACACTGGGCAGGCAGGGGGGGCTGACATATTCAACTAATCCAGGAGGGTATGTGGGGAGGCACCAACAATGACAGCAGCTGAAAGTGGCAGGTGCACAGTACACAAACATTTTTTAACAGATATGATGGCAAAATTACATAAAGACGTGCAAGGATGATCATTGTGGCATTGATTTTAATACAGGACTTACAAACTGGAAACATTTTATATGTGTCTTAATAAGGACCCTGGTTAAAAAATTATGATATATCCACATGATGATATGTATCCTTTAAGAAGAAGAAGGTCAAACTGTATGTGCTAAATCGAAATATCTCCAAGATATGCTGTTAAATGAACAAGCAAGCTGCCAACAGAATATGGGTTAAGTTTGAGTGTTTGTGTGTATTGTGTGCTTATGTAAGAATATATATGATGGTATGTGCATGGATAATTACCAGATAATGGGTGTGGATTTTGTGGAATGGAGTAGGAATGAAGGATGTGCAGAGAGGAAGGTTTTTTTATTTAAATTCCTTCAATCTATTGCTTGATTTTTTTTTTTAAATTTTAAGCATGTATTTCTTTTGCAATGAAAATAAAATTAATTAAAATGATCCTTAAAAGCTACTTAGCAGAAAGAGAGGGAACAAAAAAAAATAACCCCCTTTTAGCAAGAGATGGTTAAGAAATTAAAATTCCCATGGGTCATTTTATGCTCACCATTTGCAACAGAGGGTCCCTAGGATATGTTCATACTAAACACAGGCAAGATATAGGATAATGAAAATCATGTATATGACCTGAAGGAACCCACAGGTAGGATGTTTATAGAAAATGTCTGGAGGTTTGTTCATACTCATTTTAGTGGTTCAGTCCTGGTTGCTCCTTAGAATCACCTGGGAAGTTTTAAGAATCTACCAAGACTTACTGGCAGAGATGCTGATTTAACTGGTCAAGGGAGGGGCCAAGTGTATGTTTTAAAAGAACCCTAGGCCAATTCTTGTGTAGCCAGAGTAGAAAACCATTCTTCTAACACTGGTTGTTATTCTCAGGATAATCAACATGCAATTCTTGACCATCTACTACCCACCAGGTTCTGTGCTAGGCATGAACTATAAAAACTGGAAGTGATTAAAAAACATTTAGGAATGGGCTAAGGAACTGAATAGACATTTTTCCAAGGAAGACATACAGATGGCCAACAGACACATGAAAAGATGCTAAACATCACTAATCATCAGAGAAATGCAAATCCAACTACAATGAGCTATCCCCTCACATCTGTTAGAATGGCTAGTTTCAAAAAGATAAGAGATACAGACCGAGTGCTTGCTAAGATATGGAGAAAAGAGATCCCTGTGTACTGTTGGTGGGAATGTAAATTGGTGCAGCCACTACAGAAAACATTTTGGAGGTTTCTCAAAAAAATAAAAATAGAACTACCATATGATCCAGCAGTTCCACTTTTGGGTATATATTCAAAGGAAATGAAATTATTATCTCAAATATGCACTCTCATGTTTATTTACAGCATTATTGATAATAGCCAATATATGGAAACAACCTAAGTGTCTATCAATGGAAGAGTGAATAAAGAAAGTATGGTATAAATATACAATGAAATATTATTCAGCGGTGATAAGTAAATCCTGCTACTTGCGACAACATAGATAGATCTTGACAGTATTATGCTAAGTAAAATAAGTCAAAGACAAATACTGTATGATCTCACTTACATATGGAATCTAAAAAAGCTTAATTCACAGAAGAGAGTGGTTATCCAGGGGCTGAGGGGTGGGGAAAATGGAGAGATGTTGGTCAAAGAACATAAACTTCCAGTTATAAGATGATAAGCTCTGGGGATCTAATGTACAGTATGATGATTATAGTTAACAATATTGTATTACATACTTGAAAGTTGCTAAGAGAGTAAATCTTAAATGTTCTCACCACACACACACACAAAATGGTAATTATGTGACATAATTGAAGGTGTTAGCTAATGCTATGGTGGTAATGATTTTGCCATATATGTGTATTAAATCAACTTGTTGTACACCTTAAACTTAACATGTTATATGTCAATCATACCTCAATAAAGCTGGATAAAAATCTATCAATTAATCAGTCAATCAATCTAAGGAACCCCCCCCCCAAATATTTAGGACAAGTGACAGGATATTTGGATTTGGTACATTTTAATGTTTCTGTAACTGTGCAATTTGTGGATGACAAGTGGAAAATAATTTAAAAATAAGGAATGGTATACAAAATAATATGTTCTATTTTAATAGTAGATAACTGAAAAAAAAATAGGTTCAGTGGTATGTATACCAATTTAAAAAGAAACTACCTTATATGTGATAATAAGTACCCCAAGAGCTTGCCTAGTACCTGAGCCATTTTACTCCAAGTGTGGTCCATGGGCCAGCAACATTATCATTGGGAGCTTGTTTGAAATGCTGAAGCTCCAGCTTCAAGCAAACCTGCTAAATCAGAATCACCATCAAACAAAATCTCCAGGTGATTCATAGGCACACTTAAGTTGAAAAGCACTGTTATTTCTTAAAAGAATTTAAAATATTTTAGACCTCCTTGACCACCTTCTATTTTACTGACATTAACTACAGATTTGGCTATCCTGCAGTTGAATGGCTTGCTTTATGGAGAATCATAAATGGTATATATCCCAACCACTTCTGTAACAACAATGATATTAATAGATTGACTTTTATTTTAGCAGCTACTATATCCTGGGCACAATAGAAACTTTATAAATATTATTTTCACAAAAACTCTAAAGAGGTAGGTATTATTTTTCCCCATTTACTGATGAGTAAATTGAGATTCAGAGAGATTAAAGTCTCATAGCTGATAAATGACAAAACTAAAATTTAAATTTAAAAACTGATTAAAAACTCAGTTGTTTCACTATACTCCAATGGTTTTTCAATGCTGATCATAACTGTGATGCCATAGCATTTTCTATACTTTCAAAAAATTATTAAAAATTATTTTTAAATTATTTCAAAAATTATTTAAATAATCTCTAATTTAAAGTTACAGGCATTGCAAGCTATACAATAAAAAGGGGGGAAAATTAGATCATTATCCATGAATTGGCCTATCATGTATTATATTTTATTTCACACACACACACACACACACACACACACACACACACACACACGAGTTTTACTTTGCATAGTAATTTGATCTATCGGTGTATTCAGGAACCTTGCAGTGAAAATATTCAGGACCTGAAATGCAGCCAAAAGGAATATTTTGTTCAAAGTGCAATTAAACATTAATAAAAATAGGTTTGTATAAAAACAAGGATGGAGCTTTTCAATACAGAAAATGTGCAAATGTATATAGACTAGCTTCTAAGTGGATCTTATCTTTCCTGAAAAAATGCCAAAGTAGAAAATCAGTCGGAGATGAAAAAAGTCTTGTCATCATCTATCATAAGTAGATAACATTTAATCCATTTCCTTACTTTGAAGACTGATTAAACTTCAGATGGATTTCAGCTAATAAATGCATATTAGTAAAATACATCCCCAAGGCATATCTCTCATAGTAACAAAGCTTCTCCCCACTGACCTGTGTTATTTCCTACCTTGGACTTAGGACTTGAACAATTTTTGTAGCAAACAGGTGTTGTTCCACCCAGGTAAAGTCAGTCTTTTCTTATTGCTACTAAAAAAAGCAATGGAAGACTATTCAATGACCACAGAAGTTATATATTTTCATCATGGTTGAACCTATCTAGATATATGTATGTCCAGTCATGCTGAAAATATCCAAAACAGGGAATTGTACCAAGGTGATATGAAGAATTTAATTTAACATGAGGCCTCTAAATCCTCTCTTAGACTATGCTTCTGTGGTTAATGGTCAATGCTGAAGAGTTGATTGAATGTGGCATTTGTGTTCAACCATTCACCACATCTTTTAAGTTCTGTGTGTGGCTGAGAGGGCAAAATAATTAAAAACTGAAGAATAAGAAAACGTGTAAAAATAATAAATAGATCTATCTGATAAGGGAGGTTTAAAACAAGGTTAAATGTGTGACAATTCCAACTGACTAGTAAAAGCATTACTCAACTAAGTGTGTAAGCTGTCAAAATTTCATCCAATATTAACAATCCCAACCAAATAAACAGGGTAACTTAAATTTCAAATATCTGAGAAACACTTATACTTCTGTTTTAAAAAGGTGAGTTGGAGGAGCAAGATGACAGAGGAGAAGGAGACCTGGATTTCATCCGGTCCCAGGAATTCAGCTAGCTAGGGATCAAACCATTCTGAACA
This sequence comes from Callorhinus ursinus, assembly GCF_003265705.2. NCBI lineage: Eukaryota > Metazoa > Chordata > Mammalia > Carnivora > Otariidae > Callorhinus > Callorhinus ursinus. Next base: position 24,610,610 of record NW_027397074.1, read on the forward strand.
CCTATGATCTCAACAGGAGACCGAAGAAAAGAATAGCAGCAACTCTATGAACAGAAAAGCGACCACTTTCTGGAAGGTAGGACGTGCAGAAAAGTGAATCCGAGGCGATATTTGGGAAGATAGACGGTGGGGGAGGGGACCTCCCTTGGCCGCTACAGGAAAGTGATAGAGAGCGGAGCACAAAATCGGAACTTTTAGAAGTCTGCTCCGCTGAGGGACGTCCCTCCAGTGGCTAAGCGGGGGGTGGAACCCTCACTGGGACAGTGTGGTCTCAGGACCCTCAGGGTCACAGAAAGACCCTGAGTGTGGCCGAGCTCCCAGGTATCAGAGCAGGGAAGCTGACTGCAGAGACAGAGCCAAGGAGTCGGCTCTCAGCTCGGGGTTGCCATAAACTGTGATCCACAACACAGTCGGGCCACTGCTCTTCCAGTAGGGACCCAATAAGCGGCAGATCCAGGGAGACTCCCCTTCCTCCCCCAGGAGAAGCAGCGTGGGAGCACACCGCAGGGATCTGCTGGGTTTGGAGACTCCACATGGGGTCCTGTGCCAGAGATAGAGATGTTCAGTTACAGGCCAGATGAGCATGGAGTGTGGCCAGAGACTGGGGAGATGGGAGTGATTGACTGCTTTTCTCTGGGGGCACACTGAGGAGTGGGGCCCCGAGTTCTTGGCTCCTCCAGGGCAGAGATTGGGAGGCCGCCACTTTCACTCTGGTCCTCCAAAACTGTACGAAAAGCTTGCTGGGAACAAAAGCTCCCGAGAGCAAACCCAAGCAGATTACTTAGCCCGGACCTGGAAGGGGTGGGGCAATTCCACCTCCGGCAAAGACATTTGGTAACCATGGCAACAGGCCTCTCCCCCAGAAGATTAGCAAGAACAGCCAGCCAAGACCAAGTTTACCGATCACTGAGAACGGCAGAACACCAGCACTCGACAAGAGATCTGTAACCTACAATGGCAGAAACATTAGATTGGCAACAGACCTATCCACAGAGAAAATAAAGAAGCCGCACATAGAATTCATGGCTTTTTCCCCATGACGCGTTAGTCTTCAAAGTTAATTTCTTTAGTTATTTTTTTTGAATTTTTCTTTTTCCCTTTTTCAAACAACATCTTATTGATCTCTTTTGTAAAAAAAGCTTTTTTATTTTTCATTTTTAGAGTCATATTCTATCCCTTCATGGTAGTTAACCTTATTTTTGGTGTATATATATAAGTTGTTCTCTCTTTAAAATTTTAGGATACAGTTTCTTCTAACAGACCAAAATATACCCTAAATTGCTGGTGTATGGCTTTGTTCTAGTCTCCTGCCCGATCACATTCTCTCCCCCGATTTTTTTTTAAATCCTCTTCTTTCTTTTATCAACCAACTTCTTATCTTATTAATTCCTTTTATAAAATCTTTTCTAATTTTCATCTTTACAGTCATATTCCATCCCTTCATAGTATTTACCCTTATTTTTATACATATATAAGTTTCTCTTTCTTTAAAATTTTGGGAGGCACTTTCTTCTAACACACCCAAAATCTAGTGTATGGCAATGATCTATGCACCAGCCTGATCACATTTGATCATATTCTGTTTGTTTGCCTTATCTTTTTCTTTTGTTTTTTTTTTTTTCTTTTTTCTTTCCTTCTTTCCCTTTCTTTTCCTATGGTTTAGGTCTCTTCTGATTTGTTTGTTGTATCTTTTTGTGGGGTTGTTGTTACCCTGTTAGCATTTTGTTCTCTCATTCATCTATTCTCCTCTGGACAAAATGACAAGACAGAAAAAATCACCTCAAAAAAAAAGAACAAGAGGCAGTACCAACTGCAAGGACCTAATCAATACAGACATTATTAAGATGTCAGAACTAGAGTTCAGAATGACGATTTTAAAGACAGCTGGGCTTGAAAAATCATGGAAGATATTAGAGAAACCCTTTCTGGAGAAATAAAAGAACTGAAATCTAATCAAGTCGAAATAAAAAAGGCTATTAATGAGGCGCAATAAAAAATAGAAGCACTAACTGCTAGGATAAATGAGGCAGAAGAGAGAATCAGCGATATAGAAGACCAAATGATGGAAAATAAAGAAGCTGAGAAAAAGAGAGATAAACAACTAATGGATCACGAGGGGAGAATTCGAGAGATAAGTGATACGATAAGATGAAACAACATTAGAATAATTGGGATCCCAGAAGAAGAAAGAGAGAGAGGGGCAGAAGGTATATTGGTGCAAATTATAGCAGAGAACTTCCCTAATTTGGGGAAGGAAACAGGCATCAAATTCCAGGAGGCACAGAGAACCCCTCTCAAAATCAATAAAAATAGGTCAACACCCTGACATCTAATAGAAAACTTATGAGTCTCAGAGACAAAGAGAAAATCCTGAAAGCAGCTCGGGACAAGAGATCTGTAACCTACAATGGTAGAAACATTAGATTGGCAAGAGACCTATCCACAGAGACCTGGCAGGCCAGAAAGGACTGGCATGATATATTCAGAGCAATAAATGAGAAAAATATGCAGCCAAGAATACTATATCCAGCTAGGCTGTCATTGAAAATAGAAGGAGAGATAAAAAGCTTCCAGGACAAAGAAAAACTAAAGGAATTTGCAAACACAAAAACAGCACTCCAAGAAATATTGAAAGGGGTCCTCTAAGCAAAAAGAGAACCTAAAAGTAACATAGACCGGAAAGGAACACAGACAATATAGAGTCACAGTAACCTTACAGGCAATACAGTGGCACTAAATTCATATCTTTCACTAGTTACCCTGAATGTAAATGGGCTAAATGCCCCAATCAAAAGACACAGGGCATCAGACTGGATAAAAAAACAAGACCCATCGATATGCTGTCTGTAAGAGACTCATTTTAGGCCCAAAGACACCCCCAGATTGGAAGTGAGGGGGTGGAAAACCATTCACCATGCTAATGGACACCAAAAGAAAGATGGGATGGCAATCGTTATATCAGACAAATTAGATTTTAAACCAAAGACTATAATAAGAGATGAGGAAGGACACTATATCCTACTTCAAGGGTCTATCCAACAAGAAGATCTAACAATTGTAAATATCGATGTCTCTAACATGGGAGTAGCCTATTATATAGGCAATTAATAACAAACACAAAGAAAAACATCAACAACAATACAATAATAGTGGGGGAATTTAACATCCACCCCACTGAAATGGACAGATCATCTAAGCAAAAGATCAACAAGGAAATAAAAGACTTTAAATGACATGCTGGACCAAATGGACTTCACAGATATATTCAGAACATTCCATCCCAAAGCAACAGAATGTGCATTCTTCTCTAGTGCCCATGGAACATTCTCCAGAATAGATTACATCCTAGGTCACAAATCAGGTCTCAACTGGCACCAAAAGATTGGAATCATTCCCTGCTTATTTTTGGACCACAATGCTTTGGAACTAGAACTCAATTACAAGAGGAAAGTCAGAAAGAACTCAAATACATGGAGGCTAAAGAGCATCCTACTAAAGAATGAATGGGTCAACCAGGAAATTAAAGAAGAATTTAAAAATTTCATGGAAACAAATGACAGTGACAACACAACTGTTCAAAATCTTTGGGATGCAGCAAAGGCAGTCCTAAGGGGAAAGTTTATAGCAATACAAGCCTTTCTCAAGACACAAGAAATGTCTCAAATACACAACCTAATCCTACACCTAAAGGAGCTGGAGAAAGAACAGCAAATAAAGCCTAAACCCAGCAGGAGAAGAGAAATCATAAAGATCAGAGCTGAAATCAATGAAATAGAAACCAAAAGAACAGTAGAACAGATCAACGAAACTAGGAGCTGGTTCTTTGAAAGAATTAACAAGATTGATAAACCCCTGGCCAGAATGATCAAAAAGAAAAGAGAAATGACCCAAATCAACAAAATCATGAATGAAAGAGCAGAGATCACAACCAACACCAAAGAAATACAAACAATTATAGGAACATATTATGAGCAACTGTATGCCAGCAAATTAGATAATCTGGAAGAAATGGATGCATTCCTAGAGATGTATCAACTACCAAAACTGAACCAGGAAGAAATAGAAAACCTGAACAGACCCATAACCACTAAGGAAATTGAAGCAGTCATCAAAAATCTCCCAAGAAACAAGAGCCCAGGGCCAGATGGCTTCCCAGAGGAATTCTACCAAACATTTAAAGAATTCATATCTATTCTTCTGAAACTGTTCCAAAAAATAGAAATGGAAGGAAAACTTCCAAACTCGTTTTATAAGGCCACCATTACCTTGATCCCCAAACGAGACAAAAACCCCATCAAAAAGGAGAATTACAGACCAATATCCTTGATGAACATGGATGCAAAAATTCTCACCAAAATACTAGCCAATAGGATCCAACAGTACATTAAAAGGATTATTCACCATGACCAATTGGGATTTATCCCTGGGCTGCAAAGGTGGCTCAACATCTGCAAATCAATCAATGTGATACGATACTTTAATAAAAGAAAGAACAAGAACCATATGATCCTCTCAATAGATGCAGAAAAAGCATTTGACAAAGTATAGCATCCTTTCTTGATCAAAACTCTTCAGAGTATAGGGACAGAGGGTACATCCCTCAAAATCATAAAAGCCATCTATGAAAAACCCACAGTGAATATCATACTCATTGGGGAAAAACTGAGAGCTTTCCCCCTAAGGTCAGGAACACGACAGGGATGTCCACTATCACCACTGCTATTCAACATAGTACTAGAAGTCCTAGCCAGAGCAATCAGACAACAAAAAGAAATAAATGGCATCCAAATCAGCAAAGAAGTGAAACTCTCACTCTTTGCAGATGACATGATACTTTATGTGGAAAACCCAAAGACTCCACCCCAAAACTGCTAGAACTCATACAGGAATTCAGTAAACTGGCAGGATATAAAATCAATGCACAGAAATCAGTGGCATTCCTATACACCACCACCAAGGCAGAAGAAAGAGAAATTAAGGAGTTGATCCCATTTACAATTGCACCCAAAACCATAAGATACCTAGGAATAAATCTAACCAAAGAGGCAAAGAATCTGTACTCAGAAAACTATAAAATACTCAAGAAAGAAATTGAGGAAGTCACAAAGAAATGGAAAAATGTTTCATATTCATGGATTGGAAGAACAAATATTGTGAAGATGTCAATGCTACCTAGAGCAATCTACACATTTAAAGCAATCCCTATCAAAATATCATCCACTTTTTTCAAAGAAATGGAACAAATTATCCTAAAATTGTATGGAACCAGAGAAGACCCCGAATAGCCAGAGGAATGGTGAAAAAGAAAAGCAAAGTTGGCAGCATCACAATTCCGGACTTCAAGCTCTATTACAAAGCTGTCATCATCAAGACAGTATGGTACTGGCACAAAAACAGACACATCCATCAATGGAACAGAACAGAGAGCCCAGAAATGGACCCTCAACTCTGGTCAAATAATCTTCGACAAAGCAGAAAAGAATGTCCAATGGATAAAAGACAGTCTCTTCAACAAATGGTGTTGGGAAAATTGGACAGCCGCATGCCGAAGATTGAAAGTGGACTATTTCCTTACACCACACACAAAAATAGACTCCAAATGCTTGAAAGACCTAAATGTGAGACAGGAATCCATCAAAATCCTAAAGGAGAACACAGGCAGCAACCTCTTCGACCTCAGCCACAGCAACTTCTTCCTAGAAACATCACAAAAGGCAAGGGAAGCAAGGGCAAAAATGAACTATTGGGACTTCATCAAGATAAAAACCTTTTGCACAGCAAATGAAACAGTCAACAAAACCAAAAGACAACCGACAGAATGGGAGAAGATATTTGCAAATGATATACCAGATAAAGGGCTAGTTTCCAAAATCTATAAAGAACTTATCAAACTGAACACCCAAAGAACAAATGATCCAATCAAGAAATGGGCAGAAGACATGAACAGACATTTCTGCAAAGAAGACATCCAAATGACCAACAGACACATGAAAAAGTGCTCAACATCACTTGGCATCAGGGAAATCCAAATCAAAACCTCAATGAGATATCACCTCACACCAGTCAGAATGGCTAAAATTAACAAGTCAGGAAACTACATATGTTGGCGAGGATGCAGAGAAAGCGGAAGCCTCCTACACTGTTGGTGGGAATGCAAGCTGGTGCAGCCACTCCGGAAAACAATATGGAAGTTCCTCAAAAAGTTGAAAATAGAGCTACCCTACGACCCAGCAATTGCACTACTGGGTATTTATCCCAAACGTACAAATGTAGGGACCTGAAGGGGTACATGCACCCCGATGTTTATAGCAATGTCCACAATAGCCAAACTATGGAAAAAGCCAAGATGTCCATCGACAGATGAATGGATAAAGAAGGAGTGGTATACACACACACACACACACACACACACACACACACACACACACAATGGAATATTATGCAGCCATCAAAAGGAATGAGATCTTGCCATTTGCAGTGACGTGGATGGAACTGGAGGGTGTTATGCTGAGTGGAATAAGTCAATCAGAGAAAGACATGTATCATATGACCTCACTGATACGAGGAATTCTTAATCTCAGGAAACAAACTGAGGGTTGCTGGAGTGGTGGGGGGTGGGAAGGGTGGGGTGGCTGGGTGATAGACATTGGGGAGGGTATGTGCTACGGTGAGCACTGTGAATTGTGCAAGACTGTTGAATCACAGACCTGTACCTCTGAATCAAATAATACATTATATGTTAAAAAAAAAAAAAGAAGAAGAAGAAGATAGCAGGAAGGAAAAATGAAAGAGAGGGAAATCAGAGGGGGAGACGAACCATGAGAGACTATGGACTCTGAGAAACAAACTGAGGGTTCTAGAGGGGAGGGGTGTGGGGGATGGGTTAGCCTGGTGATGGGTATTAGAGAGGGCACATTCTGCCTGGAGCACTGGGTGTTATATGCAAACAATGAATCATGGGACATTACATCAAAAACTAATGATGTAATGTATGGTGATTAACATAATAAAATTAAAAAAATAAAATAAAATAAAAAAGAAGGTGAAGTTAATGAATAACTGATGTGGGAACACAGGGAAAATACAATTAAAAACAAATCTCTCAACCAAGAAAATCTCTCCATGAAGTAGAGAAAGAAAACAGTTTTATTATTGAATAAGCATTAAACCAGAAAGTGATACCCATCACAAGCAACCTTCTAAGTGACTTCAAGGACAGAAAGAAATCTCACCCTTTTATATAAAGTCAAGCAGATACAACCCATCATATACATATTCTCAAGATAATCAACAGTCTTCAAGTGAGAAGACATGATGGCACCATTTGTCACACAGAGTTCATCCTATCTTTACCTACTAGTTGGGGTAACCATCTGTGTTAGTTTATTGGTTTTATCCAGAACAAACTCATACATTCATGAGAGGATATAGTTTTATAACTTGTAGTAAGGGGGCCATCAAAGTGAGGCTCCATACTCTGGTTTCTCCTCATATCGTATAAATCTTTCGCCTTTTACAAAGTGAGGCTCCTACAGTCTCCCCTAAAACTGGGAGACAGAGATGCTATCTCCCTTGGTGTTTATATTTCAAAGAGATGACACCAAGGTCTTTTGACCTTGTTCTGTCATAAAGCCAACAAAAGGCCTATTTAGTTTTCAAAAAGATTTATATACATTTCAAAAAGAGAAAGTACGTATAACGACAAGTTTTCTAAAGAATTTTTCAAGTTTTTATTTCAATTCTAGTTAGTTAGCATACAGTGTTGTATTCATTTCGGGTGTACAATAGAATGAGTCAACATTTCAGTACATTACTCAGTGCTCAACCGCTCCTCCCCCCTCCCCGCCACTGTCCCCTCTGGGAATCATCAGTTTGTTCTCTAGAGTTAAGAGTCTGTTTTATGGTTTGCCTCTCTCTTTTGTTTCCCCTTTGTTCATGTTTTGTTTCTTAAATTCCACATGAGTGAAATCATAGGGTATTTGTCTTTCTCTGACTGACTTATTTCACTTAGCATTATAATCTCTAGCTCCATCCATGTTGCAAATGGCAAGATTTCATTCTTTTTTATGGCTGAATAATATTCCATTATATATCTAGCCAGATAGACCACTTCTTTATCCACTCATGAATCCATGGACACTTGGGATGCTTCCATAATTTGGCTATTGTAAATAATGTTGCTGTAAACATTGGGGTGCACGTATCCCTTTATTTTTGTATTCTTTGGGTAAATGCTGATATGCAATTGCTGGATCATAGAGTAGTTCTATTTTTAACTTTTTGAGGAGCCTCCATACTGTCTTCCACGGTGGCCGCACCAGTTTGCATGCTCATCAACAGTACACGTGTGTTCCTTTTTTTTCCCCCATCTTCATCAACACCTGTCATTTCTTGTGTTGTTGATGTTAACCATTCTGACAGGTGTGAAATGATAGCTCACTGTAGTTTTGATTTGCATTTCCCTGATGGTCAGTGATGATGAACATCTTTTCATGTATCTGTTGACCATCTGGATGTCTTCTTTGGAGAAATGTCTGTGGATGTCTTCTGCCCATTTTTTAATTGAATTATTTGTTTTTGGGTGTTGAGTTTTATAAGCTCTTTATATATTTTTGATATTAGGCCTTTATCAGATAGGTCATTAGCAAATATCTTCTCTCATTCAGTAGGTTGCCCTTTAGTTTTGTTGACTATTCCCTTTGCTGTGAAGAAGCTTTTTATTTTGATGTATTCCCAAAGTTTATTTTTGCTTTTCTTTCCCTTGCCTCAGAAGACGCATCTAGAAAAAAGTTGCCATGGCTGATGTCAGAGAGGTTACTGCCTGTGTTCTCTTCTAGGATTTTTATGGTATCAGGTCCTGCATTTAGGTCTTTAGTCCATTTTGGATTTGTTTTTGTGTATGGTAGAAGAAAGTGGTCCAGTTTCTTTCTTTTGCATGTTGCTGTCCAGTTTTCCCAACATCATTTGTGGAAGAGACTGTTCTTTTCCCATTGGATATTCTTTCCTGCTTTGTTGAAAATTAATTGACCATATGAGTTCATTTCTGGGTTTCCTATTCTGTTCCATTTGTCTATATGCTTATTTTCAGTACACTGTGTTGATTACTACAGATTTGTAATATAGCTTGAAGTCGAAATTGTGATGCCTCCAGCTTTGCTTTTCTTTTTCAAGACTGCTTGGGCTCTTCAGGGTCTTTTGTGGGTCCATTACAAATTTCTTCTAGTTCTGTGAAAAATGCTGTTGGTATTTTGATAGGGATTGAATTAAACGTAGATTGCTTTGTATAGTATAAACATTTTAACAATATTTGTTCTTCTAATCCATGAGCACAGAATGTTTTTCCAGTTCTTTGTGTCATCTTCAATTTCTTTCATCAGTGTTTTATAGTTTTCAGAGTACAGGTCTTTTTCTTCTTTGCTAGGTTTTTCCCTAGGTATCTTATTATTTTTGCTGTAATTGTAAATGGGATTATTTTCTTAATTTTTCTTTCTGTTGCTTCACTGTTGGTGTATAGAAATGCAACATGTTTGTGTATATTGATGTTATACCCTACAACTTTACTGAATTCATTCATCAATTATAGTTTTTTGGTGGACTCTTTCAGGTTTTCTATATATAATACCATGTCATCTGCAAATAGGAAAGTTTTATTTCTTCCTTACGGATTTGGATGCCTTTTCTTTTTGTTGTCTGATTGCTGTGGCTAGGATTTTCAGTACTATGTTGAATACAAGTCGTAAGAGTGGACATCCTTGTCTTGTTCCTGACCTTAGGGGAAAGTTCTTATTTTTTCCCCATTAAGGACGATGTTAGCTGTGTGTTTTTTTATATGTGGCCTTTATTATGTTAAAGTATGTTCCCTCTAAGCCTATTTTGTTAAGGGTGTTTACCATGAATGGATGTTGTACTTTATCAAATGCCTTTTCTGCATTTATTGAAATGATCATATGGTTCTTAACCTTCCTCTTACTGATGTGATGTATCACACTGATTGACTTGTAAACATTGAACCATCCTTGTATCCCAGGGATAAATCCTACTTGAGTGTGGTGAGTGATTTTTTTTAATGTATTGCAGTATTTTACTGAGGATTTTTGCATCTATGTTCATTAAGGATAAAGGCCTATAGTTCTTATTCTTAGTGGTGTCTTTATCCAGTTTTGGTATCAGCATAATGCTGGCCTCATAGAATGAATTTGGAAGTTTTCCTTCCTTTTCTATTTTTTAAAATGGTTTGAGAAGGATAGGTATTCTTTAAATGTTTGGTAGAAATCACCTGTGAAGCCATCTGGTCCTGGACTTTTGTGTGTTGGGAGGTTTTTGATTACTGATTCAATTTCTTTGCTGGTTATCATTCTGTTCAAATTTTCTATATTCCTATTTCAGTTTTGGTAGGTTATATGTTTCTCGGAATTTATCCACTTTTTCTTGGTTGTCCAATTTGTTGGCATATAGTTTTTCATAATATTCTCTTATAATTATTTGTATTTCTGGGGTGTTGGTTATTATTTCTCCTCTCTCATTTATGATTTTATTTATTTGGGTCATTTCTCTTTTTTTAAAGTTTTCTGAAGCATTTCTAAGGTAAATGCTCTGAGAAAATGAGAAGGAAGTCTCATCCCTTGTTTGCAACTAGGAGAATTAAGCTTCTTGCTTTTAATTTGTGTTTTTCCTTATAGGTAGCATAACATACACAGAAAGTCTACTTTTCCCACCCGCCCAAAGGAACAGTAAGAACACCTGATGAGGAGATGAACAGCCTCTGTGAGGCCATAGCAAATCTCTGGCTTTGTAAGTTGGATCAAACCACTTAGATTTTCTGGGCCTTAATCTTCTCACCCACCAAGTGAGGATATTAATGCCTACCTCATGGGACTGCTACAGAGATTAAATTAAATATAAAAAATAAAAGGCCCATGAAGTGCTTCCTAAACTATGAGGTCCTATACTGGTAAGCAGTCGCCCTTTATGCATGCTCTCAGTAAGCCTTTGTCGGTGTCCTTGCAAAACTCTCCGGTTATTTCCTGTTGTCCCAAATCCCACCACCAGAGACTTATTTTTTATCCCCTGAAAATGCAGATGCTCTCACACAACTAACACATTAACATCACGTTCAGGTCAATGAGAATATGTTTACCCTCTGTAAGCTCCAGAGAGCAGGCTATGTTGGAGAGCAGTGTGGAGTTCAAAGCCACAATGGGCTGCTGGGCCCTTTAGTTGGAGAGAGGAAGGGGAGTTGTGTCAAAAATAGCACAAGGACTACAGTCCTTCCCCAAAGGGCATGTAGAAAAATGACTGGCAGTTAAGAACGTCCATCATTCTGGCAGATTACTTCCTCTTCTGAGGGGAAGACACAGGACATACACATTTCAAAACATTCTCCTTGTTCAAATTGTCTCTATCCAAATTATGAAGTTTCTATTTCCATTGTTTCTAAATTCTGAAATTAGGGTTCATTAAGAGGGGTGTAACTATAATATCATGTATGAAAGGGAACCAAAAGATCATCCAATGCTCAGGAAAGAATGTTGTTGCTGTTTTATTAGGCATGAGAAGAACATATATCGTTTTCACAGATGTGTGGCTTAATAAGAGTCTGTTTCTCAGAAAGGCTAAGAAATTACTCTGTGTACCACAGTACGACTTTCCTTTTCAAACCCTGAATACACCTCATAAAAGTAAAGCATGAGCCTAAAGCTGAATAGCTCAAAGAAGAAGGTAAATTTAGAGCAAGGTGGTTCTGGCATAGGGCTCTATTCCAAAACACACTAGGAAGTTTGCCAACATGTGGAAAACTTGCTGTCATAAGGAAACAGAGGGAAGTACTCAATGACATCGTAATCCAATTTCTATATGTTTTACTAGATAAGGGGCTATGGTAAATATGACTTACAGCATCATTCTAACATGGAACATACTACACATACACGTGTGCTCACACATACTAATACCTAAGGTGGAAAAGAGAAAACTGTAAATGGTCCTGGTTGGTAACCAATATAAAGAGAAACATGTGTTTGAACTTTAAAATAACAAACCAACAATAATAGCTGACATTTATAGATGCCTAAGGGATCAGGCACTATTCCATGGGCTTTGTATATATTAATTCATTTAGTCCTTACACAATCCTATGAAATGAGTACTATTATAACTCCATTTTAAAGAGAAGGAAGTGAAACAGAAAGGTCAAGTACTTTCCTGAGTTTGCACAGCCAGTTAGGGTAGAGTTGAGATTCCAACACAGGCAGTCTGGCTACAGAGTCCAGGGTTCTTTACCACACCAATGCATTTCTTCTCAGGAATCTTACAAACAGATCTTTGTGTGCAAATCTAGTACTTACATTCTAATTCACATCTTCATTTTCTGTTCTAGGTGGTTCAGAGCATAAACCTCTTCTGTTCCACACACTCCCTGTTCACACAGTAAAAATATACATACAATCAGTAAGTTGCTTTATCTGCATAGCAGAATACAAGACAATTTCATTTTTTTGTTACCAAACTAAAGTTATTAATTTACTCTAAGATAGTTTTTGTAATTTTATCTTACGTGCTTTTGATACTGCCAAAATATCACCACACTTATTTAAATAAATTAACTTGATTAACAAAGTGGGCTAAAGGCAATTATTTATCTTTTATCAAATTAGCTCATTCCTAAATGATGCTAAGAATAAGCAATAATTAAAATTGCAGTGATTTCAGCATCATTAAATTGCTTATTTAAAATTTTTTATATTAAATAATATCATTGAGTAAAACATGTATATTATAATTTATTCCACTCTGACTCTCAATCTCCTATTCTATTCCTGGGCCAATACAATACTGGTTCAAATTTAAAGGGGAAAGATAAGGCTCCTGGGTGGCTCAGTCAGCTAAGCATCTGCCTTCAGCTCAGGTCATGATTCCAGGGTCCTGGCCAAGCTCTGCATGAGACTCCCTGCTTGGTGGGGAGCCTGCTTCTCCCTCTCCCCTGCCCTAGCTCATGCTCTCTCTTGCTATCCCTCTCTTTCTTTCAAATAAGTAAATAAAATCTTTTTAAAAATAAATTTAAAAAATAAAGGAGAAAAACCATTTACTCTTCTGAATGGAGATTTATAAATCTCCATTTTTTTTTTTTTTATAAGCTGGCTCCATGCTGGGCTTGAACTCATGACCCTAAGATCAACACCTGAGCTGAGATCAAGAATCAGACACTTAACCGACTATGCCACCCAGGTGCCCCTGTAAATCTCCATTTTGTAATACTCAACACTCATTCATGATTAAAAATAATAAGTAAGCTAGGAATATAAGGAGTCATCTTTAGCCAGATAAGAAGTATTTACTATTTAAGTCAGGAGCTAAACAAGGATGTCTGCTATGGCTACTCTTCAGTGTTGTTCTGGAAGCCCAAGGCAATGAATAAGAAAAGAAAAACTAATGAGGGAAATAATCCCAGGAAAGAAAAAGACAAAAATCATCACTTTAAAATAATATGATTTTCTTCCTATACACTCCAAGACTAGCAATTTCCCTATTTTTCATCACTTTGTTGGTAGTGTTGTTTCTAATTTCTTAGAGATTTCCTCAATTTTATCTTCCATCATTGTTTTATTTTCCAGGAGCTTTTCTTCTTCTCTAATGTTCCCCTTTCCTCTTATCCTGCTTCTTTTTAAAAATGCAATCTCCTCTCATCTCTTTGGCAATATTAGGATAGTTGGGGGTTTTTTCCTAATATTTTCTTGTGCTCCTTGCATTTTTTCTATTTCCTATGAATTTCCCTCTGCCTTGCTCTTCCCACTTTGCTTTGGGCCCGTTTTTCTTTCTAAAAGCTTTCCTCAAATGCCTGGTGATCTTGGTGGATCCATTTATATTTAAAAATCAGAATGGAAAGCTCCTGGGTGGGAGCAGAGTTTGCTGACCTCTGGGCTTTACTGCAGGCTGACCAAGCAAGAAACTCACCATTTTTCTGGGTCACCCACAAGTCACTGAAGATCTTTCTCTTGGACCCATTTATTTCTCACATCTTCTATTTAAGTATTAATCTGACTTGTAGAGATATTAATGCCAAGCAGGAGAGAAGAACTAATGCATTCCTCATTCAATATGCAGACCTTCACTCAATGATCTGTTTTCTGGATGTGCCCCCTACCCCGTCCTCAGCTGTGCCCAGTTGCCCTGAGACCATCTCCTGTCCAGTTCAACTTCTCCAGAGTAGAAGAATCTGGCTGCACAAGGTGGGAAACTTTTATATACTTTCATCTTCCAAAATTTTCTTGACATCTCTTATTTATTATTTTATCCTCTCCATTTTCATCATAACCCAGTTTAAGAAGGGAGTGGAGACAAATGTTTGTCAATCTGCCATGTTTAACAAGCAATCCATGCTTGACTATTAGTTCAAGGAGCCAATTTCCAGCTTTAGCCTTATAGCAATTCTTCAATATTGAAAATATTGAATGGGTTATGAGTTTTGGAATACCAGAAGCTCAAACCCACAATACTGTGAAGTGACCAAGAATAAAAGAGGTAGCACCTAAAAGTGTTAAATTCTGAGAAGCCACTGCAACCATTGCAAAAACTCTGGCAAGCTCTCAACATGAGCAGTACTAGGCCTGCTCTGGGAAACAGGCCAAAAAAGGGAATTTTGAGGCCAGGTGTTCTTGAATCTCTGCACCTCAATTAAATCTCTTTAATTTACCCTTATTTCATTGAATTATGGATACATGCCCTGAAGATTAGAAACCAAGCAGGGTCATCCCACAGAGAAGAACAAGAAGTCCAAAGCTTTTCTCTAAATTCATTATAATAGATTTGTTTGATGACACCCAAGGCCCTGTGCTTAGTTTATGTGTTTTGGACAAAAGTAAAAATCTTAAAACTTTAAGGATTTTCAAATAGAGGTCCAGAGATTACCCCAATTCTAGTCAATCACAACTGGATAAGAGGGACTGCTTTAATTATGGGAGAACACAGAGGAGAAAGTAGTTGGGGTTACCAGGGGGCACCAAGCTTACAAGTCAATCACAGAGAATCAAAAACATTCTCTGTGGTCATTTTCACCTTCCCTGAATGTGTTTTTGGAATTGATATTTGGCCTTTAGCTTTCACAGTGGAAGAAGTGCCTGGGACCCAGACAATTATTCCTAGATCTCTAGAAGAAAGTAAGGAAGATTCAGATAATATATAGTTGCACTAAATCAATATTTGTTGGCCGTACATCTACAATCAAGCTTCCCAGTTGATGAAATTCAGACTGTGTAGAAAAGACTAACGGCTACCCAGAAAACCCTTGAAAGTTCTGTACATAATTCAATATGATATTTTAAAACAAAACAAAATAAAAGTCACTGCAGGGTTCCTTAAATATCAAAATAGTCTAGAGTAAATAAGAAAGAATTCAAATTATAAAGCTTGAAGCAAATATGATTTTACAGTAATCATCTATTTCATAGGAGTGAATAAGACATTCCTGAAGCTCATTCTGTGGGGAGTTTGGAAAGAAAAAAAACTGTCCTCAAGTCAGTAAGACAGAACAGAATAAAACACATCATCAGCAACAAAAAACCCCCACAATTGACAGAAACATAAAGCTTACACAAATAAACACTAATCAACACTACATGTTAATCCCATGTGTAAAAAGTGTTAAGGAAAGATGATGAGGGCTTCTGGAATGATGAAATGTGTGCATTTTAGCCCCCACTGTTAAGATCTGAAATGAGAGCATTCCTCTCTTGTATCCTCCATCCACTGTCAAGTGGTCAATCTAAACATAATTGCTTAAGATTAATTCAATCTCAACTGTGACATTCCTGAATCACTTTTCTTTTTTCCCTGTACCTGACAGTAAACTGAGGCTTACCTACATGATGCTACATGTTTGCTCCATAGGCCACTGAAAGCAATGGATGAATCTCTGATTACTATGGACATTGTTGTCTTAGCCTTATGGGCAATAGCTGCAGCCACACAGACCAATTTTCAATGGAATATTGGCAGGATATATAGAGATTATCTTGTCAAAAATCAACAGAAGATACATTTATGTTATTTACCAGTGGAGGAAGGCCATCTTTTTATCTCCCTGAGCTCATTCATTTTCAGCCTAATGTAACCTGGAAAAACCTAACATGGTGCTTAATAAATAAGATGGGAAGTAGGACTTTCATTGGGAAACGAAACAAAACAGAAAGATAGGAAGTAGGAAATTCTGCTTCAGAAACATTGTAGCCAATGCCTACTATTCTTTTAGACCCACTTGGTGATATTACTATCATTTTTCTGATTTATTTTCATAGAGTAGCAGACATAAATCTGACTTTCATAACAGCTCATCTTGCTAATGAATGAAACATCTCTCTTCTTTCTCTTTCTTGCAGTCTAAGGCGGGGGGGAGGGTTCTTCCCAGATTATGTGATAATGATAGCTTAAATGAGGTTCTTCTTTAAGCAGACCCAGAGCCAAGAATTTGGCTACAAGTGGTTTATTAAGGATATGCTATTCAAAGAGACAGTGAGGAGGACGAAGAGATTGGAAAGGGGAACAAGTCAAAGGTTATGTTTCAGGGAGGAAGTCCTAGGCCTGGCCTGATACTGAAGGCAGTTTCTCCTTCTGGAAGCAGACAACAGAGATTTTGTACTCCATCACCTTGTTGTTGGTTGCTGGAAGCCAGAAGGAATGGGGAGGGACTCTTCTAGGTTCCTTCACCTCTCCATTCTAGCTCCATGAGCAATCCTGTGAAGGTACAGGAGTGGATTGTTAGCATGGTCAAATTGGGAAGCTGGAGGATTGATCCAAAGGCCTT
This sequence comes from Callorhinus ursinus, assembly GCF_003265705.2. Taxonomy (NCBI): domain Eukaryota; kingdom Metazoa; phylum Chordata; class Mammalia; order Carnivora; family Otariidae; genus Callorhinus; species Callorhinus ursinus. Next base: position 24,627,405 of record NW_027397074.1, read on the forward strand.
TAGGCAGGGTAACCTGTATCTGCTGGAAAGGGTATTTATGTTGTGTTATTTTAACCTGGAACAGAAAGTTTCCTTTCTTCTTACATCACTATCTGTGATCTATATCCTATTCATAATGTCCTTTTGAGGACCCCTACTTTTGAGATCTGCTCCTTGACAGTCTCTAAACTCTTTCTCTCACACTGCATCATCTCTGATTCTGTAGCATAAAGCATTTTTATCATCACCCTGTGTCAAAGGACACCAGCCAAGGCATTCCCTAACCTAAGGGTGAGGGGCTAGTTGGGCCACCTGAGGATGAAAGCTCTTTAGATGCTTTACTGGAAGTAGGACTGAGAGGGAAGAAGGTGATTGAGTTCTTGGAGATGTGTCCATGGTCTTCAAACTGACCTGGGGCCAGATGCAACAAACCTGTGTACTGTTGAACTTTGAGAGAATCCAGATAGCTTCAAAAAGCTCTCACAGAGACTTCTTTCTTGACTCCCAGAGGGCTAGCTCAGGGCCCATGTGGGCTCAGGCTTGGCAGGGAAGATAGGACAGAAGGAAAATTGAGTCTTCCTCCCTAATTACCAAGAACCATAATTCCATCATGAATGGAAAAGATCCAAGGATGTTGGCCTCTGGGGGACAGTTTGATATTTAATGTCCGTATTTCACTCTTTGTTTTTTAAAATGAGTCAAATTGTAAGAACCAAATTATATATTTTCTTCACTTCTACTAAGCAGAAAAGTCTTCCCACTTGCCTTTATTTCCCTTATAAAAATCTTTTTTAAAAAGGTCAGGATTATTGTTCCATTATGTGTTTACAAAACTTAGGAAAAACTTACAAATGAAGATAACACTTAGGAATAATGAATTATTTATTAGATCTTTGCTTGAACTCTGAAATCTGATCAAAGAGAAACTTCTGATACTTATTCTATTAATTATGAATGGCAAACCTTCATGCTTTCTGCTAAGAGTATTAAATGTCACAAATCAGCCCAATTTCCCTTGATTCTTTTCCTCTACATGGTAGTGGGTAGGGAAACTCTTCCTTCTTCTGAGTTCAGTTCATGTACCTCACAACACTACCTGTGAGCTTCCACATGCCCAAATTCTTCCCAGCCTTCAGGCCAGTTGAAATGCACCTCTTTGAAGAATACCTCCCAGGTTTTTCCCACTGAAATTAATTTTTCCCTCCAACAGTTCTTCGACATCTCTATGATCTCACCTTTGTACTCTAATCTGTGCAGTTAGCCATTTTCCCATTTCCCAAAATAGATTTTAAATTCCTACTCATTTTGGCATTTCTCTTGCACCTAGAGAAAGGCTTTACATATAGATTTTAACAGATGTTGTTAAGTTGAATTCGCTTATTGAAAAGAATATTTGGGGGGCACCTGGGTGGCTCAGTTAGTTGAGCGTCCAACTCTTGATCTCAGCTCAGGTCTTGATCTCAGGGTCGTGAGTTCAAGCTCCACATTGGGGTCCATGCTGGAGCCTACTTAAAAATTTAATTAATTATTTTTGAGTCTTTACAATGTGTTGGGAGAATGTGTATAAGAAGATGAAAACAACAGTTCTTGAGCTTTTAGTCAAGGTTTAAAGATGACCACATTAAAAAATTGCAACAGGTTTTACTAAATACTGTAGAAAGAGTTGAGTACAAAGTGCCATGGAGTATCACAACTGCCTACCAGAAGGGTAGTAGGTATCCTCTTCATTAAAGATAAGGAAGATAAGGCGGATGGATGTCACATGGTAGGCATGGTGGGTCAGGATTATAACAGTGTTCATCAGGCTCCCGGACCAATGCTCCTTCTACTCATGGTGGGAGTTCCACCTTAGGCAAGGGTTGGAGGTCTCCCCCTTAGAAGAGCGTACACAACATGCCCAAAGACCCAGTTTGCCCAGCGTGTGTTTAAGAAAACAAGAATCAAGTTTCTGGATGTAATCAAGTTTAACCTTGAATGTGGCCAGGGTATCCAGTCCTGAAAGATCCCATGAAACAAATTCAAGGACTTGAAATCCCACTAATATTTTTGCTGTAGGTTCCTTTTAATGTGGTTCTCTTTTTTAAAAAGGGTAAATACTCATATTATTTTAACATATTAAGCTAATTTGTACTCAGGTATTCTAAGATAGTGTTTTTGTTCCAATGGAGGAACCATGATGTTGGTGAAAATACTAGGTAGAAGTCTGAGTGTTTCAAGACTTATGTGAGCAATTAAAAAAGTCATGCAAGCCCTGAGAGAATAACAAAATATAGGCCCTAAAAATATTAAGGGAAGCAAACATTGGAATGTTTTAGAAAACAGACATATATGAGGTAACTTTTAGGACTTCACAGTGAAGAAAAGCAAAGGAAATTATATTAGAAGTAGAAAAATAGCACAAAAACTAAGATTCTCCCTCTTACTATCAGGTTGGAGAAAAGTGAGTGGTGGGAGAAAAATAACTATGTAGGAAAAAATGAGTTTGTTCACCATCCCTGAGTAGTTTTCCATTAATTCACCTTCGGTAAATGAAGTCCTGTTATTTCTCTTTAGACTGCTACAGAGCTCATGGCATCAAAGGGCCAGTGTTATTCTCTTCATAACCCTTTCCATGGTGTTTCATTCTACAAACCTTAAAAGGACTCCTCTTCCTGTTTAAATGGCAGATTGTGATTCTGTACCTCTCCAATGGCAGCTTAAGAGAAAAGAGCTGTTACACACTACAGCCTCATACCAGCACTGATAGACCTCAACATCCTTGTGAGCCTGAAGAATTAGTCACTGTGGATCTTCATTACAACACAGCTAATGAGTAAATGAAATCAAGAGGGAAAAGGATAATTTGGTTAAATATGCACTAGGGATGGAAAAACAGACAGGGACATTAATCCTACTTACAGAGTTTGGCTTCAAATCAAGTCACATCATGACTAGTTATCAGCTGCTATTAAACATAATCATCAAAGTTTTCACTATAAAATTCTTCAGCTTGGTAAGATGCTGGGAGAACCAGAACATAAGTGTATTTAGGTATCAGCACCAGTTTTTGGTAAAATTCACACTAAAAGGGAAGTCCATTATAGGTTTCTCCATAGGCCTTTATCTAAATGGAAAAAGTCCATTATAGGTTTCTCCATAGGCCTTTATCTAAATTATACTCAACAAAAATGGGTCGATTCTGTTGCCTACTTCAAAGTGTTCCTTGGGTGTTCTTTAGCAATTCACCTCCTGCTTGGTGTAAAGTCAAAGGTCACTTTCCCAGGGCAGCTGTGTTCAGCAAGAATATTTTCCATACTCCATATGGAAAATTCTCAGCAGCACAAAATTCAATGTTTTATAACCCTAAAGTGCACTGAAGTCATTCTAGGCAGTAAAGGAACAGTGTTTCAGGAGTTTCTTTAATAAATATGAACCTTGTAAAAATTTGAGAATACCAAACCAAATCACACATACTTTTTCTTTTAAAAACATTTATTTATTTGAGAGAGAGAGTGCGCGTGCATGCACAAGCAGGGGGAAGGGCATAAAGAAAGGGAAAGAATCTCAAGCAGACTCCCTACTGAGCATGGAGCCCACTCTGGGGCTCAATTCCAAGTCCCTGAGATCATTGACCTGAGCCAAAATCAAGAGCCGGACGCCCAACCGACAGACCCAGGTACCCCTCAGCACATACTTTTCAAAGGAGAAATTCTTCTGTAAAAGATGTACACATCAGCTGTTTTAGTGCTGGGCTGGCCCCAGGAGGGGCTGGCAGACATCTGGAAAAAGGCAAAATAGAAACATTGGCATGTATCTTCAAAGCATTGCATTTCAACCCTTTCTTTTCTCCTCAAACCTCTGATCTCATTTCCATCTTCCTTACTCTCAGCAGATGACCTTGCCTCTGACTTCACAGAGAAAACAGAAGCCATTAAATAGCCCTTACCTTCCTACAAATAAAGAAAAATCTCTCAAAATATACCTGCATCTGCATCTATCCTCCCTCTTTCCTCTTTCATATTGGCAAAAATGTCCTCCTCTCAAAGGCCAGTCACTCTCTGTTCTCTGGACCCTCCCTTCTCAGCAACCTATCCAGTGGCTACCTCATCTCTATTCATTTTCAAGATGAGTCCATCCACTCCCGTGACTTCAGTACATTTGTGTCTATGCATGACTTTTCTGAAGTCCTAGATTACTTATTTGACAGCTCTACTTGGATGACCCACTCTGAACAGGAGCTAAATGTGTGAACTCTACATGAACACTACTGCCTTATTGGTGTTTCCAACCTCAGTAAAACACAGCTCTCCATTCATTCAGTTGCTCAGCCAGTTACCTGGAGAACTTGGTCATACTTCCCTGGTTCTTGCCTCCATGCCTAATAAATTACCAAGTTCAAAATTATGACTCAGATTTACTGATTCCATTATCATCACCATAGAACCATCCACAACCATTGCTCACTTGGACTACTGCAATGGCTTCCTAACTCATCTCCTGCCTTCATTTCTGTGGCTCTTCCCCTGCAATCCATTCTCCATAGAGTAGCTTCTCTGTCCTTTTTAGATACAAAACAAAACCATCAAGCCACCATTCCTCACTTCAAACCTGCTCAGGGGTATTTCACTGTACATGAGTTGGCATAAGGCACATGGTTCCGGTGAGCTGTCTCCATGTACCACTCCAGCCTCTTCTTGATTCCCTCCCAATTTCCTCAGTGGCTTTCTTTGATCCTTGAATAGGCCTGGCTACTCCATCAAGCACTCAAGGGAAGATGTCACCCTTCCTGTTAACCTAACTCCTACTCATCTTTAAGATCAAAATTTAAATGTCTCTTCATCAGACAAAAGTACTCCCCAGTCTTTATTTCTCCACTCTACTCACCCCCTTTTAATTTAGATTCTACTCTTGGAATGCTTTCAACTTTTTATTCCTTGTGGTCACCAGAATTACATAGCCATTTTTGTTCATGGCTATTTCTCCTGTGTTTATTAGTACATTGTCTGACAAAAAGTAGATGCTAAATAAATGTTTGAATGATAAAGTGAATGTATGTTATGAATGAAAAGCATTATGTTCCTAAGTACCATTTTTATAATTTTTTCTTTTCTTTTTGAGAAAGAGAGAGTGCATATGTGCCCTAGGAAAGGGGGGTAGAGGGGAAGGGCAGAGGGAGAATCTTAAACAGGCTCCATCCCTAGCATGGAGCTTGATGCAGGGCTTGATCTCACAACCCTGAGATCATGACTTGAGCTGAAATCAAGAGTCGGATGCTTAAGCGACTGAGCCACCTAGGCATCCCCATTTTTATAATTTTTATAATCAACAAGTAGGAATTTGCTCATAAAACCTCAAGTAGTGATTTGAAATTGGAGCTAAAGTATATACACACACACACACACTCACACACACCATTCTTCTTAAGAATCATTCCTCTTATTAAGCACCATGCCAAGTTGCATCAGAAATTAGTGGTGTGAACAGCAAAGTAAAGTTCTTCATTTTCTGCTAGAGACAGAGAGATTAGGGCAGCCTATCGGGTGATAAAGGCATTGGGAATTTCCCTCACTTGGTAACTAAATGCCTGCATTGTGTGCCAGTCCATATGAGACAGCAAACAATGCCCTGTATGGTTCTGGGAAGCTGCTTTTTCTTCCTGTGACCAGCCTTTTGATCAATCAAAAATAAAGACAGTCTCTATCACACACTTTCCTGCCTTAAACTATAGAAAAAACATTGGTGGATATCTCTAATTCATCATAGCAATTTATCTCAATGTGGGGACCCCAGACCCCCTGCCTCAAAATAACAAGTAAAGCATGCATAAAAGAAAGTTCTCACATCCCTCCAAACATCTACAGCTGTCTGTGGAATCTTAACAAATTCTCAAAAGATCCTATGCCCTTAGAAATTTGAGAGTAAGTGACCTAGAGATTGTCACTCCCTGCAGAAAGGGATATAAAAATTTTTGTTTCAGTTGAGCAGCTTCTCAATTCAGTTTCTTTTGACCCATCAAAAACAAAATCATTTAAGAACCACAGAGGACACAGCTACAGCAACTTCTTGCTAGGCACCTCTCCAAAGGCAAGGGAAACAAAAGCAAAAATGAACTATTAGGATTTCATCAGGATAAAAAGCTTTTGCACAGCAAAGGAAATGGTCAAAAAAACTAAAAGGCAACCCACAGAATGGGAGAAGATATTTGCAAATGTCTTGTATAAAGGGCTAGTATCCATAATCTACAAAGAACTTATCAAACTCAACACCCCCCCCCAAAAAAAACCCAGTCAAAAATGGGCAGCAGGGTGCCTGGGTGGCTTAGTTGGTTAAGTGACTGCTTTTGGCTCAGGTCATCATCCTGGAGTCCTGCATCAGGCTCCCTGCTGAGCAGGGAGTCTGTTCTCCCTCTGACCCTCCCCCTTCTCATGTTCTCTCTATCTCATTCTCTCTCTCAAATAAATAAATAAAATATTTTTAAAAAATGGGCAGCAGACATGAACAGACGTTTCTCCAAAGAAGACATACAAATGGCCAACAGATACATGAAAAAATGCTCAACATCACTCATCTTCAGGGAAATACAAATCAAAACCAAAATGAGATACCACCTCACACCAGTCAGAATGGCTAAAACTAACAACTCAGAAAACGACAGATGTTGGCGGGGATGTGGAGAAAGGGGAACCCTCCTACACTGTTGGTGGGAATGCAAGCTGGTGCAACCCCTCTGGAAAACAGTATGGAGGTTCCTCAAACAGTTGAAATTAGAGCTACCATACGACCCAGCAATTGCACTACTGGGTATTTATCCAAAAGATACATAGTGATTAGAAAGGCACATGCACCCCAAGGTTTATAGCAGCAATGTCTACAAAGGTCAAATATGGAAAAAGCACAGATGTCCATCAACAGATGAATGGATAAAGAAGATGTGGTGTATACACACACACACACACACACACACACACACACACACACACACACACAGGAATATTACTCAGCCATCAAAAAGAATGAAATCTTGCTATTTGCACCAATGTGGATGGAACTAGAGGGTATTATGCTAAGTGAAATAAGTCAGTCAGAGAAAGACAAACTATATGATTTCACTCCATTGTGGAATGTAAGAAACAAAACAGATGAACACAGAGGAAGGGAAAGAAAAATAAAAGATTAAAACAGAGAGGGAGGCAAACCGTGAGAAACTCTTAACTACAGGAAACAAACTGAAGGTTGCTGGAGGGGAGGAGGGTGGGAGGGTGGGGTACCTCGGTGACGGGCATTAAGGAGGGCAAGTGATGTAATGAGCACCGGGTGTTATATGCAACTGATGAATCACTAAATTCTACCCCTGAAACTAATAATACTGTATATGTTAACTAAATTGAATCTAAATAAATTTTAAAAAGAACCACAGAGCTACAAAAGGCAGCTTAATCTAGGTTACATTTTGAGTTTTTTAGAAAGAAAAATATAACATTTTCCACCTGTCATGTTAGACCTAATCCCACTAATTAGAGTGTTGAGATGAAAGACAGGGAGCAGCTGGGACATGGGGTTGGACACTACCTGGAGGAGGAAATCCGGTGGCAGGGCATGAAGGAAGTGTAGTTCAGCAGGCAGGATAGAGAACCCTTCAGAAAGGGATAATATATAAAGCAACAGGAAGTGATACAGAAGAACCTATGGTTCCAAGAGGTAGAAAAGCTTAGTGATAGGAAATGGCAAGGAGGAACTATTTGGAGATGCAGATAGAAAAATAGGCAGGGAGGGACACATGGGTGGCTCAGTCTGTAAGCTGCCCACTCTTGATTTAGACCTAGGTCATGATCTCAGGATCCTGGCAACCAGCCCCTGGGTGGGCTCCACACTCAGCAGGGAGTCTGCTTGAGGATTCTCCCTCACCCTCTGTCTCCCTGCCCTTGCAGGTGCGTGCAAGCTCTCTCTCAATAAAATAATCTTTAAAAAAGAAAGAAAGAAAGAAAAAGAGACAGAGAGTCAATGCAGAAGGACATGGTGCCACATTATATTTATAAGAGAATCTACTACCAGCCCTTTATCTCAAGCAGCCCTCATTAACGCCTGACCAGAAGCATATAAAAGTTCTGCCTAAGGAGCTAACCTACAGCATTTTTATAGAGTAACAGGCTAATCAACTTACACAAAATGGGTGAGTTCATCAATGGAGTTGTGGATTATTACAAGGTGGTTTATTGACAGCTTAAATAAACACATTTATTTACCTATAATAAACATAGCTACAGACTGTGTAAGTACATTCAGTATCATAACAAACATGTTTATAAGATTTGTATTTATAACAAGCTTCACGGTTAAAGGTTACATTCTTGTGGGATTAAACATTAATGAACCAACATTAAAAGAGAAGAAATAATTCATGATAATAAGAAACAGACCATGAATAGACTTAAACCTGAATAAGACCTTACCATCCCTCTCCTAAGATGCTCTTTGTTGTACTTTAGAGGACATTGGGACATACACGTCATACCTGTCTGTTCCTTATTTCACTAAAAGTAGTAATGACCTTATTTGCTTCCTCCAAAGTTCTCTCATCAAATACTATTGTGACTCACAGTTGTTTTTTCTTTGTTTTTAACCAAGCCTGAATCTCAGTTTTAGGCTCAAAATTCTCATTTCAATGTCAGTAATAGGCACTCAGCTTTTAAGGGGACTAACAAGAGCAAGGCAAAGCCACGTTGCCTCCCCACCCCCCGCCGCATTCTAGAATTATATAGGCTCACTAGGCAAGAGGCTGAACACACAGGGGCAAGATAGGAAATGCAGTTGCCATAAGAGGCATACAGAAAGCAAAACCACAACCCAAGAAAAAGACAAACCTCCACTCACCAGAGCTAGAACCAAAGGTAACAGTAGTGCTATAAAAAGAATTTAAGGCTGAGCCCTGAGTGTTAAGCTAGAACTTAATCCCTCCTAATGTCAAGACTAGTCATAGACACGAAGACAGCGATTAACCTTAACAAAAATCAAGCAGATTCTAGAACTATTCATATGCCTTTCAACATTTTAACCAAAGGTGGGAAATATAAAATTTTAATAAATCGAGCATGTATGTCATATACATACCCACACAGACACCCAGGCACACGATTCAGGTCATTATGACCAATTGAGATAGATACCCATGGTGCCCTGTCCGTCTCAGCCAATACAGATCACCCATTAACCATATACATAAATCCCATAAAGCCAAGCCTAGGACACTGAAAGCAATTGCCTAGGTCCCTCACTTTCCATTCAAAATTGTGCTTTGTTCCTGATATTTTTTTTTAAAGATTTTTATTTATTTATTTGACAAAGAGAGAGACATGGAGAGAGGGAACACAAGCAGGGGGAGTTGGGAGAAGGAGAAGCAGGCTTCCCGCTGAGCAGGGAGCATGATGCGGGGCTCAATCCCAGGACCCTGAGATCATGACCTGAGCCAAAGGCAGACACGTAACGACTGAGCCACCCGGGCGCCCCTGTTCCTGATACCTTTTAAGTCATATATTTAGTTTTCAACACTGAAACTGACCTCTGGACTTACTGTTTGACCTAATTCCCTGACTTTGACCTGTCATTCTGCCATCTCCTCACACTTCCTTCAGATAAGACATTTGACTATTTGAAATGTAATCATTTGGTTAGGCCAGCTCTAGCCTTCCACAAAGGAGATTCAGAAAGAAGAGGAGGAGAGACACAGAAGGGAATAGATACAAGATAATGGACTCAAGTGAAACCCAAGGCCAAGCAGGAGCAAAGAGCCAGAGACATAATTTCATTTACCAAGAGTCTAGGCAAGGCTATGAGTCTGTAACAGGGCTAGCATTCAACATCAGTGGAATATATAGGCACCAAATGTCTTGGTAAAATGTTGGACCAGGAAATCACACCATCAGTTGGAAGAACAGGTATGAGAAAAAGAAGTAAACAAACAAACAAAAAAATATATATATATATACACACACGAAATGGATACTTTCCATGCATTAGCTATATAGCAGACATTGGCTCTTCTGGCTGCCTAGCACCAACCCATGGAATTTGCTTTGGGGAATTCATCTGTCATTCTTAATCTTATCATTTTGGTGGGATTAGCCTTACCCCAATTTCCATGGATGAACCCAGATTGGTTTAATCCAATTACCATATCTCATCTTCCTAGTTATACTGATTAACTCATTAAATGGATGTGCATTTAACAAAATCCGAGTCAGTAAGCTACTGTGGTAGCTGCTAAAATGTTAATAACCTATAGTCTCCTCTTCCTCGTTTTAGCTAATTTTTTCCAGTGTGTCCATGAGTTCTGCGAACACACCTACATGTCCCTTTTCCAATATGGTCTCTACTTCTGGTCTATACTTCTCAACAGATGGCATGTGTGAAAGCCTCGGGGTAAGACAGAGTTGGCTTTCTAGGACATGGGAAGGTCAGCATGTCCAATGGCTGATCCGGCTGGAGAGCCTGGCAGGTGCCAGATACCGTCCAGTCTTAGAGGCACACTTAGGGTTCTGCATCTTATCCTGATGCCAATAGGAAGCCAGTGAAGCGTGTTAAACAGGAATGAGACAAACAAACGTACCTTTTAAAAATCACTGATGGGGGCACCTGGGTGGCTCAGCTGGTTAAAGCGTCTGACTTGTGATTTCAGTTCGGGTGATGATCTCAGGGTGCGCATCCAGCTCCACGATCAGCCAGGAGTCTGCTGGAAATTCTCCCTCTCCCTCCACCCCTCCCCCTTGCTCGTTCTCTCTCAAATAAATAAATCTTTTAAAAAAATAAAAATCACTGATACAGTTTTTCTGCCACATCAAAAACCAGTCAGGGTGTTTGTTCCTGTGAGTTCCTTTGAGAAATAGGCTGCACACAGTGAAGTGAGCACAAGACCAGAAGCCGTAAGCTAGTTCCTACAGTTCTAAAAAGCTGAAAAGTGGAGAGTATACTTTTTTTTACAGGGAAGAAGTCATTGTCTGGGAGTCTTTTGGCAGGGATGGGGGGACACGGCCACAAAAGCTCAAATTTCAGTTCCAGGGTTACAGTCGTAGGCATCAATCTTTCCATTCCTGGTACCTGTCATGTGACGAAGGAATAAGCTCAAGTGTACAAATCTGAACGTTGCCGCACATGTCTTGAAGAAAATATCAGGCAGATGTCATTTTCCATGGGTAGGATACTTCTGGACTTTGGGAAGTTAAATTTAATCCAAGCATTATTTTCTAAACGTCACTTCTCATTGTCCAGTCCATTTTACTGCTCCAGGCACAAATCATTTTTAATAATGAGTAATATGCAGGGTAAAGGACAATTATAGTCCAGAGGTCTTACAAATCAAAGGAGTTGCACAGACAAAATCCCTGAAGCAAGTCCACGAATCCATAAGTTATGAAATTCAATTTGCTTAAAATGTCACCAATTCATCATCTCCAGTTTCTGAGCTAAGTAAGAGAAGCTCTAGAGAGTGTGATTCTGATCCCAGGCACCACTTCACCCAGCCTGCTATTCTGAGACCTTTTCCCTCCAAACCTAGCTTCACAGTTCTTTAAAGTTCCCTAGGTGCTGTATAAATGTGTTAGTAACAAGGCAACGATTCCCCCCCAAACAAAGCCTTGTTTGAAGTGCCACAGACTTCACTGCTTCAAAGTCTTAAACCAATTTGACTTAATTTCTGGGGCATAAAACAGAAGGAAGCACACTCGGACGGAGGCACTTTTTTACTGACGAGCAGCCCTTTTCAAGGAGCCTAATGTATCCAACCACAGCCCTTTAGTGCCACATATTTCCATTACAGTCCTTTCAAAACAACACTGTGATGGCCCACAGAGCCATTAAAATGCCCCCTTTTGAAGCAGGTTACTGAAATCCATTACTGTAATGTGTTTTTCCCTACCACACTCCTGGTATAGATTGCTATCCCTTGGGCCAGGATTTAAAATTATTTCATGCACACACAAATAATGCATTAAAAATTCTGACTTAATTAATGAATTAATCTTCCTTTTTAAAGGAAAAGCATTAATGTTATATGTTTTTTAAAAAGACATAAAACAATGCTATGTGTTACAATAATGTAACAAATGACTCTACATTAGGTTTTAGAGCGGTTTTCCTATTTCCTAGAACAGGGTATCTGAAAACTCAACCAGGGCTAGAGCCAATTTTTTTTCTGATTTGCTCCACTGGTCTCTAGCCTTACAGGATGCCAACAAGAATCTGTCAGTAAGAATTACATCAATTCAGGGAATACATTTTAGGAACATGCACCTCATTAATTACTTGATGTGCACTCATTTTAGGAACATGCACCTCAATTACTTGATGTACACCTACAGAGTACATCCTAGGTAGGGTGTGTGTGTGTGTGTGTGTGTGTGTGTGTGTGTGTGTGTGTGTGAAAGATATTTGACAGAGAGGGAGCACAAGGGTGAGTGAAAGAGCACAGGCAGGGGGAGTGGCAGAGGGCCAGACATGGGCTCGTCCCAGGACCCTGGGATTAAGACCTGAGCTGAAGGCAGAGGCTTAACTGACTGAGCCACCCAGGCACCCCCTAGGATCCGTGTTTCTTAAGCACATGCCAAACGTTTCTTTTACTCCACTTACATACTATCTCCTGCCTAAAATAACAGATCACCTCTAGACAAACCAGGGGCCCTTCCAGTCACCACGTTTCGGGATGAATCCTAAAATAATCCCATGAAATTAGGATTTCTGATTGTTTCTCTCAAAATATACAATAGTCACAATTATGAATCACAATCCTAAATCAATTTCAGCTTCTAAGGTTGCCCAAAAATGATTGTGTCAGAAGTGTTTGGATTTTGTTTTTATTTTAGCTTTTTAATTAAATGACAATGTGATTCAAGATACTGAGTCCCTTGGAGAAGTAAGGAGATAGAATTCTGGAAGGGGTTTCAGAGATAATGATTAATGTACTGTTTCTTAAACTGGGTACTAGATACATGGATATTCCCTGTATGAAGAATCTTTGTTTATAAAGAATATTTTGTATCTACTCAATATTTTATAAAACCAGTTTTGAATGCAAAGCAAAGTCATGGCAACTGTCCCTGTTCCATTTTCCACACTTGAATTGTTACAGCCTAATTGAAACAAATCAAAGACCTGTGAAATTTGACAAGTTTACTGATACTTTCAGGAGAACCCTGTAGGAATAATGTTGCCTCTGAAAAGACTTATCCAAAGTTGCTGTAAGATACTATTCTTTAATACCATGATACCTCCTATCAACATTAGGAGGGGAAAAAAATTATGCTTCATCTCAAAAACCTCACTTTAGAAACAACCAGGCACCATCTACCACCACACAGCAAACATTTGTTTACTGTACACCTTTTGAATACTGACCTCGTACTTGTATTATTGCAAATTCAGAGACAAATACACCATCTCTGCCTTTGGAGAGTTTATGGTCTAGCAGGAAAGGAAGAAAGACTTACAAACAACTGATCTCACGGAAGATAACATTAAAGAAGTGCGAAACAGGGGTGGAACAGCATGCTATGGAGTTGCTGGAGGCCTCTCTTGGCAAACCAAGCCCATGATTAATTCACACTGGCCTAGGGTCAGCCCCTCACCCTTGCAGCTCCAGAATTTGATTTTATCAATGCCCTGGGAGTTGATCAGATTCAGAGATGATGATTCATACTCACCAACTCCTAAAAGTCAAAAGAATATAAATCAAAATAGCAATTTATAAATTTGCAATAAGAATTATCACTGCTAGGAAGAGCAAATGTTCTTCTTGCCAAACCAGCACACATCTCTCCCTGTGGACAAGCTAAATAGCAAGCCCCATATGTGGGGAACGTGCTTGGGATCCCAGAAGTCAGAAAAGGTCAACGAGGGGCACCTGGGTGGCTCAGTTGGTTAAGCAGCTGCCTTCGGCTCAGGTCATGATCCTGGGGTCCTGGGATCGAGCCCCATGTCTGGCTCCCTGCTCAGCGGAGAGCCTGCTTCTCCCTCTCCCTCTGTCTACTTGCACTCTCTGTCTCTCTGTCAAATAAAATCTTTAAAAAAAAGAAAAGTTCAACTAGTAATATTGTTTCTAAAAAGTGTCACTTTCATAACTTGACGTGTCCAGCCACACAAAAGGGCCATGCATCAGGAAGACTGCCTGTTCCCGTAGTCCTAACAAGACACTTTCTCCTCTAGACTGTCCCAGAATGAGTGCAAAGTCTGCCTTCCTGCTTCTCCTTTTTGCATGATTCTCATGTTCTGAAGTTGTATTCTTTCTTTGGTTATGTGAAAAATGTTAACCAGGTTAGAGTCAAATAATCTACTGGGGAACTATTCAGCATCTTTGCACTGCTGTACCCTCTCCCAAAATTTAGTTTATGAGGTAATTCTCAAAGTGCTCTCACAATATGGCTCATGAGAATGGCTGGCTTTAGGGTCCAGGCACAGGTGCAATAGGAGATGGGACTGGCTATGGAAGTCTGGGGTAGACTACAAGTTCTGTTAGTATCTTTAATACTATTCTAAAGAATGGCAAGCCACTGAAGAGTTTCAGGAATTGTAGTGAGCTATTTCACCTTAGAATGAAACAGTCTTTTCAAATTCCTCTGGGGGATGCCTGGGCGGCACAGCTAGTTAAGCCCCAGACTCTTAGTTTCAGCTCAGGTTGTGAGATGGGGACCCACACCCAGCTCTGCGCTCAGCACGGAGTCTGCTTAAGACTTTCTGGCCCTCCCCCCTGCGTGCATGTGCAAGTGGGCATGCACATACTCTCTCTCAAATAAATATATCTTTAAAAAATTCCTTTTGAAAACCATTTTAGGGAAAATATTTCATAATACTTGTGACATTTCAGGTGCACTTCATTCAAGGTGTACATCCTTTAACAAGAACGAGCTCAAAGAATATCATTTGGAGTTTCTTCTAAAAAAAAACTAATACACGGAAAACACAACCAAATTATTTTATTTTATTTTATTTTATTTAAAAGACTTTATTTATTTGACAGAAAGAGACACAGTGAGAGAGGGAACACAAGCAGGGGGAGTGGGAGAGGGAGAAGCAGGTTTCCCGTGGAACAGGGAGCCCCATGCAGGGCCCGATCCCAGGACTCTGGGATCATGACCTGAGCCGAAGGCAGACACTTAATGACTGAGGCACTGAGGTGCCCCAACAACCAAATTATTTTAAACAGCACTTAGAAAATTAATGCATCTCTTAGATTTTTCTCATTTGGGTTTGATGACTAAACCTTAGTTTCTGGACCAAAGCTGTCTAGTAGATCTATAATGCAAGCCACATATAAAATTTAAAATTTTCAGTGCCGCTGTGCCTGTGCGGGCCCTTGGGGCTGCGTGAGCCAGTCTAGGACAGCGAGTGGTGCCTCCCCGCCGCTCTCGGGGGCTGTGACAGAGATTCCTACATAGAAGAGTGACAGCAGCTGGACTAAATGTTTAGCCGCTGAACTGGTTCCTCAGGTAGCCCGGCCCTGGTGACTGCTATGGGAGAGTGGATGACTGTTACAGACCCAGATCTGTCTTCAGAAAGCAAAAATATCTGTCAATATACCTCAGAAACAAAGATGTCTCCCATCAAGTTTATACTCACAGCAAGTGCTATGTTCTTCAATATCTTTATCAAAAAATGTGCACAGTTTTTTCAGTGCCTTCTGCACAGAAGAGAATATTGAACAAAGTATTTCATATCTTGATCAGGAATTGACTACTTGCAGTTTTCCTTCATTATATGAAAAATCCAAAGGTAAAGACACAAAGAAACAATTAAATGTAGTTGCTGTTTTAAATTGTATGAATGAGCTACTTGTACTTCAGTGGAAGAACCTTCTAGCTCAGGAAAATGTAGAAACACAGAATCTGAAACTGGGAAGTGATATGGACCATCTACAGAACTGCTACGCAAAACTTAAGGAACAACTGGAAACCTCCAGGAGAGAAATGATTGGGCTTCAGGAAAGAGACAGACAGTTACAGTGCAAGAACTGGAATTTGCATCAGCTACTGAAAAATGAAAAAGATGAGGTACAAAAATTACAAAATATCATTGCACGTCGAGCTACTCAGTATAATCATGATATGAAGAGAAAAGAACGTGAATATAATAAATTAAAGGAACGTCTACATCAACTTGTTATGAACAAGAAGGATAAAAAAATAGCTATGGAAGTTTTAAATTATGTGGGGAGAGCCGACGGAAAAAGAGGCTCCTGGAGGACGGGTAAAACCGAGGCCAGGAATGAAGATGAAATGTATAAAATTCTCTTGAATGATTATGAGTATCGTCAGAAACAAATCCTAATGGAAAATGCTGAACTTAAGAAGGTTCTTCAGCAAATGAAAAAGGAAATGATTTCTCTTCTTTCTCCCCAAAAGCAGAAACCTAGAGAAAGAGCAGATGATGGTACCGGAACTGTTATCTCTGATGCTGAAGAAGACGCTGGGGAACTGAGTAGGGAGAGTATGTGGGACCTTTCCTGGGAGACTGTGAGAGAACAGCTTACCAACAGCATCAGGAAACAGTGGAGGATTTTGAAAAGTCATGTAGAAAAACTTGATAACCAAGTTTCAAAGGTACATCTAGAAGGTTTTAATGATGAAGACGTAATCTCACGACAAGACCACGAACAGGAAACTGAAAAACTCGAGTTAGAGATTCAGCAGTGTAAAGAAATGATTAAAACTCAGCAGCAGCTTTTACAGCAGCAGCTGGCTACTGCATGTGATGATGACACCACCTCGCTGCTATGAGACTGTTACTTGCTGGAGGAAAAGGAGCGCCTCAAGGAAGAGTGGTCCCTGTTTAAAGAGCAAAAAAAGAATTTTGAGAAGGAAAGACGAAGCTTTACAGACGCGGCTATTCGCCTAGGATTGGAGAGAAAGGCACTTGAAGAAGAAAGAGCCAGTTGGTTAAAGCAACAGTTTTTAAATATGACTACTTTTGACCACCAGAACTCAGAAAATATGAAACTTTTCAGTGCCTTCTCAGGAAGTTTTGATTGGAACAGTCTTACAGTGCACTCGAGGCCACGGCAGAAGAAGCCTCACAGTGTGTCTAACGGGTCTCCAGTTTGCACATCCAAACTTATTAAGTCTCTTCCTGCTTCTCCTTCTACTTCGGACTTTTGCCAGACACGTTCCTGTGCATCTGAACATAGTTCCATCAATGTACTGAATATAACTCCTGAAGAAACTAAACCAAATCCGGTTGGAAGAGAAGGTACAAATCAGAAATGGAGCATGGCCTCAAGACCTGGATCACAGGAAGGTTGCTACAGTGGGTGTTCCTTGACCTACAGAAACTCCCGTATAGAAAAAGATGACTTACCTTAGACGTGTGGACTGCAATTGTTCTCATCAGCACGTTCATCAGATTTCACATCTGAGTTGAAACAGGGTGTGTCATAAAGTCAGTCATATCTAATGATTGAAGATGGTCTGAGGTGTTTGTTTGGACTTTCCTGTCCCTCCCCCAAAGAGCTAAAATGTTGAATCTATTTAAAAGGATATAAAAGCTTTGGATATGTATTTTGAGTAACAGAAGCATCTGGTTCTGTGAATAAAGGAATGTATATGTTTGGATGGAAACAGAAGCACCAGAATGAATTTCCTCTTATAGGTATTAAAAATTGCACTTTTAGGGCGCCTGGGTGGCTCAGATGGTTAAGCATCTGCCTTCAGCTCAGGTCAGGATCCTAGAGTCCTGGGATCGGGTCCCGCATCGGGCTCCCTGCTCCTTGGGAGCCTGCTTCTCCCTCTGCCTCTCTCTCTCTCTCTCTCTCTCTCTCTCTCTCTCTCTGTCTCTCATGAATAAATAAAATCTTTAAAAAAAATAAATAAATAAAAATAGCACTTTTAGGAAACTGATTATTGTAAATGTTTAATTTTGTCTCATATCTAGTTGGCATTGGAAGTTTAGCCTGTACTTGAATGTATACTGTAGATTTTTAACAAAGCAAGTTCTATATTTATTATGTTTAGTGTGATTTGAAATTTCCTCTTTCATATGTTTTAAATAAAGTGAAATTTATGTATGTTTTGTACGTAGATATGCATGATTATGTTAAGAGGCTTTAAGATTTAAAAATTTTACACATCCATATTATAGTATTTCATGCCAATAAAATTTTTTTAGTGGTATTCTGTTTACAGATGTATTAGAGCCATTGCCACATTATATTTAAGAATTTTTTGAATGCATCTGAGCAATAAATACTCAAAAGCTGTAAAAAAAATTTAAAATTTTCTAGGAGTCACGTTAAAAAAAATGCCAAAAGTAACTGGTGAAATTATTTTTAACTGTAAATTGTATTTAATCCAATGTATCTAAAATGTTATTTACACATATAATCCATACAAAAATTCGTGAATGAGATTTTTTTCATATCAAGTTTTTGAAATTCAATGTACATTTTATGCTTATAAAACATCTCAATTCAGACTAGCCATATTTCAAGTGCTCAGTTGCCACATATAACTAATGGCTTCCATATTGGATAGCACAGCTCTATACTATCTACTGTCAACCCCAGGGTGTCCTATAGTATTAGGTTGAGTTTTAGAGAGACTTAAGATGGTATGGCTACTGAGAACTGAGGGGTTGGGGCACCTGGGTGGCTCAGTCAGTTAAGCATCTGCCTTTGGCTCTGGTCATGATCCCATGGTCTGGGATTCAGACCCACATCAGGCTCCTTGCTCAGCAGGGAACCTGCTTCTCCCTCTCCCTCTGCCTGCTGCTCATCCTGCTTGTGTTCTCTCTCTCTAGCTCTCTCTCTGTGTCAAATAAAATCTTAAAAAAACACTTCTTTACAAAAAAAAGAACTGAGGGGTTATAGGCATTGAATATAGCATATAATATAGTATTTAATATTTTAGGAAGAGAGAGGGAGAAAAGAACATGAGAATTGCTTTGAACAGCTAACTGGTTCATTTGCAGCTAATTAGGAAAGCCAGACGTCTAGAAATTCTTTTCCCCTTTGGAAGAGTTTTGAAAACACAAAGGACTTTGTTCTTTGTCTGGATTTTCATAACTCCACTTGGAACATCCTGCTTTAAAAGATAGCCTATGGGCGCCTGGGTGGCTCAGTTGGTTAAGCAACTGCCTTCAGCTCAGGTCATGATCCTGGAGTCCCTGCATCAAGTCCCACATCAGGCTCCCTGCTCGGCAGGGAATCGGCTTCTCCCTCTGACCCTCCCCTCCTCTCATGTGCTTTCTCTCTTTCTCATTCTCTCTCTCAAATAAATAAAATATTTAAAAAAAGGTAGCCTATGCATGTTGAATTAGCCCCAAACTGCTAACCAAAAAATCCCCACCACAAAAAAGATCCCACTCTTCCATTATCCTCCTAACACTGAATAGAGATGAGAGAAAGGAAAGCTAAGGCTCACTGATTCCACACATATTGCAGTTATTTTAGATAATCTGATTGCATGTGTATCTTCATTTATCCCCATGTGGTAGCTCCATTCCTTTCCAGCTGCCAAGAAAACAACTCTTTTAGGTAGTTCTACCCTCTAGGGTGTTGAGAAGCAAGAATTCCTGTGCCCTTCAAGGTCCTTCTAGCCAGATTAAGAATCAAATTGACTTGAGGCAGATTAACAGAAAAAATCAAATTTAATAACATATTTATAGGGAATCCACACAGACATGGAAATTCCAGTCAGGCAGGCAAAATGAGCTGTACATCTTATTCTGAACCAAGAAGAAAGGGGTAGGGGTCTGGGACTTCAGAAGAAGGGAATGCACTTCACAGGGTGATAAGAAGAGCAGATATTTGGTAATTAGATGTTTGCTCTACCATACAGATGGGTCACTCAGATAAAATGTATCTCTGCTAATAACCCTTATTCTGGGAAAGACCTAATCTAGATTCTTCTAGGTAGTGAAGGGAAGGGCAAAAGTTTCTCTTGAGCCCATGGGGTCTCGATTACCTTCAGCTCAGGATAATCTCCATGACAAGGTGGCCCCTCTTGGGGCAGCTTGCCCTTGGTCCCTAGAAAGGAGAGAATAGCTAGGAGGACAGATAACTCACCTTATTATTTCTCTACCTGGATCATCATCAGTGAGTAGACAGTGAGGTGCTGCCAACAGCCACTGTACATGGAAGGAATGGCGAGTCCTTAAAAATCACCTTCTCTGACTTTGCTGAAGAAATTTAGAGAACTGTTCTGAAATCATACAGGACACATGATTGGGGGGCATGCAGGCAGGAGAGAAAGGAAGGGAAGGATAAAGAATTTATTTTTTCCCCTTATACATTGACCCTGTAGGGGAGGAAAAATACTTTTCCCCTCTACCTTTCTAGGTTCTTGGCTGAGACCCCCTGTAATAAAAGATAGATTAACAGGAAAAAAACAAACAGAAGTTTAATAACTTGTATACCTCCTATATACATGGGAGAGACCCAGGAAAACTGAGTAACTCCAAAATGGTTCAAGCAACCACCTTAAAGAACACCTCCAACTAAAGACAGAAGGACGATGTTGCGGGGTGGGGAGGGCCTAGTTACGGAAAAACACAATAAACAAGGGTAAGGTTGTGCAGATTCAAGTCATTGCCTTCCCCATTGGAAAGAGTTTTTGGAGATTTAGAGTCAGCCTTCTCTTCCTGGTACAGAAAGGGAGACGTGCTTACAAAGGGAGATTTTTCCCTTATTAAGTGTAAATGAGCCTTACAAAAGGGTTAACTTCTACTTGGTTTTCAGGGCTTTTCCTGTTTCTTCTGTTTCTTAAAAAATAACCAACTCTAGAGAATCCTTATGCCAAAGGGGCATATTTTGGGGTGACAATTCTGCTCTCCTTCTACTCCTCCCTTATTTCTCAAAACTCTCTTCCTTAATCCTTTCCTTTTGTTGCATCCCAGCCCCACTTCATGGCCTTTGGGATTCCCCCTTCCTCCTGAATTATCTGTTTAGAGTCATCTTAAGTCTTGATAATTTCACACCCTTTGGACCCCTCTGTGTCACTGTTTTTTGTTTTTTGTTTTTTCTCTTCTGCTTGATCACCACCACTCTTTCTCAGTGTCTACTGGTTCTCCTCGGGCAGTGGAAAGGAGGAGAGAACTCTGGCTCTATGGATGTGATGACAGAGTGGGGGGTGTTCCACTCTAGACTGGGGCTAGTTTTATGCTAACAGGGCACTAAAGGAAACAAAATTTACCATCACAAGACTGAATTATCTCCCTCATATTGAATAAGGGACAGGCGGGGCTAGGCAGGGAGAGATAGGTAGGGGGCCATGGGATCAGGCTCACAAAATTCAAAACGTGGGAGATGAAAGGAAACCGGAGATAAGGGAACAAACCAGACCACCCTGTCCTAGGTGTCAGAGGTGGGGTCTTGTTATAACAGCTACTTGTGACCAACCAAGAATTGCCAGCCTCTAAAAAGGAAGTAAGCCATTGAAGGTGTTATCGTTAGTCCTTACTCAATGGTGTGATCAATAGAGATGTTAAACAGATTTAGGTTCCCTGGTTAGCTTTCTATAAAAGACCATCCCTATAAGCCCTCAGTGGCAACACTGTCGGGACGCTCTCACTTCTGAGAGCTTTGTCTGTACTCTCGCTTAATAAACTTCTATTGCTTTACTCACTCCCCTTTGTCAGCGAGATTCATTCTTCAGCTCGGTGAGACAAGAACCTCGCTCTCCCGCATCAATATCTCCAGATGATGCACATGAGAAATGTATCTTCTTCCTATTAACATATTTGGTTCTAGTTCTTGCAAAGTAAAACCCTTCTCTTAATGTGCTGAGAGTAGTCACTGCTTTCCTGCCCTGAATTATATAAGACGTCTAGGCACTTTTCTTTTAATCCATGTTGTCAAACGACTGCTCTAATAGCTAGGTTTATGTTGGTCTGCAAGGCTTGGAGATTTTCAGTTCACTCTGCCATACTTCAAAACAAAACAAAACAAAACAAAACAAGAAAGAAAGAAAGACCTTTTTACTTGAGATAATTTTAGTATAGGTCTGTTTCGTATAATTAAAAGAGGCCTAACTAGAATAATCTGTATTAAAATCCACTTGTTTTTCTTCCTTCTAGGAAATATCCATTGCTCCAAGTTACTGACTGTCAAAGTCACATGATAAAATAACAGAAGAGTCAAATAAGATCTTTTGAAATTTTCATAGGTACAAAGCCATGGCCAAATAAAGGACAGTAATAGTTGGTTTATCCAACATTACTGTAGAATTAGTTTTCCAGGTAGCTGTCACTTACCCTTAACCAATAAAATCTTGCTTTTTAAACCTAAAATCTATATTAAGCTCTAATCTAGTAATGCCCCCAAGGGGCTAGAAAAGTGAACAAGTTGGTTGTTTTTGCAGGCTTGAGTCTGACTTTTTAAAACGTTCATGTCTCCTACTCACTGTCAAGCTATTACTCACCTCATCTTGTGCCCATCAGAACTCTTGTTTTTAAAAAACACATCAAAAACTAATGATGTAATGTATGGAGATTAACATAACATAATAAAATAAAATAAAAAATACATGCTTTTGTCACCCAACATCTATCTCGTAGCCCCACAACCAAATTAGTTAGAATTCTGTATGAATTAACAGAACTAGTCTTTGAGATCGAGGAACTCACCTATGAATAAACCAAATGAGCTTAGGGAGTGTGAACTTTTTCTCATATCAGAGCTTTGTGGCACCTACTTTGGCCTATAAGGATTTTTTGCTTTGTTTTTAGTCTTTTCTAGATAGTAAAAATTGCTACATAGAGATCTTAAATAAATAAGATGTTATTGTTATTCAGCAAAATGACCTTTGTCATTTTACTCTGTCTTAAGATGCTAAGTCTGGGGCGCCTGGGTGGCTCAGTCGTTAAGTGTCTGCCTTCAGCTTGGGTCATGATCCCAGGATCCTGGGATTGAGCGATGCTCCTCCGCAGGAAGCCTGCTTCTCCCTCTCCCACTCCCCCTGCTCGTGTTCCCTCTCTCGCTGTGTCTCTCTCTGTCAAATAAATAAATAAAATCTTTAAAAAAAAAAAAGATGCTAAGTCTGTCACCAATTTTAAAGTGCCAGAAATACTTTGGAGATGTACAGGGGAGATATATGTATTAATGAGAGTGAGTCATTCACATTTCTGAATGATACATCCTAACAAGCAAAAAGAAAGCTGTTAAACATAATGTTCACAAAGTAGTTTGTTCTAGTTAACTTATATAATGTACTAGGCATTTTCTTACCATAATAAAGAGAGCAGACTGGGGATAACAACCTTTGGTGACCAAAGATATCTTATTGGAAACATCTGTTTTAATGACATGGGTTAGTTGCCATAAATAAAAGAGGATCAGGGCGTGGGGCTGGATGTGTACTGGCATCACATGTCCTGGAGGCTGTGAGGAAAACATTAAAATAAGTCCCTTCCAATAGTTGACCTATTATTTATGTCTTTTCCATGAGAAGAATTTGTTCATTCTGGTTTTTGTTACCTGTTATTTTGGTTCAGGAAAATCAAGGTCTTCATATAACATAAAACAAGCCTGTGTATTCCCTACGTGCCATGGAAGGCAGAGTGAATCCTGCCGCTAGATACAACTTAAAGTTAAAGTCTACTTTTTGGGGCACCTGGCTGGTTCAGTTGGTAGAGCAGAGCACGTAACTCTTGATCTCGGGGTCATGAGTTTGAGCCTACTTTGGGTGCAGAGAAAACTTAAAACAAACAAACAAAAAGGTCTACTTTTATGTACTAATTTAAGAAAGAGCAGGGATGTAAGGAAGAGAGAGAAATTAATCACACTACCAATAAACTCTCTAATATATACACAGTGGGTTGACAGAATCTAATTACATCAGTGTCCCCAGATTTTATCAGCTAAATAAACATATTAAGAAAACTTAAAAAAAAAAGCTTTTCTAATTACAAAAGTAAAATGTGATCATTAAAACATTCACAGAAGAAAAAATGGTAGAAAGACAAGAACTACCTACCTCTGAGAAACAACTATTAACATTAATATTAGCAACTGTTAACATTTAATGTAAATAAAAATGTGTGTATACATAAAAAATTAGTTCATACTTTCTTATAAACATCACTTAATATGGACATCGCATTTCAATAAAGATACACATCTCGTTCATTGTGACTGGAGAGAAATTAAGATAAATCTCTAATCTCTTAATGACATTCTGGTTATCTCCGATATTTTCTCATATAAACAATTCTGATGAACATTCTTCTGCATATCTATTGATCATGTCTCAAATTACTCTCCAGGGAAGATGCAGGGAAAGAAAGAGTTGGGTGAAAATATATATATCCTTACATTTTATTTCCTCTTTTAAAAATATCTGAAACAATCTATTTCCTATTTATTAAGTATAGAATTTGAATATATGCCTGTTAGATATTGGATTATCCCCAATACATCCTACAATCTATTCCACACTTTAGCTCCTATGTTTCAGACTCAGTGTTACTCATTTCTACTTCCCTCCTACCATGCTTATGTGCTGACTCCTTATATCTTCATATTTGGCTGAAATTGGGCTACATCTAACTTAGGTTCCTCAAATTTTGTGTCTATACCTGGAATTTCCCTTAGTCTCAGTTCTAACATAGTTTTCTTCCCTGTGTGTGCTTTCTTTCATTCTTTTATGGTTGGATTGGGTAGTACTTATGCTGTCATCCTTTCTAGAAATCTGAACTATCTTGCCTGGCTTGTTCAACCGTAACAGATAAATGGGAATTTAAAACTAGAGGATAAATATATTGTCTGAATCTTAAAGTTAGTACAACATAAATATTGTTACTTTACACAGAAGATACACTTGACTTCTAAAATTCCATTCATATGAAAGTGAAAGTAAATCAATTTTCCCATGTCAAATGAAAGAAATTAAAAAAATAAAAGGCTACCTCATATTAACAATTGGAATCTTTTATTCCTAATTTTTTTTACCTACTATAAAAAATACTGGCTTAGTAATATTTTATCTTAATGTTTGTGCATTCAGAAACAGTAACTGATGATTTATTTGTTATTTTATACCACCAGGTCTTCTATCACAAAATATTGATTTCCAAAGTTAGATGCTGCAGTTGATGAACAGAAGAGAATATGTCAAATTGCTTATTAATGTTATTGATACATTTCAGCCTTTGGTTTACTTAATTATAGATCATTAAAAGAAGTCAATTTTTAGTTAAGACACCTGACTTGGGGTGATGGTGGAAGAGGTCGTGACAGATTATATTTTCCAAAAACAGTTGAATAGACCCCTGGTTTCAAAATCTCTCAACTAGCCTTGCTACTTTCACATCTAAAAGTAAAACCTATTTCTCATCACCTTAAAACTGACTGAACCAATGTTTCCTCAGAAAATAGAATGTTGTAGAAATGACATGTATGACTTACTTCTAAGGTCAGGATAGAAAAGGTGGTATAACTCTGCCTGGCTTATGCTCTTGAAACTCTCACCCTGAAAATGAGCCACCATGTAGTAAGGAAGTTTAAGCTACAAAGAGAAGCCACATGAAGGTGTCTTGGCTGGGACTTGAATATCAACCATATGAGCATGAACAAACATGCAGATGATTCCAGCCCCCAACTAATGAGTCCCCTTCAGCCTTTGATTCTTCCAACCCAGTCTGTAGGTTTTGTAGAGCAGAGACAAAGCATCCTTGCTGAGCCCTGCCCAAATTCCTGACGCATGGAACTCATGAACCTAATAAATGGTTGTTACATGCTACTAAGTTTTGAGATACTTTGTTATACAACACTAGATAATTAGAACAGAAGGACCGAGGAGAAAACCAAATCTTTGCATCATAACTAAGAATGAATTTCTCTACAGATAATCAGGATCCCAATATAGTCACATTTTTCCCTCCATATTAAATTAAAACGATCTTAAACTCCCATTGTCAGATGAGCAAGAAGTACAGAATCTATCTTATGGAGCACCCCACTCCCTTGGTTTTCTAAACCTTGTTTGTCTAAAATTACCTGAATTCCAAAACTATGAGGACAGTGTTGGTGTCTTATACGTTCCTTGATGTTTTCTTATTGCCAAGTTGTATTGCTGTCACATCTGGAGGTCCATTCCACGTGATGTCTCAATGGCTCGACTCTCAGCAGACAGAAGGTTTAAGAGGGACTAATGTGCAGATAACTCCATGCCCTCAGGGCCAGAGTAAAACAGAGAGCCCCATAGAATTTTCCAGAGTTGCACAGTCCCATATACCACCATTCCTCCCCAAGACTCCTGCTGCACTAGAGGTTCTAGATCCTGGTTACTTCAGGATCTATAAGTGTGTCACATACAGAACCTTAAGTACTATGACTAGTTCTAGCCCTAGGAATCCATCCAGAGGTCAGGCTTCTTTTTTCAGTCCTTGAAATGAAAAGGTTTACTCCCCTCCCCACGCAGGCACTGGAGATCTGTACATACCGTGACTTCTGATTGCTACTTGGACTGCTTTCAGTAGCCCCACCTCTGCCACTTTCCCCTTTTCTCACTCTTGACTACAAAAACTGAGCATTATCCTTAGTCAACAGACAGCTTCAAGGAATCCCAGAGCCTCACAATAAAGTAGCAATTTATGCCATTTATAGGTTTTAAAGTCCCAATTATTTTAAAGTTTTGTTACCCAGATATAGAAAAATCAAACTCTGTATGAGTGTTAGATCAGTAATCCAAAGTGTAAGTAACCCAATTCAAGACACCTAAATTGAATTTTATCACAATAGAATGATAGGAAGAAGAAATTTTTCTGCTCAAAGAAATTTATTTTGTTTTTTTTAAGATTATTTAGTTATTTTATTTGAATTTTATTTGAGAGAGAGAGAGAACAAGTGGAAGAGAGGCAGAGGGAGAGGAAAAGAATTTCAAGCAGACTTCCTGCTGAGCGTGGAGCCCCACAAGGAGCTCCACCTCAGAACCCTGAGATCATGACCTGACCTGAAACCCATAGTAGGACGCTCAACTGAGCCACCCAGATGCCCCCTATCATTTTAACTTTTGCAAAAAGCCCACTATGTATTCCTCCTGTTAAGTCTCAATTAAAATGTTATGACTATTTAAGCACATTTTGTCTTCAAGCTCTATTGACAAAATGAAATCAAATAAGTTATAAAATAACCTTATGACACTTTTGTCTATCTTATTCACTTTATTTCCCCAAGAGAATAGATTCTTTTGAATCTAAACACTTAATTCCTCTGGAGCAGATATTTGAAATTACTGCCTTAAAAAGACATTTTGCAAACTCACTTGGATAAGAACAACAAATACCTAAGGCAAATCATCATGCCTACATAGAGATGCCATTTTGCAAAGGACTCATGGAGCCCACGAGTGTGGCTCACAATAAAATGACCTATATGGGCACACTGTTAAGGCATTTCTATCTCTGTTGTAGTCACAGAGGCATGGAAAGTTTTCCAGAACCAAATCATCCATTTCATAGTGTAGAATTCTACAAACTTTATCACATATTGGACAAAGGCTAAATAAGGCACAAAGATATTTCTTGAGAAAAGTTCCTATTTCTATTTGCTGGGTCCTCTGCAGTTTGATTCTAGAGGTGGGATTTTTTTTTATGTGATTAAAAACATTGATAGTTTTCTTAACTTCCAAAACAGAATATCCATTGATCTTTTGATGTATGTCATGTTATAAAAAAAAGTAGGGGTTGGGTCCTTCTCAAGGGTGAAGAGGCCACAAGCTGTAGACATTTATCAATTCTATCATCCTAAATTCTATCAACTAAAAATACTTGGCTAAGGAAAGTCATTTTGGTACTACACACTGTAAGATCCATGCTTGGATTAACTTATACTGTCAATGAGATGTATAAATTGGCCACTTTGTGTGAATTGTACTCCTGACTTCTGGCAAGAATACTTATAAGAAACAGGAAGGAAAGTTCTCAGTAAAGTTTACATAACACAACCATGGTGTTATTTAGTCATTGTGCATAATACCATAATGGAAACACAGAAGTTGGTAGAGTGCTCCCGAAGGATGGGGTCCTCCTCCATCATTACATCTCCCATGTACTAAAAAAATAGAGGTTAAATACTAGTCCAGTTAATATAATTGGTTATCAACTAGGAAACCAAAAAGTAAACAGTCCGGTTGCTATTTTGAAGATGATGCAGAAATAATCCTATAACTTAATAAACCAGGCACATTCTATTAGAACTCATCAGTCATTAAGCTCCATGTATGGGCAGTTCTAGAAGTGGCACATAACAGAACCAGCACAAGTCATAGAGGGGCCTGCATTAAAAATAGAAGAAAGAGCTACATTTTTCCATTGTGACTCTGAAAAATCATTAGTAAATAAGATCATACCACAGAGTCCCACATTAAAAAAGGCAGTCCATGACCTTTCTCCAACATTCGCCTTTCTTATTTGGAAGTTGAGATAATATCAGAAATATATACAACAGGAAGGTCCTCGGCAAGAATATGGCCAAAAAAAGAATTGGTCTGCTCCAAATAATGAAACCCCGTGAGTAACAGAAACAAATATTTTTGTTTCAGTTCTATTTAGCCCCAATACCCCCCAAATGAATTTAAAAACAAAATGCAAGCCCCTGCACATTCCTGGCTCTACTCACCTACTTGGTAACCAGACAACAGCCAGTGGACTTTCGTCTGATGTTTAAAAGTCACCTTGAGATAAAGGAAGTATAAACTGTTCCTTTTGTTTTTTGTTTTTGTTTTTTAAGATTTATTTATTTATTTGAGAGAGTGAGAATGAGAGAGAGAGAGAGAGTACATGAGGAGGGGGAGGGTTAGAGGGAGAAGCACGCTCCTCGCTGAGCAGGGAGCCCAATGTGGGACTCGATCCCGGGACTCCAGGATCATGACCTGAGCCAAAGGCAGTCACCTAACCAACTGAGCCACCCAGGTGCCCCAGAAGTATAGACTGTTTTAAGATAAGCTTCCCATCCCCCTGTCATCACACCATATTAAATCTAAATCTTTTAAAACAATTTACCAGTGATTATTTGAATACTACAACCTATTTATAGCTGTGTTTCTACCTTCCTTTTTTCCCCTACATGTGATAGGGCATACCCTTAAATGTTTTAATAAAATGGATCACTGTTTGTTGCTTTCTAGTTTTGCATGTCAGTCCAGCCAATGTCTTACGTACATGCTGTGTGTCAGATGTGCTGTGTGTGGCAAATTAGGCTACAGAAACTTACAAGCAAGTGAGAGAGGCAGACATACATTTTGGATGATTTTAATATAATGTGGAAAAGGCTGTGAATGAGTTGTCCGAGTGCCCTGAAGAAATATAGAAGAGACATCAGTCCACTCTGGCATTCAAAGAAGGCTCTCTGTATTCAACAAACATTAAATTAAATCTTGAAGGGAGAGTAAAAGCCAACCAGGAAAGGACATTCTGAGCAGTGGGAAAAATACATGAAATTATAATGATAATTATTGGAACCCACCATTTGCTAAACATGAAAGTATCACTTTGAAGTAAAATGAGAAAGATATGAAGGGACAGAAGATATATACAGTGTGTTTTCATCACTTTCTATATATACACTTTTCTTAATCAAACTGTATTGCAAGTTAAAAACCAAACCTCAAAGTTCAGAGATGCTAAGGGACTAATTCACAGTCATTTAGCCAGACATTGAAATGCAATCTACTGCCTGGCAAAACCCCACCAGTACTTCATCTGTGAAACGGGACAGAGGGGAAGAACTCTGGGGTGCTTGGTTTTCCATAAGCATGGTCTGAGGCTTGGAAGTTGAAGGAGAAGAGACAGAAGAAGCGAGTACAAGAGGGCCTTCTATGGTATGCTAAGGGATTCAAATTTTATTTAGAGCCATTATTTTTATTTTTTTTTAAAGCAGAAGAGCAAAATGGTGAGATACTTGTTTAGAGAAATCATTACCCCTCAATGTGGAAGATTTTCCATCTATTATCATACATGTCTGTAGCACACACTCTGTCAGGTTGTGCTGGGCGGTGGACATCCTTCTGAGGCTAGGCACACAGTTAGAGGGAGTTAAACTAGAGGTAAGAAGACCCTTAGGAACTACAGTCAATGATATTGTAACAGTGTCATGCAGTGATAGCTGGTAGCTACAACTGTGGTGAGCACAGCACAACATACAGAGAACACCCGAAACTAATGTAACATTGTGTGTCATCTATACTCAAAATATTTTTAATTAAATAAAATTTAAAAATAAAAACAAGCAGAAGAAACAAAAGAAGTCAGGTTTGGAGATTGTAACATTTTTGCAACTTCAATCTGAAAGGCTGCATGATTTTCTCCAGCAGCTGATTCACTTCCCTAGATTTGGGAGTTGAGAAGGTAAATAATAGGATAGACCCAGGTTTAGGTTCTATTAGGTCAGATGATGGAAAGAGAGGAAGGTTAAGGGAGCTGCAAAAATTTTTTGAGCAGGTGGGTGGTGGATAAGGTATTGAACAATGGGCTTGGATCTAACTAGGTTGGTAAGGGCAGGAGATTGACTAGAAGGAGACTGAAGGATGAAAAGACTAGAAGATAGCCAGAAGTCAAAGCAGGTGAGGTGGGAACACAGGTATGAGTGTACTGGAAGGATAGAAGTTGACTACAGAGTGTGATACTGGAGCTAAAGATTGTTGAAATAGAGAAAGGTTGGTACTGACCAATTTCAGGATGTGTTTGTGGGTGTGGGGAACTAAAGAAGACCGGAAGGAAAGATCATTGAGGTGAGGAAGTCAAGGAACTGTGAGATGTCTGGCAAATGTTGACCATATGTTTGTTAGGGAAGAGACTCAGTCTTGTAAGCCTCATTTCACAAACAGAGGAAAGTATTTCCCAGAATATGTCTATATTCATTCATTCATTCTCGCTCTCTCCCTTCTCCCCTCCCCTATTTCTGTTTTCCGCATCTCCACTTCTTTCCATCACCATATTAGCACTGAAATATAAAACTCTGGTCACCAGTAATAAAGCCAGTTAGTTTATCAGTAAGCCGGTAGGTAATTATTCAAGGACTTGGTGAGTACCCAAATAGTAGTACCAAGTAGTTTGAGAGAAAGATGAAATAAAATAGATGCTCTCTTCCCTCAAGGAGATAGCCCTCTAGCTAGGCTGTTACATCGCACATACATCTTACAAATCCTGGATAGGAATAAATTTTGTATAAAACTAAGAACTATGTGACAAAGAGAGACAATGAGATTTGTAGCAGTTATGTGTGGTTTCACTGAGAGGAGGCTGACTTCAGTTTGGGATTTGAATTATCTAAGGAGTGAAAAAGCAAGGAAAGGAGACTAAAATATCCAACATCTTTATTTTATTTCTTTTGCTCTCAATATTTCCCTTTATTACAGTGTCCTTTCTTTCTATTAAAAGGATTTTATAATCACGGAAGGCTCTCAGTTTGACCACAGTCAAAACCTTAGGGTCTATTATCCGCCTGTGTTCTTTTCAGCCATAACCAGGAAGAAACAAGCCTACATGTGGTTACTTGAGGTAGAAAGTCAACTTAGTAAATGCAAACAGTACAAATTACTGCTGACGTATCTTTTAAATATTAACTCTAGGGGTGCCTCGGTGGCTCAGTTGCTTAAGCGTCTTGATTTCAGCTTAGGTCATGGTCTCTCAGCATGGTGAGATCAAGCCCCACACTGGGCTCCATACTGGGAGTGGAGCCTGCTTAGGATGCTCTCTCCCCCTGTCCCTCTGCCCTTCCCCACTGGCGCACTCTCTCTCTCTCTCTCCCAGAAAACCAAAACCAAAAGAAAAAACTATATATATGTATATATAATATATATATATGTATCAACTTTAAATTGTTTGACGTGAAATGCCAATATTCATACAGATTTTATAGTCCCTCAGTTTTTCCCACAAAAACCATACATATCATGTTATTGACCTACAGCACTTTTTTTCTGTTAGTACAAAAAAATATAAAAACTATTGAGTGGACTCTCATTATTTAATTTGAGGGATATTAAAAAGCATAATTTCTAATCTCATTACTTGCTATTAAAATTCTCCTAATTTTATGCTTTCTCTGAAAGACTGTTCCTGAAGAATTGCCTTTTAGAAATGCAGAATATATATAAGCCCATCTTTGTAATGAAGCAACTTATTCTGTCAGGGTTGGGAATTGTTCTAGTAAATGGCAAAGCATTCAGATACATGATCATGTGTATTATTTCCATCAGGTAAATTATTACAAGTCAAAGTGCACATTAGAAATAAGACAAAATTATGTTAACAAGCCACATAAATAAGCTGTTTAATTTTCTTACAAATACTGCCTGAAATGAAAAGTTTTCTTTCCAAGATCTGTTAGGAAAATAATATGTGGATTAAATTCCACTAGATGGCAAGGATTTTAAGGGCAAAGACATGGTCTTATTTATCTTTGTATTGTTACTACTTGGCTTAAAGTATTTAATAAATGACAAATGAATGAACAATTTTCTAGTTTCTATGTCAGTTCTCTCTTCTGTTTCCCACAGTGATACTGAACATTAGTTCAAAGAAATTTTACATATTAGAAGAAAATACTATTGGTGATCATACAGTTTGTATAATGTTAGGTAAAAAAAATATTTTTTTTTGTTTGCCCATTCAATTTCTTAGATCCATAAATCTGCAAGAAGGAAGAAAATAAATACTAAAATTTCTCAAGTTTGGCTCCAGGACATTATTTTCCCCTCACAAGGTAATTACTATGGGCAAGTGGTACACTGTCTTTGGCTGAATTGCCCCAGAAGAAGATCCCAAGACAAGCATACACAGTTTATTTGAGAGACGATTCCAGAATGCACTAGTGGAGGATTAGAGTGGGTTGGGGAAGGGAAGGGAGCCAATGAAAAGTAAATTACCAAGTGGGTTTTCCACCTGGAAAATTGGGCTTAATCCTGCTGGTGAACTCTAAGAAGCTGTGTAGGTCATACCTCAGAGCCATGCCAACTGAGGGGCTAGGGTTATTTATCCACCAGTTCCCAATAGTCATTGGTTGAAGATCACTTCTTGGGGATATTAACTGCGCCCAGAACTTCTGGTCTTCCCTGCATATGGGCTGAACTTGTGCCAAAGGTCCGAGAACCCTTCAGGCCAGAATTGTTCCTGCTTACGTTAGAAGTCAAAAGGTCAGCATTCATAGGACAGGTACTCAGAGGATATGTCAGGGTTCTGACAGCATCTGCTATATCTACTGAACACACTTCAGGAAAACTCTTAGAAGACACTATTTATGAGCCCTACTGAAATCACACAATAGTCACATAAAAAGGTATTGATCGCCTATCATGATTCTCTACTTGTTAAGGGAGTGAAGTCATGTATAGTTAAAATCCAAAATAAATTTTAAAATTAACATATACAATAGTTTTAAACTCTTTCTACTCAGCACTTCTCTCCTTTTAAAGACTCTCACAAATTGACACCATACACACATTTAAGTTTCAGTATTTTTTATCTACTTAACCAACACCCCAGTAAAGAGATTAACATGGCAAATCTTAAAAAGAAATAAAAGATAAATGAGATTAACTTATATTCTTTTCTTGTACTATTTTTCTCTGTTTCAACATTAAGATTCTAGCCTCAAAATGATTTGGTGAGTCACCCCACTTTTGTTATTCTTTGTTGTTGCAGAAGACAGGAATTATCTACTTCTTGAATATTTTATAAAAGTATAAATAAAATCTATAAAACTACCTCAATTTCTTTTTGCTTTGGTGAGATATATATTTTAACTCTTCATTTAATTTCTTTAATGATTATAGGTCTAATCTGATGTTTTACTTCTTTTAGGGTCAGTTTTGTTCAGGAAGATTTTGCTCAGAAGACCATTTTGTCTAAGTTTTCAAATGTATTTGCAGAAAGTTTTCCGTAGTATTCTTTTATTATATTCCAGTCTCTGCTGTATTTGTGACTTTTTATCTTTTTCATTTCTAATGTTTATTTGAATCTTCTTTAAATTTTTCAGTTTTGATGATTTTTTAAAATTTTTTTAAATTTATTCATTCGAGACACAGAGATACAGAGAGAGAGAGCGAGAGCATGAGCAGGGGGAGAAGCAGAGGGAGGGGGAGAAGCAGGCTCCCCACCGAACAGAGAGCCCGATGTGGGCCTCGATCCCAGGACCCTGGGATCATGACCTGAGCCAAAGGCAGACACTTAACCATCTGAGCCACCCAGGCACCCCGATTATTTTTTCTTTCAAAGAACCAACATTTTGTTATGTTATTTCTTGGCTTTTATGTTGTTCTCAATTATCTTTTTTGTTGTCGTTATCTTATTAAATCTTCATTTTTGTTTTAATTTTTTTCAGACATTAATATAAGTACATTAACCTTATCCATTAATTGTGTGCTTGGTTTATCCTTTCTCATCCTGAAAAAAAAAAAGCCAAAAAAACTCTTTGTCCTCATATTTTGGGATTTTTCTACAGGTTTTTGATTTCTGTTTACCAGAATTTGCTTTTTTGTTTGTTTTCATTCCAAATTTCTTCTAGATTGATCAAGTCTTTATCCCATCCCTCTTTACTGGTTAATGTTATAGATTCTGTTTTTATTTCTTAGTAAATATTCTTAAAATTTCTCATGCAAAATTGCTTAGAGTCTAAATTTTATCAATATCTTTACTCTCAATCAAAATCTATAAGGACCTTAGAGCTTTAACTTAGACCATCTCCTTGCCTGCAGTATTATTTTTCAGTATTTTGTTCTACCCTGTTTGATATTCCTATCATTAGTCATTATTATTATTGTTCTTGCTAATTTATTCAATCAATGCTTGTTTTACTTACAGAGATGCCATTTGTATTCTTAACACTCCTTCTTGCATTTTAATCCTTCCTTTAGGGATTTTATTTCCTTTTTCTTCTTTAGTTTTGCTTTTAGTAAGAGTATGCAAGTGATACAAGCTTTTCTTTTTTGTTTTGTTTTGTCTGGAAATACATTTTTTGTCTGTATTCTATAATAATATTTTAGCTTGCCATTTTATATAGAATTTTATTTTTTTTATTTTTTTTAAAGATTTTATTTATTTATTTGAGAGAGAATGAGATAGAGAGAGAGAGCGAGCATGAGAGGGGGGAGGGTCAGAGGGAGAAGCAGACTCCCTGCTGAGCAGGGAGCCCGATGTGGGACTCGATCCCGGGACTCCAGGATCATGACCTGAGTCGAAGGCAGTCGCTTAACCAACTGAGCCACCCAGGCGCCCTTATATAGAATTTTAGACTGACATTTATTTTCTGATTGCTATTTTTGTGAGCAAGCTACCATAGTGGTAAAACATTAGAAATATTTCTTTAACACTAATGAAAGAAGTTAAAGATGTAACAAAGAAATGGAGAAACATTCCATGCTCATGGATTGGAAGAACAAATATTGTTAAAATGTCTATTCTACCCAAAGCAATCTACACATTTAATGCAATCCCTATCAAAATACCAACAGCATTTTTCACAGAACTAGAAGAAACAATCCTAAAATTTGTATGGAACCACAGAAGACCTGAATAGCAAAAGAAATCTTGAGGAAGAAAAAAAAAAAAAAGATGGAGGCATCACAATTCTGGACTTCAAATTATATTACAAAGCTGTAGTCATCAAAACAGAATGGTACAAAAATAGACAAATAGATCAATGGAACAGAAGAGAACACCCAGAAATGAAGTCACAACTATATGGTCAATCTTTCAACAAATATTTGAAAGAATATTCAATGGGAAAAAGACAGTCTTTTCAACAAATGGTGTTAGGAAAACTGGACAGCAACATGCCAAAGAAAGAAACTGGACCACTTTCTTATATCATACACCAAATAAATTTGAAATGGTCTAAAGACCTAAATGTGAGACCTGAAAGCATAAAAATCGTGGAGGTGAGCACAGGCACTAACCTCTTTGCCATCAGCTGTCGCAACCTCTTTCTAGGTATGTCGCCTGAAGCAAGGGAAACAAAAGCTAAAAGTAAACTACTGAGACTTGATCAAAATAAAAAGCTTCTGCACAGTGAAGGAAATGACCAACAAAACTAAAAGGCAACCTACTGAATGGGAGAAGATAGTTGCAAATGACATATCTGATAAAGGATTAGTATCCAATATATATAAAGAACTTATGAAACTCAACACCCTAAAAACAAATAATCCTATTTAAAAATGGGCAGAAGACATGAATGGACATTTCTCCAAAGACGACATCAATGGCCAACAGACACATGAAAATATGTTCATCATCACTGATCATCATGGAAATGCAAAACAAAAATACTATGAGACATCACCTCACACCTGTCAGAATGGCTAAAATCAATTACACAAGAAATGACAGGTGTTGGTGAGGATGTGGAGAAAGAAGAACCCTTCTGCACTGTTAGTGGGAATGCACTGTTAGTACAGCTACTCTGGAAAACAGTACAGTGATTCCTCAAAAAGTTAAAAATAGAACTACCCCATGATCCAGCAAACGTATACTAGGTATTTACCCAAAGAATACAAAAGTACTAATTCAAAGCAATACACGCATCACTGCTTATAACAGTATTATCTACAGTTGCTAAATTATGGAAGCTGCCCAAGTGTCCACCAATAGATGAATGGATAAAGATGTGGTGTGTATATGTATATATATGTATATATATATATATATATATATATATATATATATATATATAAAATACACACAATAGAATATTATTCAGCCATAACAAGAAATGAAATCTTGCCATTTGCAACAACATGGATGGAACTAGAGTATAATGCCAATTGAAATAAGTCAGAGAAAAACAAATACCACATGATTTCATTCATATGTGGAATTTAAGAAACAATAGATAAGCAAAGGGGAAAAAAAGAGAAAAAAATAAGAAACAGACTCTTAACCATTAGAGAACAAACTGATGGTTACGGGGGCAGGGGCGGGTGGAGTGAGGGATGGGTTAAATGAGTGATGAGGATTAAGGAGTGCGCTTGTTGTGATGAGCACCAGGTGTTGTGTGGAAGTGTTGAATCACTATTGCACACCTGAAACTAATATTACACTGTATGTTAACTGGAATTTAAATAAAAACTTAAAAAAAAGAAATATTTCCTTTAAAATCAGAGGGAAGAGGGTATTTGCTGCA
Source organism: Callorhinus ursinus (assembly GCF_003265705.2). Taxonomy (NCBI): domain Eukaryota; kingdom Metazoa; phylum Chordata; class Mammalia; order Carnivora; family Otariidae; genus Callorhinus; species Callorhinus ursinus. The sequence continues at coordinate 24,664,453 of NW_027397074.1, forward strand.
CAACCTTTATTCAACATTTTTCTGGTTTAATATCATAAGGAATAAGATAAGAATTAGAAAGAGCTCAAATTTTATTATTCATAAATGATATGAATATTTATGTAAATACGTAAGAGAATTTATAGGAAAAAGTATAAGAAAAAATTTTAAAATTCTGAGCACATCATGGACCTAGGTATAAAAACTGAACTTTAATAATTTTAGAAGATAACACTTGAGAATATATTAATGACCTCAGAATAGAGATAATTTTCTAGAACAAAACACCATGAACCCAAACCATAAGGGAAAAGATTGATAAGTATTTAGACTGCAGTGAAATTTTAAACTTCTTTACAAGAAAAATATCATAAACAAAGAGATAAGCCACATAGTGAAAGATTATCATAATCTTATAATTGATAAAAATCAGAATATATAAAGAGTATCTACTAAACAATAAGTAAAATGCAACCAACCCAAGACAAAATGAGCAAAGACCAAGAACCAGTGATTCACAGAAGATGAAACCGAATGGCTAATAAATGTGTTGGCGACAATTCTTCCCACCCCTGTAGTAGTTATATGCCTATGCCATAGTCTCATAGGGGAGGAGTAGTTCCCATTTTATGGATGTCAGACTCAGCTAAGTGCCTGGCTTTGGTCAATGGGACATAAGCAGAGTGTAACAAGCAAAACTTGAAATACCTTGACTACTGGGGTTTGCACTCCTGTGCTCCTGACTTTGGTGCAAGGAGAGAATCATTAGCTGGCTCACTGGTCCAAGGAGGATAAGAGACACATGGAACAGATGTGGAGCCACAGACCTGGGTCCTGAAGCAGAGCCATACCACTTGGCCCACAGACCCACAAAAATAAATGATTGCCTCTGAATTTTGGCTTGGTTGGTTGCCCAATACTGTTTCAGCAATAGCCAACAGATATCTATATAAAGATAATCAACTTTACAATTAATATGGGAAACACAGATGAAATCCCAGGGATGAACCATGTCCTATCCATCAGATTAGCATTACATAACACTCCTGTACAGCACTGTGGAGAGTGATTTGACAATACTGTGCCATGTTGAAGAATTACAACTTCTAAATATAGAGTCAAGAAATCTATGCATTTGTGCACGAGGAGACATATACAAAGAATGTTTATTATTAAAGCATGGCTTATGATAGCCCTTTTTAAAAAATATAAATATCCCTCAACAGGAAAATGGATAAATACATGTCAATATGTTCACAGTATGGAAAGCAGTAAAAATGAGTAAACCATAGCTTTGCGCTTCAGCATTAAGAAAATCTCAAGAACAATGGCAGGCAAGAAAAAGCAAGCTTCAGAAGAATTTAACAAGTATGATTCTACTTAGAGACTGTTCTAACCCATGTAAAACAGACATATATGATACAGATAGATACTATCTATGCATCTTCACATAACAATAGCAAATTTAGAAGTCAGAATGAGAAAATTATAGAAAAATTAATACAAGGGGCTTTATTGAATCTGGCTATTCAAAAAAATATAGGAAGTCTATCTAAAAAATAAGATCTGACAAAACTGGGTGGTGGGTACACAACTGTAGGTCATGTTATTCTCTGGGCTTTTCACTGTGGCTCAACATTTCATAATTTAAAAGAAAGAGCTTGGAATTATGAGGTAAAAATCCTTTTTCTGATACCAGCTCTGCCATTAACTGGCTACATGACCCTTGGCAAAACGTAAGGCCTCCCTGGACCTTTGTTTTCTCATCTGCAAAATAAATGTGTTGAACTAAGAGACCTTTAAATTTCCCTGCACCATTAAAATTGCAAATTACATTAATTTTTCAAACCTTGAATTAACTGCCTATTTTGATCCATTACTCTGGGCAGAATTCACAATATCTAGTCGTACATGCAACATCATCAATAGAGTCCTGTGACCTCAGATAATTAGCTCGGTTTAAGGAATACAAGCTGAACTGTGGGCGGAACAGCGCCTCATTCCAAGATCGTGAAGGCTCAGAAAGTAAGAATGTTCTAAAAGGTCTTTGTAAAGGTCTTCGTGACTAGGAAATTGTTCACATTGTCCTCAAAGTTAAAGAACCACAAAATAAAGCAAACAAAAAAAGTTATCATCCTACAGAAAAGAATGAGAGCAATATCCTTATGAATGTTTTATGGAAATCTGTATATATCCTTAACAGGACCCAACCCACGGCCCAATCTTCTATTCCTCTGTGACACAATTGATGGACAACTGTGATAATTCGAAAAATGTGACAGGCGGAGGTTGGCAAAGTACAGAACTAAATTGTTGTCATTTTTCTACTGTAGAAACAGAAAAGTATCACTCTTGATAAAAAGGACATATTAAACCTAAGGATTAAAATGAATTTTCCTAATAGATTTGTGAATTCAGTAGCAACAAAGTACCAGTCTTTCTTCCCTCTAGATATATTTTGTGTTCTTAACTCTTGTTTCAAATTCTTAGAAGAAAACAGAGTTCTCTGGCTACCAAATGTGTTATGCCTAACAGTTTCTGTATACAGTATATGAATAACAAAGCTATTTCTACTAATATCTTGGCTTTCTTACCTTCTGACATATAGGACTGCCATTCTAAAATGTGTTTTATGCTCTAAACTTCCTGCGAATTAGGCTACAAAGCCAAGGAAACTAGGTTTTTTGGAATTAACTTTCAGTGGTTTCCTGGAGACAACCATCTGCAGATACCTATACATGGGCACTTGACGAAAAGAGCATAGTATTCTGTAGCCATGTAATAAAATATTCTCATGGTTAATAAATGTGTTTTATAAGAGACACCAGACTTAAGTTCTTATTATTCAATAAGGGCATAATTTATGGTCATCTTGGTCACAGTAGCTGAAAAATATTGAGAGTATTTGATGAGTGGCCTCCTCCCTGTGCATTTAAGAATTGAAGTCCCTTCTGCTTTGAGAGATCTTATCCATCATGATCAACCAAGAACTTTACTTATGAGAGGACCACCCTGTGGTGAGGACCACTGTGCTCTCCCCTCCACAGCAGTGTCATCCTAGTCCAGTAAACATTTCCAGCGTGGGCAGTGCAAATACACAGTATCCTGACAAGAATGGGAAGGGGGGAAAACAGAAAGACAGAATAAACTGCTGATGTGCCCAACTTCCTCCATTTGGGAACAGTCATTTAACATGGTGCAACAACACTCGGACTCCTCAAAGCTTTTCAAAACTTCCCATCCTCTGTCACGTTCCTCCTCACAGTGGAGGATTGCAGACCTTCAAACCAGAGCCATGGGGGCGACCTCTCTAACGCCCAAGTTTGTTCTTAACAAGGGAATGCCTTCATTCCATATTTGTCACCAGAACGTTTATCTTCTTCTAATACGTAAGTGCTGAGTATCTGAATCGTGTTAAAGAAGAGATGAAGTTAATAGTTATGAAAGGTAAAGAGGTAAAATCTTTCCTCATGTTGCCACCTACCCCTCTCAGCAGACACCAAGCCTCCACTCCCTCCAACTACTATTATGCTTCCTGAAAAAGGAAGACACAGCTCAACAAAGAGATTTCTACTCTACGTGTTGGAAGTGTGTATAAGAAACTCAGAAGAGAGGGGCGCCTGGGTGGCTCAGTCGTTGGGTGTCTGCCTTCGGCTCAGGTCATGATCCCAGGGTCCTGGGATCAAGCCCCGCATCGGGCTCCCTGCTCCACGGGAGGCCTGCTTCTCCCTCTCCCACTCCCCCTGCTTGTGTTCCCTCTCTCGCTGTGTCTCTCTCTGTCAAATAAGTAAAATCTTAAAAAAGAAAAATACTCAGGAGACAGACCAAAGATAAAAATATAAACCTAGCAGTCATCTACCTGGGGAACATCACTGAAGCTCTAAGAGGAGAAAAGCATTCCTTTCACTCGGCTTCCATAAAAAATTTTATCAATGGCTGTGCTGGTTCACGGGACTGAAGGATGCATCAGTTAGTGTTGTACACTGAGGTCAGCGCAAATTCTATCAAAACAAAAACGAGAACATGTGACTGGTGCCTGCCTTCGAATGGCTAACCCACTGCTACATTTCTCCCACCACATAGCCATCAGAAATCAAAGCTAAACCCATTTCACAGACTTTTGGCTGAGAGAGGACACTTCCATGCTAGAATACATCTAGAGGAAATGGTCAGCCTGTTCTTGCTTGAAGAGGGGCGAGATTCCTACCAGGGCTCCTGCAGGCAGTCATTAGCATGCTGCCTGATTCACTCAGCGGTGGTTGACTTAGTGCCTTGCGTACATAAGACGCTGAAAGAATGATGAATCTGAAGCATATTTGGTCTTTGGAGTCATCTCATGAATTTTAAAAATGCATTTGAATGGTAAATAAGATAGTAGTTGAAATTATCTTCAGAGTTTTATTCTCAAACACTATTTTAACATAGGACAAACAGCAATGCTAGAATGTGTTAGGAAAAGGTCTTTTATACCAAACATAGTCTTTTTTTTTTCCATACTACCTGAATATTTGATAGCTTGGTCTAAGAAATGTTGTCCAAATAAATAATAATTCTGCTATACTGGGCTTTTGAAAAGAACATTCTAATTCTCTTAAACCCTCATCAGAAAGGTCTCTCTCTGCACATGTCACACTGTATTTATGTGTGTGAAATATTCATCATGATATTGGATCTGTGAACATAAATATTAATGAAGTAATACAGAAACAATTTTATTGATTAAAAGGTATCTTCCCTTCCGAGGATATATTCAGGACTATCATTATGCCTCTTTAAATGACTACCATCACGACTGACACCACAAAGTAGAACTCTAAATTTTGAAAAATATGTCTATACCCTAAGCAACTGACTGCGAATAAAGTTGTCAGTGTCTGATTTAGAACAAGTACATTTGCAGCCTTGCTTTGTCACTCCATTCGACTTTACGTTATTTTTAACACTCCCCTATCGCAGCCTGCTATACAAAGGCAGCTGTGCTCCCAAATGTGTTCAACTTTACAGTTGTGTTATAATTTTGTCTAAGAAAAAAAAAGATGCAAATAAAACATAAGTAAAAGGAATCCTGGTCAAAACCGTGAAGGCACAAAGGTGTTGCTCAATTAAATATTTGCATGAGGATACTACTGAGAGTTTTGAGTACATGTCAAGCCCTAGAGAACAAAGTCATTAAACATAAGGGAGAAAAACATAATTATCTTTCATGACTCCTAACTAGGCAGAAGTTGATTAATCTCAGGAAACAAATAGGTTTGCTGGAGTGGTGGAGGGTGGGAGGGATGGGGTGGCTGGGTGATGGACATAGGGGAGGGTATGTGCTATGGTGAGTGCTGTGAATTGTGTAAGACTGTTGAATCACAGATCTGTACCTCTGAAACAAATAATACATTATATGTTAAAAAAAAAAAAAAAAGAAGAAGATAGGAAGGGAAAAATGAAGGGGAGGACATCGGGGGGCGGGGGGGAGACAAACCATGAGAGACTACAGACTCTGAGAAACAAACAGAGGGTTCTAGAGGGGAGGGGGGTGGGGGGATGGGTTAGCCTGGTGATGGGTATTAAAGAGGGCACGTATTTGAATGGAGCACTGGGTGTTATGCACAAACAATGAATCATGGAACATTACATCAAAAACTAATGTTGTAATGTATGGTGACTAACAAAATAAAATTAAAAAATACATATAAAAAAAGGAACAAAAAAAGAAGTTAAGTAACAATAACTAGAAAACTAAACCAAATTACTGACATTATCACTATTTATAATTGAACAATTGTATGTATATGATATTCATATGATCAATTATAAGTGAAAATTAATAAATATAAGTTATAAAAACTAAATACAAGCACAAACCATTAGTCTTATTAACAAGCATTGTGATCTGGAGCAAGTTGTTTACTTTCTGTTTTCTTACCTGTAAAACAAAGACAATGCATGAAAAGTCACTGTATCATAAGATTCTTAGTTGGAAAAAAAAAACACAAAAAACAGAAGCCAACTTAAGCTAGTTGAAGCAGAAAAATAATTTTTTCAATGTTTTTAAGTAACTACACGAGCTACAGGAAAACCAGAACAACCAGCACAGAGGCCCTCTAGCCAGAGCCAGGACTCAGCATCAGACTGAAGAGCAACCAGGGACAGCAACACCATTCCCACTGCTCAGGGACACCGTGCTTTGCCCACGACATCGGAATCGCTGGGCACAGGATGTTGTCATTGGAACCTCTGTCACTGCTACCTCCAAGAAACCGGGTGTATCTTCTGTCCTCCAAACCAGAATAGATTTTTTAGGATCTCTTCTTCTAGCACAAGTCAGCTTCAAAGACTGGCAGGAGCGTACCCCACTGGCTGCACCCAAGTCACATATCTGTACTTAGCTAGAGTGAAGTGGGAGAAATGAATTTCTGGTTTCCATGAGGAGAGGCCCGTTCATTGGGTTGCAACGCCCCCAAATTTAAAAAAGGATGTGAAAAAAAAAGAAAGCAAAAAGAATGGAAAATATCTATCACAGTCCACTCCTTGGCATCTCAACTTTCTCATACACTCCTTCTACAGAAACTTTCAAGCAAATACATCCATTTTTTTAAAACAAAATTCACATTTTATTTAGGTTGAAATAAACTATACAAAATTGATTTTCTTCACCAAAAATAACAGCAATATTTTCTGTATTATTCCTAGATAAACCACAAAACACTTATTTTTGTAGGTTTTCCGGGTTTTGTTTATAAATCAAGATGAGGAAGTAGATACAGTCATGGAAAAAGAAGAAAACAGACAAATCAGTTGTCAGTATCCATGGCCTCTGATCCTGTCTTGACCAAATACATTCGTTATTGTATCCAGCTTTAAGTCAGGATCTCTGGGATAAGTTTATTCCTGCTTTACTTTACAGTCCCATATCGGGGAAGATGTAACCTATGGATTATAAAAATTTCCATCAGCATAACTCTATATAAAATTACAAGGCACAAGAGGAAAGTATGTATACTTAAATACACATACTTTCCACATCAGTCCATTTTTCTTCGAGTCACAAAGCTATAGGTGATATTTATTATTTTTCTTTTACAGTGTACATTGCATATTTTTGTTCCTAAGCCAGCAACACAGCTGGTTGTTGTATTCACCTGCGAAGGTGACACCAAACTATCCCTGAGGTCTCTGAGTCCTGCCTGAATGAAGCCACTCCAGCCATCCGACACCATTTACCACAGTGCATGGGAGGACTTCAAGACACTCCAAAGGATGCTTGGTTACATCCATTCTCTGCCCTTTCCGCTCTGCCTCACTGATTAATGGCAACTCTATTTCCCTCAGATCATCCAAACCAATTACCCCTGCTATAATATGTAGCCTGCCTGTTAGTACACTAGCAGGAAAAGCTAAGAGTTGTGTTGGTTTTCTCCAAGTAAAGAAACCACACCTGGAGCAGCAGGTTCAATGAGCACCATTATCTAATTAAGTGTATAATAATCTACTCACATTCTTAAAATCCACCAGTCCTCTGTATAGGCCAAATAGGTGAATTGAATGGCAATATGGCAGAATAATTGCTTGAATAGTTGCAAGTTATTGATGAGGGCACTCATGTCTGCAGTCCCTTCAGAAATGTGAAGTTGCTTTACGATAGTGGTATAGAGAAGTAATCCTAGGGACTTCTGCTTGTCTTTCCTACAATGATAGCCCTCACCCTATAGGTCAATAAACCAATACAGGTATTCTGCTAATTGCTGAATATTTCTATTCCAACTCTGAATTCTGAACCTGGGAAATTAACCAACAGGAAATTAACCAACAGGTTTATGGACTCACTGGACCCACGTGAGAGTCAAAACATCGTTAATTACTCAAGCTCCATAAGCCACTACTCTCACTGATGAGCCACAGTGGTAGAGAAGAACCACTACAAAGCCCTTCAAGGATCCTGGTTTTCCCCACATGGACATATTTTCAAAGCCTTGGTGAAAGGCAAAGGAGTCATAGTTAAAGGGTAGCTGAGCAGTTTGTACACAGTAATTCCCATCCCCCAAAGCTTTTGCATGCCTTTCTCTAAAGTCCACTAAGGATGTTCTGGCATCTCAATTTCATTTAATGTGTGAAACTGTTGGGTCTACATTTCAAACAGCCAAGCAAGTTTTTAAGTCCATACTCACTGCTGAAGTTAATAAACCAATACCATAATTTCTGGTTGGCACATGCACATCAATACATTCAGGCTAACCCAAACATAGTATTTCTTCCACATTGGTCTACCATAGTTAGGACTCATTCCCATACATATTATTTATATTTCAGCCAATACAAATTGTCAAAATCTCTCAACCTTTGATGTTTATGGTGCTCCTCTCAGATCTTTTGAACCTGCCTCCTTGGAACTTGTTTGTATTTGAGTTCTGTTATAGGTTTAGAAACTCTGAGATAGGGAAGGTGAATTGAGTAGGATCCACATTTGTCTAGAAGACCTAAGGAGAATTCATTAGCCTTCAAGTAAGGGAAGGCTAACTTCCTCAGCCAAGAGAAAAAAGGATATTTCTCCTGGGAAGAGAGGCTCAGAAGAATTTGAAATAAGTCCAGATGTCCCCATCTCAATCTTCAAGGTTCCACTCTTTCCCAGTTAATGCCCCAACTTAAAATGCAGCATCTAAGAGGCTGTGAACTCCGTTTGTGTTATGATGCAGCCATCTGCACGAACTAGACCACGTGGTACATGAGATAAAAATTTCTTTCAAGGCAGTCAAGAAAGCTTTTTGGGTCTCTACCCAAGCCTTAACCTGAAATATAAGGCACCAATCCCATCATTTTCTTTGTCTCAGTTCTCCAGCATACTTGGAAGCAACAAACTCACTCATAAATCTTAAGCTCTTTGCTCCTACTAGATTTCTCTATTGCAGCCACTGCCTGTCACCCTTCCTTGTCTTCTACCAACAGTTGGCTCCAGGTGAGCAGAGGTTGATCATTTAAGTATCTAACTGGCCACACTAGCTCATGGACTACAGACCCCCATTTATCATTTAAACCTACTCAGATCAGAGAACCAATTCCAGATTCCTATGAAATTGTCAGTGAAGCAGAACCATGATTATGGGAGTAACAGTTTTAAAATAGGAATTATGGCTTACAGATGTTAGGAAAATGAAGTTCTGTAAAGGGGAATTTAGAGGATGAGAGGGTCACTAATGGCTTCAGCCCAATGTCCTGGCATGGGAGGACAAGCCGATGATGAGGACTGGGGGCAGAGGGGGGGGAAGAGTCTAAGGAGATTCACGTGCCCAGACGCGGAAGGATTTGCAAGGCAGGAATTATGGAGAGATCTGTGAAGTCCACAACCACCATGGTGTTAGAGTTTGGGATGATGTCGGTGGCTTCCTCCACAATTGTGATTTGTGCAGATCTCTGCGGCAGCTATAATATCTGTGGAAACCAAATGTGTTGACCAAGCTGCGGCATTTCATCACCTCACAACCTTCAAGTAATAAACAGTTCTACCTCATCCCCTCATCCAAAACTTTTCCATGTTATTCTCATTGGTAAACTTTAATTCAGAAGTTAGAAGGGACTGGTGACATTGGTGCCAAACTGACAACAATCAATCCAGCACAGCAAGGACAAAATTCTGTCTCAACAGTGGCCCTGGGAGAATTTGTAACCACAAGCTAAGCATTACATGAACCTTTTCCTAAATTTGCGCTACTGGTATTGTTGGCTACAGACCTTCTAGTTGGGAATCTGGTTTAATGTAATCTTGAAGTAATAACAGTCAGAGAAATCAACAGAAGTAGACACAAATTCTCTCCAATTCAAGCTATAATTCTTCATGTCCCATCAGCCTGGGTCTGTACTGGCCAGACAAGTGAGATAAACTGAAGATATTCTAAGCACCACTGTTCCTCTATCTTTCATGTCTTTAAAGCAACAACAGTTTCTTCAATTCTCCCTACAGATGTGCTATTCTTTTAGGTTTCTATTTCTGTAGGAAGGGGAAACTCTAATAATTTCCACTTGGTCCCTAACATTCTCCTTACTCCACAGACCACCATGCCAGTCTGAGAATTCTGCTTGTTGCTGAAAAATGGGACTCTGCTCAAGGTCCCAGACTTTCTTGGTGTACAGCATCCTGGTTGTCAGAGTAATTTTTACAATGACTTAGACCAAAAGAAATACCCAACAGTTCTGTCGATTAAGTAGTTAAGTTTAAATAATTTAATAAATATTTAGGCCCTAACAAATTAGTAGCGGTTTGGGAAAAACAATAACAGACTTTGTTGAAGGAAAAAATATTTTTATTTTATTCTTGAATAGACAAACCATTTACTAATGGGCTACATGCATCTATGGGGCACCGCACAACTTCTCAAATCTTGGAATCAGGTTAGAAAATGCCAGTCTCATTTCCTGTTCCACACTGATTTTTCACATGGTACTTGCTTTTTATCATAGCCACTGCCAAATAGCCGGTTTGGCAAAGATATTACATTATCAAAAAATATAGCCCGAACTAATGAAACTTTGAACTACTCTGAGCTAGTAGCTGTCATGTTGTCTAACAGATGTTAAGTATCACTGCATTCCCCTCAAAAATTTAAAATATTCTGCCACACCCTTGCTAGTGCTTGGCACGAAGTTTAGGAACTATGGATATTAACTAACACATAAAACAGGCAAGTCTCAGGGGTATAAATACAACTCAATTTTATTTTCTCACTGATTCTTTGCAATTGACTTCCTGGAGAAAATTTCCCCTATTACTAGAGTTTATTAGGATTCAGACGCCATTCTAAACATGTTACAAATATTAACTGAGTCACTGAGCCAATCTTGGTAACTCAAGGTAGTAGCGACTCTTATTATTCCCAATTTACAGAGGATGAAACTGGAGCAAGGAGCAGTTAAGTAACCGGCCCAAGATCAGCATAGCCGGTAAGTGGTCAATCTGGGATTCAATCCCCGGTAGACATTTGGTTCCAAAGTCTAACACTTTTTTTTTTTTAAGATTTTATTTATTTGAGCGAGCAAATGAGAGGGAGAGAGAGAATGTGCACGAGGGAAGGGGCAGAGAAGCAGACCCCCCGCTGAGCAGGGAGCCTGACATGGGACTTGATCCCAGGACCCTGGGATCATGATCTGAGCCAAAGGCAGATGCTTAACCAAGTGAGCCACCCAGGTGTCCCCAGAATCTAATACTTTTAATCACCACATCATGCTGCCCCTTGAATATGAAGTCACTCCTTCTACCCCCATCAAGAGGGAAGAGCAAAGCCAGCCAGCACCACACTGGGCACCGGGTGTTACCACTGAAAGCCCTGCCCGCACTTCCCTGGGATATTGCAGAGGTGGTAATATCTCCTGCCACACAAGCAGAATGAATTTTCTTTGGCACCTTTTTTCTTTCATCACTACCTTCTGACTGGTAGAGCCTAAGTCCAATGGTCAAATCCCTGCACTCTAATGAAATGGAAGAAGGGAAAAAGATTTCTATTTCTATAGTGGGAGGTGGAGGCTCACTGGAGTTAGAACTCACCAAATATAAGAGCACAAGCGTCAAGAATGGCAAATGTCTTCTATACGGCACATAACACTATGTCTTGCATATATGTAGAGATACACATGAAATATTAGCAGTAATATAATCCCCAGTAGTTAAATTAAGCAGGGAATGTGTTCTTACACGGTATCTAGATCTTACTGTGATGAATCTACATTTATTTATGCCCTTCACTTCACAAGATGGGTCTTCTGTCCATGATTCTCATTAACACATAGGAATATGTGTGTGCTATTTCCTTCATTAACATTCACCAATTCACCAAACCAATACTGTCATAGACTAAAAAAGATAAAAATACATCAACCCACATGCTTTTGAACAAGAAAAAAAGGTTTCTCTCACTCTCTCCCCCTCTTTCTGCCCCCCATGGGGATTCCATCTCCTCCACACTTCTCAGATTCTCAGAATGTTGGTCTAAATTTAGGTTTAAATGACTTCTCAGGGTGCAGTGTATTACATTCCACAATATTATCCGCATGTTCATGTTCTCTTCAAATCTGTATTAATAGAAACAGGCTCCAAATTAAGGTTTTTAGACATAAGAGATAACTTTAGGTTTTAACACATCTTTGCAGTTGGTGACTCAAGTATTAGGGAAAACTCATACTCCACAAGAAATAACAGAAGAACTACAATGTTTAGGTCTGTTTATGAGTAAATATATGCACACTAGAGAAAGAGAGAAACCAAAAACACAAAAATGGGAAAATGCATATTTTATTGTAAAGCTTCATAAAGAATGCTACCAAATCAGACCAAAAGTTCAACCAACTTGGTATTCTGTCTCAACAGGAGTAGCAACAATTCCCTCCATGACATGGTTAATTTGCCGGACCCACTTGAATTTTACAGATCTTACATTAAAAAGCAGATGGTGTATTATCCATAGGAAAATTTCCTCATACCCATTCCAAACTCACTAATTTAAAACTCAAAGGATTATCAAGACACTAAAACAGGACTCCAAAGTCACTGAGGGCATCATATAACTCAAGAAACACTTGCATTCCCTGAAAGCATCCCCATTACTGCTTATGGCAGTCTGCCTCCTGTAGGATGGATGAAGGAGCAGTCTAAATAATTTCAGGGGAGCACTTAAAGAGACAAGACGTACATTCATTTTCTCTTCTCCTGGGGGAGCTGCTCTATACATAGCTGCTTACCACTCCCAGCCACACTGATGACCTCAGCAGAACCAGGATGTGCCTGGTTCACATCTTGCTTCTCACCACTCTCTTCCAACTCCAGCCTCCCCTTCTCCTAACTTCATCCCATGGGATACCCTTCACCTACTCAGATCCTTCCTCCTCAGTCCCACCTGGATCCTGACTCACCTGCTCCCTCATCAGTTCCTCCGGAAACACTCTTCCCTTCCCTTTCTGTCTTTTTTAATTTTTTTAAAAGATTTTATTTACTTATGAGAGAGAGAGAGAGAGAGAGAGAGAGACAGCACTTGTGCACTAGCTGGGGGGAGGGGCAGAGGGAGAGGGACAAGCAGACTCCCACTGAGCTAGGAGCCCTATGTGGGGCTCAATCCCAGGACCCTGAGATCATGACCTGTGCCGAAATCAAGAGTCAGACACTTAACCAACTGAACCACCCAGGCTCCTGCCCCCCCCAACTTTCTGTCTTTAGAACTGCTCCCTTTGGGCCTTGCTCTCTGCTCTTCTAGAACAGTGGGTAAACTAATACATTAATAAGAGATCAATTATTTGTGGCAAATAATGCTCTGGTAAATTACTTCTCTAGGATAGCTGCATCTGAAAAGGAAATGCCTGAATTTCTATATGGTCTTCCCTTATTCCTCAGGGTGAACTTTTTCCATTTATTATCTTTATAATCTCACTTGAGTGTGACATTTTTCTATCTTACCTTATAAAATTTATGAGCATGTCAATCTCCATTCTCAGATTATGAGATGAGAGGGCAGCCACCACAAATTTTTTCCCCCAAACATCCAGCAATGACTCACTGAATTGTATCAATTCTATGAATAAAGCCTGATGGAGCTAGCAGGTTTTTCAGAGTACCTCAAGTCACACTTTATACGATGCCTCCTACCCTAGCTTCCTGCATGAAACCTACTCTGGAATTAGGCAGTGGGTGGAACTGACATTCGGACTTCCCTGCCTCTCTCTTTCCTCCACAAGCAGTAAAGCTTCTCTTCTCCATTTAGCGGACAGGCTATTCAATGTTGGGGTGACATGGGGCACCTGGTTGGCTCAGATGGTTAAGTGTCTGCCTTTGGCTCAGGTCATGATCTCCAGGGTCCTGCGATTGACCCCAGCATTGGGCTCTCTGCTCAGTGGGGAGTCTGCTTCTCCCTCACCCTCTACCTCTTCCCCTGCTTGTGCTCTCTTTCTCTCTCTCTCTCAAATAAATACAATCTTTTAAAAAAAATGTTGGGGTGACATGGGTGGGGAGACAGCGAGGAAGAGAATGAGCAGGGAGTAATAAAGTTCTTTACAAAAGATTTCAGGGAAAAAAGGGAGTGAAGATGGATGATATTCTGCAATTTTTTACTTCTGAGAAACTACTGAAAATGACAAAGTGGAAAAACAAGTACTATAAAAAGTACCAAGTTATTCCTCACCATTCCTTTATGTAGCAAGACCATGTCCAAGAGGCTGCAGAGTCATAGTTTTCTTGGTTATGAAAAATGATGTGATAAGAAATTACTCCCACATATATATATACATATATATATATATA